>NC_069088.1:18087369-18699977 GCF_947172395.1 Bicyclus anynana | reverse complement strand
CAACCCAACCCAACCCAACCCAACCCAACCCAACCCAACCCAACCCAACCCAACCCAACCCAACCCAACCCAACCCAACCCAACCCAACCCAACCCAACCCAACCCAACCCAACCCAACCCAACCCAACCCAACCCAACCCAACCCAACCCAACCCAACCCAACCCAACCCAACCCAACCCAACCCAACCCCGCACAGTGGTTAAGGTTCGTCTGGAGGACGCTAATATGTCGTGCCTGGTTCATGACGACATATTAGCATCCTCCGGTGCTGGACTCTGCCTTTCACTGACCTGTGGCTGATTACCGTTCCCTCCTTTAACAGAAGGGGGGCGACAGTTGTTGCTCCCCATTGTGCCCCGACGGCAAACCCGCATCAACGCACCGCACCGCACCCTGCGGCTTTGTGCCCTTCTACACCACATCGGAAGCACAGACTGCTTCGGTCCTTCTTCGAAGGGCACACGGGGCCCGTATGTCCCAAGCTCATGCATCTGAAGCAGCGCAGGGGGCGTTGCTCAAGTGCACGGACGCTGGCGGAACTCCAACCAACCAACAACCGACCAGATTCACATATTTTTTTGGCTGCGTCCACCGGGCAGTATACCATAGCTGAACCCACACCTCTGTGGCCCGGCTGCACGTCGCTCACTTTTACTGCCGACTGAAGACAGCCTCCAGCCAGCGCTACCGCCGCTGCAACCTTCTGAGTTGTGGCAGAGTCGTCTAAGTCGCTGACCCTGAGGGTTACCGTTTTTGTTGGACAGTTAACTTCGGCAACTCCATCCAACGCCACCCGGAGTCGTCCGGCCAGTATCTCCGCCTGCTCGTGCGTCTGCCCCTGTGGCAGCTCAAGAAGTCTAGCTCCCGTGGCGGCTCGTCGGATTTTCATCCCCGCGCCAATGCCCAAATCTTGGAGATTAATTTTACGCTCAGCCCGTTCCAAAACCTGAGCGTAGGTGACACCCTTTTTTGCAGAGTCCGACGTTACTGTAATAAGAACTGCGGCGTTTTTAGGGGGGGCCAAGTTTCGCTCAGCCCTTTTGGGGGCAGCCGCAATGGAACCCTTCGGAAGGTTCGTCGGATCAGCGGCAGACGTTGCCGGACGGGACGGGCCCTTCTTTCTTTTTCGCCCTGCAACAGTGGCCCAACTATCGGCGTCCGGCGTTGACCCACTTGGTCCAGCAGTCGCCGGAGGAGCTCCAGGGGACGCCGATTCCGTTCCAGCACCATGAGTTGGCTCTGGCTGCGTGGCCGATTTCCTTCTGTCCGCCCCCAGAGGGGGGCGAATCACCTTCTGAGGGAGAAGGCGCTCCTCAATGCCCGCGAAACGGGCATCCAACATTACCCCGACCGAGGCTACAATGGAGGCCTTTAGTTCTTCTATCAAGTCTACTCCCACTGTAGGTGACCCAACAACACTAAGTGGCCCTGATAAGGGCCTTTGTAAACTAACAAAACTTCAATATCGAATAATCGTAGTTGATAATTCGACGTGCGTGACGCAGGCAGACGGCACAGAGCACACGTCCGCTCGCGACAGCGCTCCGTCGCGGAATAATAACCCAACCCAACCCAACCCAACCCAACCCATTTTTTTTTTTTTTTTTTTTTTATCGCTGGGAAATGCTTTTACGCATCCCGATCGTAGAATGCCAAAAGTCGCATTCTACGGCCGGGTATGTGGGACTCACTGAACCAGAATACCCACTAAAACCCAGCGGAGCCACCTGCGTCCTATTGGGATGCGAAAGGATCGCGGAAGCAGGCACTTTCGCATCCCGACGCACTCGTCGTCGCACTCACTGGTGTCTACAAGGGTGGAAGAAGGTGCGCATATCGGCGCCTTCTACCACCCGTCCTTCGTCTGCGGAGTGGGTCAGCGTCAGGCGCCCGCTCTCTCTGATGCTCTGATGCCTCCTTTAAACCGATAACGGTCTCACAAAAGGAGGCAACATGAGACCATCCTTCATCGCTGTCGAGCATGTAGTTGATAAAGCTCGAAAGCGAGAAGTCTCCCCGAAGAAGGGACACCAGTGAGTGCCTTTGCGGCGCCCATGCCACACACTCCGCCAGGGTGTGGCGCGCCGTGTCCTCTGGCGCGCCACACTCGTGGCAGACCGGCGTAACCTCCCTCCTCGCAATCTTGTGCAAGTACTTACCGAAACAACCATGTCCTGTAAGCACCTGCACGAGACGGTAGGACAACGCACCATGACGCCGTTTCAGCCACCGCTCTAGGTGGGGTCGGAGACCTTCCACCGTCCAGATGCCAGCCACCGGGGACTCGAGGTCTTCTTTCCATCTGCGGACCAGGGCCTCACTTCCGAGGGTTCTTAAACGATTTACTTCATCAGGCCCCGGTCTTTCACCTCGTGCCCTGAGACTTGACCGGTAGCGGTACACCTGGGCGAGAATCTCGGCCTGTAGTTCCCACGGCGGGTCGCTCGCCAGGAGAGTGGAAACCGTCCACGACACTGTACGATACCCCCGGATAGCACGCACTGTAATGACTCTTTGTGGTCTACGCAAAAGGGCCAAATTCTGCGCAGACAGTGCTTGCACCCATATGGGGGCACCATACAGTGCCATACTTCTGACGATACCCATATATAGGCGCCTACAGGCCGAGGCAGGCCCTCCGACATTTGGCAAAAGCCTCCCTAGAGTGGCGGCTGCCCCGACGAGCCTAGGACCCAGCAGCTCGAAGTGCCTATGGAACGTCCATCTGCCGTCCAGGATGAGGCCCAGATATTTCATGTGGGCCTTCAACTCTACCCTTTCATCCTGAACTCTGATATAGGCACCTCGAGGAGGACCCCTACGTGGACCGTGAAATAGGAGAGCCTCGGTTTTGGATGCCGAGACTCTCAGCCCCAGCATTTGGATTCTCCTCACAACCAAAGAAGTTGCAACCGTAGCCAGCAGAGACGCCTCCCCGTAGTTGCTTCCACGAGCCGTAACAAGGGTGTCATCCGCATAGCAAAACACCCTCATCCTAGGAAGTAGGGGTGTCCACAGGAGCCAGTCGAAGCCGATGTTCCAAAGAATCGGACCCAAGACCGACCCCTGTGGCACGCCATTCAGCACTTGCCGCCGCGTTCTTCGTCCATCTCTCCCCATCCAGGCTATCCATCTATCTTGGAGGTATGACTCCAGTAGTCTCCCGAGATATGGAGGCACTCTATGATACCGAAGTGCCTCCAGCAAAGTCTCAGAAGGGAGGCTATTGAAGGCGTTAGTGACGTCCAATGAGACGGCTAGAACGACGTCCCCTCTAGCCACCGCATCGTCCGTAAGGGCCTTTAGTGACTCCAGGGCGTCGAGGGTCGACCGACCCGCTCTGAAGCCAAACTGCGCAGCTGAAAGCCCCGGACCGACAGTTTCAAGGTGCTCAACGAGTCGATCTGCAATGATCTTTTCAAATAGCTTCCCGACTTCGTTGAGTAAGACTATCGGTCGGTAGGCCGCCGGAGTGTCCAACGGTCGACCTTCCTTACGAATAAGGCAAAGCAGGCCTTCCTTCCAAGACTCAGGAAACTGTCCAGTTCGCAAGCATTGATTAAACAGCTCTCTGAGACGACCTCCGAGGAATTCTCGTGTTATGAAAATTACCCGACCCGGAATACCGTCCGGTCCAGGTGCCGTCTTTTTAGACCGAAGACGCTCCAGAGCAACGTCCATCTCTTCTTCGGTTACCAGCGGGACATAACCGTTGTCTTCGATAGTCACCGAGGAGGACATCGTCGGAGGTATGTGGCCCCGGGAATCCGGAAAAAGTTCATCGACCACCCGGCGCAGGAACTCCGGCTGGAGAGTCTGGGTAACGGGAGGTCCCTGATTTCGAAGCTTTCCTCTCGCGACGCGATAAGGGCGCCCCCAGGGATCTCTATTCAAACCTTCCAGCAGCTCCTCCCGGGCCTGCTCCTTACTGCTCCGAATCGCTATTTGTAAGGCTTTCTTAGCCTGACGGTAAACCTCCCGCAGCTGTTCTTCTAGGACCATATCCAGACCATTTCTCCTGCGGCACCGAACATATGCCCTTCGGGCTCGGTGACTGGCGGTACGGAGGTCCGCGATTTCTTCCGACCACCAATACACACACCTGCGGCGATGCCATCTGCGGGCCCTCGGCATGGAGGAATCGCATACCACGGTCAGGTCTTCGTGTAGACGATTCACAAGCGTATCCACGCTGGTATCCCCGTCGAAGGTGAGAGACGACCAACGCTGAACTATGGCGGCCTCTCTCGCCAGTTCACGATCCACCTGACTCAAACACCACCGTGGGAAGCAATTCGAACCCCGGGAGGGAACTATAGGAGTAACACCAGGAGCGGAGACCTTGAATCTGATGTAGTTATGGTCTGACAAGGTCTCCACCCAGTCCCAGACCTTCCAACCAGTGACTCTGTCAGCGACCAAAGGCGTGGCAAACGACAAGTCCACTATGGATCCCCCCTCTTCGCGAACACAGGTGTAGGTTGTCCCTCTGTTAAGTAGGTTGAGTCCTTGGTGCACAGCCCACACCTGTACAGCCCTGCCCCTGGCGTCAGTGGCCGGACTTCCCCAAGCTTGGCTTTTAGCATTGAAATCGCCAAGTACCAACGTGCGCCCTACGTTGTGTCTGCGAACAGCCTCACTGACGGAGTCGAGGAAAGCCACAAATTCAGCCAGTGGACGATTAGGCGAGAAGTACACCCCGACGATAATGTACTCCCCCCATCTAGCTACCGCGTACCCCGGGCCCCTTTCGACAGCTGAAAGAGAGGGGCCAGCGCTGTTTGCAGACACTACTACCACCAAGTCATCGGTGTCACCAACCCAATTTGCCTGCGAGGGGACGAAGTATGGCTCGCATGCCACGGCCAAATCAATCTGCCACTGCGCGATAGACTGCAGTAGGAGGTCCTGAGCCCCCGCACAGTGGTTTATATTCGTCTGGAGGACGCTAATATTTTGTGTCTGATTCATGACGACATATTAGCATCCTCCCGCGCTGGACTCTGTCTTTCACTAGCCTGTGACTGGATGCCGTTCACTCCTTTAACAGAAGGGGGGCAACAATTGTTGCTCCCCATTATGTGTCCTGAAGACAAGCCTGCATCAGTGCAGACGGCGCAACGCATGGTGCCCACGCACCCCGCTGCCTTGTGACCATCTCCACCGCACCGGAAGCAAAGCCTGCTCCGGTCCTTCTTTGAAGGGCATACGGGACCCGTGTGCCCCATGCTCATGCACCTAAAGCAGCGCAAGGGGCGTTGCTCTAGTGCACGAACACCAGCAGAGCTCCAACCAACCAAAAGCCGCCCAGAATCACACACCTTTTTAGCAGCGTCCACCGGGCAGTAAACTATAGCCGAGCCCACTCCTCTAAGGCCCGGTTGCACTTCGCTCACTTTCACTGCTGTCTGAAGGCAGCCTCCAGCCTGAGCTACCGCCGTTGCAATCTTCTCAGACGTAGCGGAGTCATCTAAGCCTGTAACCTTAAGTGTCACAGTTTTTGTCGGACGATTGACTTCTGCAACCCCTTCTAACGCCGTTTGAAGTCGTACGGCTAGTGCTTCTGCCTGTTCCTGTGTCTGCCCCTGTGGTAGCTCAAGAAGCCTAGCCCCCATGGCGGCTCGTCGGATTTTAAACCCCGCGCCAATGCCCAGGTCTTGCAGATTAATTTTTTGTTCAGCCAATTCTAGGACCTGAGCATAGGTCACCCCCTTTTTTAATGCATCCGACGTCACCGTAATAATGACTGCAGCGTTTTTATGTGGAGCCAGACTCCGCTCGTCTTTTTTTGTGGCAGCCGCCGGGGAGGTTTTTGGTGCGGCCGCTGGAGTGGCAGCGGTGGATGTCGCCTGTCGGGAGGCCTTCTTTGCTTTTCTTCCTACGACAGTGGCCCAGCTATCAGCGACCGGTGTTGCCCCACTTGGGCCAGCAGTCGCCGGTGGAGCCCCAGGGGACGCCACCGACGCTTCAGCACCATGAGTTGATGCCGGCGTCTGTGAGGTGCCTGATCTCCGGCTATCCGAACTCAGAGGGGGGCGGATGACCTTCTGGGGAAGAAGACGCTCCTCAATTCCCGCAAAACGGGCATCCAGCATCACCCCAACCGACGCTACAATGGAAGCCTTCAACTCTTCAATTAAATCAGCACCAAGTGGTGGTGCCTCCATGTTTTTTGCCGCCGCACCTTTAGCAGCAGTTCGCATCTCTGAAAATTCGCGCCGGTGAGCCTTCAACTCGGCTTTGACACTTTCTAATTCGGTTCGTAACCGGGCATTGTCGGCACGTAACCCACGCGTCTCGTCGGCCTCAGTCCGAGACGCGAGTGCCTCCACAATCTCCTGCAGCTCACTTGCAGCCTCCTTAAAACGGCGAACAAAAGTACCCTTCAGGTTGTGGGATCGCGAAGCCATTTGCATAATAGCAGCAACGCTCCGGCCAGCCGAGGCTCGCAACTCCTCGGACGTGAGTCCCGCTGGGTCTTCACGGCATGAGGCCCCACTAGCCATCCCTTCATCAGGGTCTAAAACAGGCTCCGTAACCTCTTTGCGGACGATTCGATCTTTAAGGAGCTGATTAAACGCCTCCTCCCGGGCTTCCTTCCGAGCAGCCATTAATTCCGCTCTCGCGGTGGCTATCCCCGTGCCACGGGGCACAGGCGTCATGGAACGCGAAGAATCCCGCGAACTGGGAGAGACAGACTCCTCACGCCGTGAAAACCGCGTAGCCGGGCCTAAGTTTCGGAAACCTGGGACCACGCGGCGACTTCTGCGCACAGGCGCAACCTCCATTTCCGACGACTGGCCGTCGGCCATAGTCGTGTTTATACCCGCCTGGCTAGCCAGACGGGTTGGCGCCTAGCAACCACCAGCACAAACAACAAGACACAACAAGGCCCTGTAAGGGGCTTTTTACCCTAATTACAGCAACAACACCTAATAAATAACTAACAATGACTTCCAACAACAACCACCAAGTGGCCCTGAAAAGGGCCTTTGTAAAATATAATACTTCAATAAAGACAAATCGTAGCAATAATAAGAAACCTACTTACTAAGAAACTGATACAAACAATCAAAACTTAACTAAACCCAACTATTAAGTGAAGAAAATATAATACAATCGAGCTTGTATCGAGCTCAAGTATTTCTAAAAATAGAATCACCGCGCCTGTGGCGCGTCGAACTCGATACAAACACACAATTATTATTACCATAAAACTTTACAAAAGTTTTACAGTATTTACAATGACCCTAAGCACCCTAAGCACCTAAGCGACTTAGGGCTATTAGAACAACCTAAAACCGACAAACAAATAATAATATTAACTGCTGTTGTATACTTCGACACGAATTAAATCAAGTGCGGAGCAACACAGCACACGACCGCTCGCCACCGCGCTCCGGCGCAACTCAACCCAACCCAACCCAACCCAACCCAACCCAACCCAACCCAACCTAACCTAACCCAACCTAACCCAACCCAACCCAATAACAACCGCAACTTCAGGTACCTGTCTGGATAATATATTTTATAATTGTGTGCTTGAGAGAAAGAAGATAATAAATAAATTAAGCTCTGATCATAGTGGTCACATAATTACTATCTTAAATAATAAAACCAATAGCAATCAATGAGTAAAGTGTAGGCCAATAACTGAAAGTAAATTAAAGCGATTCAAAAACACAATTATTTCTAAAATTCCAAGTCTTGCATTTGAAAATAATCATCCAGACATGCTCTTTGGTACACTTTTCAAGACAATAGACAGAGGGTTTAGTAAAATTCTTAACTTTAAACGCATTAATGCTAGCCAAAAATTAAAGTTTAGCGAATGGGCTACTGTAGGCATCTATAAAAGTAGAGATAAATTGTACGAGTTGTACGAGGAAAAACAATATACTCAAACGCGAACTTAGTAGAACTATGTAAAAAGTTACTCAAAAATTTTTAAACGTGTTTGATTCTTGCGAAATCGTTACACATCAAACAGAAAATAATTGAGTCTGAGAACAAGATACAAACCACCTGGAATATAATTAATAGAGAATCAGGAAAAATCAAACCGCGGGATATCAGTTTTGAATTAATTGTCAATGACAAAAAGGTAAACACTGATATCGAGGTTGTTAATGCCTTTGAAGATTTTTTCCAGAATGTTCCTATCTTGTTAACTGATTCACTAGATTCGTCTGCTACGGAAGCCCAGAGACTATTAAGAGGCAATGTTAAAGAGTGCAACGTTCTTTTTGAATTTCACCACATAACTGTATCAGACATTAAAAAATCTTTCAATTTATTAAAATTAAAAAGAACCGGAGATCTGTGGGGCATGTCAGTGAAAGTAATATCTAATATAATTGATGTCATTGCTCCCCACTTAGCCATTATTTTTAATGAATGTGTGGACTTAGGTATTTTTCCGAACCTAATGAAGCATGGCAAATTGATACTACTTTTTAAATCAGGAGACAAATCAGATCTTAATAATTATAGACCGATTACAATATTGCCAACACTTAGCAAGGTCTTTGAAAAAATCATATTAAATCAACTTTTATGTCATTTTAATTTAAATAACTTGTTTCATCCTGAACAGTATGGTTTTACAAAAGGTCGCAATACAACTGATGCAGGGGCTAAACTTTTAAAACATATTTATGAAGCATGGGAAAGTTCTAAGAATGCTATTGGTGTGTTCTGTGATCTGTCCAAGGCGTTCGATTGTGTTGACCATAACACTCTTTTACTCAAGTTAAGCCACTATGGCATCAAAAATGTTGCGCTTGATCTCATTGCCTCTTATCTCAGTGATAGAACACAAAAGGTATGCATAAATGATATAAAGTCGCACGGTTCCACTACCATAATGGGCGTCCCACAGGGTTCAATTCTGGGTCCTTTTCTATTTTTAGTGTACATAAACGATTTACCATACCATGTCAGCGGCATATGTGAGATTGTACTGTTTGCTGATGACACATCCTTAGTTTTTAAGTCCGACAGAAATAAAGATAACTCTGACGACGTAAACCGTGCCATATCGCATGTGTCGCATTGGACATTCACTGCAAATAATCTACTTTTGAATGCCAAGAAAACTAAATGTATTGAGTTTTCATTGCCAAATGTTATAAAATTAGATAAGTCTATAATGATCGATGTTGAAGCACTGGAAATGGAGAGTTCCACAGTTTTCCTGGGAGTGACCTTGGATTGTAAACTTCAGTGGGGTGCTCATATAGAAAAACTGTCTGGTAAACTTAGCTCAGCGGCATTTGCCGTGAGGAAAATAAGACAGTTTACTGATGTTGATACAGCTAGGCTTGTTTATTTTGCGTACTTTTACAGCGTAATGTCTTACGGTACTTTATTGTGGGGCAAGGCTGCCGATATACAATCTATATTTGTATAAGACGATAGTATTATATTAGACAAATAAAACTATGTGTTGCTCTGAAAACAGAATTATTTATTCCTTAGTATTATTACAATGATTAGACTAATACGCAATATTTATGAACACATTAACTCACCTGAAAACAGAAAAACGACATTAAATGTTCCTTATTTGTCTTGGTGTAATTAAATAGTTTCGAAATAAAAAGAAATAACCTCTAACGACCGAAAAACTTTACGCTTTTTTCCCTCTTAAAAGTGACAGATGACATTTGACAAATATAATATAGTGTCATCTGTCAATGTCACTGATCACAGACAGTCGATAGACGCGCCAAATTTAAATAGGGTATACCTACATACATGGTATACCCTTATATTTGTACTTCAAAAAAGAGCAATTCGAGCAATATATCAATTAAAATCACGCGAGTCCCTTCGTCAAAAGTTTAAAGAAATAGGTATACTAACAGTAGCCTGTCAATATATATATAAATAACATATAGTATATGTAAGACAAAATATTAATTTGTACAAACGAAAAGGAGATTTAAACCCACGTCTTACTAGACACGGGCATAAGTTAGTTATTTCTGCATATCGTCTCCAAAGAGTAAAAAAATCTTTTGTAGGTTTGGGTGTACTCTTCTATAATAAGATACCCAAGACTGTGATGGACCTGCCAATGCATAGCTTTAAGCAATGTGTTAAAAAACATTTACTTAGTCGAGGGTACTACAACATTGATGAGTTCCTTAATGATAAAGATGCTTGGAGGCCGTTGGATCAGCTTCCACCTTCACACAGGAAGTAAAACTATAAGAAATGTAAACAGTAATTGTTATCAATTGTAAATTATAATACTGTGTGACTTTTTCAAAAGAGCAACTGTTGAGTTTCTTGCCGGTATCTTCTCAGCAGAACCTGCCTTCCGAACCGGTGGTAGAATCTTTACAAATAGTCAACTGACGTGTCAAAAGTGCTTGTAAAGTGAGCCTACTTGAAATAAATGATTTTTGATTTTGATTTTGACTGTGAGACGCTATAGACTCGAGGTGAAAAAAAAAAATTTTTTTTTTAATATTGCAACATGGGTATCAATGGCCTTCGGTCTTGGGCTCATACAAGGCCGTTAACCCGGTCCAAGGAAGGACAGAGACATCTTTTCTGTGCTTTACTTGGATAAATCTCCTCTGGCGCGTCCACGTCGCGGGGATGGGCTTAACGCGAGTCAGTAGGCCGGCTCACGTGATGGCAAAGTTCAGAGGGGGTCCCAGTACTGCGGGGAATATCGCGGTCCCCTGCCTAGGGTTACAGGTGAAGACCTAAAATGCAGACAGCGTCTGTACTCGGAGCGAGCGGCTGTCTGGTCAGCGTCTGTCCCACATTGGGCGGCTGTTTTTCTTTGGAAGATGTTTAGGAGAGGATCGTAAACATGGAAGCACGACAAAAAAAACACATACCCCAGGCGGGTACCGGCGCTGAGCAGTCTCGCGTCGGAGAATCCCGCCCCCTTGAGGCTCCGGCTGATGATAGGGGCTGCCCCTCGTATTCTGGGGGGGGCAACGTTTTGCCAAAATGTAACACGCCATTTGCCAGGTCTGGCCTGCTGCAACGCACGCCACCAAAGACGACAACACCAGAACGAAGAAGGATGGAAACCGATACGGAACAAACGGAGACAGAAGATGGAATATCAACTGGCGACGAAGGGATACAATATCGACGGGCGCCGTATGTTAGCCCTCTAACATTTTTCTCGCCATTGGCGAGTACACCGCAAAATAGGGGGGAGGGTAAAAGGAAAAAATCACCACCTAGCAAAGAAACGGAAACCCTAGAAGAAAAGGAAGATCGCTTAATGAAGGGGCTGTTCGATAATATTGTAAACATTAACTGTCTCGTAGACAGGCAAGGGCCATACAAGAACACGGCCAACGAAATTAAGTTAAAACTGCGTGAGCTACAAAAAACATGTGGAAGAATCATGGATGTCCGAAGAATGAGGAAAAAAAAATGATTGGGATGGAGAAAGAGTTCCAAAAAGGGCTAAAAGAGTAACAGCCGTCGAAGATAAGGGGACAAATACCTCTACCGGGGGTGAAACTGAAGGATTGGAATGGGACGATGATTTAGGAACAGAACCAGACTGGAAAGAAGTAAAAGCAAAAGGAAAAAAACGGCGTCGTAAGGAGAATTTAAAGACCCAGGAAAACAAAGAAATTACCAAGGGGACAGTACAAGAGGCAAAAGAGAAGAGAAAGGACAAAGGAGAAGAAAACCGACACACAGATGCAAAGACGCGAGTGGAGCACAAAAACAGTGCAGATATGTTGAAAAAAAAGGAGAAAAAATACGCAGAAGGCAAAACAAAAGAGGGTCCAAAAACGAGAGCTAAAAAGCCTTTCGAAAAACCTGAAGCACTATTAGTGGAGATAAAGAACCGCGACTATGCTAGCGTACTGAAAGAGGTAAAATCTGGACTAGCGAACGAAGACATTGTCTTTTCAAAAGTGAGAAAAACAAGAAAAGGCGATATACTTCTAGAACTAGAAAAAGGACGAACCGGAGGTGTCTTACAAATAAAAAATAAAATGGGAGAAATATGTCCCACTTTAACGCTTAGAACACTCAAAGAGTCCGCTGACGTTATAATAAAAGGTTTAGATACTACTGCCGAAAGAGAAGATATAGATCAGGTTATCAAACTAAAAGTAAGTGAATTCCGTATCAAGCGCTTTTGGGAGAATAGTTATGGAATCAAGACGGCGATATTAGAGATGTCAAAGGAAGAGGCTCAAAAACTAGCAGATGAGAGGAAAATAAAAATAGGATTGGTGAGGGCTTCGGTTAGCCTTCTGGACCAAAGGAAAAGATGCTACAGGTGTCTCGAATATGGTCATGTTTCTACTGTCTGCCCAGGACAGGATAGAAGCTCTCAATGCTATAATTGCGGAGAAGAGGGACACAAAGCCAAGGATTGTGCGAACAAGATGACATGCGTCATCTGCAAAGATAAGAGAACAGAAAACACAGATCACCGCACTGGGTCTAAAAGCTGCCCATCGTGGAAAAAAATGGTTCCCGGTCTTAGAAGAACGAGGCCAAAAAACGGGGGGTAACAGCAGGTCGTGGATTCCCAGGGTCACCGCTCAAGGTATTACAAATAAACCTTGACAGGATACGATCCGCCCACGATCTGCTGGAGGTAACTGCAAGAGAACACAACATAGATATAGGTATTATATCGGAACCAAACAGGAAAATAGCAGAGAAACAAAATTGGTTAACAGACCTCAGAGGTGACGCATCCGTGATTGCATTTAACAATGGGTTGCAGTTGAAAGTCGCGGCCCAGGGAAACGGGTTTATTGCTATAGACCTATCCGGGCTTATCATATATAGCTGTTACTTCTCGCCAAACTACGGCTTTGAAAAGTTTGAGGAAGATCTAAACAAGCTTTTTGAAAGCATCGAGGCACAGCATGGCGATATAGTGGTAGCCGGAGACTTTAACGCGGCCTCAAACGTCTGGTCCACTAAAGCCGAGGACGCTCGGGGGCGCCTTGTTATGGAGTTCTTGGCAGGCGCAGATATGGTCATAGCCAACGTGGGCCTAGCTCCAACTTTTCAAAGAGGAACAAAAAAGTCAACCCCTGATATTACGATTGTAAGCTCCAGTCTGACACAAAAAATTACAGAGTGGCAAGTCCTGGGAGAAGACAGCATGAGCGGACATCGACACGTAAAGTTCAATGTAAATGAGAGGGAGATAAAACCGCCTATACAAGTACCAACGGGATGGAAATTAGACAAACTTGATCGAAAAGAACTGGAGTTCAGTTTAAAGCAAGTTAACATTCAAACAGCAGCGGAATTGATAGAAGCTACTAGAAAGGCCTGCAAGAAAGCGATGCCAATGAAATCAATACCCAAGAAAACTCCGGTTTATTGGTGGAATGAAGAAATTAGGGAAAAGAGGCAACTCTGTACAGAATGCCGAAGAAAATATACTAGGCAAAGAAGGAAAAAGAATAAAGACTCAACGGAAAATAGCGAGAAAGAGGAATTCCTAAGAGAGCGCTATAAAGCTGCAAAATTATCGCTGCAGTGTGCCATAATTAAATCTAAACAAGACCAGTGGAAACAGCTCTGTGAGGAAGTGGATAAGGATACGTGGGGGCTAGGATACAAGATAGTAACTAAGAAACTGCGAAGAAGTCCTCCAAGACTTAAAATGGATCTAATCAAATCGGTGATTGAAGTGCTGTTTCCAGTGCACAGCGACTTTTGTCGGATTGTCAATTCGAACGCTCCCGATAATATGGAGTTAACACTGGAGGAAATAAAGATAGCAGCAGAGAACCTCAAGGCAAAGAAGGCACCTGGACCAGACCAAATCTATCCGGAGATTGTCAAAATTGCAGTCGAAGTGATCCCTGAAGCTATCAGGAAAATCCTACTGGAGGCTTTTACATCCGGAAATTTTCCTCCCGAGTGGAAAATAGCTAGCCTAGTGCTGCTCAAAAAGACAAACAAGCCAATCGATGACCCGACGGGTTATAGACCGGTTTGCCTGTTAGACTCGTATGGGAAGCTTCTGGAAAGAGTTCTTCTAAATAAAATCGAGAAGCTTTTGCCGGAACATGGTGGTCTCTCTAATCACCAATACGGGTTTAGAAAGGGTCGCTCTACTTTAATGGCAATCGAAAAAGTAGTGAAAACAGCCATACAGGCAAAGAAAGGAACGGGTAGAAATCGTAAACTATGCGCCTTGATATGCTTGGACGTCAGAAACGCTTTCAACTCTGCACCCTGGAAAGAGATTGTGCTGGAAATAAGGACGAGGCGTTTCCCCGGGTACATACAAAACCTGGTTAGTAGTTACTTGGAAGAGAGGTACATAAAGGTAAAGGATACCACTGGAAGGGAGGATATGATAAAGGTCAGTAGCGGGGTACCTCAGGGATCAATTCTAGGTCCAACCCTGTGGAATATCCTTTACGACGGAGTCTTTCAAATAAACCAGGCGGAGGGAGTCCAATTGGTGGGCTTTGCCGATGACTTGGCCTTAGTAGTCGTAGCAAAAACAGAGAGAGCACTAATGGTCAAGGCCAACACGGCACTAAAGCTCATAAACAGGTGGATGCTCGGAAAACAGCTGTCTTTAGCTCCAGAAAAAACTGAAGCTATAGTGTTTAGCGGCAGAAGAAAACTAGACCCTATTACGTTTATAGTTAAGGATGCCTCAATCAGTCCAAAAGACCACATAAAATATCTCGGATTTTGGCTAGATAAGAACCTGAACTATAAAAAGCACATAGAGGAGGTAGCAAAAAAGGCGCAGAATATGACGGAGGCACTGTATCGGTTAATGCCAACTAAAGGCGGTCCTAGAGCCAGTAAAAGAAGGGTGCTAGCATCAGTGGCCCACTCCGTCATCCTTTACGGAGCACCTATATTTAAGGGAGCAATGGAAGTCGATCTCTATCGACGAAAGCTGGAAACGGTGCAAAGACGTCTCGCAATAGGCATAAGCGGGGCATACCGGACAGTTTCCACTGAGGCTGTGCTAGTAATTGCGGGTCTTGTACCTATACACAAACTCGTAAAGGAACGGGCGATGTTGTTCGAAAACAGAGACAGATCATCCGCAGAAGTCCGAGAGGATTCACTGACGGAGTGGGAGAAAGAATGGCTGGGACAAGGGAAAGGGACCTGGACACGGGAACTGATCCCGGACCTTATAAAGTGGCACAAGAGACAGCATGGAGAGGTAGATCGCTGGTTAACGCAGGCGCTTAGCGGTCATGGAGTTTTTAAGACATACCTCTTCGCCATTGGAAAGGCGCACGACGAGTCATGCTACTTCTGCGACGAGGTAGATACCCCGAGGCATGCACTATTCGAATGCTCAGGTTGCACAGACCTGAGAGCTGCGGCCGACGGAACAAGCGACGGGGTAAACGCAGCAAACCTTATAACTCGTATGCTGTCGAGCGATGAAGAGTGGCAAAAGTACGCTCATATGCTCCGAGCCACGATGAAAAGAAGAGAAGAAAAAGAAAGAGAAGAAAAACGAGAGAGCTAAATATATCAGGAAGGTCAGCGTAAAGTAATGCCAAGCGGTTCCGCGCTGACCACGGAGCACAGGGGAGGTTATTTTTAGTCCGTGCAAGTCGGACATGCCCTGCCGACTAGCCGGCAGAAGTCCGAAGGAATTTTTTTCCTCCCCGACAAAAAAAAAAAAAAAAAAAACATGGGTATCAAATTCAAGGGCTTTTTGAGAGGATTTCAAAATGGTATATCATGGCCATGTTAAAAAAACTACAATTAGAAAAACGTTATTTATTAATTGTCTAACAAAATACGCGAGGCGGATTACTATGGGTGCGAGGTTTATGAAGTGAAGTTTTAGAACACCTAAAATAGACTAAATTATTATAAATATTGATTATAAAAATCGGACAAGTGCGACTCAGATTCGCCCTCCGAGGGTTCCGTAGATTTTTTTTTAATATTTACTTAACCTCGGTTGGACGTATATATTATCGTACTTTGTAACATGTAACAAACGTAACAAATAAATCCGAAATTCACCATCTATCTTAACTAAAAAGTGTGAAATAAATAAATTAATTAAACAAATAAAAAAACCCGACTGCATAAATTATACAAAAACTGAAAAGAAAAAAAACAAGCTCAGTTCAGAAGTGTAGAAATCAATTAGAAAACAGTCGGGACCTATTGTTTCTAATTCTATTGAATAGAATGATTTTCGTCTACATTTTTTAATAGGTCAAGTCAGCAGGCTTGAGTCTGTCAATTGATATGACTGCAGAACGTCTTTTTGGCAAAGGTCGTTTTGAAGGTCTTGCTGTCTCGTTCTAACACCTTGAATGGGCCTTTTGTATGGCTTCTTCGAATGATGAAAACATCGTGAGGAAACCTGCATACCAGAGAATTTTCTAAATTCTATGCGTGTGTGAAGTCTGCCAATCCGTATTGGGCCATCGTGGTGGACTATTGTATTGACCTAATCCCTCTTATTCTGAGAGGAGACTCGAGCTCAGCAGTGAGCCGAATATGGGTTGATAATGTGTGTGTGTGTATGGTTTATGACGCTATGTGACTACACACTTCCGTGGTGTCACCTGTGTGCCGAATATGGGTTGATAATGTGTGTGTGTGTATGGTTTATGACGCTATGTGACTACACACTTCCGTGGTGTCACCTGGGTCGAGGTTATCAGCTATAAGTGAGCGCTGTAAGTCCAAAAAAACATTTACTTAGTCGAGGGTACTACAACATTGATGAGTTCCTTAATGATAAAGATGCTTGGAGGCCGTTGGATCAGCTTCCACCTTCACACAGGAAGTAAAACTATAAGAAATGTAAATTATTAGTTATTGTTATCAATTGTAAATTATAATACTGTATGACTTTTTCAAAATTTTAGAAATAAATGTTTTTTCTTTCTTTACCAAACACCACAGAACAGAGAAATGTGACAGGTCCAAATCACGAAGACGCTGGCAGCAAATATCGTCCCAAGCTCACAAACAGATTCCAGCGTGAGGTTTACATTTCTGCTCAAACGAGTATCCGGGATACTACAGGACTGCAGGTACGCCGTATCTGCTGGACATTTTATTTGCTCGCTCACCTCAGCTCTCCGACTGCTGCTGCCCGCCGACGCTGCCGGCGCTACAGAGGGGAGGGGGAGGGGGAGAATGAAACGAGCGCACGCACAGTACTTGTACTTTTATTCACTTCATGATCGCGTTCAAACTTAGGTATAACAATAGTAAAATAAATAATAACCTCGTCGCGCTCGATTGTCGCGAACGAACTCGGCGACCCGACCGGTCGGTCGCCTGCACACATACAAAAATAGATTCTTTAATGACGGCTAGCCTACGGTAGAGTCGGCAATGCGCACTTCAGAGTCATGATATGAAACTACAGTCGAGCACCAGTCACGATACGTCCCTAGCTACCATATATACATACGTACAATATTTACAAGTTCAGTTCACCACTGGCCCAGCACTGCACTAGAGGCCGCGCGCGCGGGCGGCCTCGCGCCCCCGTCACACGGCCGCGCGCGGCGGCGGCGCCGGCGCCTCCTCCTCCGCCTCCGAGTCCTCGATCTCGCACAGGCGCGCCGACAGATCGCTGCCCGAGCCGGCCAGCAGCGAGTGCCGCTCCTCCAGCAGCGTCAGCAGGCTGTGTGCGTCAGCCGAGCGCAGCGTGCGCGCGCGCAGCGCGTCGGCCGGCGCGTCGTCGCCCGTCAGCAGCCCGGACGACGCGTCCGTGTACGCGCGCGCGTCGCGCTCGTCGCGCTCGTCGCTGGCCGAGTCGCTGGTGCGGCGCGGCGAGCGCGGCGACGGCGGCGACGACGAGTCGGGCCGCTCGGAGCCCGCCACCTCGCTGATGCCGGGCAGCGCGCCGCCGCCGCCGCACCAGTCGGAGCAGTCCCAGTGGTAGCCGCCCAGCAGGTGCGGCTCGCCCGGCGGCGCCGGCGGGCGCGCGCGCAGCCCCGCGCCCTTCAGGTCGTTGTAGATCTTGCGGTCGGCGAACGTGTGCAGGTGCATCTGCTCCGACCACGGCTTGGGCTCGGCGCGCACGTTGAGGTTGCGCAGGTAGTCGGGCGGCAGCCCCTCCAGCTCGTCGCCCGCCGAGCCGTACGAGCGCAGCGTGTCGGCGTTGTTGAGCGGCGGCGCGGCGCACGACGCCGGCCGCCCGCGCCGCACCGCCTCCAGGTTGGACAGCTTGGCGCGCGGCGGCGGCTTCTCGCTCGCCGGCGCGCTCGGCGCCCGCCGCCGCCGCAGCGCCGCCGGCAGCAGCGCCAGCAGCAGCAGCAGCAGCAGCGCGCCCGCCGCCGCCGCCAGCGGCCAGCGCGCCTCCAGCGCCCACGCCCACAGCTCGCGCAGCGCGCGCCCGCCGGCCGCGCCGCCCGCCACCACGGCGTCCGAGTGCAGCGGGTTGCCGCAGTTCATGCCGGTGCGGCCGGGCGGGCACAGGCAGCGGAACGAGCCCGGCTCGTTGACGCACGTGGCGCCGTTGAGGCACGGCTCGCCGGCGCACTCGTCCACGTCGTACTCGCAGCGCGGCCCGAAGTAGCCCCGGCAGCGGCACGACGGGCCCCAGTCGCCCTCCTCGCACGCGCCGCCGTGCGCGCACACGCCCGGCGCGCACCAGCGCCCGCGCTCGCAGCGCTCGCCCGCCAGCCCCGCGCCGCACGCGCAGCGGAACGCGCCCGCCGCCGCCGCGCAGCGCCCGCCGTGCAGGCACGGCTGCGATGCGCACGGGTCCGTGTCCAGCTCGCAGCGCCGGCCGCGGAAGCGCGCGTGGCACGCGCACTCGAACGCGTCGGCGCCCAGCGCGCGGCACGTGCCGCCGTGCCGGCAGGGCTGCGCCGCGCACGCGTCGGGCGCCGGCAGCGGCGCGCAGTCGGCGCCCACGCTCGCGCGCACGCGCCGCAGCAGCGTGGCGCGCCCGTCGGCCGACGCGCCGCCCTCGTCCAGCGGCAGGCGCACGCCGCCCAGCGTCACGTCGGCCAGGCAGCCGGCGAAGCCCAGCGTCACCTGCTCGGGCGCCAGCGCGTGCGCGTGCCGCTCCAGCGCCGCGCCCAGCAGCACGCGGTCGGCGCGCGCGTCCAGCACGGCGGCGGGCGGCGGCGCCTCGGCCTGCGCCGCGCGCCGGTCCACCACGAGGCGCGCCGCGGCGCCGCGCCGCTCCAGGCGCACGCTGTGCCACTCGCCGTCGGCCACGGCGCCGCCCGCGCGCAGCAGCGCCTCGCCGGCGCCCAGCTCCAGGCGGAACTGCACGTGGCCGTCCACCAGCTCCAGCACGGCGCGGTCCACGCGGCCGGCGGCGTGCAGCAGAGTGCCGCGCGGCGCGCGCGTGCGGAAGCGCAGCGCCAGCAGCAGCTCGTCGTCCAGCAGGCGCGCGCCCTCCACCGCGCCGCGCTCCAGGCGGTAGGCCAGGTAGCCGTCGCCCGCCAGCCGCAGCACCGCCGCCTCGCCCGCGCCGGCAGGGGCCGCCAGCTCGCAGCGCTCGCCCGCGTAGCCCGGCGCGCAGGCGCACTCGCCGCGCAGCGCGTGCGGCGGCGCCACCAGCGAGAACACGTCGGTGGCCACGGCGCGCGAGCGGTCGGCGCGCAGCTCCACGCGCTCCACGCAGGCGCCGTGCGCGCAGCCGCCGCACGCCGCGCGCAGCAGCTCCTCCACCACGAGGCGCGTCAGCTCCTCCAGGCGCTCCAGCTGCGCGTGCAGGCGGCGCCGCAGCGCGTCGGCCGGCAGCAGGCCGCCGGGCGCGCGCACGGCCAGCGCCACGTCCAGCTGCGCGCGCGCCGTGGGCTGCACGCTCAGCAGCAGCACGTCGCGCGGCTCGCAGTCGGCCGCCTCGCGCACGGCGCGCACGAAGCCCTTGCGGTGGCTCAGCACGAAGTCGGCGGCGCTCACCTGGCGGAAGCGCACCACCACGGCCTGCGCCAGCTCCTCGTCCGACACCAGCCGCACGGTCACGCGCACGGGCGCCCAGCCCGAGAACTTGCCGTCGCTCACCGTCACGTTGAGCCGGTACTCGCCGGCGTCCAGGCGCGGCGCGGCGCGCAGCGTGCCGTCGGCCGCGTCCACGGCGAACAGCCCGCCGGCGTCGGCGTCGGCGCCGTCGGCGGGCGCCAGCGCGAACGCGAGCCGGTCGTAGGCGTCGCGGTCGGACGCGAACACGCGGCCCAGCTCGCCGCCGGGGAACTCGTCGCGGTAGGAGTTGACGAGCACCTCGAGCGGCGTGGCCACGGGCGGGTACTGCGACTCCTCCACCACGCGCACGTGCACCCAGGCGTCGGAGTACAGCGGCGGCGTGCCGTTGTCGAACACGCGCAGCTGCAGCGCGTACCGCTCGCGCACGCGGTGGTTGAAGCGCGCCGCCGAGCGCAGGCTGCCGTCCGCCTCCAGCCGGAACGCGCCCATCTCGTTGCCGCTCTGGAAGTCGAAGGTGAAGGGCGCGGCGTTGGGCGGCGCGTCGGCGTCGCTCACCGCCAGCCGCAGCACGACGTGGCCCAGCGGCCGGTCCTCCTGCACGACGGCGCTGTAGTTGGCGCGCTCGAACAGCGGCGGGTTGTCGTTGGCGTCCAGCACCTCGACGGCCAGCGGCGCGGCGCTCTCCAGCGCGGGCACGCCGCGGTCGCGCGCGCGCACCTCCAGCGCGTAGGCGGCCGCGCGCTCGCGGTCCAGCGGCGCCGCCAGCGACACGTGGCCCGTGTCGGCGTCGATGGCGAAGCGGCCTTCGGGGTCGCCGCGCGCGATAGAGTACGTCACGCGGCCGTTGGCGCCGTCGTCGGCGTCGTCGGCCACGACCTGCACGACGCGCGCACCGACGGCGGCGTCCTCGCGCACGCGCGCCGCGTACGCCGGCCGCGCGAAGGCGGGCGCGTTGTCGTTGGCGTCGAGCACCGTCACGTTGACGGTGGCGTGGTCGCTGAGCGGCGGCGCGCCCCCGTCCAGCGCCTGCACGGTCAGCAGGTACTCGCGGCGCCGCTCGTGGTCCAGCGGGCGCGCCACGCGCAACACGCCGCTGGCGGGATGCAGCGCGAAGTCGTCGCGCTCGTCGCCGCCCACCAGCGCGTAGGTGACGGCGGCGTTGGCGCCCGCGTCGCGCGACACGGCGCGCACGCGCAGCAGCTCGGCGCCCGGCGCCGCCAGCTCGGGCACGGCCACCGCGTACAGGCGCAGCTCGAACTCGGGCGGGTTGTCGTTGACGTCGGCCACGGTGAGGCGCACGGTGGCGGTGGCGGAGCGCGCGGGCCGGCCGGCGTCGGCGGCGCGCAGCAGCAGGCGGTGCTCGGCCTGCGTCTCGCGGTCCAGCGCGCCGCGCAGCGTCACGATGCCGCTGTCGGCGTCCAGCGCGAAGGCGGGCGCCTCCTCCACGAAGGAGTAGCGCACGGAGCGGTTCTCGCCCAGGTCGTCGTCCGTGGCGTGCACCTGCGGGGGGAGGGTTTTAGGTTTAGCTCACACTGGCCACAATTTATTATTAACACTTAGTAAGGTTTTTACCCGACTGCAAGAAGGGTTATGTTTTTCGCGCGTATCTTGTATGTATGTACGCATGTATGTATGTAATATTCTATATTACCTCATATCTTCCAAACAGCTGGGCGGATTTTCGTAATTAAGATATCGTTAGATTTGTCTTAATAACCCAAGTGTTCTTAGATAGGTGAAACTTAAAAAATACCAACAGACGCTATAGACTCGAGGTGAAAAAAAATTTTTTTTTTGAATATTGCAACATGAGCATCAAATTCAAGGGCTTTTTGAGAGGATTTCAAAATGGTATGGCCATGTTAAAAAAAAACTACAATTAGAAAATAGTAGATTGTTATACAAGGGGCTAAAAAGACCCATTATATACGAGGTATTTTTAGGGCCCGAGACGTCAGGCGAGGGCCGTCTAAATAGAAACCGAGTTTATAATGGGTTTAGCCCCACGTGTTACACTCTGCTTTTCACTACGATTGCGAGAAAATAAAATAGTTTAGTACAATGTTCAATGATTTATTTTAATTGAAAATTAAATGTACAAAGTCTCGAATTTTGGATATTAAGGGAGATGCTTTTACCAGGTAGCATAATTTCCGACTACTGTGAAGATGAATAATGAGTATGTGAGGTAAACGTAGGAGATAATAGATTAAAAAACTCCTTTCGTAAGTGAATCCATTCGTTGTTGTTTTCTCCACTTATTAAATTTTTTGTAGGTATTCTTAGGTATCGTAGGTAAGTATTTAAGTAAATGCGTCTCGACTTTGATGGTAACAGATTGAAAATTTTATCCATCTCCAAGTAAGGATCACCATTCTCACTAGATGACGACAACAATAACAATTATTGTTGAAAAATATGTATGTTACGGTCACAACAATGAATTTCTGAAAAAAATCAAGTGTGTATTATTATTCACGCCAATTGTTTTTTAAATTCTCGCTTTTAATTTTATTTTATTCACATGAGAAAAAGGCAAAGGTATTACACCGTAAAGGATGTCCCATGTCTTCAAATCTCGCTCTATTCGCAACTCAATAAAAACTAAATAAAAAAATAAACGCATTCCACAGACAAGAACGCTGCATTTCATTCCAATTTAAAGTTTTTTTATTTATTTTTCAAAACAATCGGGGCCTTACCTATAATGATTCTATTTTCGAATAAAACCTCCTCCGTGAAAACGTTACTTTCACTACTCTTGCTCAAAAACACTGTCATGTTTCCACTCCACAGCGGGGCTAAACAAGCATTTCAGCCTCTAGGGGCTAAAGTAAGTTTAGTTAAGTTTTTTAATTCTTGTCTGTTAGGAGTACTAGTCAAGCACTAGCCTTCTATAAAAATGAGGAGGTTTTATTCAAAAATAGAATCATTATAGGTAAGGCCCTGATTGTTTTGAAAAATAAATAAAAAACTTTAAATTGGAATGAAATGCAGCGTTCTTGTCTGTGAAATGCGTTCATTTTTTTATTTAATTTTTATTGAGTTGCGAATAGAGCGAGATTTGAAGACAGGGGACATACTGTACGGTTTAATACCTTTGCCTTTTTCTCATGTGAAAGAAAAATAAAAAATTAAAACATTAAATTTTTTAAGAAATTTGTAAAGTGACCATAACTTACAACTTACATATTTTTCAACATTAACTGTTATTGTTGTCTTCATCTAGTGAGAATGGTGATCCTAATTTGGAGATGGATGAAATTTTCAATCTGTTACCATCAAACTCGAGACGCATTTACTTAAATACCTACCTAGATAAAGTGGAGAAAACAACAACGAATGGATTCACTTACGAAAGGAGTTTTTTAAACTATTATCTCCCACGTTTACCTCAAATACTCATTATTCATCTTCACAGTAGGTAGTCGGAAATTATGTTACTGGGTAAAACCGTAAAAGCATCTATCTCCCTTAATATCCAAAATTGTAGACTTTGTACATTTAATTTTCAATTAAAATAAATCATTGAATATTGTACTAAACTATTTTATTTTCTCGCAATCGTAGTGAAAAGCAGTGAAGTACTATTATTAATTGTCTAACAAAATACGCGACGCGGATGACTGTGGGTGCGAGGTTTATGAAGTGAAGTTTTAGAACACTTAAAATAGGCTAAATTTTATATTGATTATAAAAATCGGACAAATGCGAGTCAGATTCACCCACCGACGGTTCAGTAGATTTTTTTTAATATTTACTTAACGACGTATACATTATCGTATTTTGTAACATGTAACAAACAAATAAATCCAAAATTCACCATCTATCTTAACTAAAAAGTGTGAAATAAATAAATAAATTAAACAAATAAAAAAACCCGACTGCATAAATTATACAAAAACTGAAAAAGAAAAAAAACAAGCTCAGTCCAGAAGTGTAGAAATCAATTAGAAAACAGTCGGGTCCTATTCTATTGAATAGAATGATTTTCGTATACATTTTTAATAGGTCCCGACTACTAATAATAATAAATAATAATTGCTTTCTACACTTCTGAACTGAGCTTGTTTTTTTTCTTTTCAGTTTTTGTATAATTTATGCAGTCGGGTTTTTTATTTGTTCGTATATCGGCACAAAACAACATGCAACGAACTACTTCATCGCCGAACGGCATAAACACGTGACTCACTACAAGCTCCCCACTACAATAAAAGGAAAATTGTCTGAAAACTTGAAAACTGTCGTACAGCGCGGACCTCTGTGTGACGTCGTTGCGAAGTTTGCGAAGCACTCGTGAAGTTTTCTTTGCAAGAATCCAGTAGTAGTATAAGCAATGGTCAAGAAGCCGACAATTGGGTCACGCTTTTTAAAAGTACCTCGGAAACTCTTTCTCCGTTATATAATTATGTTCACCGATTACTCGAAAACGCCTGAACCGATTTGAAAAATTAGTTTTTGTTTCAAAGGGTTTATTTGCCAATTATGGGACATAATAATCATGTCAGAATCTGATGATGGGATCCTGGAGAAATCGAGGGGAACTTTCGAATATTATAGGGGCAACTAGTGCGTTTGTTAACGTGTTCATTAAGTGTTTTAAAGAACTAGCTACCTTGTGTTAAAGCTTGATGAATTTTTATTGATGACAATTTTCACCTAGATGGGTTGCAACTAGTGTTCCGAAAGATCTTTAGCCTTTAGCCCTTTAGATCTAATGTTTGAGACTCGGTCTTCTTAAGAGCTCGAAGGCTCGAGCCCTTTTTTGACTCGAGTCCTATTTTAGGGCTTAATGTTTTGTAGCGTTTCGTAACTCTGGTCTTCTAAATTAAGACAAGCCTTTTTAGACTTATTTAGAGTAAGTTATTATTTAAACAAAGCCGCCATTCTGAATTTTTTTATTTCCACACTGATTTAGTTCAAAATTGATATTTAGGCATTGCATGAATGGCTAAAACAGATTCTAAAGTAAAAATTTAAAGTAAAACTTAATGCCCGCCATTTTGGATTTAGAGCGACGTAGTTATTTATCGGGCTATTCTCAGCAAACATATAAAATTTAGCCCGTCATGTAAAAGAAGTCCGCCATATCCATCCTAATTAAACTAAAAGTAAGTAACTTAAAATTTGGCTAAGCAGGGAGGAGGATCACTATTTAACATGTTTTGGATCATATTGATAGGCCTAGGAATAGTTATCTCTAAATGTAGAGCAGCGCGGAGAAGCGACTTACCTTCGCGACGAGCGTGCCCGGCTCGGCGTCCTCGGGCAGCGTGACGCTGTAGAGCGGCGCGGAGAAGCGCGGCGCGTTGTCGTTGACGTCGTCCAGCTCCAGCTCCAGCTCCGAGCTGCAGGCCCACGCAGCGCGCTCGCGGTCCTGCGCGTGCGCGCGCAGGCGGTAGGCGGGCACGCGCTCGCGGTCCAGCGCCGCCGCCACGCTCACGACGCCCGTCTCCTTGTGCACGACGAAGTGGTCGGCGTGCTCGCCCGTCAGGAAGAAGCGCAGGCGCGCGTTGGCCGGCTCGTCCGCGTCGCGCACCAGCAGCGCCAGCACGCGCTCGCCGCGCGGCGCGTCCTCGCGCACGCGCGCGCGGTAGCGGTGGCGCACGCAGTAGGGCGGGTTGTCGTTCACGTCCAGCACGGCCACGTGCACCGCCGTGTACGCCGTGAACTTGCCGTCCGTGGCCGCCACCGACAGCGAGTAGGCGGGCTCGCGCTCGCGGTCCAGCGCGCGCGCCACGTGCAGCTCGCCCGAGGCGCGCACGGCGAAGCGCGCGCGCGGGTCGCCCGCCGCCACGAAGAAGGCGAGCGGCGCGCCCGCGGCGTCCGCGTCGGCCACGGCCAGGCGCGCCAGCACTGTGCCGGCCGGCGCGTCCTCGCGCACGCTGACGGCGGTGGTGTCGGCGGCGAAGCGCGGCGGGCAGTCGTTGTAGTCGGCCAGGCGCACGACGAGCGCGCCGCGCGTTGAGCGGCCACCGCCCGCGTCGCGCGCCTCCAGCGCCAGCCGGTACTCGGCGCGCGTCTCGCGGTCCAGCGGCGCGGTGGTGGTGACCCAGCCGCTGTGCGCGTCCACGGCGAAGGGCGCGTCCGCGTCCAGCAGCGCGAAGCGCACCTCGCCGTTGGAGCCGGCGTCCGGGTCATCGGCCATCACTGCCAACGACAAACGTGGAAGCTGCATTTGCCACACCTCAACCATGTGAACATCGGTACTTTACTGTTAATAACATAATATTAAACACCGAGAGATTTTCTTCGTCTTAATTTATCCATTAGAGTTATTTAAAAAAAAAACAAAGTACAATTAAAGGAGTTAAAATTGTAACAAACTTTCAAAAATCGATTGTTTTATGACATCCTGTATTTTCAAACACTATCTCCTGGCTGCGGTCACAGTAAATAAATACAAACAGTAGTTCAACTCGGCCGTATGTATCTCTAAACAAAATACCTACAGCCGCGCGGTATGTAAACATCTCGTTCGAACCAATTCTCGGTGGTAGTTTGCATGACAATGCAATGTACATCATATTTATTTTGTAAACGGATAACTAAATTTTTACTTTTTTTAGCTTTAGATTTTTCGATTACCTAATAATCATAGGATAATGCAATTTACAGACTGGTATATAGATGATAAAATTGTTATTACAACTATAGGGTTATTAGGGTATAGGGTTATTATATTATGTTATGTTAGGTTACAAAAAGTTCATTAGGGTAAATTCCTAAATTTGGCATACAAAATACTTTTTTTATAACTTACCGGGAACTAAGACTTTTTCATTTAATTTAGTCAAATTTTGATATTATTAACCGACTTCCAAAAAGGAGGAGGTTCTACGTTCGGCTGTATGTATGTTTTTTTTTTTTTTTAATGTATGTCCAGCGATAATTCCGTTAACTATGGACCGATTTTGAAAATTCTTTTTTTGTTTTGTAGGGTTTACTTCCAGGGTGGTCCCATTTTTTTCATGTCAGGATCTGATGATGACATCCTGGAGAAATCGAGGGGAACTTTCGAAAATTGTAAGGACGGCTAGTGCGTTTGTTAATGTTTCCATAAGGTATTTTAAACCACTGCAATTTTATGAAGGTTTGGAGTAGGTCTGATGATGGAGCCGAAACACAGACGATGGAACTCGTCAACGATTTACAGCAGGTACCTTTTGTTTGGGCTTGATTTCTTTCCAACTTTCTTCAACAAGAACAACAACAACTTTCCACCTAGATGGGTTGTGACTGTATTAAGGGTCTGATGATGAAGACGAAGGACAGTTAAGAGAACTCCTCAACGGTTCACAGTAGCTAGCTTGTGATTGGACTTGATAAATTTTTATTGATGAGAACTTTCCACCTAGATGGGTTGTGACAGTATTTGGGTCTGGTGATGAAGACGAAGGATAGTTAAGGGAACTCCTCGACGGTTCACAGTAGCTACCTTGTGTTTTGACTTGATTGAGCTTTATCTGCCATCCTTGGCACATAAAGCTTAGAACCTGCTCTTAGACTACGGCTTCTCCGTTATAAGAAGTAGTATTTAGTCCGCTCCGTCGTCATATTTAATATACGTCTATAGCGGTTAAAATAAAATAAAAAATAAATGTGCATTACATAAGGGATTAGTGCTAACATAATCTACTACCCTACACTGCGCGTGGCCCGACACGCACTTGGCCGGTTTTTTATTTGTTCAGGTAGTGTGGAGGTAATACCTAGATGGCATCACCAAAATAAATATATGAATACGATCAATCCTTCAAGGTTATTGACCGTAGTATCAGCCTTATTTAAATCCACCATTCAAAAAGCAACACGTATTTTTATTGATCACTTTCTATTTTGCAATAATTTACAAAGTATTTTATTTATCTATTTAAAAAAAGTATATTTACAATCACAAAACTAAATGGAAACACAAAGTTGGCAAATGTAATTAAAATGCTGGAGGCGGGCAGCCCTATCACATGTTTATGTACCGCACGGCTGTAGGTATTTATTTCAAAAATATGGCCGAGTCGGAATACTCACTCTATACATATAATATCTTTACTCTGGTATTAGGGTGACAGGTAACTCTTCCAATGTCAAATGTCTGTTTGTTTTACATATACCGCACTTTGATTACTATATGATTAAAGATACCACATCACAAATAAATTTTAAAAGCACATTTTGATCACAAAATCTCGAGTTTATCAAATGGGTGTCGCTTTCACTTCCACGATAAGGTTTGCAATTGATCACTTTATGCTTTTATATACAGGATGTATATAAAAGATTTGTATAGTTTTCCAAAAATCCCTAGGGTGACCAAGTTATATTTATTTTAGGATTTTTCAAAAATTTCTGTCTTGAATATTTTTTTTAATGCTGTAGCTGCTTGAGTTCGGATTTTGAAGATCTAATTTTTGTTAAATATTACGAATTAAATTATTAATTTACTATAACACTATTTTTGTGTATAACGTTTTATTTCTTTTGTTCAAGAAGCTTTGAAAAATCCTAGAAAAATGTAACTTGGTCACCCTAGGGATTTTTGGAAAGCTATTCAAATTAGTTTTAGATAATTAGGTGATGTGTCTACTATTTGCGTTTTATCCATAAATTACGGACACCCTGTCTTTGCAACTTTAATAATTACTGGGCACTTGCTTACATTTAATAATAACGTTCACTGTATTCATAATTCGTCGAAACATACGTATCAGTGTGATTTTTCGGTTTTACTCGTTTAGGTCGTAATATTAGGTAACTTATGTTGAGATTACACTAATAATTATCGATTATATTGTAGTTAGACCAGAGTATATACTGTGGTTAGACTTTTGAACAAAGTTGTCCGTCTACATGGCAGCGGTGAAGTCAAACGCGCAGTACTCACGCTGCACGACGCTGGCGTGCGGCGGCGTGTTCTCGGCCAGCGTCACGGCATACGGCTGCGAGTGGAAGCTGGGCGCGTGCTCGTTGACGTCCAGCACGTGCAGGCGCGTCGTCACCATGCTGGCCAGCGCGCCCTCCCCCGCCACCACCCCCACCGTGTGGTCGGGCGCGCGCTCGCGGTCCAGCGGCGCCGCCAGCAGCAGGCGGCCCGCCGCGTCCAGCGCGAACTGCTCCTGCGGCTCGGCGGCCGGCGCCAGGCGCAGCGCGGGCAGCGGCCCCCCGCCCGCCGCGCGCAGCTCGCACACCACGGTGCCGGGCGGCGCGTCCTCGGGCAGGAACAGCGCGGGCGGCGGCGGCTCCAGGCGCGGCGCGCGCTCGCCGGCCGCCAGCAGGCGCACGGCCACGCCCGCCTCGCCCGCCAGCCCGCCGCCGTCCGTGGCGCGCACCCAGGCCTGCAGCGTGCGCCCCGCCAGCGCCGACGCGTCGCGCGCCAGCGACAGCGCGCCCGTCAGCGCGTCCACGGCCAGCAGCGCCGCGTCGCCGCCCGGCGCACCGTACAGCGAGTAGCGCAGGCGCGCGTGCTCGCCCGCGTCCGCGTCGCGCGCCGCCAGCGCCAGGAACGGCAGCAGCGGCGCGCGGTCGGCGCGCACGGCGGCGCGGTACTCGCGCAGCGGGAACTGCGGCGCGTGGTCGTTGACGTCGCCCACGCGCACGCGCACGGCGGCGTGCGCCAGCCGCGCGCCGCCGTCGCTGGCCGTCACGGGCACCAGCCATTCGGCGCGCCGCTCGCGGTCCAGCGCCGCGCGCGCGCTCACGGCGCCGCTGCGCGCGTCCACGGCGAACAGCTCGCGCAGGCGCGCCGACGGGATGGAGTAGGTCACGGCGCCGTACTCGCCCGCGTCCGCGTCCAGCGCCGCCACCGTGGCCAGCGGCTGCGGCGGCGGCCGGTTCTCGTCCACGCGCGCCTCGTACACCGGCTGCGTGAAGCGCGGCGCGTGGCGGTTGGCGGGCGCCAGCGACAGCTTGACGCGCGCGAAGGCGGCGTGCGCGCCGTCGGACGCGGACACGTTGAGCGCGCGCGGCGCCGCGCCGGCCGCCCAGCGCGCGTCCAGCAGCGTGAGCACGCCGGTGCGCGCGTCCACGGCCAGCGCGCGCCGCTCGCCCGCCGGCGCCTGCAGCTCGTAGCGCAGGCGCGGCGCGTCGCGCGCGTCCTCGTCCCACGCCGCCACGCGCGCCAGCGCCACGCCGCGCGCCGCCTCCTCGGACACCAGCGCCGCCACCACGGCGCGCTCCATGCGCGGCGCGCAGTCGTTGACGTCCTCCACGGACACGAACAGGTGCGCCGTGGTCAGCAGCGGCGGGCGGCCGGCGTCGCGCGCCGTGAGCAGCAGGTGGTGCTCGGCGCGCCGCTCGGCGTCCAGCGGCGCCGCCACGCGCACCTCGCCCGTGCGCGCGTCCACGGCGAAAGGCGGCTCGTCCGCGCCGCCCCACGCCGCCAGCGAGTAGGCGACCTCGCCGGCGGCGCCGTCGTCGGCGTCGGTGGCCGTCGCCGTCAGCAGGACGTCGCCGACGGCCGCCGCCTCGGACACCGTGGCGCGGAACTCGTCGCGGCCGAAGTCGGGCGCGCAGTCGTTGGCGTCCAGCACGGCGAGCGTGACGAAGAGGTCGGCGAAGGCGCCCGTCACGCCGTCCGTGGCGCGCACGGTGAGCGCGTGCTCGCGCGCCGTCTCGTAGTCCAGCGCCGCGCGCGCCACCAGCGTGCCTGCGACAGGCGCGCGGTCAGACGGCCCCCGGAGCGCACTCCGGGGGCCGCCGGGGAGCGGGCGGGGGTGCGGACGGGAGGGTGCGACAAGCGGCTAGCGACGGGTGAGGTGCACGAGACTGAACAGTGAGGTGTGGGGCGCTACGACACGGCATGCGAGGCACAGCGGGAGGTATACTCACAGGCGCCGCCGCGGCCGGGCGCTGCGGACAGAACAACGAGTTAGTGACGGCGGGGCGGGCGCCGGGCGCCGGTCGCGGGCACTCACCGGAGTCGAAGTGGATCTCGAACAGGTCGCGCGCGCCCGCGAGCAGCGTGTAGATGAGCGGGCGCGCGAGCGGCGAGCGCGCCTGCAGCGAGCCCAGCGGCGCGCCGGGCGCCACGTCCTCGCGCGCCTCCAGCCGCGCGTGCGCCGCAGGCCAGGCGGGCGCCGCGCCGCCGCCCCACACGCGCACGGCCACGCCGGCCTCGGCGCCGCACGCGGGCGCGCCGCCGTCGAAGGCCGCCACGGTGAGCTCGTACAGCTGCTGGTGCGCGTCCAGCGTCTGCTTGAGCGAGATGTGGCCCGTGCGCCGGTCCACGCGGAACAGCTCGCCGTGGCCGCGCTTCATCTCGTAGCGCACCTGCAACCGCTCGGGCTGTACCGCACTCGTCCACGGATGGCTCAGTCGGTCCATCTTCGCAATGAGCTTGGTTTTTTTACTTTTTAATCGACTTCCAAAGGCTGTACCTATGTATGATTTTTTAGGTATGATCAGCCATATTTCCGTCATTTATGTACCGATTTTAAAAATATTTTTTTTAATTTTTTTTTAATTATTAAATAAAATGAAACTTGGGACGATTCGAGACCATAATACGTAGGTTAAAGGATACTTTTAATCACGAAAATTAAATCAGAAGAGGGTGTAGTTGGGGTTTTTATGGAAAGCTACGTAGTAAATACTGCAAAAATACTAAAAATAATGTCATTCAAGATTTATTATTCTACCCCTAAATAGTTAAAATTCGTATGCTGGACAGCAAGATAATCCAAAAACCGGGGTTAAAAAAAAATTCAACAGACTTCAAAAACATAAAATAAAAAAAATAATAAAACATACTGACTAAACTAAAAAGCGAAAAATAACATCATACTAAGAAAAATAATTTCATGTCATGTAAGAATATCTTATAATGATTTAGGTTTTCAGTCAGTGTTCTTGTAGTTTTCTTCAGAAACGGCTTATAAACAAAAGATAAAAATAACATTTAAGAGGTATTTTTCTAATTTATTTTTGAAAATAGGCAATGTGTCACCAGCTATATCAATATTTACTTCCTTAGAAATAGAAATATGTTATATGTGAAAATCATTCTATTTAATGGAGCGCCTAAATTTTTTTGGAGTAACTAGTCCAAAAAGGCGTGAAATTTGTGACCCGACAATATGGTCTTGGTATTCTGAAAGAAATTCTAGAAAGTAAAGTGGATGCATCTACCGGTCCATTAAGTAATTTATATAAGAAACATAAATCTAACATCTTTCTACGATCCGAGAGAGCTAACAATTTGTAATGGTGTATAATCTGTGTTATAACTAATATTATTTCTGCTTTTAAGTAACTTATCACAAATACTAAGATGGAAGATAAGTAAATCGCTTTTAGATTCGTTCAATTCTCTTAGTGTGTACGTTGTAATATGGATTCCATACAACTGAACCGTATCATAAAATACTTCTCGTCAAAACGCATTAAATAACAAAATTTTAGTGCTGGAGTTCTTGAAATATTTGCAACTACGATTGAAAAAACCAGTGATTTTTTAAGCTTTTTTATATGTCTGTCTATATGAGCTATAAAACTTAGTTTGTGGTCGATTGTAATACCTAAATCTCTAATCGAATCGAACTGGGCCGAGTGAAGTTTTCATGAATGAAAATAAACACATTAACATTTCTTATGATTCAAAACCATATTGTTATTATGACACCATTTAGTCAACCTATCCAAATCTTCCTGCAGAAGAATTAAATCGCTTTCTAAATTTATAGTTCTAAATGTTTTTAAATCATCCGCATAAAGTAGCACTTCAGAGTTAGAAAAGTAATGAATAATACTGTTAATAAATATATTGAAAAGTATAGGACTTAAAAGCGAACCCTGAGGAACTCCTGATTGTGCTAAGTAAGAAAAAGGTGATTCAAAATCTACCACTACCACTGTCATTTGTCTCTTAATTAAATAAGAGCTTAACCAATTAACAATATTACCAGTAAATCCGTGTTGTTTTACCTTTAAGATCAGGAGACAATCTAGGGCCATTATATTTTTATTACAGTTTGATTTGTTAATTAAGTTGTCCTGACAAGTGTTGTGAATCATAACCTTTGTTTGACATTAGTTTTCTTATTTTTGTAATCACTTTTGAGACTGCCAACGTGAGAATCTAGATTAGACTGTATTGATCTTAGTTTGTAAAATCCATATTGTTTGGTAGTTAAAACAGATTTCATGTACCAATTAATATGAGGACATACCAAGGACTCATATACTTTAGATAAGATATATATAGTATACATTCTCAACGAATTGAAAATATACAACGAGCATTTACTAGACATCTTGCCTTTATATCAAGCGGTATGTCGCATAGGATGCCTTACCACCAGCGTCTAGCACAGTTTAAAATGTTACCGCTGCGAAGAAGACGTGAAATGCTTGATTTATGCTTTCTTCACAAATTAATAAATAATAAAATCAAGTGTGGTAACTTACTGGAAAGGATATTTTTTTCAGTCCCGCGTAGATATCCACGCTACCGTACTACGAAAGTATTTCATGTTCCTTTTATAAGGACTAACCTTGGTATGCAGGCCCCTATCAGACGAATTTGTGCCAAATATAATGAAATATCCAAAACCATACCAGGTATTGACATTTTTCACAACTCCTTCAATGTTTTTAAAAACAAGGTACACCACCATTTTGTACTTAATAATAATAATAATTAATTAAATAAATAAATTGTCTTAGATTTAGTTTATTACTTTTCTTCTCTTTCTATTTGTTATAAATAATTTAGAATAAGTTTAAATATATTGTCAACTTTAATTTAATTTTGTATGTAATTTTACCTAGTAATCTAATTTAATAATTGTATTCAATGAATTTGTTTTCCTTTTATGCTAATGTTTTATAATAGTATACTTTTTTTATTAACTTTGACATAATATAATATTATTATAAGCTTGACATATAATTATTATGAAAGTGTTGACATGAAATTATATAAAATGTTATGTGCGCCTAGAGTTAGTATACATATCAGATTTTTTGTGGCATATTGTATTGTTTTTAATGGTTAATATGTGTATTGTTGGCGTGCTTTAAATAAATAAATAAAATAAATAAATAAGATTGACAATTTGGCAATGGGCCGATACTTAGAGACATCTCTTTAATCACCTTCCTTGAAACCCGGTACAATAAGAGCAAATTTCCAGGTTGAAGGGAAAATACCATCATCGAATGATCAAAATAAATAAATTATTATATATTAATTCCGCAAAGTAACGTCTTTTTTACATCATCAACTGAAAATTATATTTTCTCTAACGAAGCCCCTGTAGTGTTTTTATGTTTAATTTGTTGCGATATCGAAGAGGAGGAATTTGAGCGATTAGATGAATTCACATTATACACACTTGAGAAATGGTTTACAAATCCATTACATATACTAACACTATCTGTTAATGTTTCATTCAAATAATTTTGACCATCGATGCTGGAAAATCACTTTGATTATTTCGACGCTGTTTTAAAAAGGTTCAAAAATATTTGGTATTACGCTTTATACTGGACTCAACTTTATCAGTATAGCTTCTATAGCACGCAACAATGAAGAGCTCACACCTATGCCTCAGCAGCTTAAACTCGATGTCATCAAGTGGGTTTCCAAATTTCTAAAGCGAAGTCTTAATTTCTTTTTCTTTTAATCGTCTAATTAAAATTATTGAATACCAATGCGGATACTGAACATTTTTTGAACATTTAAGAGGAATTCGCTTTGTAATAACTTCCTTAACAATAGAGTAAAAAGCAGCTAACATTTTTTCAACATCTGAACATGGAGATAAAATTTGAGTCCAAGGAATTTCTTTCATTCAGAAGACCCTTCCTACTCAAACATCCTATACTATTTGTATTTTTTTCAGCACTGCAATTAACCAACATCTTGCTTGTTGTTTGACTCAGCCACGATCCTGGCGGAACAAGTGATATCTCTCATCGAATAATTCGTTACCAATAACACTGGTTTAACCAGGTTTCAGTGATAGCAATTACATCACAGTCGCAAACTTAAAATTTAACAAAATATATCAGTAGGTACATTTAGTTTTCATACCTCATAATAATTTCCATTTCGCGATCATACTAATTGCCAACAATTTTCCTTTTTGAACTTCCTAGCCTGCGCTGGCAGTGCCTTTGCTTCAGGGCTTAGGTGTTCCATAATATAGATCCCACGCTATTCTCATTTACATTTTATTAACTCCTTCGATTCAATTTTTTGGCATGATAGAAAAAGATTAGGTAATTAGTAATTACAAAAATAGAACGTTTGACGCAGCAATTTGAGTTCAAATTGCAATAGAAGGTAAGCGATAGCAAGCCAGTGCAGCGATGACTAATATAAGCAATCGTGGCGCGGATTGTCATATAATACGACTAGCGGACGCCCGCGACTTCGTCCGCGTAAAAATCGATGTCAACTTTCAACCCCTATTTCACATTCTATTTTGCAAGTTTTATAACTTATACCTAATAAATAGTCCACTTATCATTTTACATTTACAAATGTACCTAGAAAAATTAAGGACTTTCCGTGCAAACTTTCTACCCCTACTTCACCCATTTCTGATTTTGTTTTCGCGACAAAAAGTATCCTATTATCCTTCTACGTATTATGGTCTCAAATCGTCTTAAGTAGCATTTGAATTCATTCTGTAGTTTCAGCGTGATGCCCGGTCAAAAAAAGGCAAACAGACAGACAATAAATAGAAAATAGGCTTCAGTATCGATCTCCTACCTCTACCCTACTCCTACCCTACCCGTACCCTAACTGTATCCTACCCCTAACCTAGGCATACACTCCCCTACCCTGCCCTACCCCAATCTACCCCTACCCTACCTTTACCCCTACCCTACCCTTACACAACCCCTACCCTACCTGTACCCTACCCTACCCTACCCTATACATTTCCTAACTTACCCCTACCCTTAGCAAAATCGGTCCAGCGTGGTGCGATGACAAAGGAAAATAGAGACTTCTATGCTAAAATTATAATCTTTGGATCTACTGGACCGATTTGAAAGATTGTTTTACCAATAGAAAGCTAGTGTCATAGGCTATGTTTGATTCCCATATTCACACAGGAACGGGAACTACGTAATTGAAAGCGCGGGGCGTCATGTAGCGGAATTTCTGCGTCTTTTAGAAATTTTGTATTATCTCCGAAACTATTTAACTAATTAACATACTATAAAGGGCAAATCTTATCTCCATAATATCCTTGTGATTATTAAATAATTTATTTTGATAAGGAATTAAGTTGAGTAGCATAAATAATGACGCAAACCTAAGTATATAAAATTTATAATTTTTAAAACATAAAAGGTACTATATCTGCTAATATATAGAAGATAGATATATGGTGTCGCGGACTTTTTTGTAGAACTTTTAAAGTTTCAAAAAGCCTCCATACATTTATTTCAGTTATTAGGTTTATACGAAACAACATGCGAAAACATAAATAGAAGGGGTGAAATAGTATATTCCGCGATTACACTAACGACACATGACTCGTAACAGTACAAGCTAACTGTCACTCGAACACCGCCGGTCGTGCGCCGCATGTAGTCGCATGCAGTCGCGACGCAGCAGACGAGCCTCACCTCGCCGTTGTCGCCGGCGTCGGCGTCCACGGCGCGCACCTGCAGCACGGCGGCGCCGGGCCCCGCGCCCGCCGGCACGGCCGCCACGTACGGCCGGCCCACGAACTGCGGGCAGTTGTCGTTGACGTCCGTCACCGCCACGTGCAGGCGCGCGTGCGCCACGCGCTCGCCGCCGCGCGCCTCCAGCAGCAGCGCGTACGCGGCGCGCGTCTCGCGGTCCAGCGCCAGCCCCGTGCTGCGCACCGCGCCCGACGTGGCGCCCACGGCGAAGCCCGGCGTCGGGTTGAGGATGCGGAACGTCACGTGCTCGCCCAGCGCCGCGCCCAGCACGCCCACCACGCACAGCACGCCGGCGCGCGTCGAGTTCTCCACCACCGCCGCGTAGTAGTCCGTCTGCTGGAAGGCCAGCCCCGCGGGCTCGGGCGCGTGCGCCGTCACCTCCACGCGCGCCGTGGCGGCGTGCGCGCCGTCCGACACGCGCACGCGCAGCCGGTGCGCGCCCGGCGCCAGCGCCGCGTCCGCCACGCGCAGCTCGCCGGCGGCCGACAGCGCGAAGGCGCGCGCGTCGCCCTCCACCAGGTCGAAGGCCAGCGGCGGGCGGCCGGCGGGGTCGTCGGCGTCGGCGGCGGCCAGCGCCAGCACCAGCACGCCGGGCGCCGTGGGCAGCAGCAGCTCGGCGGCGTAGGCGGGCTGCGAGAAAGCGGGCGCGCAGTCGTTCTCGTCCAGCACGTCCACGGTGACGGCGGCGCTGGAGTGCGCGGGCAGGCGCGGGTGGCCGGCGTCCAGCACGCGCACGGTGAAGCTGTGGCGCGCGGCGCGCTCGCGGTCCAGCGGCGCGGCGAGCCGCAACGCGCCCGTGACGGCGTCGACGCGGAACAGCGCGGCGGCCTCGGGCTCCAGCACCTCGAAGGCGCGCTGGCGGTTGGCGGGCGAGTCGCCGTCGGCCGTGGCCAGCACGAGCGGCGTGCCGGGCGGCGCGGCGGCGTCGGCCACCAGCGCGCCCGCGGGCGCCGCCTCGGACACGCGGCCGCGGTAGGCGCGCTGCAGCAGGCGCGGCGGGAACTCGTTGCGGTCCAGCACGTGCACGGCCACGCGGGCGCGCGCGCTGCCGCCGCCCTGCGCGACGACGGCTCGTTACAATCAGAGTTCAGACACCGCACGCCCCGAGGGTTGCGGACAGCGACACGGACAAGAAGCGGGTCATCGGCCGCCGGGGAGCTTGTAGCGGAACGATGAAAATGAATGCTAGTGGAAGTCCCGCCACTATTGCGTTGGTTCCTTAGCAGAAACCGACTTACGTGTTTTGGTGCTGAAGTAATCCGTCTAGGAGTAAGCTAGCTCTGAACACAAAAGGCCACACGTGAAACCTTGGGAGATTTGGATGGCGAAACAAAACTACTGGAGAAGGACACCGACCGCGCTGAGGAAGGCGGGTCCCGCACTGATTCGCACTGACAAGTAGAAAGCTCTAACTAAGCATAAGCATATAATTCTGAACTGAGCTTTTTTCTTTTCAGTTTTTTTATACGTTATGCAGTCGGGTTGTTTATTTGTTTAATTTATTTATTTATTTCACACTTTTTAGTTACGATAGATGGTTAAATTTGGATTTATTTACGTTTTACGATAGGTACGATTTATTTATTTACGTTTATTACAAAGTACGATAATTTATACGTCCAACCGAGGTTAATTAAATATTCAAAATATCTACGGAACGTTCGGTGGGCGAATCCGACGCACTTAGCCGATTTTTATAATCAATATATTTAGTCTGTTTTATAATTTTACTTCACAAACCTGCTCGCACATAAATAATCATCCGCCTCGCGTATTTTTACCCGACTGCAAGAAGGGTTATGTTTTTCGCGCGTATCTTGTATGTATGTATGTATGTAATATTCTTTATTACCTCATATCTTCCAAACCACTAAACGGATTTACGTAATAAGGCTATCGTTAATTTGTCTCAATAACCCAAGTGTTCTTAGATAGGTGAAACTAAAAAAAAAATAACCAGACGACTGTGAGACGCTATAGACTCGAGGTAAAAAAAAAAAATTTTTTTTTCTAATATGGGTATCAAATTCAAGAACTTTTTGTGAGGATTCTAAAATGGTATATCATGTCCATGTTTAAAAAAAACTACAATTAGAAAAACGTTATTTATTAGTTGTCTATACAAAATACGCGAGGCGGATGACTATAGGTGCGAGCAGGTTTGTGAAGTGAAGTTATAAACACTTTGTAATAAACGTAATAAATAAATCCGAAATTAACCATCTATCGTAACTAAAAAATGTGAAATAAATAAATTAATTAAACAAATAAAAACCCGACTGCATAAAGTATAAAAAAAAAAACTGAAAAGAATAAAAACAAGCTCAGTCCAAAAGTGTAGAAAGCAATTAGAAATAAAAAAAATACAACCGACTTCAAAACCTAAAAACGTACCTACTAAAAAGCGAAAAATAACATCATAATATGTTCTACCTGCTGATCAGTATGAAGGCGGTGCTAAGCCGGTGATGTATTAATTCAAGCCATGTGAGAATATCTTATAAATTTAGATTTTGCAGACAGTGTTGTTTCATGTGGTCCTGTCAGAAATGGCTTAAATTAGACAACACCGGCAGAATCGCTTAGGTAATTAGGGAACTGAAGTACCTGACCCGGCGATATCGAATCTACATCGTGGTTGTGGCCGAGAAGAATCCGGACATAGATTCATCAGAGAAAAACCAAATGTAAGTACTTTGAATCTTTAAAGTATTTGCCATCCTTATTTATAGTATTTCCTATCCTTTATTAATTCCGCGTTTAATTATCGATTTTTAATTAATTAAAATTTAATAATTATTTTTAGTTTTACAAGATTTTCCATCCACGGAAACAACGTACTAGGGTTAGCAATAGGAATAGTAGGAATAGTACAATAGACAAGAATAGAAATATAGATATAGACATGTCGAACGATACAGATACTATTTTCAAGTCACTTAGATTAGTGCCCAAATTTGATGGTAATCCACATGTCCTGACGCGATTTATCAATCTATGTGATCAATTAGTATTAACGCATTTTAAATCGGAGCCTGGTAACGATTTATCCAATTTGGCACTATTTAACGGCATCCTTAATAAAGTAACAGGACCGGTTGCTAGGCTTATAAACTCCTATGGAGTTCCAGATAACTGGCACGGTATCCGAAATGCACTAATTAATAATTTTGCTGATCAACGCGATGAGACCGCGCTTTATAATGATTTATCCCTTCAGTGTCAAGGCAATAGTAGTCCCCAAGAGTTCTATGAAAGATGCCAAGACTTGTTCAGTACAATAATTACCTTTATTAGTCTGCATGAAACCATACCAACTACAGTCGAGGCGAAAAGGGTATTATATTCCAAGTTGACGCTACAAGCCTACCTACGAGGACTAAAAGACCCACTAGGTTCTAGGATTCGTTGTATGCGACCTAATTCTATGGAGAAAGCACTTCAATTCGTACAGGAGGAATTGAACACCCTCTATATTCAACAACGCAATGACGGTGGACCGCATAAGAAAGACTTGACAGACAGACAATTACCACCAACTACTATGAATTTTAGACTTCCTTTTAATCACTTTAACAATGTTCCACCAGTAAAATCTTTAACCCTCCAATGACACCGGGTTATAATAACATGCCTGGACCATCACGTCAGCAAGGCATGACGAACCAAGGTTCGCAAGGCTGGAGACCTGGTCCGAGCCTGGTACCACCACCAAGGGGTACAACTCGTACGCAACAAATGTTCCGTGCACCCCCACCTAATTATAAACCGGGAAGTAATGTGTTCAGAATGCCTCCAAGACCTCAGCATCAGACATTAAATTATAACTCCCCGCGTCCTATGAGTGGTGTAACACCTTTTGTCCAGAGACAAATGCCGATGACTGGACACGATTGGAGACAGCATGGCAACCCGCCGCCGTCTAACTATTTCAAATCTCGCGATGTAAATCTCAACGAGCTAGGTTGTTTGTACGATTATGATAATGCCTATCTCGAATACGAACCTTATTACTATACATGCGAGCAATACCCTGAATACTATGAAGCCGATTGCGAGTACACTGATAGCATGACTGTAGAGGAAGTAGAGGACCCTTCTTCTACACAGGAGGATTTTCAGAAGCGTCCCAATACAGACAAGCAAAAATAGAAATAAATTTGCAAACGCAAAGACAGCTTATGTATGTTCAGATAAAAGATCCACCTTGTAGCGTGCCTTATATTCAATCACAAATACCGTTTGCAGTGAACCCTAAGCAGGCAAACTGCTAGGTAAACATTTTCTGTAAGAACGTTCGCTACGATGTGAAGTTAAGGCAGTCGTTCCTAACTCGTCCCTACCAACGCTCGTGTTCTTGTATTCATTATAACCAGTCCGCTTAGTTAAGCCATTTTATGTATCTTAAAGTTATATCATTCGTGTGTGTTAATAAACATTAATTAGTTCATCTACTTGGTTTATCATTGGATTCCTGACAGAGACACGCAATAACCTTCTTTAGCCTATCAAATCATTTACCACATAAACATCACCCACACACCTCTTAAAATCTTGATCGATACGGGTGCAAATCAATCCTTTATAAGCCCGCAAGCTGTCCAAACTTATTTCTATAATTGGCCTTTAAACTATGAACCATTCGAAGTAACAAATTCAAATTTTACGAGTTCACATAATCATTCTATCACGTTACCTTGTTTTAACGAATACAAGGAACAAGGCGACATGGCTTTATTCGTGTACGATTTTCATAAGTACTTCGATGGGTTACTAGGTTTAGATTTACTAACTGCTTGGGATTCTAACATAGACCTTAAGAATAAAGTACTAACAACGAGAAACGCAAAAATACCTTTACAAATTTACGATTCTCGTAATGTTAACTTGTACGAAGACATAATTCCTGCTCAATCGTCTAAGTTAATGAAATTACCTATTAATATCCCAGATGGAGATGTCTTAGTACAAGATGAAATCATGTGTAACTGCACTATTACCGATTGCGTAACCGCGGTAGAGAATAATCGTGGTTGGGTTGAAGTACATAATAATTCTGATAATGACATAATATTTTCTATGGATAGACCGATTGAAGGTGAATTTTTTAACATTGAGAGTAATTATGTTCAAAACTCTCCTGAGCGCGTATCCGAAGTTTTATCTAAGCTTAGAACAGACCATCTGAATCCTGAGGAACTTGCTAACCTTCAGGCATTGTGTTCACGTTATGCAGATATATTTTACATAGATGGTGAACCATTAACATTCACTAACAAGATAAAACATCGTATTAAAACGACGGACGAAGTTCCTGTATATACCAAAAGTTATCGTTATCCTTATGTCCACCGACAGGAAATACAGGAACAAATTGCAAAAATGCTAGAACAGAATATTATTCGACCATCCGATTCTGCATGGAGTTCGCCTATCTGGGTCGTGCCCAAAAAGGCAGATGCGTCTGGTAAAACTAAATGGCGAATAGTTGTAGATTTTAGGAAGCTTATAGAAAAAACTATTAACGATAAATATCCGATCCCAAACATAACGGACGTATTAGATAAATTAGGTAAATGTCAGTATTTTACCACTTTAGATTTAGCAAGTGGGTTTCATCAAGTCGAAATGGACCCCTCTGACATCCCGAAAACAGGGTTTAATGTTGAAAAAGAACACTATGAGTACCTTAGAATGGCAATGGGGCTAAAGAACTCACCATCCACCTTTCAAAGGGTCATGGATAATGTGCTAAGAGATCTGCAGAATAATATCTGCCTAGTTTACTTAGATGATATCATTGTTTTTATCACGTCACTACAAGAGATGATGGTTAACCTCGAAAAAGTATTTAATAGATTACGCGAATCCAATTTTAAAATACAGATGGATAAATCTGAATTCTTAAAGTTGGAAACCGATTTCCTAGGACACGTCATATGCAGAGACGGGGTGAAGCCAAATCCTAATAAAATTAAGGCTATTAAGGAATACCCTATTCCTAAAACACCTACCGAAATAAAACGCTTTTTAGGTCTCTTAGGGTATTACAGAAAGTTCATTCCCGATTTCGCACGTATTACGAAACCGCTAACTCAATGCCTTAAAAAGGGTTCTAAAATAACCATAGACCAAAACAACGTCAAGTGTTTTGAACATTGCAAGACACTTTTGACCAATGACCCGATTCTTCAGTACCCAGACTTTACAAGGGAATTTATTTTAACAACTGATGCATCCAATGTTGCTATTGGAGCTGTGTTATCTCAGGGTACTATTGGCTCAGATAAACCTATCGCTTATGCCTCGAGAACTCTGAACTCTAGCGAGCTGAATTACAGCACAATAGAAAAAGAGCTTCTTGCCATCGTATGGGCTACCAAGTATTTCAGACCCTATTTATTTGGTCGGAAATTTAAAATATTAACGGATCATAAACCCTTGCAATGGGTGATGAGTTTAAAAGAGCCAAATTCGAGACTTACAAGATGGCGTTTGAAATTAACTGAATACGACTTCGTAGTTGTCTATAAACAGGGCAAATATAACACAAACGCTGATGCTCTATCTCGAATTCAGTTAAATATCGAAGAAATTAGTTCAATACTTGTAAACCCTTCCATAAGGTCAGATGACTCCAGAACCCTTACGGCTTCTGAAGGCACTGATGATTCTAGAACCATCACAGTTCATTCTGATGCGGAAAACCCCATCTTGGAAGTACCAATCTCAGAGGAACCATTAAATAAGTTCACTAAGCAGATTATCTCATCAATCCCTTTGACGCTATGACTAGAATAACAGCTATCATACAAAATAACTTTAAAAGTTCAGCCATGAACTTGGTTCTTGTAAGGAAAGAGTTAGAAAATGTTCCAGAATACCTTAAACAACAGGAGATTATTAACAAGCATCATGATGGTAAAACTAACCATCGCGGTATTAACGAGTGTTTTCTAGCCTTGTCACGTAGATACTACTGGCCTAAAATGAGAGAGCATATCACTAAATTTATCAGTGGTTGTACTATCTGTGGACAGGCAAAGTATGATCGAAATCCCATAAAACAACAATTTCGAATCGTACCACCACCCGGTAAACCATTTGAGTTAATTCACATGGATATACTTACTATACAGGGTGATAAATTCTTAACCATAGTAGACGCGTTTTCAAAATATGCTCAAGCGTATTACTTACGCGATGGAACAGCTGTTAGCGTTATTCAAGCATTTCTTATCTATTGCACACATCATTCGTTACCTATCACTATAGTGACTGACAACGGACCCGAATTTGTAAATTAACTTTTAACAGAATTTGTTAAGTTTCATAAAATTCAGCATCATAGAGTGGCACCTCACACACCTAACGAAAACGGTATCGTTGAGAGATTTCATTCAACTTTACTAGAACATTTACGCTTACTAAAACTTGAACATAAGAGCGAAGCAACTACTAACCTCATATCTTACGCACTTCTAGCATATAATAGTTCTATACACAGCTTTACTAAGTGTAAGCCAATAGAAATTATTACTGGTCACTTTGACCCACGAGATCCATTTGATATTGACCTTTCATCTCATCTTTTACAGCAATACATGACAGATCACAAATATAAAATGACTAAAGTCTATAACTTAATTCATGAATCATGTACCTCACAACGAGCAGATATGACTAATAAGCGCAATAGTAATCGCAAAACAGAAGTAGAGTACTCCCCTGAGCAACAGGTTTACATTAAAAACCCCATTGCTCCTAGACAAAAATTGGCCCCACGCTATACGCGTGACGAAATCACTGCCAATTTACCGATACACATTTACACTAAGAAAAGCCGAGGACCCGTTGCTAAGTCCCGTCTTAAAAGAGTGCTTAAAAATAATCGTTAAATATGCACATTTAGCACAAACATTCTTAATAATCGACGACAACGTCGACGCGATTTCGCAAGAGATACTTAGATTGCAAAATGTGTTAGCCTTTATTAAAGTGTCGACTTTACATCATTCAATTATTCAGAGAAAATCGCTTAATAATATATTCAGCAAGTTGCGAAGTTTGTATAACAGCGACAATATAATTGAGGTTGATATGAGAGAATATTATGAAATAATTAGAGTAGGTTATTATTATAAAGATAATGAAATTATTATAGTTCTTAAATTCCCAATAGTTCTTCCTCAAATATATACCTTGTTTAGATTATCTATGATTCCTAATAAGTTCAAATCCTTATATCTCCTTCCCCATTCCTGGCAATATACGACAAAGAATTCAGGTACATACATACACTGAAGATTGCATCCATCAACTCATCACTGAGCAACAGAATATGAGGATATGGAATAAAGAAAATACATAGTGGAGTGAGATGTGCCCGTGCGTACTTGGAATTTGAACTGGTTGTATTCTTTGTTCTAACATTTTATTAGGTTGTTAGCGAATTATTAAGTGTTTTATAGTATTCAAATTATGTCTTATTGTTTCTTATGTTGTTATAGAATCATATTACAAGTAATAAAAGTAGTTTGAATAGTAAAGTAGTATAAATTATTTGTACTTTTTTGTTTGAATAGTAAAGTAGTATAAGTACTTAGTGCAGTAGATTTAATTCGTATTGTGTACCTGCTGTAATTTGATAAGTATTGCAACATAGGTTTTGTATTAGGTATTTTTAATGTTTTTTTTGTGTTTACAGAAACTAAATACCTGATAGGTTTATCACTCACCGTCTTCCAAAATGACTGAAAATAATAAGGAATTTGCTGAGTTAACTAAAAAGAGAAGTAACTTTAAAGGTAGAATTACCATATTCTCCGGGTTTGTGCAGTTACTTGAAAATAAAACAACACAGTTGTCGTCCAAGGAAGCGAATGAGTTGGAATTGAGATTCGGTAAGCTGGAATTATTGTACGCCCAATTTGATGAGACTCAAACTCGATTAGAGTGTATTGCGGACAACATGGATTCGCAATTACTTGAAAGAGACGAGTTTGAATCTCGTTATTATAGTGTACTCAGCAAAGCACAAGACATTTATTCTAATTATAAAAGGTCACAAGTGCCGCTTCCAAGTGAATGCAGTCTACGGACTGGTAACAGACCGCCAGTTAAGTTACCTACTATACAGCTACCTACGTTTAGTGGTACATATAATAGTTGGCTCGAGTTTCGCGACACCTTTACTAGCCTCATCCACAATAACGAGTCTATTGACGAAGTGAACAAATTTCACTACCTGCGTACGTCTTTAGAGGGGTCCGCTGCTGTGGTCATTCAGTCCATGGAGTGTACATCTAATAACTATCAAGTAGCTTGGAACCTCTTGTGTGATCGGTTCGACAATAAACGATTGTTAATACAAAATCATGTTTCGGCTCTTTTTAACATCGACCCGGTCACACGGGAGTCCGCGGCAACCTTAAAAAATATATTGGACCATCTAAATAAAAACCTTCGTGCTCTTGGTTCATTAGGTGAGCCTGTCCAACAATGGGATACTCTTCTCATTCACATGGTCTCTAATAAATTAGACAGTAAAACGTACCGTGAATGGGAAGAGTACAAAGGTCGTTTGGATCAGGAACACAAAATTGAGCTACGACACTTTTTTGACTTTATGAAGTTACGTATAAATGTACTTGAGACAATTGAATTTTCACGTCATACGCAACAACCATCTAAACAACCCAAACTAAAAACATTTGTTTCCACGAATAATGGTAATCATATTAATAGTAATTTTATAGTTAATAGTAAACCCACAGATTCGACAGATTCGTGTCCAAAGTGCAGTGGCGATCACAAACTAAATAGTTGCTCTCAATTTTTAGCTTTAAGTAACGAAGCGCGTTTGCGACTACTACCTACATTAAAGGTCTGTTTTGTTTGTCTTAGTCGCTCTCACTTTGCCAATCGGTGCAAAAAGCCAGGTTGCAAATTTTGTAAACGGAGACATTCCTTTTTGGTCTGTGTTGCAGACAAACTGAAACCTGCTGTGCCTGCTGAGCGCGTTGACAGTAGTATCATCAGCGCGACTCCGTCCGCCGGCAATCCAATTAACAATTTAACATTATCGGCGAGCGTGTCTTCCGCGAGTCAAGTAGGAACTAGACGCCGCGGAGACGTTTTATTATCGACTGCGCTAGTTAAATTGTACGATTCGAACAATCGCGAACATATCGGTCGCGCTGTTTTGGATTCCGGTAGCACATCATGTTTGTTATCAGACAAAATGTTTCGTTTGTTAAATTTGCCTTACGATCACATCGATCGACGTGTGCTAGGTATAAATAATGTCACATCGCGAATAAATAAAATGTGTCACCTACACATGAAGTCATTAAATGAACAATTTTCAATTAATTTAAACTGTTTCATTTTGCCGTCTTTAACAGATAATGTACCTTGTCGGCCTCTCGACGTGTCAAGTCTTAATATACCTACTGACGTTTGTTTAGCGGATCCTCATTTTCATTCGCCGTCGTCAGTCGACTTGATCATAGGTGCTGATGTTTTTTGGGACATTCTAGGATCGCAAAGAATTAATTTAGGTAGGGATCAACCTACACTTTGTGAGACTAAGCTAGGTTGGATAGTATCTGGCCCAATGAAGTTATTACCGTTATCGGTATCTAACCCCATTCGGTGTAATTTTGTAAACACCGACTCGACTAGTGATATGTCGAATGATAATATTCAAAATCAACTAGCTCGTTTTTGGACTTTAGAAGAAGTAAATAATTTAAATAACCGTTCTATTCTCTCATCAGAGCAAAAGTTATGTGAGGAACACTTTACAAAATATACCTCGCGCTTATCGGATGGTCGCTTTCAGGTAAGAATACCGTTAAAATATGATTCTACTGTTTTAAGCGATACTTTATTTCGAGCTAAGCAGTGTTTTATTTCTCTGGAACGTAAACTTCTTAAAGAACCGAAACTTTATAAGATGTACCGCGAATTTATGTCGGAATATCAGACACTAGGGCATATGTCTGAATGTGAGTTAGTATCGGAATGCAATGCTAACTTTATACCGCATCATGGCATTTTACGTGGATCTAAATTGAGGGTGGTATTTAATGCAAGCTTTTCAAGCAAAACTAACAATGCAACTTTTAACAGTATTCAAATGGTGGGTCCAACGGTACAGGATGATCTGTTATCCATTCTATTAAGATTTAGGCAGCACAAGTACATCATTATAGCTGACGTAGAAAAGATGTACCGTCAGATACTTGTGCATCCTAGTGATAGGCATTTACAGCGAATTATTTGGCGCGATGATCCTGCCGAACCGCTTAAGGCGTTTGAACTTAATACCGTAACGTACGGTACTGCTAGCGCACCCTTTCTCGCTACTAGGTGTCTTAAGCAGTTAGGACTTGAATGCGATGACAAACGGATTGCTGAGGTCATCCTGCACGATTTTTATGTCGATGACTTACTGACAGGCGGAGACGACCTAAGCACCGTGCTTGAAATACGTAATAAAGTCTCAGCCACACTCGCTTCAGCTCAGTTACCACTTAGAAAGTGGAAATCTAATGATCCACAATTAGTATCAGAGTTCACAAAGTCCTCGCATGATCTGAACATAGGCGGTATTGAACCAAGTAAAACCTTAGGTTTAGGTTGGTATCCGGAATCGGATCAGCTTTATTTTCCGATTAGTGCATCAAAGTTTGAAGGAAACTCCAAACGCGAAATTCTTTCTGTAGTTTCCCAGATATTCGATCCGTTAGGACTAGCCTCCCCGGTTATTATAAAATTTAAAATGTTGTTACAAAGTTTATGGTTACAGAATTTATCGTGGGATGATTCTTTACCTTCGACAGTCCATAAAAATTGGTTGGATATCAGTAAAAACTTAAATGTTTTAAATAATTTACGCGTACCGCGCTGCGTGTTAGTACAATCTTTCGTGCAATTAGAATTTCATATTTTCTCTGACGCTTCCGAACAAGCATATGGTGCCTGTTTTTACGTTCGTAGCGTAGATAGTCACGGAAAGATTTTAGTCCGCTTATTATGCGCTAAGAGTAGGGTAGCGCCCATAAAAGCCACCACTATTCCTAGGCTTGAATTATGTGGTGCTCAGGTCGCTGCCAAACTTTATGAAAAGGTTACTAGTTCGTTAAGAGTTCAGGCTACACGGACTGTAATCTGGACTGATTCTACAATCGTATTAGGCTGGTTGAAGATGTTACCGTGTAAATTAAACACATTTGTTCGCAATCGTGTTGGTGACATCTTAGATAGAACCAGTAATTGTACGTGGCGACACGTTTCCTCCGAGGATAACCCAGCGGATTATGTATCACGCGGAGTAAGCGTTGGCGCTCTCGAATCTCTTGATATGTGGTGGTCAGGCCCAAGCTTTTTGAAGGAACCGGAAACCCGGTGGCCTTCCACAGTAATAAATTCCGAATCGCTACCTGAAACGCGTACGGAAATATCGTGTTTAGCAAAATCTGATACTTCTTCAGATATCATTAATCTCATAAATTTTGACCGCTTTTCTAAATTTAATAGGCTCAAGCGTACCGTAGCTTATATGTTACGATTTATTGAAGCATGTCAGGGTAGGCGTTCAAAAACCGACTTCCTAACCGACTCCGAATTGAGTAAGTCATTGCGCGTAATTGTTAGCATGGTTCAAAGGGAATCGTTTCCTGAATATGAGACGTTAATACAAAAGAAATCTTTACCTAAAAAGAGTGCATTAATTAAATTCAACGCATTTTTAGATGAAAACAATTTGCTTAGGGTCGGAGGTCGTTTAGGAAATTCTGAATTTTCGTATGATAAAAAGTATCCTTTAATATTACAGTCCACACATCGATTTACAAAATTATTATTTGAATATGAACATACGAAGCTCATGCATGCCGGGCCTCAACTATTGTTAGCTTCAATTAGGGAAGTCTATTGGCCTATTGGTGGTCGAAATTTAGCAAAGGCAATTTATCGCCGCTGCATTAAATGCACTCGAATGAAGGGAAAGGTTGTAGCTCCTATTATGGGCAATCTACCGCAACAGCGCCTCACGCCCGGGGGTTTCCCCTTTGAATCCGTCGGCATTGACTACGCGGGCCCAATTTCGTCAGCTAGTCGTCAGGGACGTGGATGTCGTATCGTAAAGGTGTATATTGCGATTTTTATATGTCTCACTACTAAAGCCATTCATTTAGAATTAGTAAGTGACTTAACGAGCAACAGTTACATATCAACCATCAAAAAGTTCATTTCGCGCCGCGGAAAACCGCGCCATCTGTCCTCAGATAATGGAAAGTCATTTATTGGAGCGTACAATGATCTAGCACGATTCTTACAGGATAACTCTAGCTCCTTATCTAGCGATTTCGCAAATGAAGGAATTGATTTCCATTTTATTCCTGCTTATTCGCCTCATTTTGGTGGTATTTGGGAGGCGGGAGTGAAATCTGTTAAGTTCCATTTATATAGAGTGCTAGGAAATTGTAATTTTACCTTTGACGAGTTGTATACTGTTTTAACCCAAATAGAAGCGATATTAAATTCTCGGCCACTCACTCCACTTTCGTCGGATCCTGATGATTTCACGGCATTAACTCCTGGACACTTTTTAATTGGACGACCCCTCACTGGACTTCCAGTCAAGGATTACCAAGAGATCAAAACCAATCATCTCAGCCGCTATCATCGAATTGAGCAACTTCGACAGCATTTTTGGGCACGGTGGACCAAAGAGTACGTGTCGGAGCTGCAAATCCGTACTAAATGGCAGGTTCCGACTCAGCCAATGCAAATCAACTCATTGGTTCTTTTAAAGGAAGATCATTTACCTCCGTTGAAGTGGAAACTGGGTCGAATAGTAGCATTGTACCCTGGGAAGGATAATGTCGCAAGAGTTGCAGATGTGAAGACATCCACTGGAGTCATAAAGCGATCCTTCAGCAGAATTTGCCCACTGCCCATCAGTGACAGTGTTTGAGTTGGTTGAATGTCAAGACATCAACGCCCGGGGGCATGTCTACGACCGAAACGCCTGTTTTAAATAATGGAGCAATCACGCAGTTGCACGTCAGCTGTAAAGTCTCTGGACAGGGGTTATTAGTATTTTTTGCAAGTCATAAATTGATAGTTTTATTCTGGCCTATTAACTGGGCACGATTAGACGCGTCTCTGTTTGTTACTTATATGTAATTACCACCAATAAAGTTAAGTTCAAGATACCGGATTTTATTTGGCCATCTCGTCCTATACACAATCTATTAAAGAAGGACCAACGGAAATTGTAGTCCCTGAAGTCAGAACAAGGTTTGACCCTGATCAACCCCCAGCTTCCTTCACATCAAAGGTGTTCAGGCGCTGTTCTACGGAGAGAGGTGTTACGCGAGGCAACCCTGCAGCGAGTACGTGAGGCAGCCCTTGCCAAAAGTGCAAGATTGCACCCATTGTTCGGCCGCATTCCTTTGTATGAGCGTCACCTACTCTTTCACAATATGTAATAATTATTTTAACACTTTTACTCCCAACTTTGGAGTAAACAGGCACTTACTTGTAACTTAGCTGTAGTTTCTAATATTAAATCTAATCATAAGTCAAATTTGGGTTTTCTTTGAAATTCTCGGTGCGACCATACATTTTTCGTGTTTTAATAGCTTGATGGTTCTGGAAACTGTTATAAAAGTTTGGCATCGACAAAAGGGTTTGTTTATTTACCAAATAGCGCAATTCAATCTGGACATGGTATATTAAATAATGTAGAAGAAAATCATTCTATCCAATATCTAAGGTCCCGACTGTTTTCTAATTGCTTTCTACACTTCTGGACTGAGCTTGTTTTTATTCTTTTCAGTTTTTTTATACTTTATGCAGTCGGGTTTTTTTATTTGTTTAATTAATTTATGTACCTATAGACAACTAATACATAACGTTTTTCTGATTGTAGCTTTTTTAAACATGGCCATGATGTACCATTTTAGAATCCTCACAAAAAGCTCTTGAATTTGATACACATATTGCATTATTAGAAAAAAAAATTTTTTTTTCACCTCGAGTCCATAGCGTCTCACAGTCGTCTTGTAATTTTTTTTTAGTTTCACCTTACTAAGAACACTTGGGTTATTGAGACAAATCTAACGATATCCTAATTACGTAAATCCGTTCAATGGTTGGGAAGATATGAGGTAATAAAGAATATTATATACATACAATATACGCGCGAAAACCTTCTTGCAGTCGGGTAAAAAAGCTCCAAAAGAACTAGGTTCTTATAGAATAGATAAATATTTTGTTATGTTTGTATAGGTTTGTACTCTTTGTAAAATCAAAGAAAATCTTTTCTGTAGACGGTTGTTTGTTTTAGTATGTCTTAAAATTGTTCTGTATTGTTTTTAGATTTTTAAATTAACATTTTAGTACTGGAAAAAATAAAAATATCTGAGTTTGCAAATTGATTTTGCAATTGCACGTTGTAGAGTCAACGAACGGGTGCGTCGCGGCGTGTGTGCGAAGCGCGCCCGACTTCGGCCCTGTACACTGTACAGGGCGCCATGTACACTGTACAGGGCGCTATGTACACTGTACAGGGCGCCATGTACTTTTGCTACGAAGTGCGCCTGACTACACCTGCGAGTATGTTCGTACCATGTTCGTGGCGACGACGGTGAGGTTGTAGGAGTCCTCCGTCTCGTAGTCCAGCGGCGCCGCCACGCTCAGCACGCCGAACGCGGGGTCCAGCCGGAACGCGCCGCGCGCGCCCAGCAGCTCGTAGCGCAGCGCCGACTCGCTGCGCGCCTCCAGCGCCGCCAGCACCGTGCCCGGCGCCGCGTCCTCCGCCACCTCCAGCGCCAGCGCGGCGTCGGCGAAGCGCGGCGGCGCGTCCTCGGGCTCCACCACCAGCACCTGCAGCGGCAGCGCGGCGGCGCGCGCCGACGGCGGCGGGTTGGCGGCGCGCACCAGCAGCGCGTACTCGCGCGGGCCGGCCGGCGGCAGCGCGCGCGCCAGGCGCACGTCGCCCAGCTCGTCCACGGAGAACTGCCCGCCCGCGTCGCCCGCCAGCGAGTACAGCACGCGCGCCGCCTCGCCCGCGTCGCGGTCCGCCGCGCGCAGCGGCGCCACCAGCGCGCCCGCGCCCGCGCCGCGCGGCAGGCGCGCCGTGCACAGCCGCCGGCCCCACTCGGGCGCGTGCTCGTCCTCGTCCAGCACGCGCACCGTGACGCGCGCGAAGGCCACGGCGGCGCGCGGCGCCTGGTCGCGCGCCCACACCGTCAGCTCGTGCACGGCGGCCGCCTCGCGGTCCAGCGGCCGCGCCAGCGCCAGCGAGCCCGTCAGCTCGTCCAGCCGGAACAGCGCCAGGTCGCGCGGCGCGCGCGCCGCTTGCAGCCCGAACAGCAGGCGCGCGCCCTCGCCCGCCGTCGCGCGCAGGCGCAGCAGCTCGGCGCCGGGCCGCGCGCCCTCCGACACCTCCGCCGCGTACTCGTCGCGCGAGAAGGCCACGCCCGCCTCGTGCGCGTCGTTGACCACGGCCACGTGCAGCAGCGCGTGCGCGGCGCCGCGCCCGTCGCTCACCGACACGTTGAGCGCGTAGTGCGCGCGCCGCTCCCACAGCAGGCGGTGCGCTAGCACCACGCTGCCGTCCTCGCGCCCCACGGCGAAGTGGCGGTCCGGGTCGCCGCCCACGATGTCGTAGTACAGCGCGTCTCCCTCGGGGTCGGCGGCCTGCAGCAGCGTCAGCAGGAAGCCGGGCGCGTCCAGCTCGGCCACCTGCAGCGGCGGCGGCGCGCGCAGCGCGGGCGGGGCGCCGGCGCCGGGCGGCACGACGCGCACGCGCACGCGCGCCACTGCGCAGCGCGGCGGGCGACCGGCGTCGCAGGCGCGCACGGCCAGCTCCAGCGCGCGGCGCGGCGCGGGCGGCAGGCGTGGCGCGGCGTACACGCGGCCGGAGCGCGCGTGCACGCGCAGCAGGCCGCGCGCGGCGCCGCGGGCGCGGGCGCTGTAGCGCACGGTGCCGTTCTCGCCGGCGTCGCTGTCGAACGCCGCCACCTGCGGACGCCCGCCGTCCGAATCGTTTCTTTTATTTTGTAAAATATTTAAAAAAAAATCGTACTCGTCGCACTACTCACCGTGGTGACGTATGCGCCGACGGACTCGGCGCCGTCCCACTCGTCCCACGCGCCGCGCTCCTCGTCCTCGTCCGCTTCGGCCTCGGCCTCGGCCTCCGCCTCCGAGCTGTTCTCGAGCGCCTCGCCGGACGCCGCCTCGTCGTCCTGTGTGCAATCGTCGACGGTCAGCGGACGAGCGTTCGAACGGACGCGAGCGCGAACGCGCGGAGCACGCACCTGGTCGTCGGCGGGCGGCGCGGGCGCGCGCACGTCGTAGAAGCGCTGCGTGAAGGCGGGCGCGTGGTCGTTGAGGTCCAGCAGCTGCACGCGCACGCGCGCCGAGCCCGTCAGCGCGCCGTCGCTCACGGCCACCTCCAGCGCGTGCGTGGCCTGCGCCTCGCGGTCCAGCGCTCGCCCCGTGGTGCGCACCTCGCCCGTGGCCTCGTCCACGGCGAACAGGCCGTCGGGGTTGCCGGCCGCGATGGAGTAGCGCAGGCGCGCGGGCGCCGGCGCCGCGTCGCCGTCCGCGGCGCGCACGCGCGCCACCAGCGTGCCGGCCGCGCAGTGCTCGGGCACGGCCGCCGCGTACTCGGCGCGCTCGGGCCACGGCGCCACGTCGTTGACGTCCTCCACCTCCACGAACAGCTGCACGCAGGAGTGGCGCGGCGCCAGCGCGTGGTCCTGCGCGCACAGCGTGAGCCAGTAGTGCGGCGTGGTCTCGCGGTCCAGCGGCGTCTGCGTGCGCACCGCGCCCGCGTCGTCCACCGAGAAGTGCGCCAGGCCCGAGCCGGCCAGCAGGTAGTAGGCGAGGCGCGAGTCGCGGCCCGGCGGGTCGGCGTCGGCGGCGGCGGCGGTCAGCACCAGCGTGCCCGGCGGCGCGTCCTCGCGCACGCGCGCCGCCAGCGCCGGCCGCTCGGCGAACTCGGGCGCGTGCAAGTTCTCGTCCACGTCCGCCACCTCCACCACGAGCGTGGCCTCGGCCCACAGCGCCGGCCGCCCGCCGTCCGTGGCGCGCACCGTCACGCCGTACACCTGCGGGTCGTGGCCTTGTCAATTGACAGGTGCGTTAGGGTAGACTGGGTGCGGTTGTGCCGCGGGTCGGTCGTGACAAACGCAATCATTATCTGTAAGCTATAAGAGATACAATGGTGGTGGTCTGTACGCCTGTCACGCGGTTGTGTCGGGCGCCGCGCGTCAGGTTAGTAGAGACCTCTATTACTTTAACAATATGTGTGCACATTGTAACGGGGCAAAAGACCATTAATGACAAGACCATGAGTGGCATTGTAACCGACTGCTTTGGCGGAAGGATCGAGGAGCGACGCGGGAGATCAACCAATGCAAACTGGTGATTCCTAGTTATAGAAATGCAGCGTTTAGAGGATGCTTTCGTTTCGTTGCGGCTAAGGTTTGATGACCTCCCACCTCCAATTCGTATTCAGGGTAAGATTGTTAGCGAAGCTACCTTTAAATACAAAGTGAGAAATTTTTGCATTTATTCTTAAATAGAGGCAGCACGATTTGATAATAATAATTTTTGAGATTATATGTATAATTCCACAATTCTTCTTCTCTTTTTTCAGCAACACACATAGGCTGAGTTTGCGGCCAGTTGCCATGTTACTAGTAATAATAATAATTAGTAAATACCGTTAGTTTATAAGCTATCTCGCGAGATTGTGAACTCCACACGTACTTCTAAGAACCGGAAGTTGAGTGGCTCAGAAGGAAAAGATGAAGAATATTCATGTACTCGTATGAACATATTTAATGAATAGGCTAGTTGCACACTTTTTTTTAAATGGTCATAAATAGTTCAGTATTGTTTTTGACGTTTGGAAAATTTTAAAAATACATAATTTTTAAATTAAGTTTTATAAGAAACTACGCGTACACAATGATGCACGCGGACGGCCGAGCGTCATGTAAATCGTAGTATAACTTCTTACTTACATCGCTAAAATATCAGAAAAGAATCACAAAATTTCTTCAGACATTGGTTTCATAAATTGAATTTGATGAAAATAAGAAATTAAAAAAGTCATTAAAATATTGACCGTAACTGGAAGCTTTATATTGAGAGTAGCATTTCCGTTTCCGTCGATTTCATACCAGTTTTCGTACTTTTATTGACGTCACGTCTGGCTATGTGGCGCCACCTGGCGGTGTCGGGCTCGGGAAGTTTCGTAAATCGCTGAGCGCGACTTTAGCTCATTGGCGTTTTGTTTACCGTCGAAGCAACATCTTGCAATCAGTTGGTACCCGACATTGCAAGATAAAGTGTAATAAGTGAAGTGAATTCGCTGTGAGTACTTTATATTTTATTACGTTGTTACATACAACGTTAATGTAATTAACGTTAAATTATGTAAAATTTCAAATTTCATTTGAAAATAGTACGTGATCATTATTTTAACGGTTTTTCCGTTCGGATCACTACTTCATGTGTTTGAAAGTCTTGCTTTTTTGCAAATGTTTTCGTACTTGCATGTATATAATGGCGGACACGTGAGGCGGCGCTGCTGTCGCGAAACCGGGGTTTTTTTTTTTTTTTTTGCGAAAAACACTATTTTTATAAATAAAATTTAGTCCACTGAAAATAAACTCGTGACATAAGGACTTTTGTGTGAGATTAAAAATTTTGAATTTGTTAAGTGCGCAACTCGATTAACTCTGGTTATTTATCAAAAATGGAAGAAATTACCCAGATTTTAAAATGTATTCAAACCGACCTGGCCATCCAAAAGAAAGAAATGAAAGAGATGCAAATAAGCATAACAAGCGAAATCAATAAAAATGTTAATGAGAAGTTTCAGGAAATTGATAATAAATACAAGAAACTTGAAGGAAAATTGGAAAAACAGGAGAGACAAATTGAGTACCTAGAAAGACAAAATGTAAAGAAAAATCTAGTGTTCTTTGGGATACCGGATGATGAAAAAAACTACTTTCAACTCCAAACAAAAGTAGTTGACGTAATTTCCCAAATTATGAAGGTACCCTGCTCTACCTCCGATATAGAGTCCATTAGACGCATCGGAAAAAGAGGAACTAAAGATAGACCCGTGTCGATTACACTACTTACGATGGGGAAAAAACTAGAAATATTGAAAAACAAAAAAGCCCTTTTACTCTCTACGTTCAATTTGAAAGAAGAGTTCACTCAAAAAACGTTAGAAAAAAGAAAGTCTCTTCAGCAGCAAGTTAACAAGCTAAGAAACGAGGGCCAAATTGCTGTACTCAAACATGATAAAATAGTTATTTTAGAGAAAAAGGCAGAAAAGAAACGCACGTATTCATCATCACCACCAAGTACCGAAAGCGGCAAAACACCTTCCCAAATAAGCAAAAAAACCAAAACTTCTATGAGTACTTTCTTTGCACCTCGAAATACGAAAACTACACCCATAGGAAATGTAATATCCCTGGTTGATGCTAACACTAACTTAAAATAGCAACCAATAACGCCTCCTCTCGCTCTCCCAATCCGGCCGGTCACCGTGGGAGATACAGACCACAACCCTCCAGAGAAAACAAATCAAGAAAACATTATGTCCAACTTAAATCCCAACTTATTCTATATAGCAACTTACAATGTCCGAACTCTATCAACCTATGAACGGCTACTAGAATTTACCAACTCACTGAATAATATTAAATATGACATAATAGGCCTATCCGAAATACGAAGGCTTGGAAACTCAATTCAAGAGCATGATGATTTCATTTTCTACTACAAAGGAGAAACTCCTGGGCTTTATGGCATCGGTTTTATTATAAAAAAATATCTGAAAAACTACATTGAGTGCATTTCTGGTTTATCAGAAAGAGTAGCGCTACTAAACCTAAACTTCAACAACTTCAAGGTTAGTCTCATACAAGCTTATGCTCCTACGGACTCAGCAAGTGACGAAGATGTAGAGAAATTTTATAACACTATCGACGAAGCTTTAGCACTCTCAAATACGAATAATATAATAGTAATGGGCGATTTCAATGCGAAAATTGGCCAGCCAAAACCAGAGGAATGCATAATAATGAAGAATAATGGCTATGGAGAGCGCAACAGTAGAGGTGAAAGACTTGTCGAATTTGCATACGAAAACAAACTGGCTATTGTCAATACATTTTTCAAAAAAAATGCAAAGCAGAGGTGGACTTGGAGGTCACCTGATGGTAAAACCAAAAATGAAATAGATTATATTTTAACCAATTTACATAAAAATGTCTCAAATATAACAGTGATAAATGTACCCTACCCTTCAGACCACAGATTAGTCCGGGCCACATTCGGACTGCAGAAGATAAAGCCTAGTAGAAAGCAGTATACCAACAGTTCAAAAAGCATACTTAAGTCAGACGAAGAAATATCAACGTATAGAGAGCTATTAAATATTGCCAATATCGATTTACTTCCAGACAAAAACGAGGCTGTCCATACATACTATGACAGAATAATCGGAGTAGTTGAGGACTGCCAAAATAAGGCAAAGACGCCCAAGACTCAAAACACATATAACTATATTATCTCCGAACACACAAGAAATTTAATTAACCGAAGGCAAAAACTACATAGTATTAAGCCAAAAACACGCGCAATAAAAAACCAAATTAAAGCTCTTTATAAACTTATAAGTAAAAGAATCAGAAACGATTATAGGCATTATCGCTCAAATTTATTTGAAAAACACTTAAACGCTACCGGTGGTCTTAAAAAAGCTTACAGACAGCTAAATTCACACAAAACCTGGATCGAAGGACTACAAGGGACAACAAAAGCCTTAAAAACTAGATCAGACATACTACACGCAGCAACAGCTTTCTATAGAGATTTGTATAGCCTACAGGGTCAATCACCAAACAGTGTTGTGTGTGAGGATAATGATGTAGCGATAGAGCTGTTTGACGAATTAGAAATAATCAGAGAAATAAAGAAGCTAAAAACAGAGAAGAGTCCAGGCCCTGACAAAATTACCAACGAAGCTATTAAAACAGCAGGGGAGCTTCTGACTACACCACTAGTTCATCTATTTAACATGATTTTAAGATCTGGTAATACTCCTAGACAGTGGTCTCAATCAAACATAATTTTATTATACAAGAAGGGCGACCCTAAAAATATTAGCAACTATAGGCCAATAAGCCTACTCTCCACAATTTATAAACTTTTTGCTTCACTTTTAGAGAAAAGGATCAGTAAATCGCTAGAAAAACACCAACCAATCGAACAAGCCGGATTCAGGAAGGGTTTTTCAACGGTCGACCACATACACTCATTAGAAATGATTATAGAGAAATATCAAGAGTTTAGGAAACCAGTGTACATGGTCTTCATAGACTACCAAAAGGCGTTCGATACTGTACTCCACTCGGCAATTTGGGAAGCTCTACATTCTCAAAATGTAGAGCCCATATATATTAGAATTTTAAAATATCTATATAAAGAGTGTACTAGTAAAGTGAAACTAGAGAGACTAGGGCAAACTATACACATTAGTAGAGGCGTAAGACAGGGCGACCCTTGCTCCCCTAGAATCTTTATAGCTGTCCTTGAGATGGTGTTTAGTAAGCTAAATTGGCAAAATTATGGAGTAAAAGTAAACGGAAAATACCTGAGCCATTTAAGATTTGCTGACGACATCGTATTGCTATCAGAAAACAGCAACGAATTAAATTTAATGCTGCAAAGTTTAAATATAGCAAGTAGAGACGTTGGCTTAGAAATTAACCTTAGTAAAACAAAAATTATGACAAACTTTGCTGATCACCCTATATATCTCGATAACATGCCTATAGAATACGTAAGCAGGTACATGTACTTAGGCAAACAAATTTCCTTTCACAGCCAAAGTAATGATCTAGAGGTAGAAAGAAGGATCAAGGGTGGATGGAAAAAGTTTTGGACACTTAAGGAAATTCTAAAAAGTAACATGCCGATGAGAATTAAAACAAAGGTTTTAAACACTTGTGTGCTGCCATCAATAACATATGCTTGCCAAACATGGAAGTACAATGTTCGTACAAAAAACAAAATTAGAACTTGTCAAAGAAGTATGGAGAGAAGTATTATGAAAATTAAAAAAATTCAGAAGATACGACATTCTACCATACGTCAAAAAACCAAGGTTACAGATGCTCTTCAATACTCTCTAAAACAAAAATGGCGATGGGCAGGCCATGTAGCAAGGATGAGTGACGATCGTTGGACAACAAGACTGACATCGTGGTCAGGCCCCCCGGGTTACAGGCGAGTTGGCCGACCACTTGGTAGGTGGTCCGACGACATCGCAAAAATCGCTGGCAATACATGGGCTAAACTAGCCAAAGATCGGCAGAGATGGTCTGAACTGGAGGAGGCCTTCACCCTCTCCTAGAGGGGTTCTTGTACCTATTACTTTTACTAATCTGTCTATAATATTATATATTACTTGTAAGACAAGAAATAAAAGGCTTTTTTATTTTTATTTTTTATTTTTTATTTTTATTTTATTTTATTTATTTATGTATATAATAGTTTTCTTTGTAGTGATTTTTCAACAGTTAAAATAGTATTAGAAGTGGCGGGGCCCAGCGGGCTTCCTAAAAATGTGAACTCAGAAACCAAAGTGAACTTTCTAGCAATAGACTGTTGTCTAACATAATATAATATATACTGCAAAACGAACGCGTGGCCAGTGGCTTTCGTTTCAAAGGAGTACATAAATTACGAATGCTCTAAGACTTTAGACAAAGAGTTTTTGGAAGTTACTCAAACATATTGTTACTTCAATTCGAACCGGCATTGAAAAAAGGTTCACAAATCCCGCCAGAATTTAGCACAGGAATTTTGATTGGATGTAAATTACTGGCCTTATAAATCGCCACCCCACGCAGGGGCAAGGCGTAGACACTGTTAACGTCGCTGGACACATTTGCAGTCAAATATAGGTCTAATAGATTACCGCCTCTCGCGGGGGCAAGATATACACAGTTTTTTTACGTTCCTGGACGTATTTGCAAAACCAACTTACTGAGTAAGGTACAGAAAGTTTAAATATTCCTAGACGTATTTGCACAGTCAAATACCGGACTAATAGATTACCGCCCCTCATGGGGACGAGGTTATAGAAAGTGTTAACATTCCTAGACGTATTTCCAGTCCAATACTGAGCAAGGGCAAGGCACGAATAGTGTTGAAATTTCATGACGTAGAACACACAACACGGAATATACATACAATGCGCAAACGCTCATGCACAGCCATGCTTGCATGATAATTACAACCCACCGTCGCGGGGTGTTTATCTCTTTATATAAATTATTCAAATACCGGTGTCCTTGATCGCCACCGTCGCGGGCGTATGCATGAAGAGTAATGTTCCATCGCGTGGAACATACAACACGGAATATACATATCTGTAATGCGCACACGTTCATGCACAGCCTTGCTTGCATGATCAATACAATTCACCCTCGCGGGGTGTTTATCAACGATGTATGGATACGAATATCTTATCTATCTATATAAATTATTCAAATACCCGTGTCGATGTCGTGTGTGTGATCGCCACCCCTCGCGAGGGGAATGCATGAAAAATGTTAAGATTCCATCGCTTGGAACGCTTGCGCAGCCTTGCTTGTATGATCATTATAATCCACTCTCGCGGGGTGTTTATCAGCAATGTACAAGAGACTAATGTCCTAAAGCCCTTGCAGGCTGACTCACTATCTTTTACGTTTGCTAGTTGACATATACAAAATTGAGTTTCTATGTAAAAATGTCATTTATTGCTTACTCGTGAATATCCCACAGTAGGTAAATGACATTTTTCCAATTGATATAGGTTGATAATAAAGACCAAAATAGTGAATAGGCCAACTAGATTTGTAACCAATGGGTGAATTAATTACTTTGTAACAATGGCGTAAAAATCTGATGAACGAAAGCGTCAGATTAAAACATCATGTACATTTTGGTATAGAGGTTAAAGGCAGGAAACTTATTTTTCCGAATACATCAAAGTTTTCTAAAAGTATTACTGGATGTATACAGTTTATTATTTGCAAAATTTATAACCATACTCCAGGTTTCATAAAACTTAGAAACAAACGAAAAGGTAAAACATATTATGATACCCTCCGTCACCTAGCAAATGTACAAAAACGCATAAGCGGTAACATAAAAATTTCTATTAAACAAAGGATTCTAAATGAATCCTTTTTCAGGGGCTCGAGGCCCATCAAGGGTATTATGTATGCTTTAAAGTTTAATGCATCCAGAAAACCTAAAGTATTTTGAGATAGACTTCATTTCAAGCGGTCTTTTTAGCCACCTTTTTCACCACCTTTTTCAATGGGAGAAAATGGTGGCACCAGAAACGTACAGAGGTTAATCTGAGGTTATCTCCTACCGTTCTTTCGAATAACTCCATCCACGCCACGCCATCTTCCATACTTGGCGCTTTCATTACTGTAGCATAGAAAAAGTGATTGTGAAATAGGGTATCTCGGTGACTGATCTATACTCATTAAATAAGGTACACGTAGTCCATGATTACTTGTACGTATCCCGAAATGTAACTTACGCTCAAGTTGTTTTATACGATGTGTACAGTGTGTATAGGGAATTTCCCACTTGCTTTATGGTATCGCCACCACTTACACTGATTCTCAGAGAATCATCAGAATCGGTTCGTCGTCATCAACCCATATTTGGCTCACTGCTGAGCTCGAGTCTCCTCTCAGAATGAGAGGGATTAGGCCAATAGTCCACCACGCTGGCCTAATGCGGATTGGCAGACTTCACAAACGCAGAGAATTTAGAAAATTGTCTGGTATGCAGGTTTCCTCACGATGTTTTCCTTCACCGATTGAGACACGTGATATTTAATTTCTTAAAATGCACACAACTGAAAAGTTGGAGGTGCATGCCCCGGACCGGATTCGAACCCACACCATCCGGAATCGGAGGCAGAGGTCATATCCACTGGGCTATCACGGCTCATCCGGAAATCGGTTGACAGGAATATATTTAATAGCCTTGATAAGAGTAAGTCTTATGTCATTTGGATCTCAGATTCCGAGTGCTAGCAGTACCGATAATTCTATAGAATGAAGACAAATTTATTATAATCACGACAACGGACTTAGCAGTTACAAAACTGTTAGAGGTAGTCTTCAAGAAATATGGGAAAACCTGATATTATTTTTAATTTTCTGTCAAAACTTAAAAATCGGCTTGTGTAGTGTTTGTCTAAAAGTAAAAGTTTTAGTACATTATATGACCTAATGTCTAAGAACTGACTCAGTTTAAGTTTCTTGAATCTTCAAGTAACCTACTTAAGAGATCAATAACTTTGTAAAGCATATCCTTAAATTCATGCCAAATTGTTAAGAAAGCCTAAAAATTCCATGCCACCAGTTTGGAATGTCAGCAACTTCTTAATAAGTTATTTTTTCAATAGTTATATTTTTGTAGGTACACTCTGAAAGGCGTGTATATGACCTAACATTACTTATTATAGGGATAACATAGTATAAAAATCTGATGATTTTATTTAATTTTGGCCGCAATTTGGCTCAAAAACCGATAGAAGTATTTACTCTGGCTGGAAATTATTTTTAAATAAAATAATCACTATCATAATTTTTCTTTAGGAAATAATAAGTCTATTTCATTATTAAATAAAATAACTATCCACTACGACTAAATGCAGCAAGAATTAATATTAATTTCTTTGTAATAAATTTTTTAAAAAACCGCCTCGCATATGGTTATAGCAGAATGAGTAAAGACGTCACGTAAGAAATCTTCATAACGACTATATCGGTCAGCAGTGTTTTTCCTAAATAATTTAGTGTGAATATCAATTATATGATGAAATCCCTAAAACTAAAAGTATTGAACTCCAATCCAAAAAATGTATGGTATGTTTTTAGTTCATTGATTTATTTTTGAATGTGTTGAGAGTTGGAGTCGCGAGATGAACGAAAACACGTTAAACACTGCTAACTGTTCTATTTATTAATATTGTAAAATATAGTAAATGGCTGATGACATATTATGACACTTGAATGTCAAAGAGTTGACAGTTTGAATAAATAATATCCACAGACAATAGATACTTATTACTGGCTACCATTGTACCGTAGACATGTATTTTTGCTACATTCCAACAAAATGGAATATTGTATTATGCACATACACAGTAAGTCAAACTTCGTTACTAGCTTGTTCTCTAAATAAAGCCTAATCGAATTAGAGATAATATTGTTATAAAAAGTTTTATTTTAATAATCACATTGGCGAAATAATACCATAATGTGGCGTCACCAGGCGAAAACAAACAGGCTCTCAATATAAAGCTTCCAGTTACGGTCAATATTTTAATAGCAGCGTTTTACCTGAAACAAAACGCATATTAAAATACTTACCTCACTGGAAGCTTTAAGTAATTCCTGCCTGGTGATATATTGAGCCAATGAGCTAAAGTCGCGCTCAGCGATTTACGAAACTTCCCGAGCCCGACACCGCCAGGTGGCGCCACATAGCCAGACGTGACGTCAATAAAAGTACGAAAACTGGTATGAAATCGACGGAAACGGAAATGCTACTCTCAATATAAAGCTTCCAGTGAGGTAAGTATTTTAATATGCGTTTTATTTCAGGTAAAACGCTGCTATTTTCAACTTTATAATTTAATAAAAATAACTACACCGTCCGCTAATTACAAGCAACTATTATGTACGGTCAACTGAAAATCGTCACAACCATACCCTGTCTCCCCTACTCGTCTCGTCAGCATAAAACTATGCAAGAGAATAAATGTAACGCAATTCCGTATCGACCTTCTGGGTGCAAAAAGTTTAGGTAAGTTTCAATTCGGACCCACCTGTCTCTCTTCGAAGTCCAGGCGGCGCGCCGTGCGCAGCGTGCCCGACGTGGCGTCCACGCTGAAGGGCGAGGCGTCGGCCGCGTCGGGCGCGTCGGGCGCGTCGGGCAGCGAGTAGCTCACGGCGCCGCCCGCGCCCAGGTCCGGGTCGAAGGCCTCCAGCACGGCCACCACGGTGCCCACCGGCACGTCCTCGCGCACGCGCGCGCTGTAGGCGGCCAGCGCGAACCGCGGCGCGTTGTCGTTGACGTCGTCCACGGCCACGCGCAGCAGCGCCTCCGCGCTGCGCCCGCCGCCGTCCGTGGCGCGCACCGTCAGCTCGTACAGCGCGCGTCGCTCGCGGTCCAGCGGCGCGCACACGGCCACGGCGCCGCCCGCGCGGTCCACGCAGAACTCGCCGTCCGCGCCCGCCAGGCTGTAGCTTACGCGCCCGAACTCGCCGCCGTCGCGGTCCGTGGCCTCGGCCAGGAACACCACGGTGCCGTTGAGCGCGCTCTCGGCCACGCGCGTGCTGGCCAGGCTGGCGCGGAAGCGCGGCGCGTTGTCGTTCACGTCCAGCACGGTGACGGGCAGCAGGCGCGAGGCGGCGCGCGGCGGCCGGCCCAGGTCGTAGGCCGTCACGTTCAGGTAGTACTCGCTCTCGCGCTCGCGGTCCAGGTAGCCGATGACCTGCAGCTCGCCCGTGTCGGGGTCCACGCGGAAGGCCGAGTCCGCGTCGCCGCCCGAGATGGCGTACGCGAGCAGCCCGCCGTAGCCGGCGTCGCGGTCGCGCGCGCGCAGGCGCACCAGCGTCGTGCCCAGCGCCACCGACTCGTTGACCTTCACCTCGACCGGGAAGTCGACGAACTCGGGCCGGTGCAGGTTCTCGCCGCGGCGCGCCGGCGCCGCGAAGTCCTCGGCGAAGTCCAGCGGCGCGTTGCTGCGCTCGGCCGCCGCCAGCAGCTCGGTGAGGCGCCGCGCCGCGCCCGTGTCGCGGCACTCCAGCGCGCCGGCGCCGTCGCCCGCCACGTGCAGCGTGAGCGAGGCGGCGTCGGCGAAGTGCGTGCCGTCCGTGGCCGTCACGTTGAGCACGCGCGTCTCGGCGCGCGCATCGCGCAGCTCGCACGCCAGCGTCAGCACGCCCGTGGCGGCGTCCAGCGCGAAGCAGCCGTCGTCGTTGCCGCCGGCCACGCGGTACGAGACCACGTCGCCCGCGTCGAAGTCGATCGCCGACAGCGTGGCGATCTCCGCGCCCGCGGCCAGCGCGCGCGACAGGTGGCCGACGCAGTCCACGCGCTCGAACTGCGGCCGGTTGTCGTTGACGTCGGCCAGGCGCACCACCAGGCGCATCTCGGCCTGGCGCCGGTACGGCAGCCCCCAGTCGCTGGCGCGCAGCTGCAGCGCGTACTCGCGCCGCATGCTCTCGTAGTCCAGCACGCGCGTGGTGCGCACGGCGCCCGAGAAGTGGTCCACCTCGAAGGGCACGGGCTGCAGGTTGGCGAGGCTGTACGACACGTAGCCGTTCTCGCCCGAGTCGGCGTCGCGCGCCGCCACGCGCGCCACCACCGCGCCCGCCGCGCCGTTCTCGGCCAGCGTCACCTCGAGCTGCGCGCGCTCGAACACCGGGTCGTTGTCGTTGGCGTCCAGCACCTCGATCTGCACCTTGGCCGACGACTGGCGGCGCGCGGCGGCGGCGCCCTGGTCCACGGCCGACACCGTCAGCGTGTACAGCGCCTTGCGCTCGGCGTCCAGCGCCAGCGCCGTGTACAGCACGCCCGTGTCGGCGTTCACGGCGAACTCGCCGCCCTCGTTGCCGCCCACGATCTCGATGTAGACGTGCGCGGCGTCTTCGTCGCGGTCGCTCACCTTGAGCCGCACGACGGGCGTGTTCGGCGGCGCCGTCTCGGCCACGCGCGCCTCGTACACCTCGCGGCTGAACACGGGCGCGGCGTCGGCGCGGCCGGCCAGCGCCACCGGCAGCGTCAGGTAGGCGGCGCGCGGCGGGCGGCCCGCGTCCGTGGCGCGCAGCGTGAGGTTGTAGCCGCGCGGCGCCGCCTCGCGGTCCAGCAGCGGGTGCGCCAGCACGTCCCACTCGCCGGCCTGCGCCGACGCGCGCACGCGGAAGTGGCCGTGCGGGTCACCGTCCACAATCTCCAGCGCGGCCACGCGGCCCGCCTCGCCCTCGTCGCGGTCCGCCGCGCGCACGATGGCCAGCACCTCGGCCGGCGCGCCCTCCGACGGCTCCGGCAGGCGGCGCGCGCTCAGCTCGGGCGCGTGCAGGTTGGCGCGCGCGACGCGCACCACCAGCTGCGCGCGCGCGGCGGGCGCGTCCTCGCCGCGCGCCAGCAACGACGCGCGGTCGCGCGCCAGCACCGTGAGCCGGAGCTCGGCGCGCTCGGCGGCGTCCAGCGCGCGCGTCAGCGTCACCACGCCGCTGGTGGGGTGCACGGCGAAGCGGTCGGTGCGCTCGGCCAGGCTGTAGTAGATCTCGCCGTTGAGCCCCAGGTCGGCGTCCTCGGCCGCCACGCGCGCCACGCTGGCGTGCAGCGGCGCGTCCTCGCGCACCAGCGCCTCGTACTCCGTGGGGTAGAACAGCGGGCTGAGGTCGTTCTCGTCCGCCACCGCGACCAGCACCGCGGCGTCGGCCTCCAGCGTGCGGCCGTCGAGCGCGGCCGAGGCGCGCACTTCGAGGCGGAAGGCGTCGCGCCGCTCGCGGTTGAGCACGTCGCCGTGCAGCGCGCGCGTGCGCAGCAGCAGGAAGCAAAAGTCGCCGACGACGCGCTCCTCCGCCTTGAAGAACTTGTCGCGGTCGCCGTGGCGGATGCGGAAGCGCACGCGCGCGCCGGCGGCCGGCAGCCGCACGCCCAGCGGCGCGGCGCCGGGCGGCTGCGCGGCCAGCGTGCGCGGCGGGCTGTTCTCGGGCACGCTCACGTTGTACAGCGCGCTCTCGAAGCGCAGCTCGGGCGGGCCGGGCCCCGCGCCGCGCGCGCCGCACAGCGCCAGCAGCAGCAGCAGCGCGCGCGCGCCGACCATGGCTCGGCCGGCGCTCTGCAACACGACACACGAGGCTGAGCGGGAGCGGGCGGGCGGCCGGCAGGCGCGGCGCGGTGCCTACCTCATGTGTGGCGCGTGCGGGGCGGCGCGGCGGACGACGCGCGCGCGGCCCGGGCGTGGCGTCGGCCGCAGCGCGCGGACTCTGTAACACGAAGGAAGCCGTGAGTCCTGTCGACAGTGTGTCTGTGGGGAGGGAGCTTGTGGTTGTGGTGTAGTGTGCGGTGGCGCCACGATACGGTGCACGTTTTGACTATTTTTGTTAGCACTCGACAGTGTGCACTGAAGCTTGCAGACTTAGCACGTTTATAATGTTATTTTTCACTACTCTTGCTCAAAAACACTGTCATATTACCACTCCACAGCGGGGCTAAACAAGCATTTCAGCCTCTAGGGGCTAAAGTAATTTTGTTTTTTAAATTCTTGTATGTTACGAGTACTAGCCAAGTACTAACCTACTATAAAACGGAGGAAGTTTTATTCGAAAATAGAATCATTATAGGTAAGGCCCTGATTGTTTTGAAAAATAAATAAAAAACTTTAAATTGGAATGAAATGCATCGTTCTTGTCTGTGGAATGCGTCCATTTTTTTATTTTATTTTTATTGAGTTGCGAATAGAGCGAGATTTGAAGACATGGGACATCCTTTACGGTGTAATACCTTTGCCTTTTTCTCATGTGAAAAAAATCAAATTAAAAAGCGAGAATTTAAAAAATAATTGGCGTTTCAGAAAATAATTGTAAATTTGTGACCGTAACTTACATATTTTTCAACAATAATTGTTATAGTTGTCTTCATCTAGTGAGAATGGTGATCCTAATTTGGGGATGGATGAAATTTTCAATCTGTTACCATCAAAGTCCAGACGCATTTACTTAAATACTTACCTACGAAAAATTTAATAAGTGAAGAAAACAACAACGAATAGATTCACTTACGAAAGGAGTTTTTTAAACTATTATCATTATTCATCTTTACAGTAGTCGGAAATTATGTTACCTGGTAAAAGCATCTCCCTTAATATCCAAAATTGTAGACTTTGTACATTTAATTTTCAATTCAAATAAATCATTGAATATTGTACTAAACTGTTTTATTTTCTCGCAATCGTAGTGAAAAGCAGAGTGTAACACGTGGGGCTAAACCCATTATAAACTCGGTTTCTATTTAGGCGGCCCGGGCCCTAAAGTACCTTGTATATAATGGGTCTTTTTAGCCCCTTGTATAACAATCTACTATTATTATAGATGTGTGTATAGAACTCTTTATCGACTTTGTCGGCAAAAGAAATGATATCTAAGTGGGTACCAAATTCTAAAGACTATACAACTTAGAATACATTGAAGGTCAGGGTTTGAATTTTATGCAAACAATATATTTTTTTTCATACCGGGGGCTATATATGAAAAATCCATTCTTAAGGAGTAAGCTCCAAAAACTGAATTCCACGCGAAAGAAGTCGCGGGAGTCCGCTAGTATAAATATAAGTGCTAAAAACATACTTATTATATAATAATCATGTATTGATCTTCCAAAGTATAATATTTTAATTGGCGTGTGCAGTGATCGGGGCCCTGACTTGAAGTCTTACCAGAAAATGTCAATCGAAATGAATTTTGGAAAAATTCTCCGATTTTCAAAATAAATATGACAGGTTTGAATCCGACTTTAATCATGGCAGCAAAAATACCCTTGAATCATTTCTGTTTCGGTTTAGTACCTACAGCAGGTGGTGAAGGTCAAGTAGGTTATTGTTACCCCTGGTTACCGCAAGATCTTTGAACTTGAACACAAAATCGAACTCTCGAGGTTGCCCAATACCTTGAGCTTCTTGATCATTATACCTACTGATATTTACAAATTACCTACACGATGGTAGGTATTTCAGAGTGTTAATTATTGTCGTTTGTCGCAGATTGAAGTTCTCAGAAGAATGCGCGCGAGGACAAAGTGATTGTGTGCGCGGCGCCGGCGTCCCCTGTGTGTGTGTGTGTGCGTGTGTGTGTCGGGAGCGTATGACTGGTGAGTTGTCTACACTGTACACTGTACTCTAGTCCTCGCTGTCGCTAGTCTACGGTAGAGCGGCGACTGATGGGGCGAATTAGCTATTTAGGCTGAATAACATCCGGGCGTGGCGTTTGCTACAGAACATTGTCGAGGCTACGTGACACGTGTCTGTATGTGCCCCGGAGTGACGCAGTCCTGGCGCAGTGTACCTATAAGTTAGTTTTATTTACGTTTGTCACTTTTGTTGGATCTCAGTAAAGTTCAATTCAATTTTACGCAACATGTCTTATACCAGAATGTTTACCTACAGCTACAGATAACAACTTATCAACAATGCTTACACTCTGTATCTGTATATAATATCACATACAGGTACGGAACCTATGCTACGACTACGAACAGGGTATCTCATACTTTTGGCACTTTGGCCCCACGAACCCGTGTTAAAGTTTTCAGATTACAGCAAAGCGAAGAACCCAAAGCGAAAATGAAACTTTTGAAAAAATTTTAATTGTTTCAATCAATAAACAAACATTACTGTATTTGTTTATTGAAATAATTCAACGGAAATAATTGTTTGCAGTCTCTAATGCGTTGTATCGTCTAACCCTAGGGGTTTGCGCAGGTACCGCACTTTACACACTAGATACCCTGGATTACAATATTTATGTATTGATATATTATTATGTCATCACGATGATCTCGGGTAGGTTCAGAGATAATGTGTCTTTCTAGTAGTAAAACAATTTTCAGAATCGGTTCAGTGGATCCAGAGATTACCCCTACAACAACATAAACAGTACTCATATAAACTTGATAACAATAAGTCGGGTTTTCCTTCCTGACGCTATAACTCCAGAACGCACGAACCGATTTCCACGGTTTTGCATTCGTTGGAAAGGTCTCCGGCTCCATAAGGTTTATAGCAAAGAAAATTAGAAAAATGTCAACGTACGATAGGGGTAGGGTAGGGGTAGGTAATGAAGTTTACATCGAGTTTCACGCGGACGAAGTCGCGGGCGTCCGCTAGTAAACTTGATAAACTTTCAACATAATCGCTGTGACCTGCCGGTTTTACGTAATTTCAACCAAAATGCACCGTCCACGATTTTACGGCGAAGACCCGTTTGCAAAGTGAATGTAACAGATTTGCTGAATTTAATAAAATTATAAAATATGCCGGCGCAGCGCAGCGTGCCACGAAACAGTGTTTGCTGATTACTTGGTGTTAGTGATCACATCGGTGAATGGTTCTGGTTGACATTGTACGACTCTACCTGATCTCGAAGCAATATCTCACGGATACCTACAAGTAGGTAAATAATATACTGCAACTATATCAATAGAAATTAGCCGACATCTCGCGACTCCACCCGCGAACTTCTCATTTCCAGGGAGTCATGACGGAGATAAATTAAAGCCTATGACAGTCGTTGATGATTCAGCTTCCGATTAGAGAAAACATTTTTAAAATTAAATCAGCAGTATAGACCGTATAGGCGTAAAAGAGTAACAAACAAACTTGAGTAAGTTTCTGTTTAACTTATATCTTCTGCATCTTTTTAAAACTGCTGCGTATACGAGGACAATTGCAGCGGTCTCGGACGCAGCGGAGGCGGCGGCCAACGAGTCGACTGTCACAGTGAGCAGTGACAGTGAGCCAAGTTCACTGAGCGGCGTGCGCGGGCGGCCCCGTGACCCCGCGCCTAAATCTGCGATTGCGTGCCGCTCGGAGTGATGTCAGCGAGAGGCGTCGGTCATCGGCCGCGCGCCGCGAGTGCAGGGTGAGGCTAGTTCCGCACCGCAGCATCGCTGCCTATGTCACTTCTATTACAACTTGCTTTTCGCGTTTGGTACTGCGTATGTCCTGAACTGAACGAGTCCCAGCAATTGACCCCGAAGACGTATCGGCCTTACGATAGCTTCAAGTCCAAGCAGTCGATCGAGGCAATCCTACTCGTTCTTGGCTGGGTGGAACCTGATTTGATTTACTGAGGATTCTGTTGATAGTGATGGAGGGTGCACTCGCGAGACGTTCAGGCTGCCGGTGCCGGCCGCGGGCGCGGTAGGAGGGAGCGAGCACTCCCACGTTACCAAAATCCAAAGCCAAAGTCCAAATGTGATGCGCCCTCCGCCCGCGTGCGTCGCGTCGCCGCTGCACGTCGCGTGAACGCAGTGAATGGCCGGCGCCGGCAGGTGCGGTATTTATAGACTGGTGCAAGGGATTCCTCGGTTTACTTCACTGTGTGTGTCATTGCTTGTGACTTGCATATGAATATCCAATTGTAAATGTTTTGAAATCTATTTACGAGGAGCGTCTGCGATTCCTACAGTTTGGCCACGGCAGAAACAAATTACTGATGCACAAGCATATATGAATATTGCTCGTTGACTAACACGTCGCTAGGGTAACCAAGTTATATTATTTTTTATATCTTGAATCAGTTTTTTCAATGCTGCTGGCATTATGGCGCGTGTATTGCAAATCAAATTTATAGTGGAAGGACACAATATATATTTATTGGTTTTAAATAACTTCCATGTGTGAGTTTACGACTCCCTCGAAAATTTACAGAAAATTTTGTTGGTGAATAAGGGTGCCATATAGGTCCATATGTAATTGGTCTGAGTTAAATACTCAAGATGTCATCTGCTGTCAATGAAATATTATGGAAACTGCAACTTGTGTGTCAGCACTATTAGAATGTAACAAAATACTCGACAATCCGAGTTTTGCGGATATGTTGTCGATTCGAAATCTTTATTTTTTCATGTTTTATTATTCAGGTAAAGTTTCGGTCGAGTCTACCGTACCCCTTGACGAAATTAAATTGTTAATATAGATATCTGACTTGATATTATGACAAAACTGATTTAACTTGTTGTTTATTTAATTAATGAGGCATCTTGTTTATTTTATGAGACTCATGTTAATGCGTCTCTCCTGGTCAATGCTCATCATCATTAACATCTGAAAATTATCATTATGTGGTCAAACATCATCACACTAAGCCCATCAACCCGCATTGAAGCAGCGTAGTGGGTTCCTCTTCTACAATGATTGTCTCCTTATTAAAGACCATTTATATTTAAATAGGCTGATAACGATTATGAAGAATTGTTTCGTAAAATGCAATATTCATTGAATAAACAAGTATTTTGACATACTACAGATCTGTTAATTAGTTTTTTTTTGTATAACAACTAGCGGACGCCCGCGACTTCGTCCGCGTGAAACTCGATGTAAACTTTCAACTACCCCTATCCTACCCCTACTCCTACCCTACCCCTACCTTACCCTACCCTACCTCTACCCCACCCCTACCCTACCCCTACCGTACCCCTACCCTACAACTACCCACGGACGATTCGAATAACAATTAGGGGTATAAAAAAAATTTAATAAAAAAATTCAACCGACTTCCAACTCAAAAGTTAGCCTAAACTAAAAAGCAAAAAATAACATCTTACCTATGTGCTACCTTCTGATCAGTTTGAAGGCGGTGCCAAGCCAGTGATGTTTTAATTTAAGCCGTTTAAATTACAAAATTTCTGTGGTTCTTTCAGAAACGGCTTTAATTAAAACATGACACTGGATTGGCACCGCCTTCAAACTGATCAGAAGGTGGCAAACGCACTAGCCGTCTCTACGATTTTCGAAAGTTCCCCTCGATTTCTCCAGGATGTCATCATCAGATCCTGACATGAAAAAAATGGGACCACCCTGGAATTAAACCCTTCAAAACAAAAAAAGAATTTTCAAAATCGGTCCACAAATGACGGAATTATCGCTGGACATACATAAAAAAAAAAAAAAAGACATACATACAGCCGAACGTAGAACCTCCTCCTTTTTGGAAGTCGGTTAAAAATAGGTGTTGGCCTATTCTCATAGATACCGGAAAAGCACAAAAAATTTCATCAAAATCGGTCAAGCCGTTTTGGAGGAGTATGGCAACGAAAACTGTGACACGAGAATTTTATATATTAGATTTAACACAGATGAATTAATTTGTAAATTTAAGCAAGTAGGCAGTTATTGTCCATACGGTCGCGTCTATGTTTTTCAAAACCCACCGTACAAAAAGTTCTCGGACCATGCCATACACTCAAGCTCATGGAGGAGAGACAACAAATGAGATTGCAGTCTTCAACAGACGCGTGAAAATACCGTCAGATCAACAGACGGATCTCTAAACCGCAGACATGCGACAGTCTTTTTTTTTTATTACTTTAAATCCTTGATGACCGAGCGTCTGTCTATTGGACGAAGACAGTTAACGCGTTTGAAGACCGATCAGGGCAATGTCGTTTCTTCTAAACCTGAGATCTTGAGTGAGGTCGAGAAGTTCTATGGACTTCTACCCAAAAGCCTGTTGACAATTTGGTCAAAGATCCTAGAGCCAAATTGACTGGACACTATACCGAAGATATCCCGGACGTCAGCCTAGACGAGTTTAGTATGGCTCTCGAACAACTTGAGAACAACAACAAGGCACCAGGTGATGATGGAATCACAGCAGAACTCCTGGTGGAAAACCGATACTTTCAGCAAAATAGTAAGTTTTGTTTTTGGTCCAATTTGGCCGGACTAATTACTTAATTATAATTTAAGACCTCGCATAACTTTTCATCGACTACCGACCGTCCTATATACAATTGAAAACAATTAAGAGTATAGGTGTGATTTATTGATCGTTTTGGCTCAACTTTCAAACTGATCAGTAGATAGAAAACATTATAATGTTAGTTTTGCTTTTCAGTTTCATGTATACGTTTAAGTACGTTTTTGAAGTCGGTTGTTTTTTTTTTGCAGCAGATGTTTAGATAAATCTAAGTACCCAATTCAAATCGTACGTCAAAAGGCTGGCCTTGAATCTTTCTTTTTTTATTACTTTACCAGGTAGTTCTAGCTAGGTAGCTAGAGCTACCTGGTAGAGGACCCGGTGAATTTTGTTTCGTGCCACGTAACAAAACATCAAACAAACATCTGTCCCTTATAGTGCAATAATATATTTTTTTAACTTTTCGTTAATTTCTATGGGTTTTTCAAACTAAAAATACAGGGGTTGTAATAGAGTATACAAGATGAAAAAAATGTATTCTAGTACAAGAGCAATGTACGAGTAGTTTTTTATTTAGTGTTAATTTATTTTTTAACATAATTATTGTTCTCCTCAGAGCTCTATACACTTTCACCGACCTGGAAACGCTACTATACCAGCTCAAATTTTCTTTTCATCGAAGCCTTCAAAAATGTATAGACTACACCTCCAGACCTTGACCTCTTCATTTGTGAAAAGTTTTTGACCTCATAAGTGTTTTTTTGTTCAGCTTGAGAAATAGATAAAAACCTGATGGAGCTACGTCATGTGAACATAGGCGTATATAGAGGGTTGGGTGGGCTGTGCCCACCCTAAAATAAACCTGTGCCCACCCTAGGATTCTGGGCTACCGATATGTAATTCTATTATGATAATAATAATAGACTTGATATCGAGGGTCAGGCCCCCCTAGATACGCCACTGCATGTGATAAACTCGCGCACTGTGCTGATGAAACGAAACTTTTCTGCTCAATAATCCTGTTGTTTTTAACATGACTTCATTAACCACTTTGGATTAAGTTTGTAAGTACTTACCTAACTAAGTAATCACTACATGATACCTTCTCGTTTTTGCATCTATATCTATACTCTATACTAATATATAAAGCTGAAGAGTTTGTTTGTTTGTTTGGTTGAACGCGCTAATCTCAGAAACTACTAGTCTTACTTACTAGTCGAGGCTATAGGCTATTTTATTATATATTATCCCCGTACTCTTACGGGAACTGGAACCACGCGGGTGAAAACGCGCGGCGTCGGCTAGTGTAGCTGTTTGTATAAGGTACTTGTTCGACGGGATCATACCGTTTTCGTGTATGTAGAGTGTAGACTCACTTCTTCTCCTTAAAGTATTATATTATATTCTTTGCCTACTATAGTTATTCAATAATGTGGCTTTAAAATAAGGGTAATTTCAAAAATGTATTAAATTCCGATAATATGTATGCCTATCATCAGACGTAAAATCATTTATTTCAAGTAGGCTCAGTTTACAAGCACTTTTGACTCGTCAGTTGACTATTTGTAAAGATTCTACCACCGGTTTGGAGGGCTGGTTTTGTTGAGAAGAAAACGGCAAGAAACTTAAAAATTGATCTTTAAAAAAAAAATCATACAATATTATAATTTACAATTGACTTTTTTAGTTTTATTAGTTTTACTTCCTGTGTGTACGTGGAAGCTGATCCAACGGCCTCCGAGCATCTTTATCATTAAGGAACTCATCAATGGTGTAGTAACCTCGATTAAGTACATAAATGTTTTTAACACATTGCTTAAAGCTATGCATTGGCAGGTCCATCACAGTCTTGGGGATCTTGTTATAGAAAGAGTACACCCAAACCTTCAAAAGATTTTTTTTTACTCTTTAAAGACGAACGTACGTGTGGTTGTGTAAACTGTCATTGCCAGGCGTAGTGCCAGGTAGAGTTATTTTCATGAAAGAAGTCCTGCGGCTAAAATCTGAACTAAAATTAAAAACTGACAATGAGCGCCATTAGCTCCGCGTCTGAGAGACTTTTTTCATGAAAGGACTTTAAATTAAAGTGGACTTGGCGATCGGGGTTTCGGTAACAGCTTGCTCGTGAGTCGGTGCTCGGTCGGCTGAGGGGGGGGGGCGGTGCTCGTGTACAGTTTGTTTACACGCAGCGCGCCGCACGCACGGGGGGAGGGGGGAGCCGCTTTGTGTCGGCCATCTGTTGAGAGCGACGCCGAAACTGGAATACGATCAATAATAGTCCTACTCGTATTCTTGGTACGGGTATCTCGATTTGGACACGTTTCGTCAATTTGAAAATATTGTCAACATTTTACCTACCTAGTATAAGTAGTAGGTAAGTAACAAATTCTTGCTTGTAAATACTGTTTTCTAATTGCTTTCTACACTTCTGGACTGAGCTTGTTTTTTTCTTTTCAGTTTTTGTATAATTTATGCAGTCGGGTTTTTTATTTGTTTAATTAATTTATTACGGCCAGTTTCTTCGTCGTAAGTAACAGTGACTGTCTTAATCAAAATAAACTGGAAAATAAAGTCTTCTTTACTACTTACTACTTTTACCGTTACTTTAGTTTTACATGAAGAAACTGGCTGTTAGAAGTCGGTTAAAAATTAAATAATCAAGGGCAACTCGCAAACGTGAACGGAATTCGAGAACCAAAAACACAAAGTTTTCTTGTTGTTTACATTGAGCGCGCCTGCCGCCTGCCGCCTGCCGCCTGGTCGCTACGAGCAGAGCACGGTGGAGCCAGCTCCGAGGAAGGAGACAAGTATCCTCTAGTTAGTGAAACAGCTGCGTGAGCCCTGGGAGCTGTCACTCTGCTCTAAAAATAATAATAATTCAGTGGAACACGCGGCTTTATAACAATCCGCTTTGATGTGAGCGGCGCAAGATTTTTTTGCGTTTTCTTTAGATTCGTTCCACATAAATTACTTACTTTATATTGAAGAAGGTAAACTTGAATGAATACATTCTGAGCTATATTTGTTTTTATGATTCCATTTCTAAATTAGATCATTTTCTTGGTACTTAAGTAGGTAATACAAAATATTTCTTGCTACAATTAAGCACAGTCTTGTAAACGTATCGTCACAGGCTGAGTAAACGTATCGTGATTGCGTACTCAAACTTGAGTACCTAATACGTAAGTACGTCTAAAACAAACTTGTTGTGTTATATTCTAATAACGAACGTTTATAGGAAATAAATAAAATATTTATTACGTTATTAAAACAAACTGCTGGTCAAGAGATTTGCGTACAGTATATACAGAACTATACATATCATAGTACATTATTGTATAACTTATAATAGGAGTGTCACAGATAATAACAAATGCCTAATAACCACTGTAAAATTTATTAGCTTTAATTTATCTTTAATGAATGTAGGTACGGATACAACAACATGTATATGTATACATGTGTAGATGTACACACGTGACTGGACGTCGCGCGTCGTTGCATGATTCAATATCTGTGGAGAGTCTGTTCCGTTGCTGGTCGACGTTACAATTGATACTCATTAAAACAATAAAGAAAATAACTTCACAACAATTGCCAAGAGAATCGTTTCATTTAAAAGTATTGCTTGCGAGATCTCATTTTAGTTCTCACCTATTACCTAACCAAACCACCTAGGTATACCAAACAAAAATAATTGTAAATAAGTAAGTACCTAATTAAACCAAATTTATTTGAGTGAGTAATGCTTGTAGAGAGTACTTAAAAGTAAAAACTAGACATGTATCTATAGTATTTTTTTCCTTACATGGCAAAAAGAGTAAACAAAGATCCGTTGTCACGACATTCACATATTTCTCACTAACTGTCCGTTTAAACTAAATCATTTATATACACATCACTTCATTTAACGCGTACACCGCGAATTACATTAAAACTGCTTGTAATTTAACTATTATATCACATTTATTTCACTAAAAACGAAATCACAACAAGTTTTATTTCTACAGATTAACGAAAATGTTGCGAATTTGACATTTCGTAATGCTAGATTGTCTATGAATTGAAGAGACGGGAAAGATACATGAAATTATAACTTGTCGATAATTATGTACATATTTTTTAATTTTAATATTTGTGTCCTTTGTGGCTTATAAATAAAATAAATGTGTATCTTTATTAACACAGCACCAAAGAATATATTATACTCCATGGAGAAGAAGTAAATCTACATACACGAAAACGTTGGACATAGCAGCGACATTATTTCCGCATACGAATATTTTTTCATAAAGTCAGTGGCAATTTTAATTGGAGATTTTTGATTTTAAAATAGTTGAAGGAACCAATTGAGAAAAAACACATAATAATTTAAAAAAATATCTACAACAGACTTCAAAATATTAACGTACCCACGAAATTAAAAAAGGGAAAAATAATATCATTATATTTTCTGCCAAGCCAGTGTATTCAATCTATTAATTCAAGGTGTACCCTATCGTAAAGATTTTTGTTTCTCAGACATTATTTTTGTCTGTCATGTGTTTTTTTCAGTAACGACTTAAGTCAACATCGGACGGGCTTGGCAGCGACTTCAAAATGATCAATAAGTAGAAAATATAATAATGTTATAGTTTCCCTTTTTAGTTTCGTGGGTACGTTAACATTTTGAAGTCGGTTGTATTTTTTCATAATATTTTTTTTTTATATTTTTAGTATACCTAATAAATAAATCAAATAGTATACCTAATAAATAAATGAAATTCAACCTAAAATCCACCCATCTGAAAGTCGGAATTTTCGGTAACGCTTTTTTGTTAGTCATACACTACTCAGCAATCAGCAATAATATAACAACCAAACAACAAATAAATAACAAAACTAACAATTGCAAGCGAAACAATTAAGTAATGATGATATGGAACAAACATTGACACGACCTCACTGTGAGCATGGAAGCGACAATGTGGCACTTTTTGCTCGCAGTTAACTGATCCTAAACCGAGCTTAACCGATCGCGGCGCGAGCGCTCCCTATTGTTTGTAATTATATAGCACGATCAAAAATTATTAAAAAACGGATAAACGATATTCTTCAACCACATGCAATATTTTTAAATTAAGAATAAAGAAAACAATACACAAATACGCCTTGAATATTATTATTGCTGGATCAGAAAAATAAATAAAAGATTTGAAATACTAATGGAAAAAAATTTATTACTTTTGTTTCGCAACATGGTGAGATTTTTATTTTTCTGGTCAGGCTAGTATACGTAAATCGTGATAGTCAGAGTTATTAGGATATAATATAAAGAAGTTAAAGAGATAGTGATGTACAAGGGGCCGAAACTTCAGTACAAAGATTTTTGAATATATGACATTATGCGGTAATAAATTTAGTAGGTTCTAGAGCTAGAAAAATGTTACGAATTATAATTAGAGACTGACAGTAAGTGTACATTAATTCCAATTATGTTCTACATTGTCATTTGGACTAGTGGTGTATAACCAAGGTAAAAAAAAGAAAGAAATAATAATCTTTAATTCAGTAGAAAAATATTTTTGTCGCTTTTTTGTTTTTCTCAATTGTTTTCTTCAACAATTTAAAAATTAAAAATTTCCATTATAAATTGCCACTGACTTTATTTCCAAAATATTCGTATGCGGAAATAATGTCGCTACTATATCCAACAAAATGAAATGAAATGTTAATGTTTTTTGTAACTTTTGTATCTTTTGTAATTTTTAAAAATGTAAACTGTAAAATTTTTGTAATTTATGTACTTGGAAATAAAGGCTATATTATCATTATTATTATTATTACTATATCCAACATTTTCATGTATTTCATGATTCACTTCTTCTCCTTGGAGTATATATTCTTAAAATGATATTTAATTTCCTAAAATGCACACAACTGAAAAGTTGGAAAACGAAACGAATATGGAACGTATTCGTTTTTTAGGATGACGTATAGTAACGGATATTTTAGTTTAGTTATTTCAGTTATAACGATACCTACTTGATATCGTTACGATGCCCGCGGTTAACTTCTCAACCCTACTGATTGTCTTTGGTTCAAAGTCCGCCATTATTGTTGTTTAAAATTGACATCTAAGAAAATTTCAAGTATACCTACCAAAACTACATACAACTTATACAAGTTACGAGTAGATACAAACAATATTGTCTTACTCAGTGTTTTCAAAGATAAAGTTGTTAGCGGTATCGTTTGCCCTGAGCTATAGCCATCGAACATACTCAACTCAGGTACCTACTGCACGAGAACAAATGTAATGTGCTGCAACACGTTTGATATCAGTTAGGAATTCAACGTAAAACGTTATGCATGTTGAGTGTAAGTTATGAAGTGGGCCTACTTTCCGGTTTAAGGCTCAACAATCTACTCCCCCTAAACACCGGGAACTTAACCCCCATACTTCTATGGTCGAAACCACGTTACACCACAAGTAGGTCTAACCCTGAGGAGGTAACCCAACTTAAAAAATCGCAGGCTATATAGCCGATACCGTCGTCATGGTAGGCGAATGCGCCCTCGCGCAGAAGGCCCATCCTCGGTCACGTCTCCTTCCACAGAAGAAGACAAGAGTGCCGGCTCAGTTAGTAGGTACCAAACTAACTACCCCGCCAACTGTTTCAGTAGACGTCGGGACACTTCTTTTTATTAATTCTCTTCTTTTATTATTTTTTTTTATTACCTACTCTAGGGCAGAAGCCGGTGTACCAAAGCGGCGAAGTAACATAATATGAAGTTGTATTATTTCTTGTATATTTTTTTCTGTTAACAACAAGAAAACGAACAAACCAACACATCATACTCGTAAGTCTTCAAAAATATCGTATAGCTCAGGCTATATCGCAGTCACTCTGAACGATCTTAGCTTGTTGTGGACAAATTAAAGATGAATAATTATAAGTAAAACGTTGTACCTACTAAACTTTTTTAATAAAGTAATGATTTTGTTGTTAAAGTAGAATTATCAAGATTTTATTAGATGTTTAAGTCAATTACCGGGTGGTAGGGTAGGGTAGGGTAGGGTAGAGTAGTGGTAGAGTAGTAGGGTAGGCCTGGGCCGGGGATGGGCATTCCCGTTTAACCTATTCACGGTACATATCTGAATTTGGGTCACAAGAATTGTTATGTGTACATTCGGAGAAAACAGACAGTATTAAATTTTTTTTTTAATTTATTAATCTCCTTCACAGTCAAATTAAGCATAAAATTTGACATATTACTTACACGACTGAAAAACTGACGAGGGTATGTAAATAACATTATACTTAACGAGAATTTTCTGCGTGTGTGAAGTCTGCCAATCCACATTGGGCCTGCGTAGTGGACTATTGGCTTAACCCCTCTCATTCTGAGAGGAGACTCGAGCTCAGCAGTGAGCCGAATATGGGTTGTTTAAGATGAGGTTGCCTTTGATCAAGTTCATGTTGCCCTAGATTTTGTATGAAAAATGTGTTTGGCCGCAATTTAACTAGGCAACTTATTTGAAATGTGTCACTATGAACATTATCTATCAATTATTTCATAGCACTAATGAATAACATATGAGGGTAAGTACAGTACTTAATTAGATAAAGGTTGAAAGTCAATTTCAGTTTTACATTTTTCATTAGTTAAGGTCGCTACTTCAAGGTTAATACGTCTTTCCAAAATTAATGTAAATAGTGATCCAATTGCAAAATTGCATACTACTTCGATTGTTAACTTAAAAGATAAGGTTGTCAGTAAGATAACTCAGAGTTTGTTAAAACTAGAAAGATACAATTTAGTGTGGGTATATATATTAATTTCGTCTATAAAAATGGAAAAAAATTAAAAAAAAAATTGTTTTGGTTTCTTCCATGCAAAGTGATGTATGGTTTATCCCATAATGTGGGGTATGATTATCGGTATTTTTGTGCAATACAACATAAGCGATTAAAGTGCTAACTTAATCGGAACCCTACACTGCGCGTAGCCCGACACGCACTATGCCGGTTTTTTTATTTTTAATTTATTGTTTATAACTTTGCAAATTTTGCGAGCGGCCCTCAATTTTTTTTCAAAAATTGATAATTTTCATGCGATTCCGAATCGAATGACACTTCAAGTATAGGTAGTAGGAAAAGGAGACAAAGTTTCGATATAAATAGCTTTTGTGATGTAGACTTATTCGCGAAATTTACGAGCAAAATTATTATTCCAAAGCTGAAATAGTATACAGCGTCGGTAAAAGATAAGTCTTTATGAGTCTTCATTAAAGAAAATGACTAATAATAATTATTGAATGTTATTAAAGTAGAAAAAATAATAAATTCACTGACACCCAATTTACTCTCTTTGACTTGTTCAGATTTTCATACTTTAGAGTTTAGATTAAACATAGGTAGTTTTTAGTTATATTTAGCCAATAATAAAAGGATTATCTAAACATTTTATGGATTTACAGCGCAGAGCATTATGGCAAAGACAAAATCTTCAAACCGAGCAAGGAACTTGTGACCAGGACATAGAGTTTAGGTGTTCATGTATGGCATGTGAACATTCCCTTTCTCTGCTCATATCGTTCTCCCGCGCAGCCAAGTTTGGTTAACACCCTCCTGGAGCAGCTTTGGATACTAGTTATAATACATATAGGTAGTACTTGCTGCAGTTCTTGTTAGGTAAACTCTACAAGCAGGCTTAGGCTTGTATCGATTACTTAAACGTACTCGTAAACTAACCACACAGCCATTTATAGTTAGTTCATTTGTTAGGTCATTATGACTTATCAGGAAATATTACTTTGGATTGGGGAAAAAGCAACTCATTATTTTTACTTAAACTTCAAGTTTAAGACATTTATACTGGCTTGGATTTCCCGTATACACCGTTTTACTAAGTAATTTCAATTTGTTTCCGGTGTAGGATCGCTTTATAACATTTCTCTTAAAGAAGTCTCGGTCCCTATTGGTGATACTCAGCTAAATGATTTTCATAGTCTTCTCTTAAAGACACTTATTTTTCATCGCTAAGAAAGTTTTGTAGTGTACCAAAAGTAATGGTTATTTCTCAGTGTCAGGCCAGACGTAGGCCACGTTGGTGTATTATGTAGATGCATCGAAACTTCCCAATCAAGATCCTGGAGTTTTTGTCGAGCTTTCACTAGTCACTATAAGATATATTGACGGCCTCCGTGGCGCAGTGGTATGCGCGGTAGATTTACAAGACGGAGGCCCTGGGTTCGATCCCCGGCTGGGCCGATTGAGGTTTTCTTAATTGGTCCAGGTCTGGCTGGTGGGAGGCTTAGGCCTTGGCTAGTTACCGCCCTACCGGCAAAGACGTACCGCCAAGCGATTTAGCGTTCCGGTATGATGTAGTGTAGAAACCAAAAGGGGTGTGGATTTCATCCTCCTCCTAACAAGTTAGCCCGCTTCCATCTTAGTTTGCATAATCACTTACCATCAGGTGAGATAGTAATCAGGGGCTAACTTGTAAAGAATAAAAAAAAATACTAAATACACAATCATGTGTGGCGTTGTCCTGATGAAACACAACGCCGATGTTGGTCAGTGCTGACCGCTGCTAGAACGGTCCACTCGTTGAAATTGTTGAGATCCGATTTTAATGTTTATCGTGTAGAAGTAACTAATAAATATTAAATATCAAATTTATTTCCAATCTCACCAAATGCACAGCAACATCTACCTGCCTGTTAATCCTGGTTTGGCCAGTTTCGGCTGCGCTTTGACTACGATCGTTTTTGCACAATGTCGTCGTGTTACACAAATAGTTCACAAACTCAAACCTTCTGTTTAAGAAATGGGTCGATTGTTATACATATCTCAGATTATTCGATCTATCATGTTATTTGTTGTTGTGGCATCCAAACACAGAGTTTTTTTTAAATGCAGGTTTGTGAGAACCATTCTCACTCTTCTTCTTCTTCAAAACTAATTTATTCAAAGTTATGATTACCAATAAGTCGGTCAAGTTTGATTATTATTATCTCTGCGATTATATTGTCATTTTTGATATGTGTTAATATCCTAGATCTGCATCTTACGCATCGTATCAAATGGATTTTAGTATTCTTTGTATAGAAAGTCATACGAGTGCGTCTACTGAACCGCATCGCACTGAACGGATTTTATCTATCGTAAAATTAAAAATCCGTTTGATGCGACGAGTTCGATACGTACAAAGCGGATCAGTGGACGCCTACCGTAATGCACCAATATTGGACGTATTGAGGGAATTTTATGAGGACCACGAATACCATTGACTATATCAGGTTTGCATTTTCAGATTATTTAAAGTATCAAATTTTAGGGTAAAGGACCCAATAGTCAGCCTTTAGACATTATTTACAAATATAAATAAATAGCGTTTAATCGAATCCTTGTCTTCTTATTGTCTAATACGCACACTTCCGACTCATTAGCAACCACTGTAACGAGCTTTACTCGTGGTTGCGTCTTCGCCTCACACATTACTAGAGTCGTCACTATTGCAATTTTTTTCAACGCAACAAGTTCGAACTTACGGTAAGTTTTTGTGTCTATTTATTGTGATTTTTAGCGGATTGTTATATTGTTTTACAATATTTAATGTTTATCTTACGATATAATTAACTTTTCCAAGCATTTTATTCGTATAATTAGTTGTAATTAAGGTGGCCGACTTGTGGCTTTCGAATTTTTAATGTTTATCCCGTGTTCAGCCATAGGGGCTGACTACTGGTTTCTTCATACTTTTCTTATACACATTTAGTTGAAATTAAATACAGCAATTTCTATCTAAAATGTACTCGTAGGTGATTTGTATTAACATTTTACACATAATATACATTTTGTATAACAGTTTTCTATATACCTATGTACCAATTATGTAGTATAAGATAAAGGCTGACCACAGGATATGCCATGGCTGACCATTAGAAAAATGAGACTGAGCACTGGATAAAAGTGCTATAATTGGTTTTTTGTTGATTTTATCTATAATTTTAACATAACTAATGACTTTCGTTATGAATATATTATGAATACTAATGAATGGAAATTTCTTTGGAAAATTAAATAAATTAAGTATCTTTCAGAAAAAAATCATTGTTTTTATGTATATTTAATATTTAAAATGCAAATGAATCAAATTAAAATGCTCACTAAAAGGCTGACTACTGGGTACTTTACCTAAATCATAATTTAAAAACTGTAAAAAATAATGATATAACTTATGATTATGTTTTCCCAAACCTAATATTTAAATGTTTCTCCCCCACGGCACAGCAAGATAAATAAATATTAAGGTACCTACCTACGATAAGTTTAGATTGTTTGGAATGATAAGAAAATGTGTGAGATCTTAGAATCTAGACGACGAAATAGCTAGTAGTAGTATACTAGGTAGGTATTCCTCTGAGATTTTATAATTTTTTTGGTAATTATGTTGGTAATAGGTACACATACTTTCATTTTTGAAATGGGTATATTTAAGTTACCTAATAGGTATGTTTCATTGAAAATTAGTTAATTATTTGTCTTTATTTTGTTTAGATTTCTTATAATCTGGCTAGCTGGCCATTCGTCGGCCATTTATATCTTATTAGGTAGGTATATAGACCTACCTAGTCAAATAAGTATCATGAAGTTGTATAGCTATTTATGTTATATTACGGTATTTACTCGTACTAGGTACCTACTTAACTGATATATTCCTACCACCTTAATCAAAACACCTTAATAATGTATAGCCAGGTAAGTAGGTAGGTAGGTATAAAATAAAGTGCGTTTTTGGGAATTGCGTGACCCAAGCCAGTATCTTATCAGCTTATCAGTCACTTTCTGTGTATTTTGTTCGTAATATTTTCTATGTTTCATCATCTGCATTTCATTATGACAAATAAGCGCCATTTAACGGCTGACTAACATTTTTAACAGAAATTGAGGTTATTAATTTTCAAGGCTACAAGGAAATTTTACTCGAGGTTCGGTTAAGTGTTTACGTAAAGTAAAAGGACTGAGAAATAAACCGACAAGTTTCTGTCGGTGTCGGGCAGCGGGCTCCGACTTCTGACATCTGACTCGAGCAGTCTGTATCTAGCATTCCGATGGCACCATTCAACCCACTCGCGTGGCACACGCCACATGGCGACAGTTGTTGTTGTTGTAGTAGTTTGTAGCACTATCACTGCTGTAGCAATCGATAAACACAACAATGAAGCTAGGACGTAATTATTTTATTACCTTAGAGGAGTCACTACCGTTAGTCATATTTAAGTCGTACTCGTATCGGGGTTAGATTGATTAAGACCAGTGATATTGTTCAAACGCTTTATTGTGTTAATAAGATATGTATGTGGTATTCATGGAACAGGTATGATTCAAGTCGTCCAGGTATGATTCAAGTAAAATCATTCGTCAAATAAAGCAACAAGGCGCTGTGAAAACTTTTCTGCGACTGCAAATTAAATGTCATAAACTAATGATCTACACATGGATCTACTCTAAGTAATACACTTAGCAATTTATTTTGGGCTGTGTTCTAATTTTTTATCGATCGTCCTGAGGCAAAGCAGCTAACTACTGAACACCTCCTCGCGTACTGAGCGAGCTTAGATACGACTCGCTCAAGGGAAAGCAGTTATTCGTTGTGAGTTCGAGTCGAGGAGACAAGTCGGGTTTTGGCGTGGACTCGCTTGCAGTTCCGCAGCTCGCCCGCATGAGTCATGTGCGTTCGGCGCCTCACCTGCACGAAGCCACACTAAAAGTTCACTCCGAGTGTCCGTCGCGGAGACGGAGCACCGTCGCAGCCGTCGCTCTCGGGATCGTTTAGAAAGCACCGGCGGTGGCGGCGGGGCCGTTCGGCGCCGACCGCGGAACCGGCTCGAATTGCCGTCAAACCACTTCCAAACAATGCACTCCTTATCCTAGGGCACTCGCACTTCACTCGATTTACACATCCAATTATAAACTTTTGAACGAGTGTCGGTTCGTTGGGTCACTCGCGGCTAAGATCGCGTCTCTCCGGAACGGCGCGGAGAAAAGGCTGGCGCGAGCGACTGCACGGGGCTCCCGGGCGACGGGCGACGGCTGACTGGCCTGCAGCGCGTGGCCTCGCTCGCGGGGCGCGGGGGCGGCGGGCGGCCCGCAGCTTGCCCTATAAACTCGGTCTCGTATCGTGAGTAGGCTGCTCCTCGTGCACTTTTGTGAAAGGCAAATCACATCGAAGCTATTAATTTTTTTCCCCCGCGCGGCCGACGAGTGCTTCGACGGACCGCGGAGCTTCCAAGCGATTTGTCGCATTCGAAGCTTTGAGAAGTTCGTGCGGAAAACGAGCATCGGAAGTGAGCTCGCGTGCGCCAGTCAATGAGTAGGAAAGAAAAGTTAAACGCGTGTACTCACTACTCGGCCGAGCTCCGTGGGCGAGCGCTCAGTGGGCAGCGCGTGGGCGCGATGCGCTTACAGCACGCAGCCGCCCTCTCCTTGGTGCGCTGCACGGCTGCACGGGCACGCTACAGCCTGCACGGCTGCACGCAAGTGACGCGCAGGACGCAGAAGTGACGTCACTGATGACTGAACACTGGAGAAAAGTGCCATAATTTGCTTTTTGTTGATTTTATCTATAAGCTATTTTAACTTTATTATACTATTTTATTGATTTCTTTGAAAAATTAAATAAATAATCATTGTTTTATGTATAGTGTTTAATATTTAGTACACAAATTGAATTAATCACTAAGAGGATGACTATTGGGTACTTTACCCTATACCTTTATATTCTCATAACTTTCAAGTTTTCAGTGCAACGAATCTTGTTTTAAAATATTAGTTAACAATAAATTGGTTTACACAGTCATTTGAATAAGTCTGAGCTTCAACCTGCCACCTTACATTTGATGGATGACGTGGAAATGAAGTTATGTTATTAGGTACCTTCCTACACAGAATTTTTACTATGCTTCCTATATTAAGATTAAAGTTTAGTACGTAGTAAGAGTGTTGATATTTTACTTTATTTTTTAATATTTGTTTAATTTGATTCGATAGCATCTGATCGGATTCGGTTCCGATGCAGCATGAATCTTGATGCCAAAAGTTCAGAACGCTGTATCGCCAATACAATCTTTACCAGAATTGGGAAGCTTGTCAACAAACAAAATATCATGGACCTACTTCGTTCGGTATTATCTATATTCTGTTGAAAGCAACGTTCTCTGTCGTCGTCGGCGTCGGAGTGTCGCCGCGTTATCTGTAGCCAGTACCAGTAGCCAGTGCCAGCGCCAGTAGCCAGTGCCAGTAGCCACTATACGCAGTCACTGATTCACGATTAGTATTAATAACGACGCGCCAGGCGCCGCTGTCACAACAATAAGTAGATACATTACTAATATCGTGTATCATTGCTAAACAAAGCAGGAGATCATTAATGGTATCAACTTAGGTATCTATCTAGCCAATTCAAGAGACATGAGTAGCTCGAGGATCAGCTTGCTCAACGAAGCGGTTCGGTTGGTTTAGCCAAAATGTATCACAAAACAAGTTAATGTTAACATTGACACAATGCCCCCGTCCACACAGCTGTCGCCCCGCAGGTCGCACGATACGATGAGTCCGGACGATAGCTGTTAATTTATCGTCTCAGCAGCCCTCGCTCTCCGTCTTCGGCATTAAGATATTCAAAATGTTCCCCTTTTATTGCCGAGGGGCGCTCGTCGCGGCCGCGGCGCTCGCCGGTCGCCAATGTAGGTACTCGACAAATTAATGGTTTCAACGATGTATTAAGTTGTTGTCATTATTGCTGTTGATTACGCCCGAAACTTTCGATTTAACTGACTGAAAGGAGGTCGATTCGAAACGATTTTTAAGTTCCTTTTGAAAACGGGAATAAAATGCCGGAGGATGCAACGCATTCGCGAGAACCAAATGTCGGGCGGCGCGAGAGCAACGACAGACGTGGCGACTTTAAATTTCCAGTTTGCGAACTGATCATAGGGTAGTTGACTCATATTAAGTTTAATGCAATATTAATTTCGTGTAGTACAAGGAATAAGGGTCCGAAATATATCGATATTAATTAGTAAAAGTTAAGGATTTCAAAAACTTATTTTAAAAATCATGTATATTTAAAATTTTCCAAATGTCAAAAACGCTGTCGTCCATTTCGTGACGTCACAATGTTACTTGATGTTTAGTACATCAAGTAACATAATAATCGTAATGTACTAAACATCAAGTAACATTGTGACGTTTTAGCTGTCTCAAAGGTGATTACAAAAATAAGAAAAGTAATATAGTAAAACAAAGGTTATGATTCACAACATTTGTCAGGACAACTTAATTAACAAATCAAATTGTAACCAAAATAAGACCCTAGAATGGCAGAGATTGACCTTGAGAGAAGTCACGCACTTGTGAACGATGTGTGTACGGTTAAAGGTGTCTTTGACAAATATCAAACGCTACCCTTTTCCACTCAAGTCACTCTCCCCGCCTATCCCAAGTAACCCACAACAAACCATGTGGACGGCTCGAACGGCACGAGCACACTGAAGCCGTCTGTACCGCAAGTCGTTGCAACGCGGCGATAACAGACGTCAAACTAATTGTCTAATATTTTTGTTAAACGCTTCGCTTGTGAGGGATTTGTTAACGTGACGTCATGAAACAACTGAAATAGAACCATCATGCCCGATAGGCGTTTTCGCTCGTATTGTCAAAAAATATTTAAAAATTTAAATTTTCATTAATCACGTTTTAAAAAATATAATATTTTCTATTTAGTAGAACGACGATGAACTATTTAAAACCATTAAAAGTGTCAACAAGCCTATTGGCATCGTTAGTATGGAATCGTGCATGATCTTTATTGGTAAAAAAAGATTCAAATTTAGGATACAAGATTTAGAATATAAAATCAATCTTATTATTTAAATATTATCAATATCATGTATCAGTTTTTTTTTATTATTTACAAGTTAGCTCTTAACTACAATCTCACCTGATGGTAAGTAATGATGTAGTCTTAGATGGAGGCGGGCTAACTTGTTAGGAGTTGGATGAAAATCCACAACCCTTTCGGTTTCTACACGGCATCGTACCGGAACGCTAAATCGCTTGGCGGTACGTTTTTGCCGGTAGGGTGGTAACTAGCCACGGCCGAAGCCTCCCACCAGCCAGACCTGGACCAATTAAGAAAATCTCAATCTGCCCAGCTGGGGATCGAACCCAGGACCTCCGTTTTGTAAATCCACCGCGCATACCACTGCGCCACGGAGGCCGTCAAAAGAAGTCAGTTCATTTGTTACTAGTTAGGGAGCTAGTTTGGGAGCCAGGGATCTACTCTTTTATTGTATTAGAAATTTGTTACTGTGTGATTAATAAATAATTTTTATTTTTATTTAGAACAGATAGAGAAAGCATCTCGTGTTTAGCTACACGAGATGCTTTCTCTATGTGTTCCGATCACTATTTTTTTAAACGTCTTAAAACACAGCTAGCGTTATTATTGCGAACTGAAGCAGCGCGGTGGGTCTAAGTACCACATCCCCGCACCTATGAGCGGCCTGGCGCACCAGCGGCCCGCCACCGGCTGCTGTGTCGCGCCGTGTCGGGTGTCGGCTGGTGTGTGGAGCGCGCGACAGCTGGCGGGCGGCGCGCGGCGGGCGGCAGGCGGTTCTCACGCCGCGCTCAGGTGTCCCGCCGGCTGCAGGACGAGCGCTGGCTGACAGGTACTAACAGTGCACAAGGTTCTTAAATGGGGTAGGTCGCCGTACAAATCCATAAATACGGGTCTGTAAGTACTAAGTTGCAACTAAGTACGCTTTGCACTTTTTGTGCTCTTAAATAAATGTAGCTATTAGATGACCTATGATTACGATGAACAGGCTTATAGCAAGACTACCTTTTTAAACCGTTTCCTGTAAATTGTTCGACATAATGTAGTATAGTAAACTTTGGTTGTGATTGATTTCATTTACACAAATAATACTTCTATTAAACTACGAGTAAGTACCTTTCTTTACTTTAAGTAGTCCGTATGACACCGGTTTTGTGTTTACACAATTTTTTTAAATATTTTATCGCAACAAGCTGTTTGCTTAGAAATGCAATTGGCATTTGGGCAAAAAATGAGGTTATCAGATGATTCAAGCGGAGTACGGGGAGGCTTGAGTGCTGCGCAAACAACCGGCGCACGCATCGGCAGCACTCGCGGGCACCTTTCCGCTTGTGTCACGCCGTAGGGCTGGCTGCAGCAGGTAGTGGGTGTGGTTGCGACGAGCGCGACTGTACCTGCCTGCAGTTACACCGGCAGCCGTGTGCTTGCTGCAGCAGGTAGTGGGTGTGGTTGCGACGAGCGCGACTGTACCTGCCTGCAGTCACACCGGCAGCCGTGTGCTTGCTGCAGCAGGTAGTGGGTGTGGTTGCGACGAGCGCGACTGTACCTGCCTGCAGTCACACCGGCAGCCGTGTGCTTGCTGCAGCAGGTAGTGGGTGTGGTTGCGACGAGCGCGACTGTACCTGCCTGCAGTCACACCGGCAGCCGTGTGCTTGCTGCAGCAGGTAGTGGGTGTGGTTGCGACGAGCGCGACTGTACCTGCCTGCAGTCACACCGGCAGCCGTGTGCTTGCTGCAGCAGGTAGTGGGTGTGGTTGCGACGAGCGCGACTGTACCTGCCTGCAGTTACACCGGCAGCCGTGTGCTTGCAGACCGGAAAAAGCAACAAAGAAGAAAGCAATTTTGCTGGGCGGCAGGAATGAGTAACGACAGACGAACATTTTGACTCTCACACTACAGCTATCGGGGTCGCCGGCCGCCGCGCGCCGCCGCATGCTATCAGTGTTATCAGTGATACGCGCTTTCTTACAGCGAGGGTGCCGCCGAGTGCCCCCGGCCGAGCGCCGGCGGCGAGCGTTGACTGCTGCTGCTCTATGCCGAGCCCTCAGCAAATGTCAACAGCGCACCCATCTTATACAAACATTTATATTCCCCAATCATTTTATTATATCTACGTAATGTACACTGTAAAGGCTGTCCGTGCGTCTGCCGCCAGCAAATTATGCTTGTCACAGAACATAAAGCACTTAAGCTAGTGCTTGTCGTAGCTCGGTATAGACCATAGATAATAATAATAAATGGACCAAATAAATTTAAAAGACATCGATTAAGGCAGAGAGAGCCTTTAACGAATGAAAGCGGATGGAAAACGGCTGTTGTGCACGTGAGACCTGCTACAAGCGTCACAACCACAAACGTTGCCTGTGGTGTGCGTAAACATTTCGATTTAATATCGGTAGGCGCTCGGCGGCAAGTCGCGCGGCTTTCGGCAACCTACAGCAGTAGCGCGCTAGGCGCTCGGCGGCAAGTCGCGCGGCTTTCGGCAACCTACAGCAGTAGCGCGCTAGGCGCTCGGCGGCAAGTCGCGCGGCTTTCGGCAACCTACAGCAGTAGCGCGCTAGGCGCTCGGCGGCAAGTCGCGCGGCTTTCGGCAACCTACAGTAGTAGCGCGCTAGGTGCTCGGCGGCAAGTCGCGCGGCTTTCGGCAACCTACAGCAGTAACGCGCTAGGCGCTCGGCGGCAAGTCGCGCGGCTTTCGGCAACCTACAGCAGTAGCGCGCTAGGCGCTCGGCGGCATGTCGCGCGGCTTTCGGCAACCTACAGCAGTAGCGCGCTAGGCGCTCGGCGGCAAGTCGCGCGGCTTTCGGCAACCTACAGCAGTAGCGCGCTAGGCGCTCGGCGGCATATGATCGCGCTGCCGAGGATAAATGAAATTAAATATTGAAGTGCAATCGGCTCGGCGCCGCCGCCGCCGATGCGAGGCGGATTTATTTCGCGGACTGCTGTTCCGTCACAATTCGCCTCGCAAACATTTCATTTGGTGGTATTCATGAAAAGGTATTCATATTTCGATGGTAAAGAAAGTTTCAAACAAATGATGATATCCACGAGATGTTGATAGATTATGTAGGCAACGATTCATGGTAAAATAAAAACTCTGCCATATATTTTCAAGTAATGCATATGGGCGACCTCCGGCCGCGCGCTAAATTACTCTTCAGTCAAAGACGTACCTCGACCTTCGGTCGGGAGTTTATGGTCTGGCATTATACCTAAGGACATAAAATGTCCTACGTATGTGATTTTGCCTGCCTTCGACCGGGGATTTGACTTAAGTAGATAACGATGGTGGCCGCGTGCGTAACTAACCCCCGACGGTGACTTAGCGTACTCCGGGGTCTGTGGTCAGGCCTCCAGCTACCGCCGCCCTTTGCTTTCCTGCGTCCGTTACTTTGCCTGCCCGGGCTTTGTCTGGGGATTTTACTTAAGTAAAAGTATTCACGTACAAAATTCGGCCGTGTCCATCATGACTCAGCCACAGCCCATTTTTTTCTCTTGACTTTATTTGACACGAACGACAGCAATCTGTCGTATTATGATATGTGGAGGAGACTACCTGCAGCTGCTGAAGTTGGACGTACAGCGCGTCACGGTTCAGTGTTTATATCATATAACGAGCAGAAGTAGAAAAACACAAACGCGTCACAGCCCATGTCATGCCTACTTGACCACTAGTGCAACGAACACGCCTCTCGCCGCCCGCCGCCGGGCGCCGCGTCACTCGACACGCGGCACTTACAGCTCTACCACGACTGCCTGCGCTCTGCCTCTCCACAGACAGTGATTAATTCAGTACACGAAGCTAAGGCCTCAATAAACTCAACGCCTAAAAACTATGGATGGAATGAGCCTCGTCTTTAAGGCTATGTCGTACTAATTCCTCAGTCCTAACATTAGTCTTCATGACTTCTTGGAGGAGAATTGTTATCAAGAGTGTGTTTAATGTGCAGTCGCGACGCAGTGCTAGTGTGAGTCATGCTCGCTAGGCCACGGCGACGACTTCGCGCGGCCTTTCCTCATTACGCGGGCTTTGGTCTGTTCGAGCATTGCAACAGCGCTGCGCTGCGGGTTGGGCAACTCCGCTGGGCAGTGGGCGCGCGGTGGGCGCTAACTCTCGCTAACTCGCGCTAACTCTCACTAACTCGCGCTAATTGGTGAGGGTCGACGACCCTCGGCGGCCGTGGGCGGCGCGCGGCTACTAAATTAAAAATGCAGCTGTATGTATAAAACTATTTTTAAATTTTACGCACCTTCTTGTACTTACTTACTGTATTGTAACGATTTTCAAGTTAAGTTGTTAATTAACTTAACTTATACGTGAGCAGTTGTTGTTACTTAACTGGTGTTAAAGAGTGAGCAGCGCGATGGGATACGTGAGGCACCTCCACAGTACTCCCTCACTCAGTACCTGAGGAGCGACTGGCACATCGAGAGGGAAAGGAGTCGCTACATGTTAACGGAAAGTCGGCAATTAATTGAAAAAAGAAGTAGTAGTTTTGTCGAGTATAATATGTATTTGTAATGTAATTGAACCGGTGCGTAAAGTTTGTAGACAAGCAATTTGTAATTTGTACATTATTAAAATATATTTTTGATAATTGTATTTTTAAACGTGATCCCTGTCTAGATCTACTAGAACAGTTTAGTTATTTTCTCGCTTCCATTAGTTATTTTTGAATAGTTTTTAATGTGAATAGGCAGCAAACCTCCCGCCGGTCGCCCTGTGCAGTTGTGCACTGAAAGGCGATATCGGAGCAGCCGGCGAGGCGATTTCCTTTCGATGCTAAGTCACTTGCGGCAGAGGAAATGAACTCGGCGCGGCTTGCGGCTTGCGGCTTGCGGCCGAGTCACCGGCGAGTGTCCCACTGCACCGTAAGGATGTGCTCTCACATGCTGCATTCATGTACCTACATGTCAGGATAATAAGTAGTCAATAGACGGTTCCAGATAATTCTGCAATAATAAAATACCTAATGCAATATTTGTTCAGTTGTTTTGTACGATCAACGACGAACGGTTAAAGTATTTGTGATTTGAATTTGATGTTGGACACACGCAATCTGTCAAAAATTAAGTAGGTACATACTTTAGTTATTTACATAGCCTCTCTACAAGAACCCAATGCAGTAACCGAACAAAAATGTTTGTTCGTTCACTTCAATCGGCTTTTCGGTATAAATGGAGAATTACTTTTTCTACTATAATTTGCGACGGGCAAAAAACACGGGCTCGTAAAATGTAATGTAAGAATTCGTCGAGCGAGGCTTTGTGCGGCGCCTACCTGCGCCCCGCTCACGTACCTGCTGCAGCAGGAAGCGGTCTCGGTATCAATGGCACCCTCAGACAATGACATTAAATACTGTTAGATGTGTTTCTAGCGCATGAAAAATGAGGCGCTTAAAGAGGAAATTTATACACAACTCAACGTTAGTTGTGGTCAACAACGAACGTTATTTTAACAAATAATATCTAAATATCGTGTACAATGTCGAGTTGTGTGTTCAGGAAGTGTAAAAACTATACATCTATACATAAATATATAATGGAATTAAAGACAAAATTGTGCATGTGTGCGCTCAGTGTTGCAATCTATTAATCTGATCACTTTCTGCGGTGATTATGTAGAGACGTAACGATATATAGTATAAATTATCATTGCTTGACACAGTACAGTGCACAAGTACTGTTCGTAACTAATTATATTTTTCACTACTCTTGCTCAAAAACACTGTCATATTACCACTCCACAGCGGGGCTAAACAAGCATTTCAGCCTCTAGGGGCTAAAGTAATTTTGTTTTAATGATTTTAAACTTATTTCGTGGTTGTTCATTATGAATGTTATTTAAACGGGTACATACCACGATAAAACGACGAGATTTTTATTGTCGATATTTCGACCCTGTTGCATGGATCGTGGTCACGACGGGACTGAAGTTGCGAGATGAGAAGTGAAGTCATAATTTTGTTTTGGTAAGGCCCTGATTGTTTTGAAAAATAAATAAAAAACTTTAAATTGAAATGAAATGCATCGTTCTTGTCTGTGGAATGCGTTCATTTTTTATTTATTTTTTATTGGATTGCGAATAGAACGAGATTTTAAGACATGGGATGGGGGATTCTCATGTAAAAGAAAAATAAAATTAAAAAGCGAGAATTTAAAAAACAATCAAATCGGTCCAATCATACACAAAGCCCTGAACATCTGTACCGCTCGTGACTACAATCTGCTGTCAAACTTATCACATCAGCGTCCGGGCGGTCAGGCACGTCGCACGTCGCACGGCAGGCGAAGGGACAGGCAGGGAGCGATGTGATCCATCCTTCACCGCGGAATACTCGACGAGGTGCCCTCGACTGCACGTAGATAGGAAGTACTCGTATGCGTAAATTTGTCACCGCAAAAGTGACTTATAGGTCCAAAATAAAAATTACATTATGTCTCAACTGTCACACTTAAATCCTGAGTCAACAACTCTGCCAGCAGCTCTCTGTAGTCGAGTGGGCCGCCGACCGCGTCGTGTCCGTCGCCTTGTTATATCGATTTCTATGGAAATAACTAACAACGGCACAGCGCTGACGCCTGCTCGTTGAGTGGATCAGTGAAATTCGTAGAACTAGGTACTTAAAGGTATATAACTAATTGGCTGGCCACTGGCTACTGGCGATGGCGCCGATGTTCGCGGTGTGTGGCGTGGTGTGGCAGCGTAGTGACAAACGCGAGTCACGGCGACGGCTGACTGATGAGCTCGTGGAATACTATAGTCAAACTTTAGGTAAAATATAAAGATGCAGTTTTTTTTATTTTATCAAGTTTATTTTTAATTAATTGATCAACGATTAATTAAATATAAACTTGAAATTTTATCGAGTTACTCTAATTTTCTAAAAGTAATACAGTCAGCTCGTTCGGCCGACTTTCCGCGCACTAGTTAAAAATGTCATCAGCGTCCGCCCGCCGCCCTGACTGCCGCCCGCCGCCATGACTGCCGCCCGCCGCCCTGACTGCCGCCCTCCGCCCTGACTGCCGCCCGCCGCCCTGACTGCCGCCCGCCCTCAGCGGCGACCCGACGTAGCTCCGGGAACTGCTGCTGCTGTGGAGATGAGGCGGAGGTGAACATTGTATTATATGTACATTAGCTAGCGGCGGCGCGATGTTTTAGCTTTAAATAAAAATAGCAAATACTTTACAATATAGCGTATCCACACCTTCTACCCCACACGGCAAAGTGATGATCCCGACGTGATGTATTATTTTTAACGACCTGATCTCAAAAGGTAAAGGCGCAAACAGATCTAAGAATTTTTATTATTATCATTCGCATCAGTTCGAGATCCACGACCTGTCGGACGCGAGTCGTGCGATACGATTTTGAAATGGATCAGACTCTCCTTTGCCCCGACTACGAAACTGGGTTATTACTACTTTCTTTTAAGAAATTAAATATCACGTGCCTCAAATGACGAAAACATCGTGAGGAAACCTGCATATCAGAGAGTTTTCTTAACTCTCTGCGTGTATAAAGTCTGCCGATCCGCATTGGGCCAGCGTGGTGGACTACTGGCCTAACCCCTCTCATTCTGAGAGGAAACTCGATCTCAGCAGTGAGCCGAATATGGGTTCATAATGAATGATGATATGTATAAATACTAATGAACTGTAATGAACTGAACTTTAAGATAGATATAGGTTTAACCATTTCATTATAGACTGAGCAAATTTCTCGCTCCGGCGAGTAATTGAATAATCTAAATCATTCTATATTAATTGTCATTTTGAGATATTTTGGAATGGTTAAAAAATTGTATCTACAATTAATATGAATTACGAGAATACGACCGTTTCCTAACATTTTATTATTTGAGTAAAAAGTCGAAAGTAATGTTAAAAATAATAGTGAAAAAATTATTTCGACTCGAACACGTATTTCCCGAGATAAGCGCTAAAATTACAGCTTTCGCCATTAGTAATAAATCGGGGCGAAGGAGAGTCTGATCCGTTTCATTATCATACGCGCTTTATGAGTAGAAGAGAGGACTATAGTATAGACTAGCTGTACAATGTACATGGTTAAACTTCGGGTAGCGTTTAAGTTATCATCTTATTGTTATCTTGCTTTTAGTTAAAATATACCCCGCAGCAGTAGCGCGGAGAGGAATTAATGATGACGGTCCGCGAACATTTGCAGAGCTGCGCTCGTGCCGCGCGTGCCAGACTGTCAGCTTCTCCGACTACTTCATCTTTAGAAAAACTTAGGAAACTGCTCGTTAATATTTTGACAGATGGGAAAAACGGGGGCGAAGGGAAAGACTTACGAATAATTGTATCATCAGATGGTTTACTCATTGTGTGCGTGGTGCCATCGGCGTCTTCATACTCGAGTATGTCCGAAGCAGCGAGTCGTTCGGTGGATATCTTTAATTTACATACGTGATAGATCAAAACCGAACATATTCTCAATGTAATATAAACGTGACATTTTAAATTGTTGTACAAATAAAATTTAAGGCCAACATTATTGATACCGAAATCAAATACAGTAAACGATGATTAGGTATAGGTTTAACAAAGTAGATCAAAGATAAAGCGGCGACGTTTTATCGGCGCGGTAATGATTGGGACAAACAAACACGGCGCGAGATAGCGACGTACTGTCGACACCGCGCCCACCGCCACCGCGCTGCCACACGATACGACACGACGCGACACGACGCGACGCAACTCGACACGACACGATACGATGCAACGCGACGTCAGCGCCGGCACAGGCTCGACTGGCTCGTCAGTCAGTGCCGCAATAAAACTTAACGACCTCAAGGCTCAAACATTAAAACCGTGGCGATGACAAGTCAGTCGTTACTGAGCCGCGGCACGGCGCGCGGCGGTACATAACTACACCGTCATTAAACTTTTATTTGGAACAAGTTTCATTTCAGTTTTATTTCTTCTTACTAATTGCATGCTTAGAATATCTGTTTATTTTCATTTCTATTGTTAAGATAAATCAAAGTTTAATCTTAGGTACCTTTCTGTGATTAAAAAATGAGAGGCTCTGTCCTCCAGACTGCCTGTATCTCAAACAACGAGAATTTCTTCCGAAAACATACTCATTTATAGACAAACAGACGTAGTGTTCTGACTTCGTTTGCGCCGAATTACTTTGTAACGATCATGCATTAATGGCGTAACAAAACTTAATGCTTAACATTTGTCTTTGCCGTAGTCGAGTAAAAACTAAAAATCGAGATAGGTTCGTTTTAACCTGCAATAGCAAATATTCTGGTGGGCAATTTTTGAAAATTTTTTTTCACACTGATCACTGCAGGACCGAAAGCTTCAAAAGCATGTCCATTAGTGTATCGGCACGTGCAGTAGCTGTAGCCACAGAATACATATATGTATGTACAAGCTGCCGCTACAAGTTGTGCATGCGCTCGCGGCCGGCGCGCGGCGCTTCACCGCATTGAGAATGGAAACTTTCCTGGCAACGGCTTTGGGTTTCCATTCAAACTGAAAGAAGAGTTTTTTGTTGCATTTAAATACATTTCATAAAGTTACGGGGAAATAGGTTAGACATACCAAAATAATGTGTTCTTGAGAAGTGTCTGTCAACAGGCGCGCTCGGGGACGAGTCCTCCACCGGTGATCTATCAATTTATAGTCTGGCAAGTTCGTCGATAACACTCCTATGAAATGCGGGCGACTGGGGAAAGACTGCGGGTGTGAGATGGTGCGTGAGGGGAAGTGACGTGCATTAGTCGTGGATTTTTCATTCATCGCTACACGCCCCCCGGCCCGCGCCGAACATCGGGCTCTGTGCACGCCGCTCCGCCACTAATTCTTAATGGAATAAAATCTTGCAAAGTTCCAACTCATCGCGGAAAAGAAACGAATGAAATCGCTTTTAACCGACTTCAAAAAAAGGAGGAGGTTCTCAATTCGACGCGTATGTTTTTTTTTCTTCTTTTTTTAAAATGTTAAAAAGTAGTCCCAACGCTGCGGCGCGCATCTACATGCGGCGCCGGCAGTACGCAGAAGTGACCGCACAGTTGCACGCGGCACACGGCACGCGGCTACCTGGGCCACGAGCGCGTGCGCGCATGGAGCGGCAGCGCACGGAGCTAGCTCGTATACTTGGCCTTTCTCGTAACTTTTTTCTCTTATTTATTTCTCCTTTATTTTTAAATTTTTACCAACGTTATACATACAAACACTAATAAAGTTTTACAAAAAAAAATCGCGTATTGACTATTATTTATTTTATATTGCTTTATTATCATTATTCCGTGACACTCGGCCCTATATTACCTTCAATTTCAAAGATTTCCGAATAGTAAAAATATAATTTTGATATTATCGAAAACATTTCTAAATAAAACAATACATTTCTGATCAATCTTATAAGCAATAACCATTTACGTGAAAAATGTACTTTTCGCGAGCGGCTGCCGACATACTAAGCGATGTAGGTAACTGTGACCGCGCGGGCCGGTCGTGGCCTTATGAAATGTGTTGGATGTAGGTTCGCAGTTGCCGTGCCACAAAAATGTACCACTTCAAATAATAAATGAATAAATAACACGGTGCTGAGCTGCTGCCACCGGCTACCTAAGCTAAGCCTGTTTGAAGTGAACGAACTTCTTCGTTCTTCGCTGCCGTTTCTGCGACAGGGTCGTGGCCCAGCGGTAGGCTACGCATATAGGGCAAGTAATGTTAGGGCTAAATGTTTAAATAGTCAGCACTAGTTTTTGTGCCCACAGCGGCCGCGCGCTCATGCAAATTCCCAGATACTCTAGTTCCAGTAAATCGATTTTGGTTCTTCTTTTCTTTCTTTGTATTCTTTCCGGATGTTTTTGTTTACATGTTTAACAAGAACATCAGTCGTAACTTTGAAATAAGACCAATATTTCTTCCCCCCCTCCGAACAGTATTTTGAAGACTCTTGGGGCGGGCGGGGATCGAATCTATGTCTTCTTGGCGTCGAGACAAGCTTAAAATAAACGAATTTTTAATGTGAACCTATTCGACCTGTGACAGTGGCGTATCTTACATTTTTTTTATTCAATGTGAATATTTGATTGATTGTTAGTTATGCAAAAGCTAAAAATAACATAATAAAGTTTGTGTAGGCCAAAAGATATTGAACAACTGTAAAACTTTTCGGTCATTGCTGCGCCCAGAAAAAGCTGAAGTAAAATGTAGAGCAGCTCAGTTAATGACGCGAGAGACGATCTGCTGAGCGCCCGACCCGGCGCGGAGATCAATGAGCCATCTCAACACAGGGTCATGGCCACTCCGCGCGCGCTCTCCGGGCTGAGACGGGCAGTCAGTCGCGGTCAGATATCTGTTGGTGATGAGCCTGTCTGCCAGCACGTGTAGAGCAGAGACAACTCATTATAATGTCTGTGCAAAGCATACTGGTACGTATAGCGGCGTCTATCACCGCATAGTGTAAAGGTTCTCATCTTCTCTCTTCTCTCTCCAATACGACACTATGTATTTAAAACCAACCTCGGTAATAGAGTCGTCAAATTTATTGAGTGTGAAATGTGTAACAGTCGGTGCGTATTGCGTATTGCGTATTGCGTATTGCGTATTCCGCCTGCTCGCGATGTGGGTCGTGTCCTCCGCTGAATTATTGAAGATGCGAATCGAAGCGGAGCTGTAATATTCATTTTGGCATTTCGACACAATCGCCCCCTCCCCGCCGCCCCCGCCCCCCGCGGTGTAATGTTTACGGATCGTCTACATAGTACATGGAAATTAAAGTCTACGTTGCTAGTCTAAACTTTACAATTATCTCAGATACAGTTTATTTGATCAATCGGGGACTTAAATAAATAAGTTAAATATTAGTATACACAGGCTCGGATCGAATCCGCGTACCTACTTTCTATGTATTACTTATGAGTTTATTATATTTCTTAGAAAAGAATATTCTGCGCCTTAAAAATTGCAAATTAAAGTCAAGTCGATGTGGGTTCCTCGTGAGATCACTGAGTCATCGGCCACAGCGTGTTCGGGGAGTCAGTGACAGATAGCGGGCATGGACGGCGCGGCGTGAGTTGGCACAGCGGCACGGCGATACTACGGCACGGCGGCTCAGCGCGGCACGTTACGACCGCGGCACGGCGCGGCACGGTACTACGACGGGACGCGAGGCGACCGCAGATCCGCCGGACGTGCCCTATTCCGCGCCATTGACTTCGGTCGCTTACATAATGAAAACGTACGCGACGTGCCCTTCGAGCGGAAACTTACCGAGGAGCTAGCGTACTCAGCCGAGCAGGTAATGTGGATGATAGCGGACTGATGAGAGGGCGCGGAGGGCACGGCGCCTCAGGAGCAACGGCCAGTGGTATCATAATCGAAACGTCTGAGATACCGAGGTGTAGCGTGATTTTGCTTATCGGAGGTAGGTAGGTACAACCAGTTTAAACAACATGTTTATCCTTGAGGTATTCGATTCGTTCCCCACCCGTCGGACCGTTAATGTCGGACCCTTTCCCAATTCTTAGTTGAAGATGAAATTTTAATTTTGACACAAAGTCATCAGGGTTAAACAAAGAAACGCGAAGTGGTGTCAGTTAAGTACAGCGAAGCTTGTACATGTATAGGTACACCTATTCTGACTAAATGATTAATTGTTACAGTTGAACACAGGTGCGTTATTGGGTATTGCGTATGGAAGAAAACGTAGAAAGATTTAATGCGAACACCTTCCAGTACCGATTTACTATCATGTGAATCGACGAACTTTATTAATCTGTGGTACGTACCTACTTGCCTAATCGGAGGCTGAGTGCTGTTTCGCGCACAGAGGAGCTGACGCCGAGTACAGGGAACATTCGCATGAAACAGTTCGGCGTCAGCAAATAAAAAGCGAAAGCTCTGTAAAAGCTGAGTGCAGCGCGAGGCCCGAAAGCACACGCACATTTTATTTTGGTCCGGCCGCGACACTCCGGCACTGTAATGGCTCTCCGGGGAGCTGCTAACCTGAAGTTCGACTCACGAGCGCTCACTGCGCGCTGTAGGCTCCGGCCGCACGTGACCGGTCGGCGACCGGGCGGTACACGCACCGTCTGTGTTCATTCGTGTCTAGTTCATGATTTTAGATTTAGAATTATGTTAAAATATTCTAAGTGTCGTAAGTCAACTTAATATATTTGAGCGAAACTAAATCCAGCTACGCGTGCTAGTTATCTAGCTGTCGTATGGAGTAACTTTGTTAATATAAAACAACTTTCCAGAAATGAATTCGAGTGTAGTCTCGGTATTTTTTGTTCATTTTTTTAGTACATAAAATAATAATAAAATACTTAAAGCTAAAAGAAAGTGCAATATAAACCACCAACATAAACCAATTTGTAAGGTCAATTACAGAAAACGAAATTACTTATTTTGAGCTGAAGTCTAAGGTAAGTAATTAAATCATTGAATCAATCATGGTCGCCCGGGCGAGGGCGGCGGCACGGAGTGTGTCCGGGGCGTGCTCGCGCCGCGTGCGGTCGGGGCCTGCGCCGCGCCCGTAAGCGTGCGATAACAGGCGCCGGTCGTTGCGCGGTGTTTACGATTATGAAACGCGCTATCTGGCGGAGGCGGCGGCGGCGGCGGGCGCAGCTCATGCATATGCGAGCGCTGCACGGGGCGCGTCACAGTACGCAGTACAGTCAGTACCAGTGGGCACGGCGCGGCATTCGGCGCGCTCTCACTTGCACAATAGGAACACTGTGAGTGCCGCGGGCATGCGGCGACTCCTGGCGTTGCATAACATTCACATGGCGCTTGTGTTACACCTTTTCGAGGTATGTTTCGAGTGGTTAGACGTCATCGGTCCATCTCAAGGTTCGAGCAACGTTACGCTTTCCGGAGAGGGGTCCCCAGGGGCTACCTTGGTACCCTAACGTCCACCGACTCTTTGAACTATGAGCTTCGCACTTTGGTATGTGGTTCAAACGGGTTCTTCTTCTTCTTCTTCTTCTATCCTGGGCCTTTTCCGCACTTGGCCATTTGTGTTTGGCCGTTGTACGTTGGTCCCTTTGGTGCTGGTCCCCGCCGGAGTTACTCCAGCCAGCCGAGCTCGCTCCAGAAGTTTAGCAGGCCGCCCAGGTCGCCGAACGCCTCATGGAGTGTTGCTGGGGATCCAATGTGTGCTGCGCGTTGTACGGATACACCTCTGCATCTAAGCATAACATGTATCGGGGTTTCCTCTTCCTCCATGCATGCTCTGCACAGAGGACTGTCGGTTATACCTAGAACCGAAAGGTGTTTATTTAGTGAACAGTGCCCTGTCATTAGTTCTGTTACCGTTTTGAGTTTGCTACGTTTAAGATTAAGTAGTTTTGTTGTTAGTCGTGGGTTGAGGTTTGGAAAGGCCTCCCTAGTATGTTTGCACTCATTTGTTTTGGCCCATGACTCTGCATGTGACATCAGCGTGTCCCTGCGGAGCCATGTTTTGTACTCACTGAAGGGTATTGGTACTATAGGAAGTGGTCCATTAACCTTCAGTGTTGTACCTTTGCGTGCGAGTTCGTCTGCTCTGTCGTTTCCCGTGTTACCGTTATGACCCTTCACCCATTTTAGTGTGACGTTATTTGTTTTTGTTAAGTTTGTTAGAGCTATGTGACAGTCTGAGATAAGCTTTGAGGAGGTCGTGTGTTTTTCAAGAGCTTTTAGTACTGCTTGACTATCACTGCATATGTTTATATTAAAATTTGTTACCTTTCTAGCGTTCATTGCTAGAGCCGCAGTTGTGATTCCAACGCATTCGGCCTGGAAGACGGAGTTGCTCTTACCCAGTGCTTGTGTGATGTTTATGTTGAACTCTGGACAGTAGACTCCAGTACCTGTTCCTGTGTTTGTTTTTGATCCGTCTGTGTACACTTCCACTGTGTGTGCATTTGGTTTTGTTTCCGTATCATTTATGATGATGTTGTATTTCTTATCCATCAGGTGTTGTTTCATTGTTTTGTCACATATCCACCCTAGGTTTGGGTGTTTTGCCATTTCTTTCATTAATATGCTTGCATGGCCTGTGTTCGTATCTTTCCATTGCCCGCTAGATTTTAGTCTGAGGGCTGTTAAAGTTGCTTCCTCTTTAATACGTAGGTGAAGGGGTGGTATTCCCAGTATTACCTCTAGAGCGGTTGTGGGTGTTGTACCCATGCTGCCTGTTATTGCTAGACATGCTTGCCTTTGGAACTTTTGTAGTTCTTGCTGGCTTGTTGTTAGTAGTGTTCTAGGCCACCAGATTATGGAGGCATAGGTCATAGAACTTCTTACCACTGTTTCATATAGCCATTTCACTATGTGTGGTTTAAGGCCCCACGTTTTCCCTATCATGCGTTTGCATTGAGTCATGATTATGGTTGATCGTTGGATCTTTGTGTCTATGTGTTTCTTCCAGTTCAAGTTTTGGTCCATTATTACCCCTAAATATTTTACCTCAGTGGATAGTGTTAGGGTTGTATTGAATAGTTTAGGTAGTTTCTTGAGGTCAGGCTTCCTCTTGTTTGTAAAAAGTATTAGTTCTGTTTTCTTTGGGTTTACAGATAGTTCATTTTCTGTGCACCATCTTTCTATTTGTTTAAGTGCATTTTGCATTATGTTGCCTAATGTGTTTTCATGTTTGCCGCTGATGAGTATTGTTATGTCATCCGCGTATCCTATCGTGGTGTAGCCTTTGGCGTTCAGTTTCCTTATCAGGTCATCCACCACCATGTTCCACAGGAGCGGCGATAGGACGCCGCCTTGAGGGCAGCCCTTGGCCACTAGGCCATGTATCTTGCCATTTATGTCGATTTGTATAACTCTTTGTTTTAGGAGTGCATTTATCCATTTTCGCGAAGTCAGAGGTACCTTGTACTTGTCCAAGGATTGATCTATGCTTTTAAAAGTGGTTCTGTCAAAGGCACCCTCTATGTCAATGAAGGTTGCTAGTGTTGCCACTTTGTTTTCTAGATTGTGTTCGATTTTGCTCACTACCGTGTGTAGTGCTGTTTCTGTCGATTTTCCTGTGCAGTAAGCATGTTGGTTTCTGTGAAGGGGCGTTTTGCTTAGCACCCCATCGCGTAGATATCTATCTCCTAGCCTTTCTAGGGTTTTCAGTAAGAAGGATGTAAGGCTAATTGGTCTGAAGGATTTTGGGTTTGTATAGTCGTTTTTTCCTGGTTTTGGGAGGAAAATGACTTTGACCGTTCTCCACGTTTGTGGGATGTATCTATGTGCTAGACATGCTTTAAATAAAGTCGTTAGCCATGGTGTTAGTTGTTCTGTGCCCCATTGTAAGAGAGCTGGAAAGATTTCGTCAGTTCCTGGTGATTTAAAGGGGTGAAAGGAGTTAATTAACACACTATATATATATATATAAATATAATTATAAAGGTATATATATGTATAATTATTTATTATGTTCTTATTATTAATTATCAATTAGTAACACTTCTTCTTGTTGTTTCCGCCCGCGTCACCACATGGCTCCACGGAAGACCAGCGCTGCGCTGGTGCATCCATCACTAGCGTAGCACATGCTGAGTGGAGACCATTTTGGTACCACACACATCATTTTTTTTTTTTTTTTTTTTTGGATTTAATTTAATCATTAGTTTAATATCTTTAAATTATTAGTTTACTATATTTTTAAAATTTCTGTCTTTTGTTTTAGGTATTTGTTGTCTTTTGTGTATTATGTGTGTGTGTCCAAATAAAAAAAAAAATTTCTTTCTTTCTTTCTTTCTTTCTAATTGCCCACTTTAATCTGTCTTTTGTCACTATGCTGTTTGCTAGTTCCCAGTCGTCAGCCGTTGGTGGGACATTGTGTTCATTTTTCCATGCTGGACTGTTTATTATTTTGCAGCCAGGAAAGTGTGTATCTATCAAAGTTTCACTTATTTCTTGATCTGTGTTTGTGTATGTGCCATCTGCTCTCTTTAGTGAGCCTAGGGTAAGTGAATGGTCTTTCGATAAGATTTTCCTCACTTTGTTTGTATTATCATAGGAATCGATGTTTGTGCAGAATTTGCGCCACGCTTTAGTGTCTTTCTGCCTGACGATATGTTTATATTCATTCTGGTTGTCTTTGAAAGCGTCCCAGTCTGAGGGTTTCCTGGTGTTTTTCGCTTTGTTGTATAATTTCCTTAATTGTTTCCTTCTGTGTTCAAGCTCTGGGCCCCACCAGCTGTGTATTGGGGTTTGTTTTGTTGCATGTGTTTTTAATGGGCAAGCTTTTTCGAAGCTACTTTTTCTCATTTGTTTCGTTATTTTGTCAACTACGTTGTTAATTTCGTTAATATTGTTCAGTTTTGCCATTGTCAAACTGCCTGTTGTATAGTGTAAAAGGCGTTTGTAGGTATGTGTGTTTGTCTTCCTTGGGTTTCTCCATGGAGTGTCTTGTTTTTTGATTAGGTTTATTTCAAAACTTATTCTGCGATGGTCGCAGAGTGATAACTCTTGACATACGTGCCAGTTGGTTACTCTGTCTTCAATGTTGTTAGATGCGAGGGTGATGTCCACTATCGTTTGAAATCTGCTTGATACGAAAGTTGGTTCTTTCCCCCTGTTTAGAATGCTAAGGTTAGTGGTTAATAGGTATGAGATTAGTTGCTCACCTCTCTTGTTGTTGTCTTCACTGCCCCATAGGGAGTGGTGTGCATTTGTGTCCACTGCTATTATGAGGTCAATGTTGCCTTCTTCACAATATTTGATGAGGTTCACGACCTGTTGCGGTGGTATTTGTTCTTCAATTGGTAAGTATAGCGATGCCAGGATTAGCGGCCGGGCTGGCGCCTGCGACGAAAGAGGCGTTCCTTTTTGTATTCTTACTGTAGTTAGGTCTCTGTAACAGTATTGGGTTAATAGTGTCGCTGCAATGCAGCGTGGCATATAAATACATGTTCTAGGCGGTTCGTTAAGGCTATTATAGAGTAACTTACCGCTGCAGTTGCTGAGTCCGCATACCGTGTTATTCCTGACCCACGGCTCTTGGATCAGGGCTATGGTGTCAGCGTGGACCTCCAGCTGTCGCCGTAGAGCCGCTACAGCCAGTATTTTGTGCTGGAGGTTGGCCTGCAGCACTTGTATGGTACTGAACGCTAAAAGAGAATCAGTTTGGGTGGGCCCCAGGGGCCCACTCTTGGATGAAGATGTTTAGATGGTCCATGGAGCCATCTGAATCATCAGAGTTCACTTTCTCCGACTCACGGCATCGTTCCCATGGTGTCCCATCCGAGGAGGGTGGTGCACTAGGTCCGGGTGCCGTGAAGTCGGGTTCAGTGTTGTCTGAGATGTTTTTACTGGGGGTTTTGGTAACAGAGGCCTCTGTCTTTGAGTCAGCTGCCTTTGTTCCCGTTGTTTCGGTCTCCATCTTAGAGGCGGGAGGGAGGTCCCACCCTGGTGGTATCTCACTCAGTTCTTCATTCCGGAAGAATCTGAGATAGATGGAGCCGGTCATGTAGGCCATCCTTCTCTCATGTGAGAGGATTTTCTCGATTTGTTCCTGGGGTATTCCCATAACTAGGAATACTCCAGGAGGCCGGCTGTTTGTCCTCTTGTAGTTGTACAAAGACCATGATTTTACATCGTAGGCCGGGTTTTGACGGCTGAGGACCCGGTGCAGAGTACCAATGTCCCCGTCGTAATCCGGCACATAAAGAGCCGTCTTGATCCGGCTTGGGATGTCGCATTGCCTTTGTACGACCACAGTGTGATTCTCCCGTGGTGACTTCAGCCGTGGGACGACTGCGTGTAGCCACTGGAGTGAAGGTTCATCCTTGCACCACAGTTTTAGGACGCCCTCACTTAAGATGGCCTTCCCTGTGAAGACTGGTGCATGGGTAAGAGGCAGACCCGGTATAGGGTCTTGTAGGCAGGTTCCAATTATCTCTTTTGAGATCTGGCTTTGGATGCCCGCCGCCTCCTGGTTTGTAAGATCGCTCTTTGGTTGTAGGGCGATCGCGACGCTAAGATGTGGTTGCGCCACACTCGCGTACGTCGCCCCAGCCCTTGTGCGTCTTTCCGTTTTTTGCCGTTTATGAAGTCCCCGGGGCGAGATCGTATCGTCAAGCCTATCCCGCTTTTTGCCGGACTGGCTCGTCGACGACGACGCCGCAGGGTTCCCGCCCTTGCCGTCGGCCTCACCGCCACTTCGCCCACTAGAATTGCAGGCGGCGGGGTGTGTCCGACGTTGGGCGGGGATGTTTAGACTTTGTGCGTTTGAATTGGGATTGAAAATGCCTTTGGCCGGTCTTGATGGGAACACACCCGTGGTATGGTTTGTCCCCGGACGTGAAGCGACATTCACCGCGGGTGAGCTGCCGCCGGATGTCGACTGCAGCCCAGTCCCACTTGGACCATCTGAGCCCCCTATCCGGTTATTACCTGTCACCTGGGTGTCCCCGCCCGTCCTTGCCATTGGCCTATTCAATTCCTCCCCTACTCGTTTGTTTGTCCGTTTTCGTCTTTTGTTTTTGTTTTTCCGCCTTTTGTGCCTGGGCACCACTTGGGTCCAGGCAGAGTCGAGATTCGGAGGCGGGAGTGCGGCAGCCAAGGAGGAGGTGTTTATCGTATTGTCCATCGTGTCGGTCAAGGTTAGTCGAGTGGGCTTTATTTGTGGGGTCCGTTGTTCTGGAATGGTGGTATGTTCATTTAAAGCGGGTCCGTCGGTCCGTTGGGAGTAGCAAATGGGTCGTTGGGCGTGCTGAGCACGAGGCGGTACCTTGCCCCCCCCAGAGTACGTGGGGCAGACCGCAGCCACGCTTCCGGCCGTGGCCGGTTGCGATGGCGCGGTGAGGGATTCCCCGTTTCCGGGACCCTCCTGGGTAGGTAAAATTACTTTTGGTGCCGTCTCCATTTTGGTTTGCAAAGGGTGAGTAGTTTTGTATAGTATTTGTATGTAGTAGTGTGGTGAGTGTAATGAGTGTTACGATGGGGGCGTGAAAGAGGTGGGAAGGTTGGGGTTTTATAGGTACGGGTTTGGCGTTACGGGATCATGGATAAAGGGTTGTAGGAACCTTGCCAGAGTTTGGAGTGTCTCTGGCCCGACCATTTTTTGGATCAGTCTTTCAGAGGTGATTTAGACCTCACGGTCACTGGTTACCGCTTCATGGTCACGAAGTGACCATGGCTGTGTCAGGTTATTTGCCGCCGCCTGAGGTTCGGCGTTGACCTTTTACAGTAGGTATGGTCCCTCCTACTAACCCTCCTCCTTTTGCATCCGGGCTTGGGACCGGCATGGGCGGAGTTAAACTCTTTGAACTATGAGCTTCGCACTTTGGTATGTGGTTCAAACGGGTTGCAGGAAGCCGCTATGCACAGGGTTCAAGACTGTGGTAAGTAACATCTAAAGACCACGTCAAGTATCTAGAAGTGTGGCTCGACAAAAGCATAAGCTTCAAGACTCATATCGTGTCAATATTTGCCCTTTCTGAGCTACGAGTGCCTACTCGTAGATCTCAATTCGCAAACATTGACAGAGGCACTGTGCAGGTTGATGCCGACAAGGGGTGGGTCCTCGAGCGAGCAGAAGAAGAGTTTTGGTGTCGGTTGCCACCTCAACTATCCTTTACGGGGCGCCTCTGTATAAGGAGGCCATGATGAATGTGGAGCTGTACCGTAAAAAAACTAGAGACAGTACAAAGACGCCGTGCGATAGGAGTAGGCGGTGCCTACCGCACAGCCTCGACAGAAGACAGCTGGAAGCTAATCCCTGATTTAAAATCTTGGCTACACAGGAAGCATGGGGAGGTAGACCGCTGGCTTACACAAGCTCCTAGTGGACACAGCGTGTTTAATACCTACCTAGTCGCCATTGGAAAGGTTCCGCATGAACAATGTTACTTGTGCGGAGAAGAGAACAGTTCGAGGAATGATCTATTTAAATGCCCGGGATGTGCAGACGTATATACGACGATAATAGAAGCCCAGGAAGCAGGGGAGATTAATGCGCAAACTCTTGTTGCTCGCATGTTAGCGAGCGAAGACTAGTGGCACAAATGCGCTAACATGCTCCAACAATGATGATACGGAGGGAAATGAGAAAAAGAGAAGAGCAAAAGGAACGCGAGGAATGATAACTGATCGGTCAGCACGAAGTATTGCTAGACGGTTCCGTGTTGACCGAGGAGTTGGCGGGAGGTTATTTTAGTTCGTGCGAGTCGGACATGCCGTGCCTGACGGCAGAAGTCCGTAGGGATTTTTTTCTCCCGGAGAATACAAAAAGGTAGCTAGTAATTAGCTATTATATTATACAGACTTTGTCACTTAACAATTTGGTATGAGTTACCGAGTCTGTTAGCGGCCTTACGGCTGGTAATCGAATGTTACAGTAAGTTGTCCGCTCGCCGGTGCTCCGCTTGAGCTAAAGTTTAGCGAGTTGTGTAGTTTGGTGAGTGGTGACTATTTAATGTATTATGGAGTTAGTGTGACGACTGTATCACTAGAGTTGGTGGCAATAGTAAGGAATTCATTGAAATATAATTATGTGTCTTTGCGTTGATTTTCGACTATGTATATGGAAATGTTGGCAGGTACCTGATCTGCGCCGTGGTGACAATCATGGAGGCCGCAAGAACTTCTCTTACAAATCCTGAAGCTATACGCGAGTATGTGATCCATATTTTTTTTCTGTGTTTCTGGGTAGGTAGGTATACCAAATGAAATTGCAATATCATGATTTATTGCTTGTAGTAAAGCCAACTCTATAAAAATATAACAGATTACCTACAACTTCATGTATTCAGGCTTCATTCGCACGAGAGTTAAAAAAGCGTTACATTACAAACCCAGCGTCGGCACTTTTATAACGTAAACGCCCAAAATAAAAAAGGGTAGTGTTTTAAAAACGTGTGAACTTATATTTGGAAATGCATTTGTTGTATTTGAAAGATTTTTTAACGTCCGTTAAAAAAAACTCTCGTGCGAATGACGGCTTAGGTACATATGACAGTTAAGTTCAGAATGCAGATACAGAACAAGCGGAAGTGCGAGAAGCCTTGTCACTAGTACATAATATAATAATGTATTCTGTGTCACTGGTAAGCGTTAGGTTGAAGTGGCGCCAGGTCGATATACTTACGTGTAAACATTAACATGTTAAAAATGTCTATGGCCTTTGCTACACGCCACAATATCCTACGTACAGGTACGTAATATAGTACCTGCCATGAGGATGTTCATATTTGAACGTTATTTTTCTTCATGCGTCTCTGTCACGTCACGTCACGTCACGTCACGTCACGTCACGTTACGTCACGTCACGTCACGTCACGTGTGAGTGAGCGGCGCGGAGTGTGAGCGCTGATTTCCTCGGGGGTAACGTCACAGCGTGCGCCACGGAGCGCGCGTGCTCACTTGCGCAGCAGCAGGAGGGCGTGCGCCGTGCGCCGTGCTCAATATTGTAAAGTGTAGTATACATTCGAATGCATATACTTATCGCAATCGCTTAGGGAAGTACATTCAGGTTTGCGTTTAGTTTTGCATTAGATGCGCGGTATGCATATTGATTATTGATTAAAAAAAAACATTTAAATTTCCAATTAAATAATGTTCTACGAAAGCTATTTTCTAAGCTTTCAAAAGTTGGATTGTTGGTTCTTATGGCCGTCGGACTATTAATGTATCACATGCCAATAGTCCATCTTTAAACCAACCAACACCTAACGCAAGTGTGAATGCACCATTATGTGTGTGTGTGTGTCGAACTCTATAATAAAATTGAACAAAACAATGAATTTTCTCGCTAAAATGAAGTATGAACTATGAGTGCACGCATTAGCTACAATACAATACAATACGGTACAAAGTGTACGAGCAAGTGAAGGGGAACTCGACGAGGAAGCCCAACAAGGCGCCCCTACTATCGCAGCTTGCAACCGAGCGCACGGCTGACATTACCGCAGAACTGAATCAATAACGTTCTGAATGAATACTTAGGCTAGTTGACACTTCTTTTTTAAATGGCCTTAAATTGTTCATTATCGTTTATTACATTTTTTTTATTAGATTGAATTTTTTTTTATATTTTTTGAGACGTGATTACATGATTTTAGTTTTTAATTTTAAATATGTTTTTGACAATACGAGTGCAATCGCCCGTCGACCATGATGGTCTATATTTCAACTGTTTCATGACGTCACTACAACAAATCCTTTACAAACGGAGCGTTTTACAAAAATATTATTTAACAATTAGTTTGACGTTTAGTGCATCAAGTGTGTTAGTGACATTTTTAAAAAATGCGTGATATTTAAATCAAGTTTTATAAGAAATCCTTAACTTTTATTAATTGATATCGATATATTTCGGACCCTTATTCCATTATATGAAATTAATGTTATTTACATTTTTGATGAGTCAACTACAAATGCATATGTTTTCTGTGGCGCTACTGAAAACGTAACATGACATCCTGCGCTACGTCTGCCGGCTCCCGGCTGCCCACCGGGCGGAATTGTTAAAAATGGAGAGCGGTTGGTGTGCGGACTACTGCGGACGAGAGCTCGTGTTTACCTGTACTGCGGGAACTTGCGATAGCGAACAATACGAGCTGCCCCACTGCCACTAATTGGCTACTGGGGATGTACTCGTAAACAACCCTTGGGTAACTCATCGGGCGGTACTAGTGTACTATGCAGACATTCATATATATTCGTGCTTAGGAACTTCGCAGAAGTTTCTTTATGAAGACGGATTAATTAATTATAATGTAGGTCTCTAAAATATGGTAGAGCTTTAGATTTAGTAGTAAAGTGTCAAAAAAATGCGCGCGCGAGTGTGTATTGTCTGTATGTGTGTATGTAATCCAACGTCAAGCAGAACAGAAACACGTTGTCTAACTTATTTGGAGACTCTTGACTTCAAGTTACTATTTTCAGGAAAGAAAAAAAATGTACTCAACATTTCATACCTGACTCAGAACTAGAACCTAGAATCGCATGTTGACAATTGTTGTTCATATCATGTTCGACATGTTCAATATAGACATATATTGCTCAGCGGAGATGCGTATCGTACAACAAACCGCGCCGCTAATTACTCCAACAGCGCGCCGATGGACGCAGCTATGCGAGGTTACGACTAAAAAACTTAGTTACGTTAAAAATGCAGCATCAGATGACCTCGCACTAGAAAATGCAGCGAGGCGAGGATGGGCAGCGCGGACGTTCATATGCAAAACGTTTTAATTTTTCTATATGTATGTTATTACACAGCATGAGTTTTAAAAAAAACACAACATAAGTTAAAACGTGAACTTAACGAACGATCAGGGTGACATCCAGCGTGAAGTTTAACTTATCTAAGGGAGATACAGAGATACAGAGCCATGATAGCCTAGTGGTATGACCTCTGCCTCCGATTCTGGAGGGTGTGGGTTCGAATCCGATCCGGGGCATGCACCTCCAACTTTTCAGTTGTGTGCATTTTAAAAATTAAATATCGCGTGTATCAAACGGTGAAGGAAAACATCGTGAGGAAACCTGCATACCAGAGATTTTTCTTAATTCTCTGCGTGTGTGAAATCTGCCTTGCGCATTTGGCCAGCGTGGTAGACTATTGGCCTAACCCCTCTCATTCTGAGAGGAGACTCGGGCTCAGCAGTGGGCCGAATATGGGTTAATAACGACGAAGAGAGATGCGTCACAGCCAAACGAGACATTTGCTTTTGCCCATTTCCTGAGGACCTTATAAATATAATATCCATTCAAATTAACGATCTCATTGAGCGCTTGAGCGGCATCTCATCCAACCTCAATTTTAGATAATGCACAGAGACTCAAGCCAAAATAGGCAGCAGGATAGCTGCCAAGAAACTTGGCGTCCTTAATAAGAGATTAAACCATGCGTCACACCTGAAAGACTTCGCTTATTAACCACTTATTTGTGTACCGTGATCAGCTTACTATTACATTCAGCGGATCGCGGCGTCTCAATGATCTATTGTGATGATTTGAGCTTTTTACCTGATATCTACCATAGTAGTACCTCCTTTGTTTTACGAACACAATTTTACGTCTACTAGTGTTTTGTATTTCTACCATAGAGCAGCGAGACGGTGTGATTGTCGGCATCCCTCTGAGGTTGACCTTCAGTTAGCGCATTATTGAAATGGTCTCGATAACCGCATGAGCTTCTCCATGCACATTAGGAAAGCTAGAAAAAAGGCTGCATACGTAATGCACCGCCTCTACTCGATGATTAACGTTAAAAGTAAATTGTCCCTCCGCTCAAAGCTAACGCTTTATAAAACTACGATCCGTCCGATCCTAACCTACGCTAGTGTAGTGTTCGCCCACCGTCCCAAAGCGACCCTTAAGCCGCTTCAAACTCTGCAAAATCGATTCCTACGGCAAATCACGGGCGCGCCGTGGTTTGTACGTAATAACGATCTCCATAGAGACTTAGAACTACCGTCAATAGCTAATCACATGAAACAGCTCTCTCAAAACTATTTTGAAAGAGCTGCCATCCATCCCAACCAACTAGTGGTTGAGGCTTGCAACTATACTCCCAACCTTAACGCTAACTCCAAGCAGAGACGTCCCAAAAACGTCCTTTACGATCCTGACGATGACATGACAACTGACAATGCTCCTCAGGCTGCGCTTATCAATCAAGACCTCGTTATTGTTCTCTATCAGGCATAATTATATTCGAAGCGCCTTTTAGCTTAAAAAATAAAACTCCAGCAAACTGATCTCCAATAAGAGTAGGTACTCGTTAGTTATTAATTACTGCGGGAAAATATCTTTGTTTACAGAAAAGCAAATGTTTTAAGAGGCGTGTTTTCACTTCTAAGGTTCAATTATTCTCGTCAAAATATTATTAGGACAGAGTTTTTTCGATCAAGTTAAAGTATCGGCGGAGACGGAACACGACGTCGCGAGTTGCTCTTGGAACACGTCAGGCGTCTCTGTACGAACGGCGGCACTTTCACTACAGCATTTTTCTTGTGAACTTTATTGATATAATAGATAATATGTTAAAATTATCTCAATGAGAATGTCACAAAAACACGAGTTTTATTATAAAACTCTTTAATATTATCTTTAACATGTATACAGAAATGAGTAAACTGCTTACTATAAATGCCCAGTTCTGGAATGCCCACGAAACATTTTCTGTCTTCAGATCATCTAAAAGAACAATCTATTACTACATTTTAACAACGTAAAAAGTCAATCCGATTGCGCAGCGACGGAACCGCGAATGCAATAATCCTAGTACAGCCAGTACAGCTAGTTGGCTTCACCGTTACCGACGGTGTCGTTAGTCGCTGTCGCCGGTCGCGCCGACGGTCGGCAGTGGGAACTGTCGCACGAAGCGGAACATAGCCCGCTAATAACGCTCGAAAGCCACCACTGCCACCCGCCACACGGCGCACGGTCGGCGGCGCGGGCGCGGGCGTGTGCCAAACGAGGGCGCATTGAGTGTAGCGGCCGTGCGCACTATCTCGCACAATAAAACTTTACACCAATTTGGGTGCCGTCGTTGGAACAATAGTGCCCCGAGTGATCGCCTCTTCTTGTGCCGTCGGATGCCGCAGGCTGGGAGTCACTGGACCCGATCACACACTCGAAATGCATTCGACATTTGATTCTGGCGCAAACTTAAAGTTAACATTTATGACATGCTTGGCCAAATTACGACAGCGAAATCAAATTGTCAAGTCTAACTCGCCTGTCATAAGCTTATCTATTTGAAGATGACATACATATTCTACCATCTGCATACTTCAGACTTCAGACCGAAAAGGAAGATAAGGTCGAGTTAAATACTTGCTCACTCAGTGTAATGACTTCGCTCAACAAGTAGAGTTGACTGTACAGTAGCAGTAGTTAGGTATGATGCACCCCAGCTAGTAGAACACCTAATGACTGTTTTCTGTGCTAATGGTAAAAATGTCCAATACCCTTGTATTGTTGAGTCGTTGAGTGCCGCTCGCTCCTGGCCGTGGTATAAAACGCTTTTTATACATATAATTATTAAGATTCGGTATACCGAACGTAAAAAGTGAGAGTCTTGATCCTGATCTCTCTGCCTTTATTCTGATCTGATATCAGGGCAATCTGTATATAATTATCTAGTTTAAGATTAAATTTGACAATGAAACCTGTTTTGTTCAAAAAATAAACACAATATTATGTTTCCCAGTTTACCTATTCAACTATAGTGACTATAGTGAGAAAGTGCGAGTATCTTAGTACTGTGTACACTGAGTTAGCTGCACCCGTTTCGTGTAGGTGATAGGTCGCCTGAAATAGAGCTCGAACAAAAAGTAAACAAGCATGAGAAATGGTTATCTTTCAAAACAAATCATCAAACATTCAGCTGACGAGTGGGCGCGCCGCTTCCTGCGCCGAGCGAGCGACGTCTGTAACTCTAGCCTACTTGACCGGACTTCCAAGGATCTTAAACTTCGACGGTATCTATACAGGATTATTTCATATATATTTTTTTATTTTTAGCCAGCCTCAGCAACAAAGGCTTCTGCGAGTTGTAAAAATTAGGTATCTTTTATTTTATATTCACGTCAGTCAAATCTGCGGGTTACCTGATATTAGATGTTTACCGCTCAGCGCTGGGCGTGTAACGACAGCAGCTCTGCCGTGGGCACCGGTGTGATGCAGTTTCGCTGTTCGTTCCTTACTTAGATAATTCTTAATAGCAATGCAAATGGCATATTTAGTCTGAATGTATGACGAAGACATGTTTAGATTCAAATTAGAAATGCATCGACTATAACTTTAGCCGACTAGTCGACTAGTCGATTAGTCGGTTGTAAAGATGTTGAATAGTCGGCCAAGCCGATCACGGTTTTGAAGATTTTCGTAAGGCTTAGTTTAGGTAAGTACAGTTGATTTAAGCGCTAGTCAAGTCAAGAAATTTAGCAGTTTACAGTTAGTAGACATCCGCTAAGGGCTGGAATAAGAAGTCGCTGGTGTCCGCTAGTATACTATAATAAGCAGCTTCAAATAGCGACTAATTTTTATGTATTGCGTCAACTTTGCACACGACGTTACCGTGAAGGAGAGGTCAGTTCCCATTTCATATGAGTAGGTACATTACATAGTAGTCCGGGAGTAATACCACAATACATAAACTTCTACATAAACTCTGCTATGTTGGTCGCCGGTCGCTGGTCCCAGGTCGCCGGTCGCCGGCCGCTCGGCTGCAGGCTTATCTCTCAGCTGACACAGCGCGGCGGGCTGCCGGCGCGCGACATTTATTTCCACATTTGTCTTCAAGTGTATGACGTCGTCTTGGCAGTTGCCGCGGTATTGGCAACAGCTCTAACTCCGTACTCCAGCACTTACACAACTGTTTCAGATAGTACACGCATCATTTATAATGTTCAGATGGGAACGAAACAGTTAAGTTTGTAGCTTGTTTTTAGAATGGGCGCGCTCGGATCCCTCCTTACTTTACTTACCGTACAGGCGTACAGTGAATATTATCACGTCGCGGCGAAGTTCATAGAGTGTGGACTTAATGAAGAAAAAACTCCTCCATGAACAACAATATCCCTATAACAAGGTAATAAAAAGGTCATGTTCCATATTGTAGACACCTCAGGATGTCCACACTTTGGACCTTTCATCTGTGAGTGTCGAGAGTGGAAACCATACGCAGTGTGAGGTACCTACACATTTATTTGCACACTTCAGATGTTAGTAAGACGGAATGTAGTTTAAAGTTACTAGTAGTCGATCTAATAAAACCGTACAGACTACTTTAGTATTTTAGTCGAGTACGAACGATTTTTGGGCGGTCAGTTCAAAAAATTGTTCGTACTCGATTAAAATACTAAAATAATCGGAACTAGGCCTAAGATATAACTTTTTTTTGTATTTTGTATATTAATCACCTGCGCGACGACTTACGCGTATCTACGCGCCATTTCTATTGCCTTTTTCACACTTCTGACGGTTGCGGCGCCGGCGTAGAGTCGGCGTTGACGCAGTAACGGCTGTGACGTCGTTACATCTCGTCCGCCGAGTACCGGCGACCACTCGCCGCGGCGTGTGCTGCGCTCCAGGCGCCGGGAGCGCCCTGCCCATTGTACGGCGGCCCATCGCCGGCTCAAGTGAAAGCTTCACGCGATACTGCGCGAGCGCTACTGAGATGTCGATTACATTTTGGATTATTGGAATCATTCACACCAATCAGAACAGAGAACGAGTTTTCTATAAAAATATTGAAGTTAAACTAGTGGTTCAAGTACCAAAAGCCCGCGATTTCGTGTGGATAAAGTCCTAACAGAACATAAAGTTTCAAGCAATATTCCGCACCGCACACGCATTTAAAAATTGGAATACCATACTCAATCTCAGTGTGACTCGAAGTCAACAATGGAAAGTATTGTCCGAAGTGCTAGTTTCTGTATAAGGCGTATGTACTTATATTTACTTCGCCAGAAACGTAGCATCAATAGTTTATCGGTTAGCAACCCTACTAAAAACATCTTTAAAGAATAAGCTCGAAGGTCACTGAATAAAAGTAGCCACGAGCGCGCTCGTGAGCGGACCAACGTCCCAGAAAAACGCGAAGGAGTGCCCAGCTTACGCTCGCCGCTCTTGTTGTTCAATAGGTTGTTGGGTTTGTAATTTTATTCATTGCGTAGTTCCTACATTTTCCACACAAATTCTGCGACGGTGTAAGGCTGGAGAGCAGAGAGAGTCGGGCGGGATGGAGGGGGGGAAGGCAGTAAACATACAAATAATCCGCTACACGTGTGGTGCCGGTGTTGCTTTATTGGAGCGAATAAACCGAACCGCGGCTATATTTAGTTAAATGAATATGAGTGTGTTTATGTGCGCCGCCGACTTCGCTCGTTACACTCGGCCGCCGGGTGCGGGACTATCAATCAGTAATAAAGTACCTTTTATAGTGCGGGATGTTAGTGCCCGCATAGCGGACTTGAGTGCTCGCTACATCGCTCGGGTACACGAACGTGTACTTACGGATATTTATAAAACTAATCGCCTGTGAAGTGTGAACGCACTGTCTTTGAGAAGATGTAACCGCAACTACTAGAAGGGATTTCGTTTTTATTTGGCTTGATTTTGGCCTTGGATAAAAACAAAATTCAACCTCTTTAGAATGATCGCTCAATCATCTAAAATACTATCCTCAGTCACCTCAGTCTCGCTTCTGCCACTGAAGTGATGTGTAGACTAGAACTGCACAACCGAAAGGAATGTTTTGTAATTAATGTTGACCTGAATTAGGTAAATGATGCATGTTCGGTGTACCCACGGTTGAAGTTCTTAGCAGAAAACCTTAATTGCTCCACAGAGACTGCGTCAGGGAGACGGACACTGACCAGTGACCACTGATCACGTGAAGTGTAGCGCTGTAGAGGGCGACCTTCCACTCAGTTCAAACAAATAAACATGGTGTCGGAGCCTAGCGTAAGCTTTCCAATAAACGGCTCGGCGATAACGTAAATCTGTCGTTCTGTGTAAGCTTTAAAGATCGTTAACGATACTGTTGTTCGTCATTCTATTTTGGAAGACGTTAAAGTTCGGCGGATGATGTACCTATTCTGAGACACGTTGTGTGCACTTCTCCGTGTGATGTACAGTTCGTCAATGTCACGGCAGAGTCCTCCCCGGAGTCGTCTCCCTTCCTGCCGTCGCTATCAGCAGGTATTCCCGCCCCCGCCGCCCGCGCTCAGCGCGACACTTTACGTAATGTTAAACGATCAACAATCTTATCGACATAATTTCCACGGTTCCACGCCATCGACGCGTAAATATTTTTCAACAATGCGAAGACTGTCTGCGAAAGGGGAGAGAGGAGGGGATGCTTCTAAATTATGCACATTAAACAAAGATGGTCGCACATACGAGTAAGTCTAAGACGACCCTTTGTTGCGATCAACTGGGTTACAAAGTATACATTTTTATACCACGAACTTTCATACTCTTCGTATAGAGAATATAGGAACTATATGGGACAAGAGGCGTCCTGGAGCGATGGCTATCAAGACGATACAGCCGCACTGGTCCGCGGCGGTGATCTGCAACCTCAGAATCGGATTTTTAAATTGCCAACAAGCGAGAGGAAACAACTAGTAAGAGAAGAATCAAGTTCATCAAAAAGATGAACCGGGCTCGCTCTCCCGCGATTCAGCTCATATTCTACACCACTAGGTCAGTGGGAGCACGAGAGGCGGAGGGTAGTTGAGATATAGAGAGTCTTCGCGACGGCATTATCTTCTGTATTGGTTATGGTCTGCTGCTGTCCTCTGTGTTTCCGTGCGCTCGCCGGCAGCGAGCAGCCGCCATGACGTCGTACCAACCATACTCCGCGCACGACAACAACACGGCTCCATCATTGATGCTGAGATATTTTTTTTATCTACACTTTTACCAGAAGGGCACGTAGCGGTATGAACAGCTATCGCTTCTATTAGCGACACACTCTTCTTGCAAGTCAACATTTTTTTTTGTGAAATAGTAAAGGCTCTCGTTTGACTTCTGTCACGCCTGATAGACATCAGTAGGCACGTAATGCGGTCTGTGTTGGAGCTTGCGTAGACGATGCCTACTCAACTTGACTTGACAAATTAGTAACTGTAAAGGAAATGCTGTGTGTTGGCCCATGACAGATGTACCTAAGAACAATGATAACAATCTTTTCTATTCAATAGGTATGTATTATTTCTTAGTCAGAACAAAGACGAATGGAGTTAGTAGTTGGAAGCGTAAATCATTATTTATCGGTAACGCAGTTGAATAATATGAATATACGCGATTATGCGGGTCGGCGAAGGGTCGGGCGCAACAGGTAGCGGGCCACGCGGCGGGCGGCGGCGGGCGGCGGCGGGCGGCGGCGAGCGGCGGCGGGCGGGCGGGCGGCGGATACTGCTCGACAGGATACGTGACGCGCGGATACGTGTACAAGTGTTATGTGGTATACCTAACTATTGAATACATCGCTATTTTGTAACTTTCTGAGAAACCAATGTTAAGTTGATATCACAAAGTATGATTATGTCGTAAAGCTCACGTTTACGCGAGAATTAACAGTCATATGATATCGATTATTGAATAATATATCTACGAGTATTTAGGTATATCTATTACTCATGGAGTAAAAATACTTGCAGTTAACTTTAACTTCTGCATATTTATGATAATATTATTATTATTTCATAACTGATAGAAATCCAGTTGAGGGACGGAGTTATCTAACACATAACGTTTACCAAGACCGTTTGTATGGGCCGAAGCATCCAAACCCACCGTGCACTTTTGAACTGGGGCCGCGGGTCACCAAATGAAACTACGGCTTGATCTCGATGGGTTGGGTTTATTTAAACAAACAATGTAGGTACCAATGACTGAGAACACCAACAACTTGGCAAACCGATGGCTTGCCTCATATACTCTAGTATGAACAAGTCATAGCGCGATCTAAATTGTGAGTGGCGCCATCTAGTGCCACTGCACGTAAACACCGTTGACATCCGATTATTATTCTTATCAGCCACGAATTTCATGAAAAAACCCTTCATAGCTCATTTTTGTTAGAGAAAATACTTAATACTGACGTATATATACTGACGTAGTAGATCATGCTCATCACTGTACCGGCGAGACAGCCTCAGATAAAGTTGAGACAATACTAGAGTGCGTACAGTCATAGGTAGTTGTAGTAAGAAACATTGTAACAGTTATACTCGTAGCATACCTACACTTGATACCCAAGTCCGCGCTCACTGATCGCTGCTAGTCGCTGTGCGGTTCATTACAAATCAAGATTAGGTATGTATTACAGTATAAATATTAATAAGTATCGGAATGTGTAGGATATTCAATCTTTAGCCAGTAATTATTAATAGTACCGCAGACCGCGCCTTTACAAGCGATTGGTTGATTGTGGGCGAACCATGAATTATTTACTAGCTTTCCTTGTGCACCTAATGTTGACGTGTTCGTGCTACTGATACTGACACTGACTGACAGTCGAAACTGATTTTTTTTAGGAGAAGGATCCACACCTCTTTCGGTTTCTACACGACATCGTACTGGAAAACTAAATCGCTTAGGGGTGCGTCTTTGCCTGGTGGTAATTAGTTTTGGCCGAAGCCTTCGCCAGCTAGACCTGAACCAATTAAAAAAACTTTAATCGGCCCAACCGGGGATCGAACCCAGGCCCTCCGTCTTGTAAATCCACTACGCAAACCAGTGTGCCACGGAGGCCGTCAGACAACTGTTCGCTTACATGTCTCGGTGCTCGGCATGAGTTCTGTACGTGTCACTGGAAGATTGAAAAACCGTTAGATAAAAATCTCCTTAGCGAGATTGAAAATTGTTCAGAAATTGTAAACCTATAAACCTGGTTTAATCATTTTTCGTTACATTAATTATTATTACTATAGAGTCTGTGGCTGAGGTCCAAAGATATCTGTGTTTAATTGAAGTTATATTTAGTTTTAGCTTGGTCTTTAGTTATCAGGTAGGTGGTACATAACATGAACTAAATGAAAATAATCAAATATCAATATAACGATTATCAGTGTAACAATTATGATTATATCGCCCTTTTGTATCCTACTTTGTTAAATTGCTTATTACTTTGTTATGTGGTGTACAAATAAAGCGTGTAAATAAATAATATATTATTATTCATCATTATCAGTTTATTTTATGACTTATGATAGGGTCAGGTTTCCTCCTAGGAGAGGAGATGTGGAACTGCTGCTTGGTTGTGGGTATGCGAGCTTAGTATGATAACGTTTAACTGGTAAACATCCTCTGTCAGATGTCAATGGAGTATTCCCAGCAACACCGCTTTAAAAGAAAAAAAATCAAAACAGTAAAGTATATTATTCAATGAACAGCTTAAGGTTGTGAACTAAAGTTTGTATTTTTAAAATTCTATTAAAGCGTCGCAGCAGACAGCACACTTACAACTGTAACAGGATTTTAAAAATACAAAGTGGAGTGAATTACAATTTATTTCTATCCCGAAATGGCTTCCTCTCCAGTGTCGCGCCGTAAACGCGCGCGCGGGTTGACGAGGCGGGGAGGGGATGGGGGGGGGGTGTAATAACAGATAATAAAAGATAAATTCGGCTCCGAACGGCTCAGGTCCTGCCGCGAAGAAGCTACATCGCCGCTTGTTATCAGAGTCCAAGGCCGATGCTCCAGTATCTAGTTGTATGTTATTCAATTCCTCATTAACGGGGTTCATTATAAGATTACCAAAGATGCATAACTTCTGAAACAGCTTTATCTCCAATTATTTTGTTTGCGAGTTTTAGTAGTAGAGAGATAGCTCAGGTGACTGGTACGAGACAATCACTGTGTAGGGAGAGTCCGAGGAGCACAGTGTTGTGAGTACCTGGGGGTGCTGTAGCGCCCCCGCGACCACTGATCATGATCAGACGTCGGAGAGCTGTTGTTTGTTTGTGAAGTTTGCAAATATTACACTGAACAGTCTTCAGTGGTTTCTGTTTAGTTACATGTTTTCGTATAGGAACACTTCAAATCTGCACCGATTCTGTTATCACTCGGGCGTGGGTTGAAGATATATACAGCAATGTTGGACCTTTGGAAATTCATCAAAAAGAAAACTAAACAAGCTCTGAAACGATCACAAAAGCCACGGATCACTGATTGTACAACACGAGAGTATACTAGTACTTACACTTGCGTGTTGATGACTGTCGTATAGCTGTAGAGCAAACGAGCTAACAAAGAACCGAACGAGTCACGCAGATTTTTATTCAGATACCCTGTAATCTAAAAATACAAAATAAAATTAACAATACGAAGAGGCCTTCTGTGTGAGACTTTAGTCCATGTATAGTGAACCTGTACTACACCGCGCTTTAATTTGCTCGCACGGTGTTCCAATTTGTCGCACGAAATAGTTTCAGTCCTCATAAACCGATTACAGTGTCAAATATTTGAGTAAATCTAATTAGCAATACAAACTGTAACTAATAATTTGTTTTCTAATTAAAACTGTAGCAACTCTGCCGTCGCTAGCTCGCTGCTCACCGCTCGCCGCTCGCCGCTCGCCGGGAGAGCCAATAAAAGTTGTAGATACTGAAGCGTGGCAGCTCCTCTACACAGGCCAGGCTCACAGTGCCTACACTAGTGACTTTACCACCGCCGCCTGACCTCTCTGGTAGACTTTAGCGATTAATTTGCATCTTTTGTCAACATATACAAACAATTCGATTTTAAACCCTATATATGGACACTAATATTATGAGAATGTAAAAAAATGTAAATTGTACTTAGTGTAAAAAAAATATTGATGTTGATTTGTTTAATATTAGAACTACCTGTGTCACATATACGAACATATGGAGGTTTAATCAATTCGACCGTATATATTTTTAATCTAAAACTACATATTAATTTCATTTTCATTTACGAAACACGACTTTTACGCGTGAGTGAAACTTGGGAAATTGCTTGTAATACATAAAACATGAAACGTGCAATATGAAATAAAATAAAGTCACCACGACTTCAAAAACTGTTTCAATAGGTCTAATTTATGAAGTAAGTACATCACCCAAACCCGCCCGCCCCGCCGCCCGCCCCCGCCCGCGCCCGCAGCCGCTGCACTTTTCATCCGCGAGCCGCGAGCGGGAGATCTTGAAATGATTTCGCTCATGAAAGCAGCAAAGCCCTCTCGGTCGTAAATGTTTTAAGTGGGGTTTATGTAGAATCCGCCCCGCGCCCCGCACCCCGCGCTCGCCCGGTTAACCATTCGTGTGTGTCTCTGTGTGTGTGTGTGTTTGCGTGTACGGCCTCAATGACTCGAGCACTTGTACCAAATAAGAGTACGCTACCAAAGAGCACAACAATTTTGTGAGAAAAATTACAAACGTTAAATAAAATTCCTTATTTACTGTTTTTGTACTCAAGTAAAATAGGCTACATTGCAACTTTTTAAGCGGCTTATAATGATGCTACGGTTAAAGACCACACCCCACATATCAGAAAGGAATCGTAACCATATCGCCTCGTCTTTAACCAGGTCGTCAGGACGTGACGCCGACGAAGAGCCGTAAGCATCTCCTGAGGCGAGGCGATTACGTTACGATCCTGATTGTCGTACGTTGTAGTAAAGAGTGCTACACAAAGAATACTGAACGGCTCGAGTTTAAACGGCGCGAATCCCTTCCCGAGTAGATACAGTGTGTGCTACGACCCGACCGCGTTGGGATGTGGGGAATTGCGAAAATCAGGACCGGCGTCCGGAGTTCGTCTCGGCGAGCAACACTGAGGCGTTCATATTTTATTGCTATATTTTACTTTAGTGATGCAATAAAATACACCTTTTTTCGCATAAACTATCTAGATAGATCACAGGCAATCGTTATTTAACCCAAAGAGCAGTTGTTGCAGGTAGCAGTTTACAAGGACGAGTAGCATCGTTCACTTGACTGTTGAAACTTTGATCAACAACACCGTACTCGCCGTTCGTGCGGATATTAGAAAACTTGCGGCCGGCGCGGGGGGCGGGGGCGGGGGCGGTGTGTGTGTCTCACCATGAGCCGGAATTGTCAACATTTTTCATTTCCTTGAGAAACAGCCGCAGCTTCAGCTGTGAATGCTGAGCGGCGCAGTTTGCAGCGTGAGGCGAGATGGAGCCTACCACCGAGTAGAACACCCCTAACAAAACTTCGACCCATAGCACAATAGCACAAATACATTTACTCAATATCTTGTATTGTCATGTCTTTAGCTCCACGTGCTATGGTTATTTGCTTATACGCATTAAGACGACGAGTACTATGAATTTTGTTAAATTTTCATGAAAATACCAACTACGTTTAATATTATACATTCATGAATAAATTTAATAATGACCCCATACGTTTTTGTGGCTGAAAATAAGACGCTGTATAAATTAATTAAGATCCTGTTCAGATAGCACTAGTTCAGTCGCTCGAAGGTCACGACATTTTGAAGTCGGCCCCCCTGTGTGCCCAAGAACCCCCCGCCCGCCGCACGCCGCATGAAATATTCCATTTGTTAAAGTCCTTTTCATAAAAGAAGTCCCGCGGCTAAAACCTGAACTAAAATTGACAGCGCTTTACACAAATGACAGTAAGCGCCATTAAGACTTTTTAGCACCGCGTTTGGGGGACTTCTTTCAATTAAAAGGACTATACGCCGCGCGACTATACGTCTTTCACTTACCTTTGAAAATATTTTCTTCATACGATGAATAATTGTAGATTATGAACACTATTGCATATACTAATTCATATAGTTTTTGCGCCGCGCTAACACATATGTACAATGCTAAATATTATGTCTCACACTGCCTGACACCTTAGCCCCAGGTATCCGTCGACGACAATGGTCTCTGAGTACATATAGTTTGGAGAGAACAAGTTATTTCTATAGCGCCATTAAAAAAAAATAATGGTGGCATCAAACAACAAACATCACTTAAGTGTTACAGAACATAAAAGAGGGTCTGCGAGGTCATTTCAAATGTCCGCCAGTTGCGCTCCTTGCGTATTCATATGTATTTTGTTATTTTATTTCCGAATGAGTTTTCGCGCCCCTCTCGATTGGACCCCTCCTATTACAATGGATTAAACCCCTGGCGTTGGCGTAGGTACAAGGTCCGCTCGCTCGACCCCGCGCCGGTGTCTGATTACCTCCGGAATAGTCAGCAGGCAATCACTGATCTCCGCCGATGAAAACACTGAAAGGAATAAAATAAGTTTTTACGAGATATTTGTTTTCAATTGACCTCGTTCTGATGTGTTCGAGCGAAGTCGTACAACGCGTGTCTACTTATAGTTGTAAGTAGATACAGACACAGTGCAATGTGAAACTTACGTGACAAATATTGATAACAGATACTTATAGTTTAATGCTAATTGCTCCTTACCACGCGACATTGGCGAAGTAAATTGTACCCAGTTGGTACAGCAGCAAGCCATAAAATCGAAAATTGAATTGAATTGAATGCTAATTGCAAAACACCTATACGTCAATATGCCTTATGGATATAACCTGTCCTTTACTTTCTTTGTGTTAATACCGATTATCAACGTTTAGTTAATAGTTTACCAACTTTTTCTGACATTTTTCGTCCGCCTTCAAACCGGTCAGTAGATAGGACAAAGGGTTGTGTTGTGTTATTAATCGCTGTTTAGTGTGTTACGAGTAAACTTTACATTTTGTTTTATAAGACCGGTGTATACTCGATACACGTTCTGGTATATAGGTGTGCATATGAATGTTTCTCGGTCTGTAGATCATCACGTCGTACAAGCATACCTTCATACAACATTTGGTGTGAGAGTATAGGTATTCGTTAACACTGAACATCAAGTCGCCGCTCACTGTGAGTCAGCAAGTTCGCAAGCATTTGCCGCGCGTGGCTTAGTGGCGAGCTTACTTGCTTGCTTGGTTGACAGTTGTATGTACTCCGTAATGTCTTGATTTGCAGACACCATATCAGATTCAGCGTATTATATTTTCTCAATTAACTCATGTCAACACGTGGTGTGGTAATTGGCAATTTAAAGTAGGTACATCATCGTTTGTAGAACTCAGTGAGGTACCAAAATATACCAAACTTATGTACTAGTTTCAAATAGCATCTCAGTCTGCATCGTCGCTTAATATCACGCGAGATCGCAGTCGAGAGTTAAAATTGTCGATAGCGAAATAGTTAGTAGCTACCGCCTGCGCGCGCGGCGGAGGATGCGCCAATATCCGCCTTCACACGGCCATTAGCGCGCCGCCTGAGCGACCGGCCCGGGGACGTTAACGCAGTTATTATGTCACTAACAAAATATATTGTATGATTTCAAAGTAGCAAACTCTTAACCTGTAAGTATGGACGTGAAGTCTCACAGGCTACTAGATGTTTGCGTTTTCTTAATTTACCTAATTCTCTCCACTTCTCGCGATTGAGCGACTCACTAGCTTTTGTTTTAGTTGTAAAACTACATACAAGGGAGGAGATTGCATCTCCCGATGAATAAACATCCCGTAAGTAAAAACCATCAACCTTTGTGCACTGACTGCCAGTTTTACGTTAATAAACAGTTGTCAAAATTTATATTTGTTACCAGGAATAGGTGTTTTACGTTTTTCGATTCTGATATATTATATGTTGAGAAAAAAGACTCATTTTTTTATAGAAATAAGTTTGACTGTTTTGAACCACAGTGAATGACGTGACACGGTTGGCACGGAAGCTCCCGCGCCGCCGCCGGTTGTATACACGGCGGCCCTGATGTCTGTCTGATACACTAACTCACCGCTATCAGTGTCGCGATAGCGCTGAGCGACCGTGACAGGGACGAGGCGCTGCGCAACACCGCGGGGCTGTATATGTAGCGCTTTGTCACAATAGCTGTGGCGGACTAATCCCACCACACCGCATTGAATCTGTGTACTTACGAGATAATGTTGAATCCTCTGACGATCATTATCAGATGTTAATGATAATGCCCGGGATGACGATGTGGCCGGACTCTGACCGAGAGCTGTAGGATTCGATCGCCGGCCGTTAGATGTCGTCGTTTGAAAACAAGCTATTTTTGTTCATTTTGAGGAAAAGCAGAATAATAGTCGTATTTTAAAGTACGACATCTACTTTTCTACGAAATAAATAAGAACATAGTTAAGTCTTTTACACAACAAGCCCGAACCGCGCAACGAAGCGGAACATTGTACATCGGACTACAACATAGACTACACGACGTTATTACAATAAATTACAAAATCCTTTATTAATCTGTTAGTTTTATGAACTGTCAATTAAAGTTTACTTTATATTAAGTTTATTTAACGAACATATAAAGTTGTCCAAGTAACCGGCACAGTGCGTGCGGCGCAGGAATGTGTCGCAGCCGCAGCTCGTCAGCTGCGGACAGGAATTTCATTTGGTCTTCGCCCGCACTCCCGCACTGCAGCCGCCGCAATATCGCACAAACACTCATTATCGAGGCACGCTATTACATAGCTATGAGGGGCAACTGCCTTACGCCAGAGAATAATGCATCTAAGCAACGTATGAAACCCAGAAGAAACGTTATGATATTGTACTCATCATATTATAGAGCCGTGATAGCCCAGTGGATATGACCTCTGCCTCCGATTCCGCAGGGTGTGGGTTCGAATCCGGTTCGGGGCATGCACCTCCAACTTTACAGTTGTGTACATTTTAAGAAATGAAATATCACGTGTCTCAAACGGTGAAGGAAAACATCGTGAGGAAACCTGCATACCAGAAAATTATCTTAATTCTCTGCTTGTGTGAAGTCTGCCAAGTCACATTGGGCCAGCGTGATGTTCTATTGGCCTTACCCTTCTCATTCTGAGAGGAGACTCGAGCTCAGCAGTGAGCCGAATATGGGTTGATGACGACGACTCATCATATTAGTACGAAAATCTAAATGAGAGATAAAATTTAAAAGGAATTAACGTTTTTAATCTAATAGTCACCATCATTATCTTTGCCTTATAAGTGGGATCAATCTCCTCTTATCATTAGTCAATTTATCATCTGCTCCTATTACACGCATATCCTCTACCACACACTCCTGTCATCTCTTTAACTTTACCCCCGTATTCAAAATTATATTTAAACCCACTGGTGAAAAGCCGGCTTGAATCGTGTTACAGTGTGTTGTGTTAGTATGTGTTATTATCATAAAAGAAATAGTGATAACCCGTCGTATTCCCACAGCCACAACCCTCGTGCCGGCCTCGAGCGTAGCAGCTCGGGTGCTGGCGCCGCGCCAGCTCGCCCGATACCATCTCACGGCGACTCGCGGTCACCTTATCCGTGGTGAATGAGCAACTTGATAATAAATAAGCAAGATTTATACTGATCTGTAATGTGGAGTGTAGCGGAAAAATTGGTTTTGTAATAAATAATAATTAACTTTCCTATTTAGCTATTTTCCGCGTAAGCCTGTGAAGTATCACTCAGAGCAGAATCAGATGAGAAAATTGTCTCAACTCACTGTGGTACTGGCGTATCTTCAGACGGCAGCTCGACGATCAATTCAAAGTCATCGCAATAGTAGAACTGGTTGTCCCCGAACTCATCAGGGAAGTACTACCTGTATGTTATGTATGCCATCAACATCGTTGTGTACCTTTTTGACTGAAACAATTTAAGAATGCCGGTGAATTTATTGAAAGAATAGGTGCATAAAGATGACACCAATGTCTAAAACTAAAAGGCTGAGGGCACTGTAGGGTTTGTTCTTCGCAAGCCCTGCGACGTGTACCTCTAGTATGAGCTATGGCTTACCACATAATATCAGGTGCGTCATATTTTTGTACCAACAACTATTCATGAGGTTTGTGTCATCTCCACCCGGGTAGAGTAGAGTTATGGGCCTCGAGGCGAAACTTTTTCCCTTATGTATATTTTACCCCCTTTCGTTGATAAAGCCTTTGGGTCGTATCGTATCCGAGTGTCAAGTCCAGGAGCTCCGCGCGGTTGTAGGTAATACCTCATCAGCACTTGCAAGTTCAGCCACTTGGAGAATCCCCGTTTGACCGAGTGGTGTGACAAGTACTAGTGGGTAGGTTTTATTAAAAATGTTTACTTTGAAACTGATTTCACTTCTTACTGTTAAACATACAGTTCAAAATTTTTTAAAGTTATAAAGTTGTCTGTGTTAAAAAATACGTAATAAATCCTGTTATAGGAAAAATAGTTATTTATGTCTATGATAAGGGTAATACGGCGAAAGTATTATCATCAACAAGTCTAAGACAGTCACAAGTATTTGCTCTGCCAGTCGCCACACCGACTAATACTATTGGATAATAAACGTAATAGATGCTATTATTTGTTTGTGTTGCTCCTGCACGCGCGGTGTAGGGCGGGCGGCGGCGGCGGGGGCGGCGGCGGCGGGCGGGAAGCTTGCCAATAAGTTCAAGTGCAGATCTACATGTGGGGCTCCGGCCTCTCACGAGATAAGGCGTTTTGCATGGCGTGTTTTATTGAACAAACATTATTCGTCTGCAAATTCAATTCAGATGCTCATATTTATTACGAAGAGTATAAATTAGACGAGCTTAATGTTTACCAGCATTTAAAAGTTATAAAAATTAATTGCTGCCTTAAAGCTCAACAAGGACTAGATCAATAATAGCTTTTTTTCATGTTTTTCAGTTATAAACAGGGCTAGCCTAAGAAAAAAAAATAGGAAAAGATGACAAACAAAAATCTTAATTTAGTTCCGATGAATTTCGTACAATACAACAAACGTTCCCATGGTTTAAGGTTGTACGAAGTTCATTGGATGACGTCGATCGTCTACTAGTTTTACTGAAACATGCTCTTCGTTTTATCATACCGAAACGCTTCAATATAGTTAAACAAAATATCCAAAACTAATTAAAAATTCAGTTTATTAAATTTCGGCGTTGTAGGTGAGGGTGTGAAATAGTAGCGGTTTGTACGTCGCGCAGTGGAGCCTTCGCGCGCCCTCTGCCGGCGCGAGTTGCCGCACGGCCTTCCGCTAATTACATTTACACGCAGTCTGTATACGAAGACAGGTAACTAAGCTTAATTGGTAAAGCGTTGAGCGGGTATTGTGAAACGTCTTGGTAAAATACTTGTAATACTCCTTCGACTACTGTCGCTAAATTCATTGACTGTCGCTATTTAGAGCATAGGCGTATATAGGGAGGGGGGGACTACAGTTACGCAAGCAACCAATAATCTATCGGCAACTAACGGACATTTAATTCGCATAAATAATAAAGATAAATGAAAACAGCAACAACAGAGACAAGGCGTCAAATCACACGTGTGTGTGTTGTGCACACAATACACATGCAGGCGGCGCGAGTGCCGCACGAGCAGCTCACAACTTTACGACTAAACTTCGGAAGCATTTTTAGGTAACGAGCGAATCGGAAGCTGTTTATGCGCCCAGCGCCATAGAGGCATAGGCCGAGAACTCGCAGCGCTGTAGCGCGAGATCTTCTGTATAGAAAATGTTCAATACAAGTTTTTGCCAGATAATGTAATTGATTGATACGAAATTCAGTGCACTTCAGAAAGCATCGACAAGCTTTTTTTCGTCGCTTAAAGCGCTTAAGGGACAGGACAGAACAGGACGGATAGTATTGTAGGTAAATAGTAGTAATGTTCCCTCAATTATCTAAGTAGATAGGTATATTGTGTAGATGTATCTACATTCATGAACACTAGGCAATACGTGCTGCAACAGAAGTATGTACTGAACCATCCAGTGTGTGTCACTCCGTACACTGCATCACCACTTAGCATCAAAAATTTTAACATACGTCCACTTTTTGTTAACTAAAAATAACATCTAGATAAAATTATAAATAGTTAAAACAGTTCGGCCGAGTCTAGTTACCACCCTACACACAAAGACGTACCACCAAGCGATTTAGCGTTCCGGTACGTCAACAAGTTAGCCCGCTTCTATCTTGGATTGCATCAACGCTTACCATCACGTGAGATTGTAGTCAAGGCCTAACTTATAGAGAATAAAAAAAAAACAAGAACTGAAAAATTATGCTCTAGAAACTCTAGAAATGAAACATTAAATTATTATTATTAAATATTACTATAAATACTATTTTGGTAAAAGTGTTTCGACGACCACTCGGCGGCAGAACAACGTGATTAATGTCTTTGTAATGAAGTTCTCACAGTTGTCATCTGCGCTACTGTTTACACCACCAACTCCTGAACTATAGAAGGAGTGAAATGTTATGTCTATTTTAGCAAGTTTACTATACGAATACGTAAATTGTGTTTTGAAAAGAAACTGCGACCCAGTTAGTTCGGCGCACTACATATAACACGGCACGCGCACTCGACGTATGAGTAGGTATACTAGCAGCTAGAATTACTTCACCTGCGAAATACATATTGTAGACTGCGAGCGTGTTTCTGTACGTTCATGGAGGTGGCAGAGATGTGTTACATGTATTGAAGAGCTCATTATAAGTTTAAATCTCAACAAAGATGTAACAGGAAAAGTTACTCATATTCCGTAAAAGTTACTCTGTCTCGTCGAAGAAAGTGACTCCGGTGTACTCGTACTAGAATTGCTAATGTGGTCCCGATGTGGCAACAAAGACAATATAGGTATCAGTATATATATCAACATATCTGTGTATATTAATATACCAGTATATACTAAATAGATTATGATTACTGTTCTATTTAGTATATACTGTTCAGTATATACTAAATAGATTATGAGTACTGTTAAGCTAAAGCGTTCAAGCCCAAAGGTCCTGGTTTGGCCTTTTTTGGTTTAATTTTTTTTCCAAAGTAGTCCAAAATCACGCTGAATGAGATTTGGACAGTAGAGAGAGTCGAATTCTAGGAAGGTTTTAAAACAGCCAAGTTATAGAATAGTTACCGAAAATGATATTAATAAGACTTAATTTCCCCAACTCGGATACTAAATGTATGCGGTCTTTTGCTAACTTTGTGAAAATGACTGTAAAATTATCTTATTATTGTTCTTGGCAAGTACTACAAGTGCGCGCATCGCCACGAGGTGCTCGCTGCGAGCATTTCATTATTTTAGTTTCGCGTTTTTTTAAACTAGCAGACGCCACGCGGCTTCATGCGCGTACTTCCCGGTAGCACACGGGGATAGTGTAGCTTCCAGTTTTGGAGCCTATTCAATGCAAACAAATAGTAAAATAATTCCTCTTTATAATATTATTACCTATTATTAGAGTACGAAATTTTCAATTCATCATCATATCAGTTGACCACGTTTAACACTGGTTTACAATCGTACCTGCGCTGATGACTGCCATTGTGGTACAACTTACTTGTCGATACCGGGCCCCGGGCGGCCCCACTGACCCCTGACGTCGTAAATGATCGGCTCTTTGATGTAGCTATCTACAGCCCATCCGGTGATCTCCTCTGACTCATGAGTCGTGTCGCGCCGACGCTGTGACGCGGCCGCCGGCCGGAACTGCCTCGCAGCTGACACGTGCGAGTCGCACGAACAGACCGACAGGTAATTAGGTGATGGTGCCACTCATAATATCTACTTGCAAACGTATCCGTCTTAGCCCGCCGCGGCAACGGCAATTTATAAACATAATGTTATTTTTCTTAAGCAGGTAGGTTCATTTTTAGGGTTCCTAACAAACGTACTACAAAAACGGAACCCTTATTTAAACATTATGACCTCTAAAAACTAAACATCTATAAACTATATATCATTGGTGTACCTACACGGTACACCAATGATAAAAACAATAAACCTCCATAATTATGTTCCATCATCATACATTTTAGTTGTAACATTTGGTAGGTACTTTATTCCAATAATAATTGTAATTTATGTATTTCTTGTGCTTTCAGGAAATTCTTTATTTAGTAGTAGACAGTAAGAAGGTATACTTTGTAGTAGGAATATATCGGATTTGTAACGTGACGTTGTGTGTATACCACATATAAGATGGCAGCACTTTGCGAAACACCGGGAATTTAAGAAGCACAGCCTGCGCCCTTCAACATGAGGTGTTAAGCTTCGTAACCATATCCTTCTGACCAGAAAACAGAACCATTGCTAGGCAGTAGAAACGAGACCTGATCGGTAGGTACTATTGTTTGTAAGTTTACGAGTGATTCACGAACTGGTAAATGCGTACGAGTAACGCAACAAACTCAGTTGCTCAGTGCGAACTGCGAGGCGAGACATAAAGTGAGGCAGGCACACGAGCCACGCCCGCGAGGCGCACAGCATGGCAGGGACACGAGGCGCACAGCACGGCAGGCACACGAGGCGCACAGGGCGGCAGGCACACGAGGCGCACAGCGCGGCAGGCACACGAGGCGCACAGCGCGGCAGGCACACGAGGCGCACAGCGCGGCAGGCACACGAGGCGCACAGCGCGGCAGGCACACGAGGCGCACAGCGCGGCAGGCACACGAGGCGCACAGTGCGGCAGGCACATTAGGCGCAGCGTGAGGCGCGTAATGAATATTTTAATATCGGCTCGCACGTGCCGGAATTTAATTTTGCTGTCGGCCCGCGCCGTGCAATATCGGCGGACAAAACTATCGGGAATGTGAGCCGATACGAGTATGTGCTGCAGTCACAGACGATGCGGGCGCTGACGATTGACGTATCGACCATTTGTACAAGCATTCTTTGTACTAAACTTTTGGCTCTATCATATTATTGTATCAAGCCGGGACTTTAGTCTTTCCGTATATGCGCCAGCCTGTTTAAAACTCGACAAAAGAAACGTCCATTGGTCTCTATGCGAATAATTTAAACTACACACTAGTCCTACGATTAAATACAATTTTTATTTAAATTGATTAATAGAGCTTATATATTTCATCGTGAAGTAGAAGGTTGATTTAAAATGCACTCTAGAGACGTAGCTCATGAGACATTCAACAAAATTCGAGATCTAAAATGTAATTAACCTCTGCGTGTAGTTCAAGCTCGTTCATATGAAATATCGTCTCGGAATGTGAGAGGTCTTTAATAGGTACCCTTGACTTAATAATTATGACGACGTTTAGTCTGCTGCATAGTGTAAATTAACTTTGTATAGTTGTTTCTGAGTAGAGGTGATCGCCGCTGGCTCTGGTTACGCACCAGCGCATGACTACACTTATTTATTATACCCATTAGCAACAATCCACAGTGTAATCGCCAATCGAACATCAGCCCCGCACTGAACGCTAGTCGCTACCCAATTAGCCCCGGCCGGCCACGAGCCACCGCCGCCGCCGCCGCCGCCGCCACGCTGTACGCCACGAGCGAGCGACGGTGTCGAGCGGTATCAGTAACCAGCAGATGTCCCGTGGCATCACTAGCGTATTTGTTCCTGTTCTAATGGGAGTGCGGGGATAAAATATAGCCTATGTGACTCGGTGAAGACATAACTTGCTAATGATGAAAGAATTTTTAATCTCGATCTCTTCTAAATATCGATCTAGTACTTTTGGAGCTTATTCGTAACAATCAAAAAATTGTAATCCTACTCTCTCGTCATAAATTATAATATTAGTTTAAAAACAAACAAGGAATAAAATGTAGGTAATCATTTTAGAGATAAGTATTTTAAGTGAAAGGATTTACCCGTACACGACACGTGTTTCTTTGAACTTTGAGACCGAATGTACGAGGAAGTTATACGCTGTGTGGAATTAATCGCACCATACGACATGTAGATGCTGCAGTCGAACATAAGCTAGTTAAGGGCTTTGGAAATAATTTGACAGTTACGGTATTGTTCGATGAAAAAGTAAAGTTTGACAAAATTGTTTAATCGTTTTCAATATCCTTAGGTCGTTACTTTGTTTTTAATATTTAGGCTAGACGCTGTGTATAGAAGAGAATAGAAGCATCAAACGGATGATAGTGCCGTGGCCCGGCGCGCTAACACGAGGGTGACATTTATCAGAACAGACAGAATAGCTCTTTATAGACACAAAGTTCACAATATGTCTGATGCAGTTTTTTATTATGTGAATCATTGACCTTATTTATTTTATTATATTATGGATATCGATTTTTTATCCCTCTTATTTACTTGTATTTTATGTGTCTGTTTAATTTATCTGTAACTTAATTACATGTGATTGTATTCCAAAAGAATTTATCTTTTGGAATACATCACAATGAACATTTCAACTCGCGTATTTTGTCTACTTCCATACATAATAACAAAGCCTGAAGTAAAATGTAATAAAGGGAACGCGAATTTCCAAGTTTGGAAGTGGAGCGAGTTGCGAGCGCGACTGACCACCTGAAACTTATACCTTTGAGAAAGATTCAGGTACTTTGCATTCCGCGAGTCTCGCAAGTATGCAAAGTTTAGCGCTAACTCAAAGAGATATCTCGCGGATTACTGCGGACGGCGGCCGGCGGGCGGAGGAACAATAATGCACCTCCGCACCTCGCGCCCGATTAATGGAATTCATCCCTTTGAACATTCCGAACTTTGTTACGGATCTTTTGAAAATACGTGTCTAGATATTGATTATAATTGTGTTGCCAGTTCATTTGAAATGTTAAATGTACCTACGCCTACATTTACATGACCGTGGACTGAGTCAGTCAGTAACGTTGAAATAGGTATGTCAAACCGTTCAGCAGATGAATTTACAAAAATAATTACGTAAGATACCCGATTTCGTGGACACATTTTATGTGGTCCATATAAACTAGTCTATTTCGGAATATGCCTCATTGTTACATTAATAGTAAGCCTCATGTGCCTGTATGACCACGAGCTTTACCTGATCAGCTAAGTGGCTTAAATAACTGGTGGGCGATTCTCTGTGTGACAAAATGCTGTTAAATCAAAAACAAGCTAAGGCTGCTCGATTATATTTGTTCACTCGTCAATTAAACGATGTCGAATGTTCAATAATACATTAGTTCAATCGAGTAAGGAATAAAACAACCATCAGTAACTCCCTCTCCCTCTTGGGACGTTGTCCCCCTGCGACGTGGAGAGATGTCAGCCTGCGGACGCTGCAGATACAGCAGTAGATGCGAGTATGACAACAATACCGGCGCGGCACTAACTTAATAATGTAATGCACGCGTCGTAAAGCTCACTAACAAGTGTCGCATAGTTGCGGCGCCGAGCGACTCGTTGGGTCGCATAGCTCGGCGGGACACAGGAGTCTTATTAACAACACAATAGAAGTGGCATTGTCCATTTATAACTATAAAAAAACAGTGTCACAGGCGGACACTGTTTACACACCCTAGACCTAAAGTGATGAATTCAAAAACTGTACTCAATGTCATTCATTTACTTTTTTTTTACGACATACTTTATTGAACGTAAATCGCAATGGAGTATTTCTTTTAAATACCGTAGGTGTATATTATGTGAGTGGGTTGGGGACAAGCACTGCGATTCTGTAACGCTGTGACGAAAGGTTGTATTCACGGCAACTTCGAGATTGGTTCGAATTCGTATAAGACGTGTTATAGGCGAAAAGTTCGTCGACGGGTGTAAAATACCGGAATCACATGACAGATCGCGTACAGTCATACACGCCATTTCTATTGCGTTATTAGCTGGATATCTATGGCGCGCTCAGAACTGAACTATGTCGAACATTTTACACCCAAATTAAGTTGATCGATACGAGCCCATGTGAGTTGGAACTCTGAGCGCGTCGGCAGTAGGGTGAGGGCGGACCTACGATAACAAACCTTGTTATTAAAATCAGAAAAGGGTGTCTGATTAAAAAAAAAAGTTAACTGTGGCGGCCAAGTGTCTGAAGCCTCATTATCATTATTTTTAAAAGCTTCACGGCCAAGAGGTGCGATCTTATTGGTCCTGCGTTGGCTACTCACACGCTGAACTAGATATTTTTTTGCACAGGCACAGGGGAGTATTGGTAATATGTATCTGATATAATAATAATGTACTTATTAAGAATTGGATGGCACAATTTAGATTTTAGACAATGTTTATAATGATGATTACTAAGGTTTTTGCCTATCGCTTGGTCTTCGTTCGTAACACTCCCGATGGGCCGCGCGGGTCGGGGGCGATGTATGATAAACCGACGACTGATGTACCTCACTTCCCTGCACGCACAAATATTGCGTAATTCTCATGCTCCACTCAGTTAGAGTTGAGAACGTTGCACTGGAAATTGTAGACGAATACTTAGAGGGACATATAATTATGTTATAGTTCAATTAGATAGGTTATGGACGACATCGAGCGAGTCGCAGGGTTTCGCTGGATGCAAGCGGCTCAGGATCGTGATGTTTGGTCGAGTTCCTACAAAAGGCCCATGTCTTGGACGTCCATCGGCTAATATGATGATTTACTGACCTAATTAATTTATAACAGTCACCTATTTGTGTGGTAAAAGGAAGGAAGAAGTTGAATAAGTGTTACCACGGCATCATTAGCTCGCAGTAGCTCAATAAGCGAATCATGTTTGTCACTACAAAAGTACAGACTGTGTTCAACATTTAAGTATACAGGCTAATATTAATAATATAATTTTAATTATTAATAATAACTCAGCTCAGCGGCATTTGCAGTGAGAAAAATAAGACAGTTCACTGATGTTGATACAGCTAGGCTAGTTTACTTATTAGTTTTTGCGTACTTTCACAGCGTAATGACTTACGGAATTTTATTGTGGGGCAAGGCTGCCGATATACAATCTATATTTGTACTTCAAAAAAGAGCAATTCGAGCAATATATCAATTAAAATCACGCGAGTCCCTTCGTCAAAAGTTTAAAGAAATAGGTATACTAACAGTAGCCTGTCAATATATATATAACAGTATAGTCTATGTAAGACAAAATATTAATTTGTACAAACGAAAAGGAGATTTAAACCCACGTCTTACTAGACACGGGCATAAGTTAGTTATTTCTGCATATCGTCTCCAAAGAGTAAAAAAATCTTTTGTAGGTTTGGGTGTACTCTTCTATAACAAGATCCCCAAGACTGTGATGGACCTGCCAATCCATAGCTTTAAGCAATGTGTTAAAAAACATTTACTTAGTCGAGGTTACTACAACATTGATGAGTTCCTTAAAGATAAAAGCGCTTGGAGGCCATTGGATCAGCTTCCACCTTCACACAGGAAATAAAACTATAAGAAATTGTAATTGTTATCAATTGTAAATTATAATACTGTATGACTTTTTCAAAAGAGCAACTGTTGAGTTTCTTGCCGGTATCTTCTCAGCAGAACCTGCCTTCCGAACCGGTGGTAGAATCTTTACAAATAGTCAACTGACGTGTCAAAAGTGCTTGTAAACTGAGCCTACTTGAAATAAATGATTTTTGATTTTGATTTTTGATTTTGATTTAATAATAATGTATATGTCGTGGACCCGTAGCAACAGGCGGTCGTCGACCCCGGGAGATGTAACAATGTGCTGAAGAGTACCGTGATGACGTCACGCGGTGAAGCTGCGCCCCAACTTGTGTTCTTGTGTTGTTCTGAACGTACACACACACACACACACACACACACAGCGCCGACACGGACATGAATATTTTAATTTCGGCAGTCACTCGGTGCCGCGCTATGCGATATACAATTTTAGTTTCTGTTATGGGGTTACATTATACATAATATTATACTATACGGTATATACATACACCATAGTAACAGTTACTGTGATGCACGCGACATCGTTCTTCTGCTGTAGTCTAGTCACTGCCTCATGACTCAGGAGTGAGGATCATGATTGTTGATCTCCCCCATGGTAAATAATTTCACTGATAATCTCATTGAAATCAAAACTGAATTAAATTGTTAAATCATTTGTGTTAAAGCAAACCAAACTAAACAAAAAACAAGGATTAAAATCAGTCTGGCCGTTTTTGAGTTTCAGCGACACTAATCGCTGAAACACGAAATAGACCAGACTGATTTCAATACCTAATTATTTTTTAAGTTTAGAAGAAATATACACTTAATATGAATATTTACTACCTACTTATTAGGTATATTATGTACATAATGTATACGGTGCGATGTCGTGTAGAGCCGCGACAGCCCAGTGGATATGACCTCTGTCTCAGATTCCGGAAGGTGTGGATTCGAATCCGGTCCGGGGCATACACCTCCAACTTTTCAGTTGTGTGCTTTTTAAGAAATTAAATATCACTAGCCTCAAACGGTGAAGGAAAACATCGTGAGGAAACCTGCATACTAGAAGATTTTCTTAATTCTCTGGTTGGCAGGTTGGTGTGTGAAGTCTGCCAATCCGCATTGGGCCAACGTGATGGACTATTAGCCTAACCCCTCTTATTCTGAAAGATGACTCGAGCTGAGCAGTGAGCCGAATATAGGTTGATAACGATATTACGAGTATGTCCACACTTTCGTGACACATGCGGTCGCTATGAAGTTAAATGTTGTCATAATAAATGAAACCTGTTAAAATGTTTGGCAACAACTGACTGACGGGGTGCGGGGCGCGGGACGAAGCGGTTAAATTGCATTTAACGTCGAGTGTCAAAACCGAAAGACAAATTCAGTTTAGTAAGTTTAAATTAGTTTCCACTTTCCGGCCCTCTTTGCCTCGAGTTTGTCGCCTTGCCGCAACAAACGCCATGCTGCGCCGACATTAGGCCTCGCTCACACTGACGTCGTTCTAGTCCGCTCGTCCGTTCGGAGTCCATTCGTCTTGCGTTCGAGACTGCTTCCCGTCTCTCACTAGCAGACGAACTGGCAGCCTGTGATTGCATGACAACGATGATGAGTGAACAACTCAATATAAAACTCGGCTTGACGGAAGAGCCGTATCTATCTACACCTACAGCTACAAGCGAGCAGCCTCGGTCGGCCGAACTCTTTGATTGCAGGAAAAGACCAAACTAATTTAAATGAACGCCCCTAAAACAATATTTCAAGCGTTTTTGCGGAGCGCAGAAGTTTCGCGGCCGAATTTAAATCCAATTCCGCTAACTAGCGCAGTCGGCGCGGACTTTTTATGAAGTTCATTGTAATTTATCCGCTCGGAGCGCCAGCGACCTTCGTACATAACAACACTAAATAATAACTTTTTGTTGAGTTTGATACCACCACCGGGTACAGACAGTTTGTCTAGGGTTTCAATAAGGTGGTTTATTAAAAAAAAACTCCTGGAGTAGATACGAAAACCAGTCCTTCGCTCATACTCTATCATAGACAAGTACGGTAGAAAACTGCGGAACATGGTTCATTGTGTCTTTAGCAATTGACAGGCATTTTTCCTATTAAACTGTTATTGAAACAAACTGATCACTACGAAAATAGGCAAACTACAAATACATGTGCCAAAATTTTCAAAAAATACTATTAATACGTTTAATACTTATATAGTGTTAAATTAAAGTATAAGAATCTCATTTTCTATAGTGTCAGCTTCGTAGCGCCGGAATATTCCACGCGCTAGGTAATCATTTGCGAGTCTCAGTATGAGCGCTCAGAAACTGCATATTTAACAACAACAGTTCTAGTTCTGTGAAACTGTATAACCATTTAACAACAAGAGCTAGCTCGAGTGTTCTGTTAATTTCGCAATCTCAAAGACGAGATAAATATTAATTATCCTCATGCAAGCAGCTGCTGGCGCCGCTCACGCGCCGGCCTCTGCGACCGCGGAGAGGGTTAATTTCCTCCGGGAAACATTAGGCGAAAGCGTCGAAACTTATACCATATTTATTTTGGCTTCTGAAAATAGTCAAACTTGAAGCGCCGCCCCCGGGGCTTGCGAGTTGCGATGTTCTCTTTCATTCCCTATTCCGAATTTCCATTTCTACCTGACTGAGCGACTACCACAGTTATAAACTTGTTTTATATACGATACGAACAAAATAAATTATATTTTACAAGCGGACGCCCGCGACTTCGTCCGCGTGGATTTCAGTTTTTCACAAATCCCGCAGGAACCACGGATTTTTCCGGGGTAAAAAGTAGCCTATGAGTTAATCCGGAGTAAAATCTATTTTCATTCCAAATTTCAGCCAAATCGCTCCAGTAGTTAGTGGCGTTAAAGAGACATATCCGAAAAACATCCATATAAATTTTCGCGTTTATAATATTTGTAAGATTTCATTACACGTCAACAGGTTTGTAAGGAGGATTGTATTACAACAATTATCTATATTTTATCTTACTACTAACTACTTTATATTGACATTTCAGCAATAACTTTAATATAAACCTTCGTTCACAACACACTGCGTCCACATCCAGACTACAGAGACTCCGCAGACGGTTAACTCATTCATAACATTGTTCTGAATGAGTCAACGTACTTCGACTTTGACTTTGAACCAATAGATGGCTGCGTGTGCTAGCTGTAGCAGTAGCGAGTGACGTCATGAGTGTACCGGCGGCGCCGCACAATGCCCGCGGGAGGAGGAGCGACCTCTTGAGGCGAGAGCCGGTGACTCCTCATTATCTCACCACTCGACGACGCTGTTCTCAAGGTCGAGTGGACAACACAACGACACATGTGTCAGGCAGGTATATCAGTATTTATTATTTTTTTGTTAATGCATGATATTATAATTATATTTTTAAAATTTTATTAAATAATAATAATATTTACGAGTATGGTATCTATAGAATTATTTCATAATACGATTGCTCAGTAACTTATTCTGCCTCTTTTCATTTGTTTAATAGGTACGATCGAGTAATTTTCCTACATTCGAATATTTTAAGTTATCCTGACTACATTTTGGTTGTTAACCATAAACCTTTTTGTTTAACAGTATGGTTAAGCTAAGTTTAAGAAATAATTTTAAAGTATTTACCCGTAAAAATAACAATAGATACGTGTTGGTCAGGAGGGATTTAATTCGACTAATTCTAGTTGTAGATGCAGACGGGACTGCTTCGTACAGCTCACACGAAACGAGGATGATTGTTTATGTACACAGACTCGTCTGATTGTGAGTGTGTCTGTGTGTGTTGTCAGAATGTGAGTGGCTTGTGTTCAATTAGCAGCAATCAGCGCCGCGGCATTTGCATTCCGGTGACGCGTTCGCCGCTGTATCGGCGCTGCAGGGAGTTAGACACTTTATGTTACTGTCTCTTCGGCCCAGTGGCGAACCTGTCGTCCTTATCAACCCATATTCGGCTCACTGCAGAGCTCCATTCTCCTCTCAGAATGAAAACGGTTAGGCCAATAGTCCACCACGTTGGCCCAATGCGGATTGACAAACTCGCAAACACAAGTAGAGAATTAAAAAAAAATCTTTGGTATACAGGTTTCCTCACAATGTTTTTCATTTGAGACACGTTATATTTAATTTCTTTAAATGCACACAACTGAAAAGTTGGAGGTGCATGCCCCGGACCGGATTCGAACCAATACTCTCCGGAATCCGAGGCAGAGGTCAGATCCACTGGGCTGTCACTGACTCCTAATCTGAACGTGTACGACCACGTATCCTGAGGACCTGGGTTCAGTCGACCGAGGTAATAAAATATTGCGCTATCCTTTCTTCACAACAACTTTAGCAGCAGCCCGAAGTTGCAGGGAAATTAGCGTTATTAGGGAACACACTTGTGTGGCGAGCAGTCGTCGGCCCCGGCTTGTTGTCATTCTCATCTGATAGTGACCGTTACAGACTACCGAGCCCCGTGTTACAGTCAAACATATCACCCTTACCAACCCAACCACCTCTTTTATGAAAAGAGGTATTACAAAATAGGCTGATGATAATGAGGTGCTACGAACTCCAGGGGTCAGGTAGACGGTATATAAAGTGGGCCCTGTCGGAGGGTGCGGCGTGCGTCGGTCGCGCGACGCAACGCTGCCCAATTTCCATTAAATATCCCGTTTATGAAAATTACTTTCCTCTTTAATGCGAGAGCGCGAGTTTTTTGATGAAAAATCCCAGTTTTTTTGTGTTCCCGTCTAACTAGAAAACTTTGCCAATTACATTAAAAGCTCGCCTCCGATCGCGTCCGACAAACTAATAACTAAATTCATGAATAGCACTGCGCTGCATCTTCGTCTTTGAGGAAACTTCGCTCCGAAATGATTTACTAAATGAAAACGTGCCGACTGCGACGCTGGCCCTCGTTACTTACTCGTCGCGTTAGAGCGAGTAATCCTCTCATAGCGGTGAGTCGGGATTTTTAAAATAACGTTAAGTATTGCACGTTACTTACCTTTAGGCATTTTTGGTTCATCCTCACATCAGGTTAAATAGAAGCTCTTATTACTTTGGGGAAGTTTATTATAAATAGTGAGTATTTTTTAATTTTATCAAATAAGAGTAAACAGTTGAAAAAACCGTAGAACCCAACGCTCGGGAAGGCACTTATCTAATAATATTATACATCATGGCAGTGCCCGAAATATATTTTAAATTCCGACATCATAATATTGATTCGATATTGAGCAAAAATATTGTTTTATTACGACCCTCTTTATACCCGCGGCTGTCGGCGATCAGCTGGAACAAACACCATTAACGCCTCGACGCCTTACCCTCACCCCCGCCCCCTCCCCCGCCCGCGGCGCGCAAAAACAGCTCCGCGCGAAACATTCAAGTCATGCTCTGAAAAACTGAGCCAGCAGCTCTAACGAGAGCCGCACGCGCGCCTGAATATTGATGGAGGAGATGTCTCCGGTATTCCGGGAACCTAACCGGTGTCCGAGCTACCTGACCTTCTGCTACACACTTTTTAAAACATAACTCAAAGGGGACCGACCATTTGTTATACATTGTTGGACCCAGCTGGCCTATTTATTATTTTGGTCTAACCCTATTAAAATAAACATCAAATTAATTGACAAAATGTCAATACCTACTGTGCAATAAGCACCGGATGACATTTTTACATGTAATCTCATTTTCGTTAATTTCAATCAAAGATAGCTTGCGGATATGATGGATAAATCGTTACAATGTCTAAATTTCATTTATTAAATGATCAGTTTATATTGACTGGTTTAATTTCAGTTTGATTGACGATATTGACAAGACAATATGGACATAATTTATTTTTATATTTATTATAATAAACGATTTTTGGTTATTTTTTCAGTCACGTGTTGGGCCCAAAATAGTCGTTCTCCTCTATATGTTTTCTATTCACGAAATACTTACGTAATGACGTGTAGCGGGCCTGAAAACATACTTAATACTTACTGTAAGTAATAATGTAAAGAGTAATGTTTCATGTCTTAAATTATATTATCTGTGCAAAAGGAGGTTTTCGTATAAAGTTCAAGATATCAAAATATCTACATCACTTCAGTACCGTGAGGACAGCTGTACTAACTCGGAACTGGCTTTCTATTGTCACCGATGAGTTGGAACTTACAACTGATCAATGTCCACAACATTGAAGACTTACGATATTCTTTTGAAAAGTTACGTAGCACCGCATGTATCATGCATCTGTTACTGTGTTTGAGATATTGAGTTTCAAACTTGTTGGTTTTTGTAACAAAATCGGCCATTCATATATTATATGACTTGGAAATTTAACTTGGAAATAATTTATATTATGCTGGATTTTATAAATATAGAAATATAAATTTCGATAAAAGACATTTACTCGCGGCTATCACGTAGTAAAAGAAAACTTGGTATAAAAGTAGTGTATATTTAATTAATGATATTCGACAAAAACTAAGTTGTCAGGAAGGCGTAATACTCAATAAATATACGAGTACCTACAAGTAATTGCATCTTTATATGATTGCTCAGCAGTTCACTTTACTGAATACTGATTAAATGTTGATAACAGAGGTACTTGTACCGTCCAGTCATCGAAGTAATTAATTAGTGGAAGTGGGTTAGATTGAATCGCTAGGAATCGGGGGTAGGTCGTAAAGTGTAGGAATGGGGGTGACGCGCCGCTACAAGCGACTGAATTTATCGCTCGCAGTGTGACACGACACGCGCCGCGCGATGCATCCATAATGTACTCAGAGCCTGTGGAAGTCAGACCTGACTCATTGTATACAAGTTGATCAGCTCATGCTGCTACCGTGAGTGATCGAGTATACATAGAGCTAGATCGCTGTGGTAGCAGGTAGCAGGTTTCAAGGACACCATTTTGAAAATCTATAACGCATATTAATTTTATACTTTCTAGGGGATATCATAAACATTATGTCCCCTAACGCCAGATACTTGGTTTTTGTCGTAGGTAACCCTACCCTACATTGTGTCTATCAAATAACCAGACGAAACGTATGGTCGGATAATATATTCGACCATACGTTTCATATGGTCTAAATGACCAAAATTAAAAATAAATTGACTAAAATCAATTTCGTTTGCAATAATATGACTCAAATAACAATGCTAATTAAATCTATTCAAAGTTCTAAAGCATATTTTTAGAGAGACAAATTAGAAACGTTTTTTATCTTTGCGCTTTGATGGTTCAGCTAATCTCTGTTGGCGATTGATTGCCGTACGACACTGAACTGTGTATGTGTGTGTGTGTCAATGTGCTGTGCGCTGTGTAGCGACAGACGGTTCCGTATCTCCAGTGATATTAAAATTCCAATACCGGTGAAGTGAACATGTTGAAATACAATGGCGGAAGTGCCGCGCTTGAGGATTCCAGTTTAAATTGTCTATTCAGCTCGTGCAGCATTAAAAATAATGTTAAGTAGTAGTGCAGCGCTTTGCAAGAGCTCCTCCGGGAAGTACTACCGCGGTAGCCAAGCAGCATTGTCACACCTATCACGAGAAGTGTTCCTGGCACGGTAGCCCTGCGAAGTTCTGACAGTTATTATTGTTATTAAACGTACTCACTGGCAACATTACGTATATATGTGGTTTGCTTTTTGGAAAATGGAATACTGAAATAATAATGGGTCACGATTTTATAGAATTTGGGACTGGATTGTACGGAATCAAGAGCTAAGCGACGGAGGTTACAAGCGGGCGGTGGGCGCGCGAACGCTACCAAAGTAATTGAGCTTGCAGTAGGTGCTCCACTTACGCTGTTTATAGTGCATGTGCGGGCCAGTGCTGCTCGCACATTACACGACTCAGTATTATGGTACCGCACCACGTGAGCACGCGACGGACTGCTCGAGCGATTGACTAACATACTCGTAGCTTGAATATTCACACACTTAAATAATAATTAGCGAGCAGTAAAACTCGGTCGCTAACTCTGAACCTCAGAAAGACTCGGTGGAGTATGGAGACATGTGTGATCGAATAAATGCTAAAAATAGCATTGAGGAACCAAAATTAACATAATAACTCAATGAGACTGAATCATCTCATTAAAATCTCGAAGATTCAACTGACGTTCACATAGTTACATACTAAGATGTTTGATTGACGACCCCTAAAAAAAATCCGATGTTACAGGAGTCGCTGGTTACAAGTGGAGCGTTTGGAAGCTCCTGTGGCAAGTTTACGATGAGCAGATCAACAGATAATGAGATAGGGGCGACTTTTAAAGTGCAATGATTGTCCTCTGGGTTACATTCACAACAGTGATTAGGTACATGGATGTATCGGGTTTTAATTTCGGGAAGGCAATTACTAAACAACGTGATACACTAAAAGTTAAAAGGAGTTTTAAAATATACTCAGAGGCACAAAGTGAGCGGATAATTGTGCTTCTGAGTATATATCCGGCGTGTGAGCGCTGTGCGAGCGCGGCGTGGCGCGGCGCCGACAGACGGCGCGGCGTCGCGTGCGAGTCAATCAGCCGTCCGCACTACAGCTGCCCGCCGCCGCCGCCTACTCGCTACTGCCACCTATGACAGAACACTGAACACATTACAGGCACTTGATAAATATGTAATAGGTCTAATGGCAGAAAAGAGTTACAAACACCGAAATCTTAAGAAGATCGGGCATGGAAGGCTTGGAAGCACTAATAATTCTAAGAGATCAACTTCGTTGGTGTGGATATGTTGTGTTGCCAATAGACCCGATATAGTGCTAGTCGATCGGTCAGTGCGCCGTACAATAATTGTTGATATTACTGCCGTATATAGTCGTTTCAATCAATGGTCTTATAGCGATCGACCTGCTGGTTTAATGGTCGGATACAGAAGGCAGTGATTCTTGAGACGGCGCGTATTGTGAGGAGATTCCTCACTCTGGAGCCCTGACCACCGCACCGGTTGTTTGAGCACTCAAATTTTCCGCAGCGGGAGGTTAATTCTTTTTTTGTACATTTATAATAGTGTTTTGTTTTTTATATATTGTATTTTAATTAACATTTTAAAAATGAAAAAAAGGACAAATAAATAAATAAGAGATCAAAAAAGTGTTCTTTGCTACACAATGTGTACCTACTAGGACTCGTAAATGAAAATCGACTGCGGTTAAATCTCTCGTAACCGTTTACGCGGTATAGCAACATTTAATTTAATGAAGCCTCTAACACCGTGAAATTGAATTGTTCTTTAATAATAAATAACAGTCCATTATTCGTGATTTTATTAATGAATAAAAACGCCATTATTTTAATTACAAGGGCGCCCGAACAAGGTTATTAAGAATTTAAAATCCGTTCGCCAAATACGCTTTGTAAAATCGTACGGCCGGCGAATGATTTATCTCGCTCGTAAAATAAATCAGTTTCGGCGCTCGCGCTTGGCAGACTATCAAGTCGCCGCTACTCTGCGTCGACGCTCGCACTCGCAGGCGGAGTCGCGCGACATGGCTTATTAGTTATACACGTTCACTACGACTTTTAAATATTTTGAAATTACTATTTACAGAAGTGAATTTATTCACAGATTGTGAGGCGCCAGCTATTTAAGCATAAAATAATTTACAGTAATATAAACGGAAATCAAATTCAAAAGGATAACTGCAGCTAAACCTATCAAAGCTACAAGAAATTTGAATAGAAGTTTCCTTTTGTGACATAGATTCACTTAGAAAATATTTTTGGAAAGTTTAACTAATGAAAAGCGACCCGTTTCATAACACTTGAAGTTTGAAATTCGGGGTTTTCTACATATTTGGGGTAAATTATGCTTGTTCCCTAATTTAATATTTTTTTACTAACTCTCTTTTCATATTATTACAGTCTCAGTCAGTCAGTTATAAATGAAACTCCTTCTCTGCTGTTTGTGTTCGTTTAAGCTCGTCTCAGAAAGTACATACCACATATCATTTGTTTTCGCTGATAGGTAGAGGGACTATCAAGAATATTTTTAAATCTATTTGAATGGTTTGCTACAGGCAGGTCTTCTTATAAGAGAGGAGATTTGACGCTTAGATCTAAGTGTTCAAGCGCTAGGGTGTTAATGTTTGACTATATGAAGCTCGGTCCAGACTCAAACCCAAGATTTCGTGATCTAAACCAGCTAACCACTGAACCAACGAGGCAGTTCATTTACATTTCTTGTAATATTCTGGAAATAAAAAATTATAGCATGATTGATTCAACTGCAGTGTTTGTTACTACTTATACAAAGAGACGCAAATTTTGCGAAGTAGAATTCTGTTGGTACATTTCATTTCTTTGTTACAATCACAAAATATGAAACTCCTTCTATTTCTTTCTTCATTTCTTAATCTAAATGTAATGTAAGCCGCTAACAGTATCGAGTACCGATCATGATGCACTCTCGTCCACTGCGTGAGCAACACGCGGCGTGGGGCGGGGGCGGGGGCAGGGCGCGCCGGGCAACGAACCATGTACTAAATTTAGATGAATGAAAACAGACACATCACACACTACAGTACTACACTGAATGGTACAAGAGACGGTGACACCTTTACCGTAGGGCCTGCACCTGAGTACCGTGGAAGTACTTCTCTAAAACGTTGTATTTAAACAATAACAATAACACTAAGCTTTAGTTAGAAACATGAAATTAATTTTTAACCGATTTCCAAAAAGGAGGAGGTTCTACGTTCGGCTGTATTTATGATTTTTTTTTAAGAAAGTATGTTTGTATTGTAACAGACCGAGTTAAACAAAAATAAGAACAATTTAAAGCAGCTAAGTTCTGCATCGATTTCTTAAATCAAATTAGCAATGCAAGGATAAACTTCATTTGTTACAGATATGTTTATTTGATACATGCAAAGAATCCAGCTTACACATATAAAGAACAATGGTCTGGTGTTTGTTGATAGAATTCATAAGCGTCTACTAATGTAAACTATTACATTTTGTAGAAAATAATTCATTTAAGTTTTTAAAACAGTGCACAATGTCTAATTAAGTCCATAAACTAAAATATAATCACATCAATTACATTTAAATAATTGAGTATGGCAACCACACTATTTATACCAATATTACATCTATTGGACAACTAGGGACGCGCACGATATCGGAAATCCAGTATCGAATCGAATAAAGTATCGTCATTGAACTACACATATCAAATGACATCAGTTTAATTTCAGTAGAACAAACATATAAACTAATATTTATGACGAATTAATATAATTATTTTGAAATATACTTAAATATTTTGATTTTCAAACGAGTATGTACCTATTGCATTTAAATTACTTATTTCTAATCATGACAAAATACTGCTAAAGTTCACTCTTACTTGGCGGCATTTTACATTTAAGTAATAACAAAATATATTAGTCAAACATGTTAATAACAATTATTACCAACAATAAGCCATATGGTATATTTTAATAATCAAAGGAAGGGAACAAGTGATTACAAACATATTTATTATTTAAGTGTGTTCGACATGATTTTAAAAAAGGTAAAAGTAAGTAATGTCCTGAAAATTATTGATTACAAAAGTAACAGTATCGAAAGGAGGTCGATAATCGTTAATCGATACTATAAGTATCAATACTTTTACGTGTTCTTATGACAAGTCATGCACTAACAATTCAACTGTGAACTGTCAGTCGTCACATCGCGTCGTATCTATGTTGTTGTTTGCGTAGCTATACGTCTTGTAAATCTAGTTGCATTTTTCTGATATCAACTGATTTCCGTACCTACATTCCTTTTTAATGACTGCTTCTATTTATGGACACCGATTCTCCCGCTAAACTACTGACTTAAAATATTATTGTTTTTAGATTTAATTAGGAAGGTTCATTTTTATAAAGTATGTATATTATCAATGTCTAAGAGAAAAATGGGGATCAAACCTACTTTTTATGTTCTTTGATCGAACCCAAATACCCGGCTTCGTAATCATGGAATAATTAAGACTTCACCAACAACCTATTCGTTGTTGACAAAACATAACCTCTAAAACTTCAAACACAAATATCTCGAATTCCAGACTTCACATAATATTAAACCTTAAGAATAAATTGTTAAGTAAATAATTATCTATATTTTTATAATTTTTTCATTCATAGACGCATAAAAAAAATGTCAGCAAAAATTTGTTTGGAAATAGACCATTGTCCTTTTTATAAATATTTTGGTAAATTGAAAATAAAAGTATTTTGAAAATTATGTAATGAAAATGTGACTATTAACTATCATTTGTAAAATTTGACTCCCATAGCCCATTGATTTCTTGTGATACTTACTGCTAGCTTAGCCTTGTTTAATGAAATGTTTTGAAACCAATATTAACGCAACAACAACAACGCTCATATGGCATCCCTTATAAAAGTCGATAAAAAAGCATCGGCATTTACTTATTAACAGACTTCAAAAAGGAGGAGGTTCTCTCAACCCTGATTCACGACGAAACTCAACGCTTGTTGCTATCACCTTTTATCTACCAGCTCTTCAGCTAAGGTGCAGTAAGGTGGCGTGTCGTGTGACGCCATTCAGTTTGCGCTGCGATGTTTCTTTAATCGGAGTAATGCGAGATATTGATGACGCAGAAACAGCTGCCTTCCGCGACGACTGACAAACATAAAGAAAGGTGTGAATACATGCGATGGATCTATGATTCGATGACTGGAACGTATCGAAGTTCACATTTGATTGAAAGCTTTTTTGAAGTCTACTACCATGACAGTATTGCATAAATAGAAAAAAAATATTAAGAAGACTTAAACTTTATTCACACTATTTTTAAAGACACAAAATTGTTCCGATTTCTGCAAATTCGAAATATAATTTAAAAATATACCAAAAATATTCATGGTTTCAAGAAAATTGAGTGAGCTTAATGTGGCGATAGTGGGGCGGCCTGACCTCACAGCCGTCGGATGCAATGCCTCACTCCGACGGCGCGGCTGGCGCAAGGCACGGCGTGCGGTGAGGTGCACTAATCATGTCAATTATGAAAAATATTTAACTTTCAATTATTGTTGTATTGGAAATTCTGAATATTTCTTATAAATCTAATGACAGCTGCCTGTTCAAGTATTTTCGTCAAACAGCTCATCTAACCGTCTGCATTCTGTACAGTTACCTACAGCGCTGGCACATCGTTCGTTTCCACGGCAATTTCGTTGTTAGTGATATTTTAATTTTGGCATCCCATACAAACAAAGCTCAAATTCAAAAGACTACTCGAGTGTAAAATAGCGGAATCATACCCAGTAAAGCGAACTAAACAATGAGACGTACAAACTCGTAATTACACAGTGTGTTCGTGACTAGGTACTCGTACATACATACATACGTACATGCAAAGCTTTATCCGAACCAAATACCTGTGTAAACTTTTCATAGACGATCAAGTGTGTATAGTTCATATGGATTACATCGTGTGACTTAAATGTGGTTAACATTGGTCATTATTTTTTAAACGAAATAAACGATTGTCTGTTCTGTCGCTTCTAACTTAGGACACAGCGACAGAGCAGTGAGGTGCCAAATTGGGGCGATTTGTTTCTGTACAGAATGTATTTGCGCCGCATCTGCAGCCGCTAACCTAATTTGACGATAATATGAAAAAATGTCTTTTACAAATATTCGGTATTGTTTAAAATCACTGTTTTTCTACCGTTTCACCCGATTTCATTGATATTACACATAAAGTGAAAAGTATTGACGAGCCGAGTCTGCTGACCGTTTCTGTTAGGTGGTTTGTCTATCATTTGTGTTCATTACAATGATTCTTATCTTTTTCCTTCAAACACTATTGCTGCTGCAGCTGGGAAAGTAAGACAAAGACGAATTCGAAACTCTATGCGTTGAGTTATAGGCCAATATAATGATAGTACAAACTACTCCAATGAAGTCGGTCACTGTACTTTGTCTAATTACCGACTTTGCCAAATGTTGAGTAGCCTGTGCAATCAACTGATCCACTCGGTGCCGCCGACCCCACCAGGCGCCCACAAGTTTCAATAGACTGAGAGAGCTCGTATAGTAGATGAAATCATTGAAGTTAACTATCTCGTTTTGAAGGATACAGATAGTTGTCCAGGCATTCACCTAGGTCCGAGGCCCGTCGATGCAGTGTAGTATGCAAACTCTATCAGCGGAAGTGCGCTCAGGTGAGAGATCTCGTGCGCTCGCGGCACTGTACGTCGTTGTCATTCATAGTTGCTGGTACATGCATTTACTTATCCGATACTTACCAATTACTAAGTTATTCAAAATCTATAATAATAGCCAACAATTGCCGGTGAAATAATTGTACCTATTTAAAGCTTAACGCCTATAGTTCAGCTTCACGAACGAAGGGCACATCACAGGACGTGTTCCTTATGTGCTTCATAAAACTTTGTACTAAAATATGATATATGAATATCAATATTTGCGCAGTAGATGTTGCTATCAGGCGCTCGGCGTAGAAAATGTTTGGTCAAAATTTAAAATAAACTTTGCCGCAAGTTTTCAATAAAAACGTTCAATTAAATCACCCAATGTTTAGACTGGCCGCTTCAAGTGAGCGCCAGCAGCGCCCGACGCACGAGCACCAAAACATCATCAAAGAGAGAATTGCAAATTGGTAGTTTTTGAAGCGGAGCTATAAAGTGGTCGCGGAGGAGCAATAAAACTTCATCTCTGTGCTCTCGATCAAGTATTTTTTTATAAAAACGTAAATACTACTGCAGCGGAGTAGATCCACTGCGATAATCATGCTTCATTTTTTCAAAGAACGTTATGCATTCGACTCTTAGAACTTATACTTCTAAAACTTTTAGTAGGAGTTTAACATGAATCTAAAAATCCTGTGATGCCTAGACCGAAAGACTATATACATTTAATGCTCAGGCGTCAACAGCTCCACGGTAAAGGTGTAGCAGACGACACCGAGAGGTCGCGGGTTCGATCCCCGCCTATGTGTCGTCGCACTCACTGCTACGCAGTTTTTCCAACTCTTTGGAGGTCATATTAAAAATGTGGCAAATATTCTTTTATTGAAATCATTACGCAAAATAAATCCAAATTGTGAGAATCAGGAAACACACACTTTGGGAGGAAATCAGACTCCTGCTATTATAATTATTTGTATTAAAAAAATTTTAATAAAAAAAATACAACCGACTTCAAAATCTAAAAACGTACCCACTAAACTAAAAAGCGAAAAATAACATCATAATATGTTCTACCTGCTGATCAGTATGAAGGCGGTGCTAAGCCGGTGATGTATTAATTCAAGCCATGTGAGCATATCTTATAGATTTCGATTTTGCAGACAGTGTTTTTTCATGTGGTCCTGTCAGAAATGGCTTAAATTAAGACAACACCGGCTAAGCACCGACTTCATACTGATCAGCAGGTAGAACATATTATGATGTTATTTTTCGCTTTTTAGTTTAGTGGGTACGTTTTTAGATTTTGAAGTCGGTTGTATTTTTTTTATTAAAATTTTTATTATTTTTCAATTTTTAGTGTAAAATTTCATCTCAAACGAATACATCAGACCCCTAATGACAGTCACAACCCATCTTCATCTTACAAAATTCTCAGCAATACAAATTAATCAAGCCCAAGCACAAGGTAGCTACCGTAATACGTTAAGGGGTTCACTTCATTGACCTTGGTCTTCATCACCAGACCCCTAATAACAGACACAACTCATCTAGGTAGAAAGTTCTCAGCAATACGAATTAATCAAGGCCAAACACAAGGTAGTTACTGTAAACTGTTAAGGAGTTCCCTTAATTGTCCTTGGTCTTCATCACCAAACCCCTAAATGACAGTCACAACCTATCTATGTGGAAAGTTCTTATTAATACAAATTAATCAAGCCCAAACACAAGGTAACTGCTGTAAATCGCCAAGGAGTTCCCTCGTCTGTTTTATGACTCCATCATCAGATCAATTTTAAACCTTCATAATTTTGTATTTCTTAAAGGTACTAAATGGAAAAGTTTACGAACACACTAGACACCCATATAATTTTCGAAAGTTCCCCTCAATTTCTCCAGGATTCCATCATCAGATCTTGTCATGATGGCAATGGGACCAAATGGAGACTATACCGTTTCAAACAAAAAAAGAATTTTTGAAATCGGTCCAGGCGTCTTTGAGTAATCGGTGTACATACATAAAAAAAAAAAAAAAAAAAAAAATACCGACCGAATTGAGAACCTCCTCCTTTTTGAAGTCGGTTAAAAATGAAGTCGTAACTAGGTCTTCATTTTTATTTTGTATAGACACTGTCGTAGTATTGAAGATGAAAGCGCGTTTATTTCTACTCTTGTTGTCCCTTGTACAAATATTCCGACATGTTTAATGTTCAGAAGGCAAGCTCCTGCATTAGATTTCACTGAAAGTTCTCGTCCGAAAGAGTCGCAGCGACCGACGGGATCAGAAATACTCACACTTGGAGTTGCGAATGTAAACATTTGAAATGCTAACGCGGTATCGAGTTACCACCACGCCAGCACCCGGCGCGCCGAGAGCTGGCGGACGTATCCACCAAGCGCTTGACATTTTGTTTATTAATATATATTTTTCTCAGCCATGGACGATTTTAGGTTATAGTACTATTAACTCATTCATTGCGTTGGGATTGTGAAATTTTCTATAAAACCTCCTGACGGTTTCTTAGTAGTTCAGGATCTATAGTGACAGCCGACGTGTGATCAGCACAGTTCTTTGATAATATTGTTTCAATGGCGAAGCATAAAAAAGTAGGCACATAGCATGAAGTAGTTATGTAATTATCCATTCTATTTTACTTAAATTTTTCCTGATCAAATAAAACAGGCAGCGTAAAAAAGTAAATTAATTCAAATTTTGTTTTGAATGTGATAATGATAGCATAAAAGTGTAAAAAAACATCTAAACAAAATATTCATCAATAAATTAATGTCATTTCTTCAGCTTGATGACCAATTTTGGTTGTCTATAATTTGAGTTCTCCGTTACCTTTTCCCAGCTGGTCGCTCTTGGGCTAGTGCAGGGGATAAATAAACAAAGTTGAACGTGCAGTTCAAACACGAAATAAACGGCGTGTTCTGTGTACACGCGCCTCCCCCGCCCCCGCCGCCCCCGCCGCCCGCCGGCGCTGCTAATCCTGCTGTTTACCAAGCTCGGTGTATTCTGGGCCGCGCCTCCTGTGTCAAAATATCGGCCGCCACTCCACTGGCTCCTCGAGTATTGGTGTCAAATGACTCCACTGGCTCCTCGACTGGTTGGACTTGGACTCGCTGTTATATTCTCTGAGACTTGTACAATGCTTTTGTTCTAAAAAGCCAAGAATCTGTAACAGCACGCCAACACTAACAATATGTCGATTTGATTTAATTTTATTAATGAGCTTTGTTTTTAGTGCACATTCTTGAATTAATACACATTTACGAGGTTCTTAAATTTAAATAATAAGTAGATCCAGCCAGCCAGGTCTTACATTGTCCCTCTGAACATAACTAATTGATGTGCGGACCACGAAATGCCGACAGAATATTTATTTCCCACGAAGCCAATCCCAACCCAGAGCACACCACAAATATAGAATACAAAAAACCAGTCCAATTGGAAACAATATTGAATGTTATTACTGAGAACGATTCAGAGGAACTATTTGCGGCGAATAGTCCAAATCGGGCGCTCGTAAACATCGTCCGTGCGCCACGCGATAGCGGCGTAACAGCCCGAGCCTGCTCGCGGTACCCTGCTGTAGGCAGCGCAATTACATCACTGTAGATACTTATCTATTTCGAGCTCTTTTTTTCAATTCAATTGAGCCCTTTGCAAACATAATATAAAACTATAAAACAAAGTCACTTCGAGCTGTTCCTCTGTCATCATCATCATCATCATATCAGCCGATGGACGTCCACTGCAGGACATAGGCCTTTTGTAGGGACTTCCAAACATCACGATACTGAGGCGCCTGCATCCAGCGAATCCCTGCGACTCGCTTGATGTCGTCAGTCCACCTGGTGGGGGGTCGGCCAACACTGCGCTTACTGTATGTAAGCTTAAATCTTTGAACTACGTAACTTTTTAATGAGGTTTTGTCTCACGGAAGGCTAAAGACTTATAACGTATAGTTTATACAATTTTCACACAGATAAAGTCGGGGTGTCAGTTACTTTAATATAGTAGTTGACGTAACACCAAACTCTAGGAGTATGTCCCACAAAACCTTTCAGCCGCCAACCTACGGCGCACTCGTAGATGTTAAGCCTTAAATGCCTGGAACTTCACCTGCAACCACACCCTTTAACAGGGGCGTAGCTACAGCCGTATCAATGATACAGACCCCCCATATTACAGGGCCCCCTTACATGTGAAAGCAAAAATTAGTAAAATGTAGGTAATCCACAATCTCTTCTTTTCCCTGGTTAAGTCCTAAAGTTGGAAACATCCTACGTAGGTCAAGACACGGTCATATTTCTGTTAAACAAGCTTTTTGTTTCTTTTGTGAGAAATCTTTACCCTTCATTTGGACTTCCCTACTAATTATGATACAGAGCCCCTCCATAGCACGCCACTGCCCTATATACATATAATAATATGATTGAGGCAGTAACAGGTGTAAAGGAAGAGGTGTAGAGAAACATAAGCAAGTGCGTGTTAGAGTTAGTCAGTGAGGGATCCGTTCTGGAAATTGATAAGTTACATTACTGAATTCATAAACTACGGAAGAATCGGACATAGCAGCTCTATCGAAAAGACAAAACTTTACTTTCTATTAGAAAACTATTGTATTTTATATTATATCGACAATGAACGATGTACCTACTACAGGCAACACGGTGCAACTCGATGTAAATCTTTGGAACCTACACAAGACACATAACGAACATGTCATTTTGTACAAATTGTTTTAGCAGCAGGCTATAAATGCCATTATACCTTTATATCGCGAGTGAACCCGCGTTCAGAAACTTATAATTGATAAGAAAATAATATTTATTAATCCTTAACGATTAAGAATTATAACATTAATATTATTGCTAACATTTATCATGTGAAAAGCAATGAACCTGCAAATACAACGTTTCGCTAGAAGTGACGCGCACTTCGCGTTTCCTTTTACAGCCATTTCGTTCAGCTGACTAATTGCTAATTACGCTTCTCTGAGCAGCGCCGAGACATTGTCTCTCGCGAACAAGAACAAATACAAGATATTGTCGAATATACGGCGTGTCACATTGTTTACCTTCGCGTAGTCTAAACAAGTCTTACCAAACAAGCTTTTAGGATATTACTCGTACCTGATTAAATATCACGAGTGATCCTCTTTAGATACATTTATCTTTCCCAAGTTATCGAAGGCACTTAAACTTTCTAACTTAAACAATTAATTGAACAAAAGGTATTTTAAATTATCCGAATTGTATTTATTTTCAAATGAACCAATCGTTCAACCTTTATATAGGTAAGATATTTAATAGAATATATTTTTCTGATCCCACAGGGCACACCGTTCAACAAGAAACTCGCGAGTGCTGCATTCTTCAGATGCGCATTACCAACGAGCTAGCGTCCTTTTCAGAACCACACAATAAAGCCTTCCGCATACGTAAATGTTTGTCAGCAGATTCGAAATGCATTCCTAACAAAATATGCCACTAGAAATATTCCTCCGTGCAAACGAGTCCGATGTATTCCTATTCAGTAACAGTTCACCGGAGCTCGCCGCGCCCTCTGACCGATTTTTAGCTTTCAGCACTCGGTTCAATATTTGTTTTCGCATAATTCAATTCAAATTTAGAACGACAGAAGAGCGGCGGGTAGCTCTGTATCGCAGTAAGAGTTAGGTAATAAATTCTTAATCTAAGCACTGTTGCTTAGTAATTCTTATTCTGTAAGAGATTAAGCGTAATTTTTTGCAGAATTAATCGATATCGACTTATTTTACATTTAATACTATAGAATTTACATTTAAATAATAGAAGAAGGTCACTATAGTAAAAATGATGAGCTGCGGTGAAAATATAATCAAGGCACTTATCTTTGCCACGCTGATATATTTTCATTGTATAATTCTTAACGAGCCGTTTGTATTAATCAAAGAATCATTCGACGAGGCAATTAGGGAAACCGGGTTGAACAAATAATTTGTCATTTCCATTAAAGACGTAATTGAAATAACAACCAGCGTTCTGTTGACGAACACGCGAAAATGATAAATGATAATATAAAATGATTCGCTCGAAAGCGACTTGCTTCTGAATTTTTCCCTTCTTAAATTAAATTAATTGAAGCTCTGATAAAGTTGGAGCCGCAGCCGGCGGGGTGACAGACTACTCCTGTTGCTTGGAATATAAAAAATTGGAGTTATTACAAAAAGTAATGATGATGAGGCGGAGTTTCGCTGTTAATTTTTACAGAGATTTGGATTAATTTGTAATTTAAATTCACCAGTGATGGCAAAACATTGTCTCTACGCATAAATTGTTGTCCATATAATATGTACATGTGTTTATACAAACAAATAATTTAAATTTGAAATATAGCTCTTATTTCGATTTGCTTAGGTACTCTGGTAGGTACATCCATTGGTTTAATCAATAAAAATAAATATGGAAGAATTCTTAGATGCACGATTTTGTCGTTTATAATTACAATTAGTAATTTTCAAAGAAAAAAAATCATATTTTTTTTCATATTTTTCATCATCATCATAGAATTATGTGCAGAAACACTTGTATCTACTCGTATGACACTAACTATATTGCCCTGAACTCGACAGATCAGAGAATTTATAAAATAATGAAATTTTGAAATGATTTAACTTAATCCTCTCTGGTGTAACTTAACGTAAAGCAGTAGAATTTGTTTCAGGTAAAAAAACTGTTAATGAAGATTTTTAGAAGAAAGTGCTGAATTGTTTGCCGGCTCTTCTCAGTAGAATCTTTCGAGAGATATTTATTTTCATAAGTAGGTTGGAGCACGAATAACAAGCTAACTAGGTTTTAATAAAAGAGTGAGAAATAAACAAATCTGAATTGGAACATTCCAGTGAAAAAGTTCCCATTAGAGAGGGTGGAAGCATTTTCGAGGGGTGGTTAATTAAAGCCGAAAATATTAATCGAACAGCGCACTCATTCAATTCAGCGTTCATTCACTCACTCAGTCATTCATTCGGGCGGTTACGTCGGCTAATGGCGAATAAAATATAAGTGGAATCATGTACAGGCCGGCCATTTCGGATTCACAAAAATGTATTATGAAGTTATGAGGTTTGAGTATTTATAAGTATTATGTAAAGTATCTCATTGTTAGTCTAGACTCTAGAGGTTGGTGTAAATCTGGTGGACTTCGAATACTAAAGCCCCGGGATTTGAGAGAGAAGAATATGAAGTATTGAGCCGTGAGCGTATCTTTCTCTCATAATAAGTAACATTTCGGCTTAGGGAAGGTTGGTGGTTCGTAGAGCAAACTAGTATCATAAACATCTCTTAGTTTGTTGATCGATGGAGTCGTTGTCGAACGTTATCATCGTTATCACACTAAACTGCATTGGAGCAACGTAGTCTAATTTCCGAATCCACTAATCAAGGATTTTTTACCTTTAAAAGTATTTATCCTTGATAGATGAGGTTAATGATAACTAGCGGGAAAGAAACTTGGAAGAAAGTACAGTTTATTAATCGACAGCCCAACCCAGTACTCGAATTCAGAACCTAATGATCCCGAACAGGCTAACCACTGGACAAGGCAGTGTTAATAAATAGTTTTCAGCAAAGCGCTCGCCAGTGCAACGAGCAGGGAACGAACATCAAGTGATTGTTCAGCTCGCGTGTGACGGACAGGCCGATGGCTCGCTCTACCGCCCCCAGCTGACAGGGAATGTGGAACACGAGCGAATGGACCTCCGTCCTAGAGGAATTCAAGAAATAAAAACATAAAATCTACAAACTTCATGAGACACATAAATACCCTATAAGCAAAATATACCATTGTGCCTATGTGAAATCCACTGATCGAAGGCATTTTTTTGTTACCACTTTCAGACCGATCAAATAGGTAGCGGAAAATTGTATGTGTAAGAAGGAGTTTCTCAATAATGTAAAAAGGAGTTTCTCAATAAAAAAGAAATGGTTTTCGAAATCGCTTTAAAAGTAAGGTAAGCGTTTCTATTACCTACTATTGTTTGACCGCTCGTTGAACTATTGCACTGGTTGCGTGACTCGATTTGCATTAAAAAATATTCATTCAATTGAAATCTGCTGAAATTCAAATGAAAAAATTTGAAAATCTGCTCGGAAAATATATGAAGTTACATCGCTAAAAGAGATATTTCCTGTCGAAATAATGTCGTGCTTGGGTTACTAATGCCAACCAATTGGGTTACAAATGATGAATAGGTTCTTTCCCTTTTGAATATAAAGAGATATGTTACAGTTTAGCGATCGAGAGTGTACAGTTGGCTTTATAGCATTCATCATCATCCTATTAGCCTATGAAAAATTGCTGCAGGAAATAGGTGCATCCAGTGACTTCCTACGACTCGCTTGATGTCGTCAGTCCATCTGGTAGGGGTTCGACCAACAAGCTCTTTCTAGTATGTGGTCGCCATTCAAACACTTTGGGATTCCAACGACCATCGGCTCTTCACCTATTTAATATGGCAGCAGCAGTTCGCAAAAACAACAGCGTCACAGCCAAATGCACTTTTTGACTTCTTCCATAAACACATCATATGAACAAACACGTATCTAAGAAACAAACAATCTCTCTTTCTCTATGATACAATCTGGAAGAGCACAGACATGTATATTGTCGTACATCTTCGTCTATCATCATGAATGAGCCTGCTTGTGTTGCGTGGGGATGTTCTACAAATGGAAATGTCTTAAAATTCTTTTCCACGTAGGTACGCAACTTTCAGTCACAGGTCGCCGTAGTTCACATCCCTTAAACTAATCGTTCCATCTTCTATATCGCTTTCATGCTCAGTTACACTGTCCCTTTTAAATAAAGCGGAAAATACCGTGCGCGGTGCTGAGTCAGCGATCACAAAGGCGGGTCCCGGCGACCCGGCGAGGGGTCCGCGGGGCCCGTTTGGCTCATTACGCCTCTTTATTCCGCGCCACACAATCGCGGGATTTTGTTTAGTAGCTTTATTAATCATTCACCGCTTTTGTTTTATTGTTTGAGGGCAAACATTTGCGGCGTCTCGTAGCGTGGATACGTTTTGTTTGCGGAATTATTTGCGAGACAAAAATATAATTTCTTTGCAAACGTCACTACACCCGGCACGCGCTCGTGATGACTAGAAGGGTTGAACCCCCGCGAGAGAACAATGAGCCGAACTATTGTATTAGTTACTACCCCAATTATATTTTCATAATTATATTTTTGATCATTAGTCTTTACATATCGTTGTTAAATTAATGGGGATAATGAATTTCTCTACATGACATGAGCACAGTTGACGTGCAAATAATAATGGATGGTGAAGTGAACACGTCCACAACTTGCTAGCGGACGCAACTGCACGTGAAAATTCTGGACAATTCTCTTCAAATTCCGTGCACCATGTATTTTTCCGAAATAAAAAGCCCGCCCAAGTTTCAATTTATCTCAATACTAAAACTTATTAAAATTGTCGGTTTATACACGTAAAGGTCTTACATTTATTTTTCCTACAATTTAATTACACTTTAGGCGTAGTATTACTATGGATGTTTGGTTTAATTATAACCTGTTGGAGGCTGGGAGTTGGTCCTCATGCGGTACACTCTTCCACTCGACCCGGTACGAGTATAGCCATTAAAACCAGTGCCAGTAATCGCACGGGGAACATCCTTCAAGTCGGGACAGGGTGTCACAAATAATACAGTTAATCAAAGCAGCCTAAAAAACTTCAACATTCTTCGTACGAGCGACGAGTTAGCTACATATTGTAGCTAGAGGCCGCAATGCTAGAAACATTTACTTTACACTTAAATAAAAAGGCTTTCAGTACACCGCTAGAACTGTTTCCTAAAGCCTAGCAGCAAAGTGAAAAGTACAGACAAGAACAAAACGAGTTTAACCGCGATTGAGTCCGCTGTCTCCCTACAGCGGCGCTGCAGCCTACAGATGCGCGATTGTGAGCTCTATCCGGGAAGTGTTAAGAGCGAAGTCTCGGGGGACTCGTAATGTAGTGTGTGGTTTCATTTTCCGTTCCGCGACCGCTTCCTGTGCGCCGGGAGCCGCCGCGCACCGCGGGCGAGGTAGACACTGCGAACAACACCATTGAGACGACTCGGAGTATACTACTAGTTTATTATATACGTTATGTATTAATATGTTACTTCCACTCAATGTTGAAAACATAGTGATAAGACTTGGAACGTATTTATGAATAATGAATATTTAATTTATATCGCGAATTTCCGCGATTGTCCGACGAATCTAAGCGTCAATGTCACACATTATTATGTTAAAAAGTACTCATTATTTGGAAATCCTGGATCAGGCTATGAAACATTGAGCTTTTCTTTGATTCAAAATACTCGTTAGTCTGTTCGTCATCGTCGTAGCCGATCCGTCTGGCGGCTCTAAGCTCCAATTCTCCTCTGATATAGGTCCCTTCTTATAGAGCTGACTCTGTGTAGTGGGTCGGTAAACAGTTGGATAACATTAAGACAATGATTTCCAAATTGCATTAGTGAAAACTACAAATTAGTATTTCAATGACCTGCTATACACCAACACACCAACGATGAGCGAACAGTCATTACGCAGGATATTGAAATGCAGAGAGGAGTGTAAAGAAACACATTTTTATCTTTTACCATTATCTTGAGCTTCAGTTTATAAATACACAAGCTGAACAATAAAGTATGTTCCAAGTCACACAAGCCGTTAGAACAGAATAAGCTGAAGTTTCTGCCGGGGAACGATCACAATGGGCTCAGACAATAGCCGTCTGCCTCGCCGGCGAGCAGCGCGCAGCTGTTGTCAGTCCGATAGTCCGACAGTCCCTACAGCTGACAGTCCTACAGTCCCACAGTCCTCACAGACGGCAGTCCTACAGTCCTTACAGTCTGTAGGCCTACAGTCCCGCAGCCGCACGCATTCCGCCGGTTGTTGACGTTGTATTGAGGCTGGACTGAGAGGCTTTTTGTATAATAGATGCAATACAAAACGTTTTATACATTTGTTAAAGTCATGCGTTCAAAGTTAAGTTGCGTCAAGATTGTAAGATGTGTTAAGACAACATATATATATATATATATATATACTGTAATGATATACCTACATAATAGTGGCTGGCACTGGCTATAATTGTGGATCATAGATTCTGTATGGTGGTGGTATTTTGACTTTGATTTTGAGATTATCGTCACTGGAAATCTATTAATTTCTAATCTAGTACATAAAATAAGTCAAAATCGTTTGCGTTTTGGACATAATTGGTCAATACAATTATAATTCGTTTCCGTCGCCACAAGATGACAGTGTTATAAATATTCGTTAACTTGCAACAGAAATTTCATAAAAGGCGTATAGAATATTAAATTATCATGCTTTTATGAGTGATCTATCGTCTGGGCCGTGCTCATGTTCAGTGAAATGAAAGTCAATATTTATCAGCTCATGAATGTCGCACAGACGGCAAGCTCTTGAACTATTAATCTAATCGAGAGAGGAATCAATCATTTATTGGGTAATTAAACCGTGTTAGGATTTATCTGTACATTAATCTACTTTCGATCAAACTTTTGTTTGAACATTAATTGTTATTTAATTACGTCTGACAAAGTTCATTAATCATGACGAGACACTTTGCTCGGAAGTGTTTGCGAGTTGCGTTTAAAAATGACTAATTACTTCGCAACTTTCCGGTTGTTCGCAAACTTGGAGAACTCGGCAAAAGAAAATGTTCAAAGAGGATGTGTTCTAATAAAGACGTCGAGCGAACTTTAAACGATCGCAACATCGAACATGGTAACTTCCGTGTTGTATGTTTCGTATAACAATAATACTTCGTAACAAAGCCACTGTGATGATACTTGTGTGAGCAGTGCGTGTGGTGACTTAAAACTATCTTATTAATGTCGTCTAGGTCTAAGATCATTTTTCTGTGTTTTTCTTTCCCTCGCAAGCCAAAAGCATAAATCTAACTCTTTCTTTCACTGCGACGAGATGAAGAATATAGGTATGTAGACAATTTATTTCGTTATCTTTTGGAGCGAATTTAAGCTTTGAGGGTGCAATCTCTGTAAATTTTTATTACTGGTTCCACAAAACAAAATAAAAAATCATATTACTACGCGTTTCTCTGTTGTTCTCAAACCATCTGTGCTATAGATACGAGGGGCGCTCCCGGCGCCGCACGAGTGAGGTCGTTCTCGCATTATCTCCGCTCGGAGAGATAAAAGCCTACTCGTGGCAGCGGCGCATCCGGCGGAGGCTGCGCTCGATTTCCTGCGGGTGTCATCGGCGGCTGATTTCCGCCCGCCCGCCGCCCGCCGCCCGCCCTCGCCGGTACTCGCTGATAATACTAGTTGTTTCATGTTAATGAACATTGATTTAATATGAGATAAACATAACTCTTGTGAGTATGTCGAAATATGTCCGACTGGTTCCGAACCCAATCTATAGTTTGTATTCATTAGCTCGTTAATGCAACGCGATAAACCAAACCGTATCGTAACTGTATTTTACTGTACGCTTCTTTTTATTTCCGTTTCACAGGTTGTGGTACAGAATTCCAAAAGAAAATAAATCTTCCTTGAATATAGTGTATTATAAATAGTTCCTACTACACCCGAGTGCTAAAAAAAGGACGTTAGTTTGGCTGTGGCATCCTCCTCTTCCTCTTCAACATACGATTTGGAAGTATTTTAGAATAATAAGCAATTTAAATTAGTTATTTAAAATCGTTATCGTTAACTGAATACCTTGATATTCAAAGTATTTATTTCATCGTCGTAAACAGACTTATTTTTACTTTTACTCTAAATTTGTAAAACGGGCGTACTTAAAATACATAACTTACGCAATCGCAAAAAAGTAAATGCCAGCTGGAGTTACACTTTTAGTTTAATTACAGAATTTTAAGTTTCGATCGAAAACTAAATCTTTAATTTAAAGTACTAAAATTTGATCTGTCTTTGTCGAATTGATAGTTTTTAATACCAGTTGTTGAGTTAACGAATTTCGACTCTACAAGCGTTACTGATAGTTCGAAGTACTTGAATGTTCCACAGCCACAGAAGAATGTGCTCACAGTTCCGAACAGTTAGTTTCTGCAGAGTTTAAAGATGTTTCCCGAACAACAGTGAATTAAATTTAAGTATTTTCCCTACACAACTAAAAACAATTAAAGGAGAATGATACTTGCTAGTTTTCTCGACCACTGGATCTGAACTCCAAGGATTATTTGCCCTGAAGTTTATAACTATTGTTAGCATGTGTTAGAATGTTGCATCATTAGGTATCAATGTAGTTCCTTGTACTATAACTATGTATTCTGTGGTATAATGTAATATGTATTCTGTGTATAATGTAAAACATGATTTAAATTCAGTTTGTAATTTAGAATTGCAATTATGACGAAAAATGCTGAACTTAATTATTTTTTCGAACACTTCTATGCAAGCAAGAAATTGCAACTTTGATACAGTCATATAATTTTTGAACTACTTTCTACGTAGTTATGAGTTGTAGACTGTCAAACACACATTAAACGTTTAATATTGAAATAAATAAACAATTGTACAATTATAAAGTACATGTCTATGTATCATCTTTATATAAAGAAAATCTATTAGTTCCATGAACCTTACTCATTATGATGTTATTTTACTAAAGTATTTGTCGGCCATCGTAGCGTAGTGGAATACGTGGCGACTCTTCGACCGCGGCGCGCCCCGTCGGCGGGGGGCAGTAATTATCCAATTGCTGCCGTACAAATATTTTGAACAGAACCAGTAACAAAATGGAGCCAAGGACGCCCCAGCGGTCGTCGGATTCGTCGTCATTTGATCAAATCACCGGCAATTTATTTCACAAATACCTAATTATCATAAAATGTTTTATTATATTTTGCAAATATATTATCGTTAGCCGCCTTTTGTCAGTAATTGGGGCACTCGCAACTCAGCAGCGCTCCGATTTCGAACGAAAAGAGCTCAGTTTATCACAAATATTCGTCACTGGTCTCGTCCGTGTAAACGTGAATCACTTTAGTATACCAAGTACCTACACACTTTGTTTGTTAATCATCATCATCATTTTCAGCCTTTTTAGTTAGAGCCGCCATATTTAGTTGTTCTAAATGCCGCTTGTTTGTCATATTTTTTTTGTTATTAGAAATCATCGTTGATTCTTGAAAAGTTTTATAAAGCTAGAATAATTTAAAAATAATTGTGTTTTATAATGATGTCGTAAACAGGTATTAGCGAGCTCTTTACGACATGCAACGGGTTAACTGCATGCTACTCGTAATGATGTATTGTAGGAGCCAAAGCGTGTGGTGTGTTCGTGAGCATGTGTTAAGGTGTTCATTATCACGAACGGTCTCAATTTAGGAAAGGTAAAACTTCTAAATTGACTCAAACGATTTAAAAACAAGATATTCTTAAGTCCGCCGGACTGAATCCAATGTTTACGTGTGGAATTACACGAGAGTCCTAAGCTTATTAAAAAGTCATAATTTGATGCGGCATTTGGGCACAAATTAAAGTAATATTCAGTAATAAAGTTCGGCTAATATTCAGTCCCGCAAATTTGGCATAAGCCGTTGGCTGCCGCTGCTGCTGGTGTATCAGCGCGTGACTGTTGCGCGGGCTACCTCCCCCCGCGCGCCGCCCGCCCCCCGGACACCAGACACTGCTTATTAGGGTGCGTTCACACATAACAAAAATAATTCCCGCCGACAACATAATTCCCGTAAACATTACGTGCTATTTTTCCATACTTTATAATATTTGTGTGAGCAATAATAATTTTGTTCATTATAAAAGTTTGATAAATAGCATATAAAACTTTGATAAATAGCAAATACGACTTAAGACTTATTGTTTTACAATAAATACTAATAAGATGGTAGACTGTTTATTAAAACCCACACCTGCTGCTCAGAAGCTATGAAGCGAAAAATAAAGCATAGACATCGCTCTATTTTTCGAAAAGCACCACCTGCAAAGCGAAGCGGTATTACATTATTTTGAAAAGAATTGTGAACGAATAATGGATGAAAGCGCACGAGTTCAATGTGATAGAAAATATGCAGCATTGAGGGAAAAGCTCCTTACGCGGTGCGATGCGCCTGACGGCGACGCCGCTGCACGTATTCGTGCAATGGGCAATACCCGCCATTCCTGCAATACTCCACTTATTTCTGCAATCCCCGAGATAGGACGATATTCTGCGTCCTTTCAGCGGCGGGACTAACTGCGCGGAACAGGGGGCGTTGTTTATGCCCTGCCTGCGCCGCCGGACACTGGCCGTGGGTTGTGATAAGTGATAGCTATTCGGTTTGACACACTGATAGTTTTGTGCAAAACGTACACTTGTAGAAAATGATGTGTTCACGCTCTCGAGAGTTGGATCAATCGGCTAATGTGTAAGTGCACTCTACTAAATACGGTATCAGTATTTATATCGCATGTAGCTACCTATTGAAGATAGTCGCTTGATCAAAGAGGTCAAAATACAGTATAATAAAAAACCTCATGCATGATTACAGCCAGGACAACTGAGGATCTGGATTCTTGAAAGCAGCCAAAGCCACCGCGGTCAGAACTTTGCAACTGGCTACAGTACTTAAAGCTGGTCGGGCTGAAAAAAATTAGTCTTCTTATAATGAGGTACCTAATAGCATTCTATCGCAGGCTCTTGTTCTAATAAGTAAAGACTGAAATGAAATAAAAAAAGAATACAATGACAATGTCCTCGTAGATATTGAAGAATACAACGAAGAATCCAATAATGAATAAATTGTATATCTTAAAGCGCGTTTGACATCGCAGCCGGCTCATTGTTTCTACAATTAATTGCAGCGTTCGCTCCCCGCGGAGATAATTGTTTTGATTTATTTATCCCCCCTCCCCCCACCCACAGGGAGAGGGGAGACGTTTTCTAATCTTCTTTTAATTACGCAATTACGAAGTGACGATTCAATTTAATGGCTTAATACAATCGAAGGACAAAACGAATTTGGAAAGCAATGTTATGCTTTTGATTGTTTCCTGTGTAAACACAATTTGCTTCCTTTGCTTTACAATACCCCAAATATTAAATTATTACTTTATAGATTACTATTTGTAGGCATCCAGAATGCATCGGATAGTACCTATTGTGATATCATGGACACGGTGGAGCACTTTCAGAAATTGGCGTTTCGATACAAACGAATTGGTTAAAGTCATTATTATATTTATAAACCTATATTTATACCGTACACACAATCGGTTTCGATTGTTATAAATTATACAGATAGCTCCCAACTCAATATCTAATAATGGAGGCGAGTATTTTTTTAGTTCGCCATGATTTATTTTCGTCAGGGTGTCAGTTCCCGGCTCTATGCTAGTGTCGGGTTCGGCCTTGTTGGTTGTTACTCGATTATTTACTTTATAAAGCTTTTCTTTCGGTCTAATGACATTGCGAGTATTACATTCGGTAACATTAACTAACTTAATAACTAATCTACTGCGAACGGCCGACATTACTTTGGAAGTATTCGTATCAGTTTTATTGAAGTAATAAAAGTAAAGTATTCCAATGTAGGTATTTGTTCATTGTAGAATTACTTACAATGCTAGTTAGTGATTTGAAGCACGTTACCACGTCAAGTTGTGACGAAGCGAATGGTAAAGTCTTATTTTTATTTGGCTAGATCATATATATCAGATCACTATATTATAAATAATAGTGAGATGCTATTCCTTAGGCTACTAACTTTTTTGAATGACAACTCCTATTTTGCCACCTTTAAGTGAAGTTCACCGGGTTAGCCAGTAGTAGTAGAATAAACAGATGCGCAATGATAACTCCAGACATATTTTACCAAAGGAAATAGTAAGTAATGAGAAATCGTGAAACTTCGTTTCATTTCATGAATTAAAGTCGGTATCCCCCAGTCCTAATGTCGAGCCACAGCACGAGCGGGCGGCAATAGTGGAGCGAGCGGAGTACGCCGCGTCCGCGTCACCGCCCCAACGTCAAATATTCATATGAAAGAGTCCCACATTCACAGTTAATTGGATTTACTTTTCGCCGTGTGACGGCGAAGCGGTGCAGGATTACACCGGCCCGTGCTATGGCCGCTCGCCGCTCGCCGCTCGCCGCTCGCCGCTCGCCGCTTGCCACTCGTCGTTCGGTGCATTATAGATGTGTTCGATCTAATGCTCTTCAACCTGCATCGGCTATTTCAGCTCAATCAAACGTCTAACGTCACTTTTACTCAGAAAAGCTAAATGTTAGTCTCTATCTGTACGAAAGTAATGGCTAAATGTGCAAAACTATTATTATTGTATATAAAAAAGTACATGTGGTAAGGTAAGTTATTCAGCAATAATATAATTCTATACGTACGTATTTATACCTAAATGCGAAGTCGCTCGGCCGGGCGTGAGGAAACTTACAAACAAATATCTTTTCGCCCCGAAATGAATATCAAATCCAGGACTTGTAATTTTTATGATTTCAAAAAATTTACAAAATTTAAAAAAGAACTGAAATAAAATAAACCTCCAACCTTATTTCTATCTTTGTTAACGAAAATGGTATTAAGAAACATATGCCGAGGCCGACAGTAACTAGACTACCCGCAAGTAATGTTCCAAAAGAGCTTTCTGATTCTGTGATTCATTCAGCTGCATCAGGCGCGGCGCGACCGGAGTGACTGTACAGTGTAGTGTTGAGTGTCCATCCATCCGTCGGCAGCGTCGCCACATGTTCACTCGTAGAGTGCCGTTCATTGCATCCGGTGATTAGCGTTTGGTGATCGATCATACTTGAAATTTTATCTTTTTCATTTATTTTGTTACTGTTTAATTAAAACAATAGTGCTCGTTCGTTTGTGATTTGATTTTATTAAGTTTAACAGATTATTAGGTAAAATGACTTTTAATCGAGATGTATATAGATAAAAGACGTATATAGATGACGAAGTTTTCGTGTGTAATGTCCGCCGACGCCTCGTCTTCGCCTTCGTCTTCTTTCGGTATGCTTCGTGAAATCTCGCGCTCGGGTCGGCTCGTATCGTACGGTTGTCGCGTATTTAGGCTCGAACATCCTCCCCCCCCTCAACAATAGTGAGATGTTGAGGAGACTGATCTTCGGTAGGCAAAGGACATAGATTGTGTGCAGCACGACGAATGACGCCCTTTGCCGTTAACACATCGAATACACGTGCTATATTGTCTGCTCCAGGGTAAAGCTTTATGATACGCCCCATTCGCCATTTCAGTGGGGGCATGTTGGCTTCCTTGACGACCACCATATCGTCTTCACGTAAGTTGCCTTGGCTGATTCTCCACTTATTTCGTTGTTGCAGCTCACACAGGAATTCATTGCGCCACCTTTCCCAGAAGTATTGTTTGAGTTGTTCTATTTGTTGGTAGCGATTTAAGCGGCTTGGTTTTGCGTCTAATAAAGATGGTGATGGCAATGACGTCAGTGGTCTACCAATAAGGAAGTGCCCAGGAGTCAAAGGAAGTAAATCGGTTGGATCAGACGAGAGTGGAGTAAGAGGTCTAGAATTTAATATCGCTTCTATCTGCACAAATAAAGTCGATAATTCTTCGTAGGTAAAATGATTATTACCTAACATGCGATGTAAATGATGTTTTGCGGATTTGATACCTGCTTCCCAAAGCCCACCGAAGTGAGGGGAATAAGCTGGAGAAAAGTTAAATTTGATGCCTTCTTCGGCAGCGAACGAGGTGATTGATTCATTATTTTCTACGGATTCTAAAAATTGGCATAAATCGTTGTTAGCACCAATAAAATTTCTGCCGTTATCACTATGGATGACCTCTGGCTTTCCCTTTCGCGAGATAAATCTTTTAAGGCAAAGAAAAAAATTATCTGTGCTTAAGTCAGACGCAAGCTCTAAATGCACAGCTCTGGTCGATAAACAAATGAAGAGGCACAAATATCCTTTGGTTATTTTGCATCCACGGCCAAGGCGATCGCGTACGGGAAAGGGTCCTGCAAAATCTGTGGCGGAAATCTGGAACGGTAAGTTAGGAGTGACTCGAGCAGCAGGTAAATTTCCCATTATGGGATTCAATGTTTTAGCCTTCATGATTCTACATAATTTGCAATTATTTACTGTGCTTCTAGCCAATCGTCTACCTGTAATGGGCCAATACGTTTGTCGTAAATTATTTAATAATACTAATGGTCCACCATGCAGAAATTTTCTATGTTCGTAAGCAAATAATAATTTGGTAAATTGATGTTTTGAATCTAATAAAATTGGATGTTTTTTATCGTAAGTTTCAGATGAATTTTGGATACGACCTCCTACACGCAAGAGACCGGTTTCATCTACAAAGGGTCGTAGTGACAGCAAATGTGATCGAGAAGGTAAGCATTTTTTACTATTTAGCAATTTAATTTCAGTTTCAAAGCTTTCCAACTGATGTTGCTTTATTAACTGCTGAAGCGCAGCATGCAGTTCATCGGTAGTGAGATGGCCTTTGTATTTTGATTGAGGATGCCTAATGTTATGGATGAATCTTAATGTGTAAGCTAAACTTCTATGTAGTCTTGAAAAATTTGAAAATCTTTGAAAATTTATTAGTTGATTTGCTTGTATAATTGTAGTATTTGCTATCATAGTTATTGTAGATGTAGATGTAATGTTTTTGGTATGATAAGTAGTATTAGATTTCTTTTCAGGAAGTTCATCAACAAGTTTTATAGTACTCGGCCATTGATTTTTATCATTTAAAAGAAAAGAAGGGCCTTGCCACCATAATGAGGCGGTTTGAATTTGCTTAGGATCTAAACCACGAGATGCTAGATCTGCTGGATTATTTGTCCCTGGTACGTGTCTCCAATGGCCAAAGGATGTAGTTTCTTGTATCATTGCTACACGGTTGGCTACGAAGGGTTTAAGATCACGTGAATGAGATGATATCCAACCGAGAACTACTGAAGAGTCAGTCCAAAAATATGTTTCAGGAGTGTTTGAGAATCGTAGAGCCTTTAAAACAGATGACGCTAAACAAGATGCAAGTAAAGCTCCACAAAATTCTAATTTTGGTATTGTTTGAGACTTGACTGGAGACACTTTTGTTTTAGCACAAAGAAGATTGACAGTAACATGACCTGATTTATCAATTGATCGTAGATATATACATGAAGCGTAAGCGTTGAGAGAAGCATCACAAAATGCATGAATCTCAATAGTTTCTGGTAGACTACTAAGTGTATATCTTGGAATTTGTAAATTAGATAAATTTTCTAATTTAGAAGAAAAATTTAACCAGGAATTGGAAATATCAGAAGGTATAGAATCGTCCCAATCTAATTTTAAAAGCCATAACTTCTGAAGTATTATTTTTGGTATTATAGTGCAAGGGCTGAGTAATCCAAGAGGGTCAAAGAGTTTAGCCGAATTTGATAATATGGTTCGCTTTGTAGCTAAAGTTGTATATTTAATATTAGTAGGAAATTTCAAAACATCATCGATCGGATTCCATTTGAGACCCAATGCACTAGATTCCGAACTTAGGTTTAAATCTGTAGAAATATGTGAAATTATGTTATTATTAAAAATGGAAGGAATATTGGTACGAAATTTGCGTAGGTTAAGACATGCAGAATTAAGGGTTTTAGATACGCTATTTATTATGGAGAGAAGTTCCTCTTTTGAATTACTACCAGAAAGAAAATCGTCAACGTAAAAATCATGTCTAATGAGTTCTGATATTTTTTTATTTTCACACTCTTTTGAAAGTTGCAGCAAACATCGTGTACTAAGGAAAGGAGCTGATGCCATACCGTAAGTAACTGTATTTAATTTGAATGTTTTGATAGGCAGATTAGGATCATCTCGCCATAAAATCATTTGTAAATGACGTTGCTGAGGTTGTATGAGTATTTGTCGGTACATTTTCTCGACATCAGCTGACACAACGTATTTATGTTGTCTAAATCTTAGTAATATAGAAAATAAATCATCTTGTACAACTGGACCAAGATATTGTATATCATTGAGTGAAATGTCATTGGATGTCTTAGCTGATGCATCGACAACGATTCTGACTCTTGAAGTTTCACTACTTTCTTTAATAATCATATGATGTGGTAAATAATAGCCAGATAGCTCGTTAGTAACTTCTGACATGTGTCCTAGTTGTTCATACTCATGAATGAATTTATTATACTCTGCACGTAATAGAGGATTTCTGCTTAACTTTTTCTCTGCTTGAATTAATCTCGTTTTAGCTATATAATGAGATTCACCTAAGCCATCAGGGGATTCACGAAAAGGAATTTGTACGCAAAATCTACCATCTTTATCCCGGTAAGTAGTCTCATTAAATAATTTTTCACAATAATGATCATCGAAAGAAGGATTATCTTTAGGTATTTCTTCAATTTCCCAAAACTTAGAAAGTTGCTGATTTATTTCTTTGCTGAAATTGCAATAAATTTTATCAGATGTATCATAATATCTCCCCCCTATGGGGCCTGCAACTATCCAACCTAATTGTGTTTCTTGTAGTATAGGCATATGACGACCAATTTTAAATCTAGAAGAACAAAGCAAGTCCCAAAAGACGTCGGCCCCTAGAAGCATATCAATTTCTGAAGTCATATAAAAATTGGGGTCGGCTAACTGAATGTGTGTTGGTATTTTTAGACTACTGACGTCAATGTTTACTTGAGGTAGTCTATCAGTAATTAGAGGAATGATGTAGCATTTAACAGGCATGCGATATGAGTTGTATGCAGAACGTATGACTACTTCGCAATGATTATTGATTTTAATGATGGAATTGTTTAAGCCTAACACCGAACGACGGTGATTTTCAAGTACAGGTAAACCGATTTTTTTACACGCAGATTCGGTTATAAATGAAGATTGGCTCCCACTATCTAATAAAGAACTGCAGAACCGCTTTGATTGCCTAGCAAATTGCGAAACTGTGGACGATCTGAACAACAGGTTCGTGGAAACTGTCCATTCCGTTGGGTCTAAGTTCTATAAGACCCACCGTGCGAAAAGAACCAAAAAGTTCTCGGACCAAACACTTAAACTCATGGAAGAGAGGCAAGAAATGAGATTACAGTCTTCAGCAGATGCGTCAAAATACCGACAAATCAGTAGACAGATCTCTAAGTCGCAAACCAGCGACTTGCGAAATTTCAATACCGAGCGTATTAAAAATGCGATTGAAAATAATCGAGGCTCGAAAGTTTTCGCCAGAGATCTGTCTATTGGACAGAGGCAGCTGACGCGTTTGAAGACCGAACACGGTAATCTAATTTCTTCCAAGCCCGAGTTATTAAGTGAGGTCGAGAAGTTCTATGGACAGCTATACACGACTACTCAGCAGCCTGTTGCCAATTTGGCTAAAGACCCCAGAGCCAAGTTGACCCGACACTATACCGAAGATATCCCGGACGTCAGCCTATACGAGATTAGTGTGGCTCTCAAACACCTGAAGAACAATAAGGCGCCAGGTGAGGACGGAATCACAGCAGAACTCCTGAAAGCGGGTGGAAAACCGATACTTAAAGTCCTTCAGCGATTGTTCAATTCCGTCATTCACGAGGGCACGACGCCTGAGGCGTGGCATAGGAGCGTGGTGGTTCTGTTCTTCAAAAAAGGTGACAACACCTTGCTGAAGAATTACAGACCCATCTCGCTGCTAAGCCATGTTTACAAATTGTTCTCGAGAGTCATTACGAATCGTCTCGCTAATAGGTTTGACGACTTCCAGCCTCCCGAACAAGCCGGTTTCCGAAAAGGCTTTAGTACCATAGACCACATCCATACGCTGCGGCAGGTTATACAGAAGACTCACGAGTATAACCAGCCACTTTGCTTAGCGTTTGTGGACTATGAGAAAGCCTTCGATTCGGTGGAAACCTGGGCTGTGCTAAGGTCATTGCAGAGATGCCGAATTGATTACAGGTATATCCAAGCGTTGAAGTGCTTGTACGAAAACGCCACTATGTCAGTCCGTATTCAGGATCAGACTACGAGGCCAATCCAGTTGCAGCGAGGAGTGCGTCAGGGAGATGTGATCTCTCCGAAGCTATTTACCGCCGCACTGGAAGACGTCTTTAAGCTTCTGGACTGGAGCGGACTTGGCATCAACATCAATGGCGAGTACATCACTCAACTGCGGTTCGCGGATGATGTAGTCATCATGGCACAGACTCTGGATGACCTTAGTACCATGCTCAATGACCTCAGCAGCGTTTCTCAACAGGTGGGCCTGAAAATGAACATGGGCAAAACAAAAATAATGTGTAATGCTCATGTATCGCTCCACCCAGTTATAGTTGAGAACGCTGCACTCGAAATTGTAGACGAATACATATACCTAGGACATATGATCCAGTTAGGTAGGTCCAATTTCGAGAAAGAGGTGAACCGTCGAATCCAACTCGGCTGGGCTGCATTCGGGAAGCTTCGCGACATCTTTTCGTCCGAAATTCCTCAGTGCCTGAAGACAAAAGTCTTCGAACAGTGCGTGTTGCCAGTGATGACCTATGGTTCCGAGACTTGGTCGCTAACTATGGGCCTCATAAGAAGGCTTAGAGTCACACAGAGGGCGATGGAACGAGCTATGTTAGGAGTATCTCTGCGTGATCGAATCAGAAATGAGGAGATCCGCAGAAGAACCAAAGTCACCGACATAGCTCAACGAGTTGCGAAGCTGAAGTGGCAATGGGCGGGGCACATAGTTCGAAGAGCCGATGGACGTTGGGGTCCCAAAGTGCTGGAATGGCGACCCCGCACTAGTAAGCGCAGTGTTGGCCGACCCCCCACCAGGTGGACTGACGACATCAAGCGAGTCGCAGGGATTCGCTGGATGCAGGCGGCTCAGTATCGTGATGTTTGGAAGTCCCTACAAAAGGCCTATGTCCTGCAGTGGACGTCCATCGGCTGATATGATGATGATGATGATGATCTAATAAAGCCTTCAACATAAATGATTTATTTTTATTTATTACTTCAACCAAAGCCGTAGACAGAAGAGCTTGGTTTGAAGATACAGATGACATACTGACAACACAAGATGGATCCTTATTATTGATAGGTGCTGCAGATGAAGAAGATGTTTTATGTTGAGGTGGCGATTTATTAGATGTGAGAAGTGATGTAGTAGTTCCTTGTAATGACGCAGATGAAGTAGATGACGTGGCAGATGCTTGAGGTTGAATGTAATGAAGAGATGACTGTTTATGTAAAATTGAATTGTGCTTTCTTCTGCAGAAGCGACATCCACCTAATCTACAATGTAATGGTTTGTGCCCACCACGTAAGCAATTTGTACATAACTGCCATTGTGAAACTTTAGCGATCCTATCATCCACTGACATCGATTTAAACATTGGGCAATTATACAATTTATGATCAAGATTACAGGCTAAGCATGAATTATTAAATTATGATGAGGATGTTGGCGATGATGGTGATGAAGGTGATGAAGCTATAAATGATTTAGATTTTAAAAATGTATTTCGTTTATCTGTTAATTTTGGTTTACTAGTGTTGATAGTTTCTAATATAGTAGCACGTTGGCGTAGAAAATCAAAAAAATCAGTTAATGTTATGTTATCAAGTGTACTCCTAACTTCTTCCCATTTCGTGGACGTATTGGAATCAAGTTTTAAGGTGGCCATGTAAATAATGATGGTGTCCCAATGTTCAGTTGGTTCTCCAAGTGATTTAAGTGCACTCAAATTTTTAGTAATGTTATCAATTAGGACACGCAAGCATTTTTCCGATTCTATAGCTATGGTATTCATAGAAAATAAACCTTTTAAATGTTCATTTATGAGTAGCCGTTTATTATTATATCTATCGCAAAGCATTGTCCAGGCTATAGGGTAATTAATGGCGGACACTGACACAGAGTTAATAACATCACTAGCAGAATCCGTTAAATATGATTTAAGGTAATGAAATTTATTTACTGCTTCGATATCGTCGTTATCATGGATTAATGACAAGTACATGTCTCTGAATTCTATCCATGTACTAGGATTACCATTAAAAGGAGGGATTTTAAGAGGTGGCAACTTTAAATGACGATGCCTTGACCGTTCGGAGCCACTCACAGATTCTGGATTTGTACTTTTATTTTCGAAGAGCTGAACTAATTCTTGAGCTCGCGCAATAAGACTGAAGAATCGATTTTCTATTTCCTCTCTTTCTCGTATTTGGAGGTCTTCATCCTTATCCAAACTTTCAATTTTAGATTGTAAGTCCTCATACGCAAAAGATAAATCTTGAAACTTACTAAGTCGCAAGCTTAATTCATTGCATTGCGCTTTAGTAAGTTTTGTATCTAGTATAGGTATTAAATACCTTTCAAAAAGTGTAATGCGGGTTTTCATGCGACCTCTTTGAGCTATAAGATCCTTTAGTTCGGCCATTTGAAAGTACTAATAGTTATAAACGAAATGTAAAAAAAAATAATTGAAAAAGAAGAAAAAAAATTAATGCCTCAACCAACCTCGAACCTGTACCGATCGTGCGTAATTTTAGCTGTGGCGCGCGGTAAGCTGTAGGTATTGATTGTCTCACGCGGCAAGCGGCGGCGAGCGCGGCCTGCGCGGCGCTCGCGCTCGACTGCGGTACCGGTAGGTAGGTATTACGAGAAAGAAACGACTCGATGCCGATTTATCGATTTTTAAGAAACGAACGAGCGAATTTTTGTTACGCATACAACATAGACCGGTTTATTTATTGCAAACAGATGCGATACTAAAAGAAGGAATAAAGATGTAATAAAAAGGATGGCTACTTCCCTTGGATTCGTGTTCCACAAATTCTCCAACAAGATGACGCTGCCAAATGTATTGTATGTTGCCGGTCTTCGTTAGTAAGATCACGTCGGGGTCACCAAATTGTTTAATTAAAACAATAGTGCTCGTTCGTTTGTGATTTGATTTTATTAAGTTTAACAGATTATTAGGTAAAATGACTTTTAATCGAGATGTATATAGATAAAAGACGTATATAGATGACGAAGTTTTCGTGTGTAATGTCCGCCGACGCCTCGTCTTCGCCTTCGTCTTCTTTCGGTATGCTTCGTGAAATCTCGCGCTCGGGTCGGCTCGTATCGTACGGTTGTCGCGTATTTAGGCTCGAACAGTTACTTTTCATGTTATGTTATGATATTAACGATGATTTTAAGTCGAAAGCTTTTCCAAATGCGCCCCGGTCCGAGAATTTATCAATTGTCACTAAAAATGTAAGAATGTAATGTAAAAGTAGCTTACATTTTATATATTACACTTCACTTTCAATATTTCACTGTCCTTGTTTAGTTAAGATCTAGTTTATAAGTTATTGATATTTTTGAAATCAAATCTTATCGTTTGCTGTTTGTTAACCCAGTTAAATTAAAAAAAAGATATATACTTACTTGTAAATGATAAAAAGTATGAATTATCGAGTGAATACCTTTAACTACAAAAATATGATATCGCTATGATTTATGTACCGGAGATGCAGCGTTAATAATATTCTGCTATTTCACTGATAAATTGACAAAGTGACCACAAAACTGAAAGTTTTATTTAGTTCATTCATTCACCTCGTGGACACTTGAAGACTCAAACGTGCATCGTTTCATCGAACTCTATAATATATTATGCGCTCATTGCCTTTTCAGCGTGGCAACTAAATAGCCAAGCTTTGTCTGATCTTCTCAACTCGGATTCAATCATGCATCACGCAGACGGATATACACAGATCGATGACAGCAGGCGTGCAAGTGTGCTCAGATAAAGCGGCGTTACTCGCGGAGACGAGTCGAGAGCAATCGGCGCCAGCTCCCAGCGAGTGCACAGTAGAGGCCAAATAAGAACCGTACTGAATTTTCCTCCACAATTGCAGCCTGAATTATTTTCCCGCACATTTTCCGCACCGACTTTATTATATTCGCGTACATTTTTGACGGTGTGTGTTTAATTTTTAAAAACGGTTTAAACTGGGACACATTTTAACAATGGATAAAACAGGACGCCGGCGTTTCTTGTTTTTTGAATTTTTTTTTTTAATTTTTTTTAACTTTACATTTTCCTCGTTTCCACGGATTTATATTTTAAAATAATATGGTTTATGCTGCGTGAAGAAAGTTTTCATTTATTTTTATATGTGAACTGCGTTCGGAGTTTTCACCGTTTATATTTTTAATATTTTTTTGCAATCAAATATTTAAATAATGTGTATGGACTAAGTTATATTATTCTTTATTGAATTTTATTGTAACTGTAACGTTTATTTGTGAAATGTATTGGAACGTATGATCAATTCTATTCGATCATTCGTTCGTTGATTCACCCACTGCGTAATATATCTGCATAAAAGCAAATACAAGTAAAAATTAAACTATTCATTGTTCATCTCAATCTATGTCATGCTACATGCCAAATCATTTGTTTATTTTGTTTAGATTACAGATGCTATACTATATGTCCATTTCCAAAACGCACCAGGCATTTTATACCTAGATATTGTATAAAATACCTGAATTGTACACATTGCCGGTAACGCAGACTCACGATTATTTCAATATCCGTGTGTAGGGCGGGATCACTTCAGAGACACATCACAGAGTGATCAGTGACGCCATCAGTCGCGACGCGCCGGATCAGTTTCCTGCGCGCCGTCCGCTCGCCGCCGCACGCGAGTGACTCACGCAGACACGTGGACTGTCCCTTTGATCTCTGATACATACCTACACATTTCAGGAAATATCGTTTTCGAATAAAAAACACTAGAAAGTAAAGAAATTCATGTATTTTACAATACTTAATAATAACCTACTCGTATATCTTTCCTTTTAACCGACTCCAAAAAAGGAGGTGGTTCTCAATTCGACCCGTATATTTTTTATGTTTGTTACCTCATACTTTCATCAGTTATTACTTATATTAAAAATTATTTCCATTTTATTTTCACGAAAATCAGTTCAGGAATTTTGTGTTAAAATCAAACAACTGTAGGTAATAATTGAACCAAATTGCCGAATGTCCTCGTCTTGCCTCCTCGGAAGTGCTCCATAAAATAACTAGCATGTTGTTAAAATGTTCACGACTAGTCTTATACTACTTATACAATACAATAGTTTACACGAAATACGAAACTGAGATTGTTTCACTGCTGTAACAAGTTGTTAACTATTGTTGATGTAACAGCTGCTGCTATTATGCTTTATTTTTATTAATCAAGAGAAATTAAAAAAAAAACACTTTTTAATCGAACGTCCGAAGTAAATTCTTACAATTTTCAATTATTTTCTATTAGAAATTGGGTACTTATAACTTTGTTCAAGTTGCGATGAAGAACTCTTGAAAAAGATTTATTATTAGACTTAATTAACGAAGTCTGTTTAGTTATTGTAGTATTCACTTATTTAATGTTGCTGGTTAAACTAGTCTTTATAAATTTTTCTAAATGAATATTATTGGTGTTATTTTTGGATTCTATTTTTGGTTGACGATTATTAGAAAAACAAAAGTAACACGGTTTTAAAAATAACGAAATACGTCTTTAATAATTTGAGGAGACACGTCGGCGGCTATGAAAGGAACAACATTAGCGAAATTATAACGAGCAAAGCAAAATTTGCTAATTAAACGAAAACAAGACGCCGCCGGCGCCGCATGTGGAGAAAAGAAAATTATTTTCTCTTTTCTTCATGATTGTATTCGGAGTGTAACGCGCCGTATTGAGAAACACCCTATATAAACTTGTAAGCAAGAATGTTCACGCTTGGTTATGATATTATAATTGCGATGCTTTGCCACGGGCCACGGCATCTAAACGATATTATTCGTACATCGGGACCTGTCTATTTTGTTAAAACCATTAGGTATGTTTTTCTTTATAATTGCTTAAATTACGCAGTTTATACATAACCTGTCATGACGTAGAATGATTTGGTCTATCTTCGTCCGACCCTTGATCCAACAGTTAAACGTAGGTTATCAAGGTATAAGTTGAGATGACTATCGAAACAATAACAGTTGAACTGTCAACTCAACCTTTGCAACTTTAGCAATCAGGATGACAGCGATAATGAATACAAATGATAAGATATCCAGATATTATTTATTTAGCAATTAATTTAGTAAGCCAGTGGACAAGGATGTGGCAAATACATTGAATCAATTAGCTGCACCGACAACTGAGCGGGTCTCAGGTGGGCGGCGAAGGCGTGTGTGACGCGGCGCAATTATCGTGTATCAAGTGTGGCATTATTAATGAGCGCGTCGAGCCGACTGAATGCTGAGCGAGACAATGGGATTTAGAGTAAATCTCACGAGATCCGATGCGCTTAGTTCCGATCTGACGACAGTGTGTTGTGTTGACACAGGTAACACAATTTCATGCTCGGCGACATCATGTTAACACACTGTTAGGTCTGTCAATGTCTTATTGTAATGTTACATTTACAGTTGTTTATATGGACTATGCAGTGTTTGTTTGGTTTGTGTTTTGCGAACACGCATATATCTTACACTCAGTAAATTGATAGTAAATTTTATCGCAAATTCATAGTTAGTAGTTTAATAATCGCCATCTATAGCTTAGCAGACGATGCAGCCGCTGACACAAAACCTCCGTGAGTGGTATGGGATGAGCACAAAATCGTTTTTCCAGGCCTCTAAAGTTAGAATAGCTGTAATGGTCACCAACCTCCGCAGAGGAGATCGCACTGAAAAAAGAAGATCCACGCCTCCTTACATTTTATCAGTGAGAGAACTCTGAATCATCATCACGTCTATCGACCCGCTCCTGCGCGTCGAACCAGTCGCCACTGTTTACGAACAAGTAACAACGGTGCATCGTATTGAGGGTTCTTGATCTAGCATTGTCTCACTTGGTGGTGTTTCGGCATAAGCTGGCCCACTATGCCTCTTAAGTTAGGATGCTCTTGTACAGTAATCTCAACTTAAATGTTAAGTTGCACTGAACATAACCAGCCGCGCATGTTTGATGAAAAGTCACCCTAAAGTAGCGCATTTGTACTGTACGTAGAGTCGATATGTGCACTCACACAACCTGCTAACTGAATAGCCATTAACGTCCCTCAAGCACGTCATCAGCCGCGCGCTGCGGAGTGAGGCCGCATTACCGCCTCATCTCGTTACGGCGCCATCACTGCAGCTCGGAGACGCCGCGCCGGGACAGCGCACAGTGTAAATAATTCATGCCTTAGCAGCATATCCACTGCCAAACAGGAAATTCGTTTGGGTGTTCTCGATTCTGTCACGGATTGTCTATATGATTCGTTTAGGTACCAATAACTGCACTTAAAATAGACAAATCATAGATTATTACAAGTTTTGATGATAAAATAAAGTTAAATAATACTGAGAGATTTACTGAATGTATCTAGTAGGTACCTGTCTGAAATTATAACAAAAATTAAATAAAAAAAAAATGCGAGCCGATCACTACAGTCGGTTATGGAGTTGCCCAACGGTAAACTGAAAAGCACTCGTCGTAGCATCCAAGGCCAAGACAATTTCACATGCATCGTAGTTTCATAAAACCATACAACAAAATTTTCTAAAAAAAAATCTCATAGCTTAGAAACAAATAAACTGATAACACGTAGGCTGTGTCCGCATTGGGAGTTAATGGAAGCCTAATGAAGAGTCATACGCGGCTGAAAGGATTTAAATACGCTCTCATACAACATGTTAACTACTCCCCCGCCCCGCGCACCCCGCTCGCCGTGATACAGTTTATTGTGCGGCCAGTGGATATATTGAAGATAGCGGACGCCCGCCGCTTCGTCCGCGTGAAACTCGAAGTAAACTTTTAACTACCCCTACGCTAACCTACCCCAACCCTATCCCTACCCTACTTCTACCCTTCCTCTATCCTACCCCTACCCTACCCTACTCCACTCCTACCCTACCCCTACCCTACCCTACCCCAACCCTGCTTCTACCCTTCCCCTACCCTATTATTATAACCTAAAGCTAGTTAAGCTGCCAAGCCAGTGGCGTATTAATTAAAGCCGTTTCAGAAAGAACCACGGGAAAGAACTGTCTGAAAATTGTAAAACTTTAATATTTAAACGGCTTGACTTAATGCATCACTGTGTTAGTTATGTTTGTATGTTTATGTGTTAGTATGTTTTTAGTTTATTTTCTGATTTTGAAGTCGGTTCAGTTTTTTTATGAAATTTTTTTATGTGACTGTAAGTTCAAGGTCAAAAAACAGTCATAGTATACAACATTACTACGACTGTTTTTGTGACCTTCAATTTACAGTCATAATAACTCAAGTTCAACATTTTCGTTCTTTAAAAGTAACATACGATTTCAAGTGCGTGAATCATGAAATAAAAATATTCCTATAAATCTACCCAGTTATCAAAAATATTTTACTAAGCAACATTCATAAAATATGACACACAAAGTAAAAACGCAGAATGAAGATCGAAGAACGCCTGAACTCTTTCTGCTTACGCGGGCGCTAAGACAAGGAAAATGGCTTTTTGTTTAGTATTTAGTTATGGTACCTATGCCAACATCAAACTCGCTAAAGCTAACGTTTTTTTTTAATTCCGTGATAAATACGAATCATCATCTCCTTGCCCTTATCCCACTTAAGTGGGGTCGGAAAAATATGTCAATCTTTTCCATTCGTCTCTATTACTCGTCAACTCGTCATCCACTCCTTTTACACACATGTCCTCTTTCACACAATCCAACCATCTCTTCTTTGGCCTTCCTCTCCTCTTATGGCCTTCCACTTGCACATTCAACATTTTTCTAGTACGAATAGTTTTCAATAATAATGGAATAGCTCTTTTACATTATAATGAAAACGGTTGTTACATTTTATTGCAGTTATTGTTATTTGAAGTTCCTGAGACCGAGAGCAACTTTATTTAAACGTTACAATTTATTTTGAACGTTATTAAAAAGAGCCGTCTTGTCCCGGAACTTCTCAAGTAAGCTTAGAGCAAAAAACATTGGACAGTTAAAGTATTCCACGCTGGGAATAGTTTAAAATTAAACTTCTATCCTGTAAATACTTACAAAACTACTTTCGACTTGAAGCGACTTGGATTTTTATTTTAGTTTCCTTAGGGATTTATTAGGATTTTCTGGGTTGTAAAGTTTTATTGCTTATCTATTTATTAAAAATATTTTTTTTAATTAAATTATATTATTTATTGCAGAAATATGAAAGCTAAAACGAGTTGATAGATAATCAAATTAAAAGTTTTGTTTGATTTGTCTGTTACAATTTTGAATGTCCAGTCAATATATTCCGGTAAGTTCACTTGACTCTATTAGGATGTAGTATGATTGTCTAGAAAAAAATAAAGATATTCGTAATTCTAGTCTTTGTGATTTTTGTTATCTTGTGTGTACCTATATAATGTTCCTGACTCTGACTCATAATGTCTCTTGATGTGGCTGGACTTCAATTCCGAGAAGTTATATGTGATCCTCGCCATATAGACTTTTAATTAACGTACTTAAGTATTTGAAGCAGTGGTAATTGTCGTGTCTAGTACCAAGTAGCCAGTAACCACAAGTGAATTCAAACGTTCGCGAGACTTTAGCGCCGTCTAAAAAGTCGAATATTTTTCGTAGAGCATCCATACAATAGATCACGCTATCTCCGGGGAGGAACACTGCGCACTGCATCGCTGCCCCGACGGCGACATGCAATGTTGTCGTGATATATGGTGAAACGCTCCTGGTATACCTAACTATAAACACTATATGAGTAATTGTAAATTTTTATCATAATCATTATCATAATCTGCCTATTTTAATGTATTTGAAGCGTAGACTCATGTTGGCTGTGTATGTACGCATTTGATGCAAATAGTAGGTAGGTGTTAAACCATATGTACCTGCTATTTCACAGTAACCAAACTGTACCTATGTAGTAACGTCTGCTTTGAAATAAAAATATGTATATTACAGAAATTTAATATTTTAGTCTTAGAAGTCAAGAAAATTGTTTGAATTTCCGCTAGAATACAATTCAACAATTTGAGTCCTCACTCTGACTCATAACATTATTTGTTATTTCAAAATTATCTTACACGCGTTTAATACTGTATATCAACCAGCAAAACGTACCTAATGAAACGGTAATAAGTTCCATTTTATTTGATCATAAATCTCTTTGTTTATCATGTTCTTATGAGGCTCGTCAACGGCGATAGCAACCTGTGTGAATACAACAGTGTAGTGAAAAGAACGTGAGACAGCGCTCGTCGGAATGGATGTCTCGATAAGACAAGGTCGTCGCACACATATATCAACTCGGAAATGGTCGCCACCGTATCAACTCGAGCCTTTCAGTATTCTTTATATTAATCTCCTTTATATTAATGCACACTTATCGGAATCGTTACGTAATTGCCTCGTCTCAGGACATTCATACGGTTACGTCTCATAGTAACCGAGCAATATTGTCTCCCGTGGCCTGCCTGGCGCCGCTTGGTCTTCAACCTGTAGTCAGCGGGCTTTAAGCGCGGCGTCGCCAAACCGTAGCTGAGTCGACGCCTGGTTGACGATGACGCGAAACGATTACGATTCCTTTCCGAGTTGACATGTGTGCACTGACCCTAAGACGGCGCTCGTCGGAACGGATGCCTGTCTCGATAACACGTCGCTTTGCAAACATCTGTGTCAGCTGCTGTCGACATGTCGACTCTACAGGCGGAATTCATTTGCGACTTTGTATAAAGTAACACAGCTTTTAATAAAGCCTATTATTGACATTGTGATTTTCGTCATTACAACGATCTTCTTATTTTTATTATGCCAAGGAGAGTATTTTAATTTCCAAATCCTGATGGCTGATAAATTAAAATGAAAACCGGACGGACAAGTACTGTACAGAAAAATAAAATATACTCTAAAAATACAGAAAATAAATACGGACAGTACCTTGTAAACCTGTTTCGACAGAGAGACAGTCATACCCGGGCAAGAATTATCTTAAGGGAGAAGGTGGCCGGCCTGCCAAAAAGATAGACAGACAAACAACAAATTCGTAAGTTAGGGAACCCTAAAAATTAGAAAAAAGAGCAGCAAGGAACCAACAAAAATTATAAATCGGTCCAAATCCTTGAAAAATTTGTGCACACATGAATATCTTCTCCTGTTCACTCATTTATTTAAAATGCACTTACCTATATTAGGTGCCTTAACCTACCTGTATAATGTTTGTGTGTAGGCAACGGCACGTATTTCAATGAAAAAAGCTTTGACTATTTCATTTCGATTGAACAACAACTCTCGACTGCGTTTATGTTCCGACCAACTCCACTTGAAATTAAAGCACGTAAAATAATAAACTCAAAATATTGATATACAAAACCAAAGATAAGTAGAAAAGTTATAGAAGAGTAAATAGATTTCGTTAGTAACTAGGTACCTTATTTTTATTTTATTACAAGTTAGGCATTTCATTTAATTTTTATGCATTAAATAGGAAGGGAAGAGGAAATGAATTAAAAAAAAAAGAAATCACTGTTATATTTAGTAATTATTGTTATTATAATTTATGCTTGTTTGTCATAGTTAGTTGACTATTATACTTATTCCTGGTTAATACATTGTAGTTTATGCGTTATTCTAATATAATATCAGTTTTGTCTTTTGTTAAATATCCCTCGTTAGGAACTGCAAGGTTATTATGTAACTTGGTGTACCATTCAAATAATGAGTCACTACATCGTTTTTCATCATATTTGCGTATACGCAATAATGTAACAACTTTCAACGAAATGACATATATACATTTTACGTAAAGTGGCAGTAATATTGAAGTGGCAGTAGCAATTAGTAAGATTATTTCAACAAAAAACCGTTATTTACGTATTTTCGTTGAAATAATCATGTTAGTTGATCAAAAAAACAAAAAAATTACTGCCATTTAATGTAAAATGACGTAGTCAATATAATTTTATTAAAATAACTATGTTAGATGATCACAATTACGAAAATACAATTTAGTTCCAACAACATTTGAATACACAAAAGCAAGGGTGCGTATCTTCGATGTCACATATCGGCAACTCAAAGCTCAGCGGTTAATTCGCGGTGATAAAACATTCGCACAGCTGGCGCAGCCGGCAACACTTGCGCTCGGAGCGAGCCATCAAACTCACGCGGCGTGCTACGAGCCCACGACAGCCTCCACATACACATCTCCCGCAGACATCTGCTAGGCCAACCATACTCAAAGTGTGTAGTAACCCTTGTAGGGGTTCCGCGAGAGTTTTCTAAATAAAAAAATAAACAAAACACCTTTCTCAGGTTGAACGTTTTTACGCATCGAATCATGTGGCGCAGCTGAACTTAGTCGCCAATCACAATGGCTAAGTATGTAATAAGTAGTAACTGTTACATTGTATTTTTATTATTAATTAAGAATACATTTACAAAAACGATTGTTTCATTATATGTTCCATAAAGTATTTCGCCTTCAAAAAGGGTTCCGTCACCAAAGAAGTTTGAGAACCGCTGTGCTAGGCTATTCTGTAACAATAATTTGATAACTCACAAGTGCGAGTTTCGAATTCACCTCTATCTCTGTCTGTATATCACGATACTATAGAATGAGAAAGATAGCAGTGACTTCGAAACTGGCACTTGCGAGTTATATAAAACATCGTTACAGAATAGCCGTGCTGGGACTGAGGTACTTGCGACTATTTTGAGAAATAAAGACATTGAAAATAATTCCTGAGAAAATAAATCTAAATTCATTCACTCTTTTAATTTGACCACAGTACAAAGTACGATCGTTACAATATTATTTATTAAATACATAATACATATATACCTATTCCCGTAAAATCCTTTCGCTTTGAAATCGCTTTAAATATGAAATCACTTCATAATGTCCAACAAGGATGTAGCCTGAGGTACCAGTAGTAAGCCTCGGCCTCCGTAGCGCAATGGTATGCGCGGTGGACATACAAGACGGAGGTTCGGGGTTCGATCCCCGGCTGGGCAGATTGAGATTTTCTTAATTTGTCCAGGTCTGGCTGGTGGGAGGCTTCGGCCGTGGCTAGTTACCACCCTACCGGCAAAGACGTACCGCCAAGCGATTTAGCGTTCCGGTACGATGCCGTGTAGAAACCGAAAGGGGTGTGGATTTTCATCCTCCTCCTAACAAGTTAGCCCGCTTCCATCTTAGACTGCATCATCACTTACCATCAGGTGAGATTGTAGTCAAGGGCTAATTTGTAAAAAATAAAAAAAAAAATAAAATAAAAAAGCATTTGTCTTGAAGATGCCGTCCCGTCGTCACTCTCGAAGATACCTTCTCATAACATGTCATGTCATCATATTATGCCTGTAAAAGGTTTATTGACCGACTTCAAAAAAAGGAGGAGGCCCTCAATTCGACGCGTATGTTTTTTTCATTTTTGTTCATAACCTCATAACTTCGCCATTTGTTAACCAAAAAATATTTTTTTACTTGTAAAAAGTATACTTCCAGATTGGTCCCATTAAACTTTTTTTTCAAGTATAAGGTCAGCAACAAAAGCTTTCGTTGACACGGAAGTAGCTTTGTTAATTTCCCTAAGCAAATATTAAAAAAAGTTTGTTAATTGCCGAAACTTGTTTTGTTCCAGCTGAGCGGACGCGAATGGACGGCTGTTAGAGTCGGAAGTTCGGCGCGCATTCAGTTCGGCCGATATTGTGGCGGATACAATGGAGGAAAAACTTGGTGCTGGTGATCGGGCGACGGGCGACGGGAGCTGTGATCCAATTAGTAACTTTTAATCTTGTTATGCTGCGGTGTGACTTTGTGTGACGTGGTGTGACGCGATGTGACGTGGTATGAGTTGCAGAAATTACACGTCATCCATCTAAACGGTTGTATTGACTTCCACGTCTCAGGGCGTTCCAGTTTTCCTATTCGCGTGAGTTACTCGTATCTGTGGCAGCGGTAATGCATTCAGAGGCATCGCTGAGCTTTGGCGCGCCGATAAATCTTCCCGTCCCGGCGCTGCGTCTCATACGTTACACTTCGCAAAGACATCGCGCTCTTACGTGCTACTTTGTATTGTATATTTGCATGTGAAATCAAAAGAATATTGTAGCAGTTTGTGATGTAGCTTAGCGACGTTATGGCACAGTAGATATATTACAAGCAGTATAATAACTCGGCCATATTTTTGAAATAAATACCTACAGCCGCGCGCTCCGTAAACATGTGATAGGGCTGCCTGCCTCCAGCATTTTAATTACATTTGCCAACTTTGTGTTTCCATTTAGTTATGTGATTGTAAATATACTTTTTTTTAAATAAACAAATAAAATACTTTGTAAATTGTAGTAAAATAGGAAGTGATCAATAAAATGCGTGTTGTTTTTTGATTGGTAGATTTAAATAGGGCTGATACTAATCAATGATCTTGAAGGACCTTCATATATTTATTTTGGTGATGCCATCTATCTATTACCACCACACTAGGTGACCAAATAATAAAAAATCGGTCAAGTGCGTGTCGGGCCACGCGCAGTGTAGGGTTCCGTAGATTATGTTAGCACTTTAACCCCTTATGTAATGTACAAAAATACCGATAACGATACCCCCACACTATAGAATAGACGATAAAAAATTGACCCTGACTTGGCATGTAGGGAAGGAACTACAAAAAACAAATTGAGATTGACCGGGTTCGCTAGTAGTTTAATAAAAAAATCTGGATAGGTATATTGATATCAGCTGGCTCTTTACTTTTTTTATTCAAATACATTAAAGTATGAGCAACACAATAATGTTGTTAAATTCAAACAACTTCTTTACGTAACTTCTTTATTACCTTAAAATACAGGTATACAAAACATAATGTCATAAGATTTAAATCTATGTATTACATAATAATCAAAGAAAACAACCTAAATGAAGAAGTTAATAAATAGTTATTTAATAATATTATATTAACGTTTACGTCATTTACCTATTTACACAATTTTATCATTTAAGCATTTATTTATATATATATTTATTAAATTATGCCTTTAGAATACAAAATATTAATCAAACTTTATAAAAATAATAACTTTTTTCCTAGTCGTCATAATTAAAAAATCCAATACACTGCGTTCGTCACCGCGGCACAGTCGCAACGGTCTTCACCCCACGATCACCCCACGTACGAGCTGCGTAGGTATAGCTCGCGTTTCGACCTTTAGTATGAAGTCCAACTACTGCTTGTAATATATCTACTGTGGTTATGGTGTGATGATATCGTTACTCGTTTGACTAACTCTTAGCGTGTATTCATAATACGTACGTATTAAATTATAGAACGAAATAAGTGTTTATGCGATTTAATTCCTAACTAAAAGGAATGTCTATGAGATGAACTGTAGGTGTGATAAGGCTATTATAATGTATCAATACGCCTTATACGAACAGTACATATCTACACTCAATTCCTTCTTCAACATATTTTAATCAAAGGATTCTATGTAAGATATTTTAACATATAAATTAATTACGTTATGTTTTATCTAAACACGATGTGGTGCCGACTTAATCCCGTTTAGGACGACTCAGTCTCAGGGAGCTGCTGGACGGAAGCAATTTCTGTCAGAAATCCCTTGGAAATGCCCATATCGTGCTATACAATCCATACATTTGAAAGTATGATGTAAAGACTCACAATCGTTTAATACACATTATATCTAGCAACGGTTTTCACGTCAATTTGCAGTTTTCTCTCAATAGGATAGTGTAATGTAGTTTAATATGAAGTGAAGAATCAGCTCGATCTAGTTCCGGCGGCTGCAGCTCCGGCGGCGGCGGCGGGACGTCTCGCTCCATCTATCTCACTTTGTCTGCAGTCGCGAGACTGTGGGTAGTGGGTGGCGTCTAATTGTTCATGCTTCTCATTTTACAGGAATTGCTTTAGTTGAATACAAATAAAATGTAATACCATAGATTCATAACACAAAGATGGTGTGTAGTCGCAGGATTCGTAAGCCGTTTTATGTGCCCCGAAAGGGAGCCCTTGACGCATCGCTACGCTGCGATAAGTACGCTTGTGTGCGTGTCACCGAGTGAAATAAGCTTATCTCTTGCGCTCACTGTTGACATAGGTTGTTAGTGAATGATGATGATGACATATGGAGCTCCGTAGTCAAAATATGAAATACTAAATTATAAAACTATTTATTAAAGAAGCATATTATAAGCAAGAGAAATTTTCTACTGGTTTGGTTATTACAATATTATATATTCTAATCATCATTCATTGTTTCTGAGATAATATTTATTATATACTAATATTGCTAAATATGTTGATTATTATTTAAATTATTTTAAACTCGGTAACTTTACGAAACAATTCAATATTAACATCATTCAACTTTTGTTACAACTAGTTCTCGTGCTAATAATAAAACTTTTGAAAAAGAATAAAACTAATAATTCATTGGTCCTTAGTAACCGGATTCAAATCAAACCACCGTTGATCGGGAAGCGGCTTTTTGCGTTCATTAGTTTGAGTTCTCTTAATGAATAGAGCTGCAAGTATCGGTAATAATTCCTCCCCGCCTGAATCCCGACCCCCCACCTCACACCTTCCCTAGACCCAAGGCAGGTCTGCGACTTTGTGGGAGAGATGAGAAATTGATCCGCGATTAAAAGTTTAGTCTGGCATTATTTTTACAGCACAAATTGATTGAAAATTTAATTTTCTACTTTCACATGAACAGAACTGATTAAGGGTTCTTGGCTGAGACTTTAATGTTTTTATTTATTTATTCAACATCCTCAGTATCAGCCAAAATACCGCCATTAATAGACTCAGGGGTTTTGTAAGGACTTAAAGATGTCACGGTAAGCTTACCGTATAAGATTGTTGGACTATGAGTCGTCGCCGGGCAGACGAGCTGGTTAACCCAATAAACTTTGTCGCGCCGCCGCCGGTGTCGCTGCTGCCCGACATACGCCTGTGCCATTTACTCAATCTGACTGATTTGAAAATCATTTTATCGCTTTTGGTCATCAAAGCCTCGACTGTCATTGTGCAAGATGCACCACAAAATAGATGAAGTTGGCAGTTGGATAGGCTTACTGTTATGCATCCCCTTCACACCTCGTGCGTAAGAGTTTGCCCGAGTATGTACTTTTGGTACAATTTGTACAAAAGGGAAAATTCCTTGTTCTAAACAGATTCGTAATGTAGTCCGGGTAGTAGTATGGCTAGTTAATATTAAAATAGTAAATCTCCATTTTGCCAAAAAATCCAATAGGTACAATATTTCTATACTAAGAAAAAAATTATGGGTAAGAAAGCGGCAGTCCTGTGTCAACATCTCCCCCCCCCCGCGCCGCGTCGTCCGCTCCCCTCGGCAGAGCATCTTGACACGGTTACTGGAGAGCGGTGTCGGGTGACGCGAGCACTTACAAACTTATTATTTGGAAGTATTGGTGCGGAGTAGTTTCACGTTCGTGAACAAATCTTCTGTTTACATAAAGCGAAATAACGGCGATGGCAGTTAGGTAGTTAATAAGTAAAACCACTGTCACAGTTTTTTGTGAACAGGTTTCAAAGATGATTATTTGAAGTTTAACCACAGAATAGATACGAGTGTTATTAACAAGTAGCCTAGTACAGTCTAAGAATGGTGCTTAACAATGCTTGCAAGTAAAGGATATCGTTGAATTTAATAATATGTGTTTTTGTGTGCTCCTTCTCATTAGCATTTTCTACTGCTAGGTGCAGTAAAAAATGCAGCTAATTGTATCGTCAGGCAAATACGTCTATGTGAAGTGATTTTAAATTCATATCATTCATACTATTACACATCCCAACTCAGTAAGCCAAAGCACACTTTAGAAGAAAATTCAGCTGAAAATCACTTTGCGCTGAAACCGTGTCACACGTCAAATACAACATTTAAGACGGCTCAGTCCGGTCGAGCGAACAGCAAACATCTGCACACGCTCGCCGCATTGATCGCGTCGTAGCACTCGTAGCACTCGTACTCGTAGCACTCGTACTCATAGCCATACAAGTACATCACGCGGGTTTGTTGTTTCATCGTTCAAGAGCTCACTCAGTTTAGTAGCAGTACTTGCAGCAGCACTGTCGCTATTATTATTTTTGCCTACTTTTATGTCTGGCTGAAGGAATATAGTAAATATATCAGTGACAAGGGACATGAGTAGTGTCTATCTCTCAGGTTGACGGGCGGCATTTTGCATGCCGCCAGCATGTAATTTTGCACTGGAATAGGCATTAATGCAACTATATAAGTTGATTGTTTGTTACGTTAGCTATTAGTTTTAAAAAAGAACCCAAGTGAACAGCTGAAATTGACGCCCGTTTGCAACAGATTCACGTTTCAGACGGTAGACTGAAAACTAAAAATCCCAGGTGGTATGCGTTCAAACCCTTTGGTGAAAACGAAAGACAGTTTCGATTGTATAGCATAGTATAACACAGCCTTTCCTTATTCAATAAAATATTTAGGTATATTTAAAACATGGCTTTTTATAACTTTAAAGTAATGGATGCCATTTGATAAACATTACACAGTGAAGCATCTACGGTTTTGAGACTGATATATTAATCCGAGAGGCCGCAGGTTCAGTTCTCAGCAGGTCTATTGTCATACCGACCGAGATAACAAAGTTAAACTTAACGTTAAAGTTTATACCTTCTTTAAGGTTGTGGTGATTTCACTTTCTCCTAATATAGCTAAAATCCCTAAATTTAGTGGGGGACATTAATTTAATTAATAGATTAATTATATGGCCATGAATAACTATAATTATATTAATTTTAATATCATTTTTTGGAGCTGGTTATAGATTATATATATATACTCATATTATACTCAACATGGAAATTAAAATATTGGTATTTATATATTCCATATAAGAGTTTCTCTTAAATCTTAAAACGAGGTAAGGAAATAATTACAAGAGTGGGCTTTAGAAACAAGGATTAGCATTGAGAAAAAAGGAAAATATAAAGCACTCGTTAAAAATACATTTTGAATTCGATTAAGAATATTGGAGCGCCAATAAAAAGCTCACAAGTCCCGGAAAACATTCATCTATATTTTATTCACACTGCAAATGTATCCTCACTTCAGTCATGTCCTTACTTTGCCTTATTTGGAATATATTGGCCTGATTTGGCGTCTACAGACGTGCCAACGACTTGGCAGCGAGCCCTGAGTATTGCTAATTTGTCAACCGTTTTAACTCTCCTCTTTTCTCCTCGCTTTTAGTACAATATTAAAGGCAAAAAGTTCATTTTACTTCATCTGCTAAGTGTGTGCTCTGTGGTAAGCTTTTATGCTATTAATTACTACGTGCGAATATGTCTAAATAATCATTAATGTTAGATTACAATTATGTTAGGATGGGTTTTTTGTTTGCTTTCTCGGTGTCTCTCGGAGTATATAATATCTCGGTGTCTCCTGTATATTGTAATTATACAATTGTTTTGCTTTGCTACTTCATTCTTCAATAAAACTCAAAGACATAGAAATCAAAGCATCGAACACACTATCATATTCATTTAAAACTCAAGAAAAATATTAAGCAATGTAGTTAAAATAGAATTGATAATACCAAATTGGCAGGTGTGTGGAAGGCTTTACCGTCGTGTTGGAGTAGGTAAAGTTGGCGCGACATTCATGAGGCAGTTGACACTGATTTATGCGCCCGCAGTTTGCCACTTCCACCGGAGTTCTTTTTACAGTTAAACATAAATATCCCTTAACTGGAGTTCTTTTATTCTTAAATTGGATAAGGTTGTAAAAGGTTAATAATCAACCCATTAATTTTCCCTTAACTAGCTTTAGAATTAAAAGATTTTTACCCGTATTACTTGGGTATATTTTCTGATGAGCTACCTAACTTAGCGGTACATGCTGGTAGCTGTCACAACAGGTCTTCGAACCTCTTTTTGCATGTTCAGAGGATAGTAGTATAATAGGTAAGGAGTCGGGTGGCACTTCGCCACATATATCCCTCGGTAGTCACCCACAGTAGGAATATTCCGGAACTTCATTAGAACACACACACTGGCACTCGTCGAGTCGTAATGAAAAATATTCTCTGATAAACCCCGCGTCACTGTAGCAGCTTATGCCGCTGGCAGTACTGCAGGGGCAGGTACTTAGCCAGAGCCCGAAGTCTGTCCTATGGCGACTCTTAAATTGCTGGTGGACGGATGATTCTAGGACGCTACACCGTTACTCCATACTCGAGGGTCAACTCGCCCTCAAACCCTACCAGCTGCGGTCCTCATGTTTTTCATTCAACATTACAACAAATAAATAGCAGCCAGATAAAAACATCGACGGATATATCTTCGTTGATTTATGTATAATAATATATGAATTGAAGAAATCCTCCATGTGATCGTCGATGCTTAGGGCATATTGCACGACGGGGGAGGAACAATGCAGAGAATCGCTACAGAGATGAGAGCACAATGCGTGTCATAAACAAGGCGTATATCTTTTACTTGATTGCCCGCACTTTTACTGTCTATGATATAGCCTTGTTATGAAATTGTTGTTCCCAACGAGTAAGAAATAAGAAAAATGATAAATTTCGTATTTGTATTGTTTAATGAAAGCGTTTTAGTAAGGGAAAAACATAAGCGCATTAAGCTGAATCATGTCGATTTTATATAATATATAGGTTTATAAATACAGAAAATAGTATATAATATAATAGGTTTATAAATACAATAAAGTAGAGTAAGTACTCTCACAATTTCTTTCGCATGAAATTTACTTTTTCTCTCTTCCTCTTTCTCCTGCGGAAACCGTGGATTACATAGGATAGAAACTAGTCAATTTAATTATATATGTTGCTCAATATCCTCTCTATATTTTAGTTATAGTAAAACAAAAGTGGACCATAAATAATTAAAGTATATTGTAGATTAACAACTGATGAAACACAGTTGTTTAAAATCTGACACACTTCAATTTTATTACTTACTTACTAGCGGAGGCGGCCAAGCTTCGCTTTCACATATGTGCACTTCTTCCCGACCCCTACACGAACTCTACCCTACCCTACCCTATTCTACCATAGCCTATGTCACTCTCCATTCTTTCTACTATCTCCACTTACAAAATCATGTCAGTTTGTCGCTCCGTTTTGCCATGAAAGACAAAGAAATAATATTAGTACAATCGAGTATATTATTCGACCATTTATTATTTAAGTTCATTATAATGCAGTGATGAAGTGGCAATAACAACTGAAATGTCACTGCGACCGCACACGGCGGCGGCGCGCGGCGGGCGGTGCTGGGCGGCGCGCGGCGGGCGGTGCTGGGCGCCGGCAATACGACAGCGTGCCTGCGCCGCACTAGCGGCCAACTGCGGAGTATTATCCATGTAACATGATATTCAGTTATCGACGATCAACATACTAATGACAACAATGGTTACTGGAATTATTAAAACCCCCAGAAAAAAAGTGGTGTTTACAGAGGACGACAGTTTACAGTTCTTAAAGAGGACGGTGGATAAATTTTTGCACAGTGCTTTTTATAGGAAACTAATTTCTTGAAGAATGTTCTTATTACATGTATATTATGAGTATGAGTATTAGGGAGACTATTCATTCATATACGAAGATATCAACACGATGACAAGATTTTTCTATACTGTGAAAATGACACAAAAGTCATTATTTAAGTTAAATCATTAACTCGGGGTGATAATGACAACAGAAGAAGAATATTTCGAAATATTTTTATAGCCAGAATAAAGTCTTGAGCCCAAGAACTCAAAATCCACAGACGACCAATTTATCACTCACAATCACTCCCTTTCTGACTACTTAAATGTCGTATAATACAACTTTAAACAAAAAATCTCTTGTACGAGTATGCATTGCGGAGTTGTGTTATGAGCACATAATATATTCACACATACAAATTGGCGGAAATTCCACCTTACGAGTAGTACATGAATGTTTAAACTTAATATCATTTAAAATTCGTTCCATTATAATGCACGTTGCGCGAATTAATTCACTCCCACGCGAATTCATTGAAGTAGTTATAATATTGCGCGCCGTAGCTTGCAGAGTACTGCCGCTGAGGTCGGCATATCAATAGTAACCGGCGGGGTAAATATCATTTAAATTAATAAATATTGTATGCGAGAATGTTTCCACATATATCTCATCACTGATCAATGTCGATTAACTTTTAATAAACATATTTTATTCGGTATTATTAACTATTTTTTGATTTTTAAATTTAAATATTTTTTGTGCATGTGACTGTTTGACGTAAGCAGCTTGTAGCACATTTAATTACCCTCAGCGTGTTAAATTTTAGAAGTGATGATAACACACATAACACTTTAAAAGTTATCAACACACATAACACTTTAAAAGTTATCGTAACGTATAAAAACACACACACACACACAGACACACGAGTGTACGAATAAAACGATTATACTGCGGTTATGTTTAAAGGAGACGTAATATGAGATGATTAGTTTGTTAAAAAGATATCTGCGTCTTGAAACACGATGTATTTCCCCTTTACATAAAGTCCGGTTATATAAAGAGGTTGAAAAAAAAACTTCTTAAAACTTGTCTAAGACATTGTTAGGAAGTTGTGATTTTAACACGAAACTATAAGTCGTTAGTAAATTTAAATATTAAAGCATAATAATAAGTAGAATTTGGGTTAAGCGAATAAAAAATATTTGAAACGAAAGTTGAGAATTTTGTGTTCAAAATTTTTTAATTATTATGAGTTTCTAACAGTATCCAGTTTATCTGTCATTTCAAGGTTGAACCTCTCCCGAAGCCGTTTTTACTGGACTATTATTTAAATAGTTCGTGTCAATTTAATAGTTGCTACGCTGCTACAAACCTCTACGAAGTTCTACGAATCCATGAATCTCAATTGCGTAGCCATTTTGTTAACTAGGTTAAACAGTTAGTTATACTCTCTAGATAATTTATTTATTCTAGTTTAGTTAGCTCGAGTCAACTTTAGTTTATTGACCTAAGAAATCTCTCGTTCTAGAACGCTGAATCGGTTGGTGTACAGGCCTTGCAAAGTATACCATTATATAAAAAAAAATTATATTTTTTATAGTAACGGTGATAATACTTTTCATTGACGAAACTCAGGTCACAACTGCCAATCATGTTTCAAGATTAGTTATAATATAATATGCAAGGGGTAACATCATGCACAAGCGTGTAATAGAATTTAGATGCACTTCTTATTGCTTGCTTTCTCCTTGTCTAGTGGACTAGGTTAGGTTCCAAAAAGAGATTAAAAGTGTAGGACAGATAGCTTCATACTCTCTCGGAGGCAACTAGGTCCTACAAGACCTACAACTGTCGTAGGACGTGGCCTCACGAGGTGTTGCTCAATTAAAGCAACGTTTATCAATTGATTAATTAATTAAGCCATACTGTTATAATTGTAATTTTTATTCATAATTTGTAAAATGTATAATTGTAATTCTCTCATAATCATTCTTCATTTTATAAACATGTAATTCTCTCTCCACTTTTAATTTTAAAATTTTAAAGTTCTCGTTTAAATTTTTTCTTTTGGTTTTTGTCAAAATGTGTAAATTCAAATTTATATTTTGTTTTTTTTCTTTTTATTTGTCAATTTTAATTTCTATTATTCGTACGACCTATACTTTTTGCATGCTGTGGCTACCTATAAGTAAAATTATATGTGTTATGCTACCCTTATTTGTAAAATATTTTATATGTGTTCATATAATTTTGTTGGTGGTCCAAATAAATAAATAAATAATTATCAGGTGGAACGTTCGCTTGTTTGCCTCAATTATTATTACAACAATCTAACATCACTGACTTCGCAACTTCAGGTTGCTACAGAGATTTTCTTGAAAGGAAATCCCAGTAACCCGTCGTACGGTTGACCTGAACCGAGATTAAGCAATTAGATTATTCAATATCGGATTATCATTAGTCGTTGTTGAATAAGCTAATCACTAGACTATGAATAACAAGAGAACAAATACGAGATCAGTTTAAACTTGGGATAAAAGATTAAAATTATTTCTAATATTTTTAGATTGACAAGAGATTGACTGCAACATATCAGTATATTTGCGGAAGGTGTTAGTAAGATTGATACCGCGGGTTCATTCCGCGCAGAATGTCCGCCGACCCTTGTCACGGCGGCCTACAGCCGTCAATATAACTCGCCTCTCGTCGTTACATTAAGTCGATGGGCTCACTATGCTAAGAACGGTCAAGTGCCGTCGATTTGTTATGTTTATTATATGGCAAAGGCTTTGCACTGGGTACAGCTGTTTTGTGAGTGTTAAAACTTCTACAAGGCTCCAAGTTGATAAGGCAAAACAAGGTTTGCTTGGTTAGCTACTACTTACATCATTTTGCACTTTGTAATAGAGCTTGTAAGTAGTTTTGGTTATGCCGAAGAAATAGTTACATTTTCTTTTGGTCGTCACTGGCCCTTAAGACACGGGCTTACCTAGTTTAAGGGCCAGGACGTCATTGCAATTTATGTACTGAGTTTTTTCAAATAAACAATTCTTAATTCTTCTTTTAAACTACTAAACTTATTTCAAATAAATAATAATAATAATAGTAAGTACATAAACAATGCGAATTTGACGATGTTTATTTCAGGGTTTTAATTGCTTTTAGGTCGTTTAATAAATTTAAACATAAGGAATCTCCTCCAACTAACGCGATATATCATTGCGAGATAAACAATCAGCAAGCTAGGGTCCAACCCGACATGTTCCCAACTTCTCTACAACTTTAATACATCTAGACTTACGACATTTACACTGGATGTGGGTTCACTCGGCACTGCGGGATTTATGCGGTGGTATTTCTGAAACAAAAGTTACGGGAATTTAGTTTTAGTTTTGTGGTTACAAATATTTTATTTATGTAAATCCAGTCCAGCTTCTTATCCGTGTTCATTGAATGTTAATTATATATTCTTAAATTGCATTCATATCCGTTGTTTGTTTGTCTTTTTGTTTGAATGATGTTACACAATAACCCTGGAGTTTACTCTGTGGTCGCACACGCAACTCAATCAGAGCGGAGTGCGGCGCGCAAAGTGTCGGCGAGCTGCGTCCCACCATCCATCTTCATTGCACGCAGTGTGCCGCGAGGTAGCGAGTTAGCATTACCTTCCACCGACATTTGACTCGTGCTTAAACCTGACAAACCTATAACTTCTCCATATTTGGTCTCAAACCAAGAAAAAGTTTTATTTGAATTCATTCAGTAGTTTCAGCGTTATGCCCGAATAACAGAAAAAACATGGATAGACAAACAAACAGACAGACAAAAATAGAAAAAAAATATTTTTAGCTTCAGTATCGATTGTATAAATGCCCTGCAATAAAAAATTTCAAAATAACTTGAATGTACAGAATTTGACCTGAAACAGTTTTATTGTAAGTTCTACATGGCGCTAGTAGGACATTATGCCACCACGTTACAAATGGTATAAGTTAAATCTCAAATTGCGATAGATTGTATAGAATTTGACCAGTTTTATTATAAGTATATAATAGATATAGAAGCTGATATAGATATAGATTAGACATACACAGTCTTGTGTTGTGTAGTGTGCATTGCTTCAGTGTAGTGAGAGTAGTCTACTTAAAAGTTAAATACATTCAGCGTTTGCTTGTGTGCACAGCACAAGGCCGGTGATGTTGTAGCCCCGCATGTGTGACGCTAAATGCCTATTTGCATAATGGCGTCTCTCTTCGCTCCACTCCATAATGGATGCTGCGAGCTTTTTCTCAATTCACCGCCTAAGTTATGGATAGACATAATTTTGTTTGACAAGTTTCAAAAAAATATTTTTGGAGTGTTTTCAGACTGAAAAAGTCTTTTGTAATTTAAAATTGGATAGCTCTCATTGCTTTAACTTTTGGAAGATTACACTAAAGGTCATTTTCAAGATGTCTGATCAATATTCACTAACTAATACTAATTATTTACTCAAATATTCAATGAGTTTGAGCGTTGAAATGAGTTATTGGATGAATAGGTACCGTCAAACTATAATAATTGTGTCAAATGTACTTATCGGATGAATTTTTTCGTTATCCATTCGTTACTTGAGCAAAGGCTACAACTCCAATCAACAATATGCCGCAGTAGAGTCGATGTTCACAACAATGTATCGGAAATTAAGCGCTTATTACACTCCGAGGTAAATAAAGTGTAGGTTTATTGAACTGACAGAAAATCTAATTACCGGTGGATAATAGCAGAATAGCGTAGCGGTGTAGCGCCGCGCGGTCGATGTTGTAGCTCGAGTGCTTGCTCTGTGTGATTGATCGGGTTAGGGTGGCCGCTCACTGACCATTTTTAGTTGGTCGACTTTTTAATTGTGCGTGATTTAGTTGGACCGATGTGCGGGCTGTCATACATCGCTATACCTGTTCTATAATCGGCCGACTTAGTCGGCCATCTAAAAGTTGTAAGTGAGCGGGGGCTCTTCGTGTAGCGACACACCTGCGGAACGTTCGTTGCACAGTCGGCGCGCTGGCGTTTTGGAAGAAGAGATTATGCGCGCCGAACTTACGGTCGAGTAACGCGTCGCATAATATCGGCTTGTGTGACAGAGGCAATTTAAAAATCATTTCGAACTGTTACATTCTCCTAGTAGTAGAAGTTTTTGCTAGTAGAAGTGCTGACAAATAAGATCAGTCATCAGTTCTAATACAAAGTAAGTTAATCTATGGCCTCGAAGTTTAGTATTTTCTCAACCATATACGTACTGAGATTTGTCTATTTTACTTCGGATTACTTACAGGTTAACATAATAACCAGAAGAACGACGGAAACTTTTCTAATTTTTATCCTAACCCTAAAGAGGACCGGTTTCTTTTCGCAGTATCGAAACTCAGTAAATAATTGTGAATATGCATGGAAAATAAACACAAGCCAATAATGGACTTCATTATGCGCTTTTTCGGGACTATCTCGTAGCCGATAAAAGCCTTTGTGACGTCATCCGTGACTAAAAGTTTTCCACGTCCTGCTCCAAAGTACAGCTATTTTAATTCCAAACTTCTTTAATATGAGTTTAGCGGTTTAGGCACGATATTGTGCCAACAGGGTACTGACGGTAGTCCGCGTTCACACATGATTTTCTTTATGTTAGACTATTTAAAGATATACTATAGAACTATTACTGAATGGTAACAGTGTTAGTTAACGAATTATATGAATAGCATAATTAACTTTACAGGTGCCCCGCTTGTAACAGTAAACTTATACAATAAACTTCACAATGCAACTTCAGTCACCACCAGGTGAGATTGTAGTCAAGGACTAAAATAAGCAATGCAAACTTTTGTAAAAACAATGAAAGCACACTCTTCAGATCGGATCACAGCGATGCTGCTCGGCATAGATTTAGGTGTTACCTCTGCCCTGCGCTGCCATTGCCGTTGTGCTTCTCCGATCGAACTTTTTCACAAACAACAACTAAACTTCCGTTTTGTCAAGCAGCAACGCCCTACGTACGTAGCGTCAACGTTAGAGGACTCGTTTTGTGTCAACTGTACAAAAACAAAATTATAATTAAGCTAACAGAAACCCACAACACAGATTACAAGCCCCTGTTGCAGTACACTATCCATGTAGTACCGTCGCATGCGGCTTCTCCCGCGCTTCAGGATTAATGGAGTTTCCGCTCCATCGAAGTCCTACACAGCTCGGAGCGGACGCGGCTCTATATTTAGATATTTGAGCTTCACTGAGTATTCCTATAAAGCCGTTGCCTGTGACGTGTTTACGTAACCGCTAGAGTAAAAGAACCTCTTCTATTATTTTGAAATGATATACCGACTCTAACTTTTAAATTAGTAATAAATAAAAAGTCAAAGCTACAGCTACACTAATTGATTGAATTTATGAAATGCAAAATAATTCCTAAAGCTTTATAGCAGTATTTATAGTATAATATAAATAATGTTGTCAATGAATCCAGCGAGAAATGTGACGCTTAGAGCAGCTTACAGCTTCATAACAGATGTAAATTAAAATCGTTTATGCAAATTCCATAGAATCGCGAGCTTTCGCCCCCCGCCCCGCGCCGCGCCCCGCGCTCTCAGATGCTCATCGAGACATTCATTAAAAGATTATTTCATTCCCGCTGTTTCTTTTATCTTATGAAAAGAACTCGACATTGCCATTATTCTGGATTAAAATATAGAATACCTAGATTTAAATAGTAATGGACAGAAATATAACAAGTCATTATGAATAGCTTTGTGACGGTTCAAGAGGTATTTAAATCTTTTCAGTGCTTTCCGATTGTCTACGCTTACTCATTGCACTCAAAGATGCTCTAATGACAAAAGTACTATGCCATACTTATCCAACCATTACCATTTAACTCTTTTCTTATAGATGAATACCTACCGTTCCGCGAAATTTTAAAGTTTAATTATAATTATTATAGTAGGTATTTACTCTTATAAGGAGTAATTCGAGGATTTGCCACTTCAAAGTGCATTTACCAATACAATGTTGTAGTAGGTAGTGAATCTATTTCATTTGATATCATGATATAATGATATCATGATGATACTCGGGAACTGAACTATTGGTAAGAAAGTTCGTAATACACAATCACACAGGACAGGAAACAACAGGAAGGAAGGATAAAACTATTTTAGGATCGCTTTATGCTATATGTTTTTTAAATACCTATTAAACTTAATGACAATTGATTGAGTATTTAAGACGCAAGGGCGTATCAAAGAATAGTGAATACGGTGGCTTCTCAACATAGTGACAAAGTCACTACCCACCTGTACGCTAAGATATTTAAAATTCCCTAACAGATTTTAATGCAGTGTATTTTATTCGATAGAGTAATTCAAGACGAAAGTTACGAAAAGATGAATGAGAGGAGGACGGGGGGATGCGTATAGTTTGACATTGTCTTACACGCGATCAAGTCACCGGCGTACCCCAAAATAAAATTCGTGCAGTTGATAACATTATGATAAAAGATAAGGGAATAAAACAAGATTGAAAGTTTGGAAATCAATACTTTTTACATTAAAAAAAAAAAGTTGTTTTGGCGTTCAAATTAAACCCAACTGCCGAGTCTGCAGCCCGTAACCCGTCGACAGTCGTCGACCAGGGCCGGACCGTCCATACGGCGAACGGAGCGGTCGCTCCAGGCGCCAAATCCTAGGGGGCGCCGAAATGGTAAATACAAGATAGATAGACGATCGAAAAGAAATAAATTTCTTTTCGATCGTCTATATTTAAAGCGAAGAGATGAATGCGACGTGCGCGAATTTACTTCTAATAGAGGCGTCTTTCTTTACCTATGGTGCAGGGAGTGCGTTGATTTTAACCCGGGTATATATAGGTAATATATATAGGTAGCGCCCTCGCTAGGGTGATGATTGGGTGGCGGTGGCGCTGCGTGAGCTAGAGAGTCTTTACTTATAGTGCAGGGGGTGCGTTACACCCGGATGTCGCGATCTCAGGGGCGCCCAAGCGCCACTCGCCGCGCGGGTTTTATAGGTACAAGGGGGCGCTACGGTGATGATTGCACCCGGGCGCTACGTGAGCTAGAGTCTTTACCTGTAGTGCATGGGGTGCGTTACACCCGGGTGCCGCGATCTCAGGGGCGCCCAAGCGCCACTCGCCGCGCGGGTTCTATAGGTACTACTTTGGAACATTGGATTTTGGTCGTGTCCACTTTTTAGACTGTACTTTTGTTTCTGGAGTTAAAGTAATATACTCAGGTTTTAACCATGGTCACAAAACATACAAAAAAGTATCTGCCTCAAACAACTCCAAGCAGTTGCGAAAATTCGTCAGTCGATCGCGTATTTGTTCAACTCAAAGAAGCCAAGGCGATTATGTGATGTTTGCCTTTTGTTGAGATGCCAATAGTGTCAGCTATCTTCCTAAAAGTCAATCTATCTATCTATCTATCTATACCATAATAAAAGAGTAGAAATCGAGTGTCTGTACTTTGCCCAAATTTAACTAAAATCAAGTTAGGGCAATTAGAAGTGAGCAATTGAATACGAAAACATTTTTTTTAATTTTCTTGTCTGTCTGTCTGTCTGTCTGTCCTTCTGTCTGAATGTTCGCGCTATTCTCTGGTTCTACTAGACGGATTTTGATGCGGATTTCACAAATAGATTAAGCATAGTCCAGGGCAACATGTAGGCTTTGTTTCATTAAGATCGGATATATAGCAAAAAACGCGAACTTTATTCTACACCGGCCTTCGGCCGGGGACTTGTAATAGGGCTTCCGACTGTGACTATGGCTGGGCATTTTACCCAAGCGCAAAAAACGCGCGGCCTTCGGCCGCGAACTTTATTTTGCAGCAGCCTTCGGCCAGGGGTTTGTAATAGGGTTTTCGACTGTGGCTATGGCTGGGTATTTTACCCAAGCGCAAAAAACGCGCGGCCTTCGGCCGCGCACTTTATAATATACTACTATATCATAAAAAAGTTTTCATTAAATTAAAAGCGAAACATAACATCGTATGTGCTATCTTCTGATCAGTTTAAAGGCGGTACCAAGTTAGTGCTGTGTTAATTGAAGCCGTATCTGAAAGAAGTGTCCGAAAATCCAGTTAAAATCTTTATGATTTAAACGGCTTGAATCGAATCGAAATCGAACGGTCGAATTGAGAGAGAAACCTCCTCCTTTTTTTGAAGTCGGTTAAAAATGTATGTATGTATGGCTACGAACTTTTCAAACGTCCCTAGTATATAATGTTAGGACCAAACAGGAAAGGCGCCATAATTGGATCTCGCTCCATTCTAAAATTTACCTCGGTCCGGCGCTGTCGTCGACGATAATTGTGAAAACTTTCCGAACCACTACGAAAACAACTGATTCAATAAAACTCTCTTTATAATCATATCGCCGATTGTTTCTGCCACTTTTTCTACTTTTATCTTTTTGTTATTTTTATTTATCGGACGTAAAATAATACGATGTAAGAATGTATCTTTCGTATATTTAGCGCGCCCTGTCAGCGTCGTAAAGCCGTTGAGGGAATACCGAAGCCGTAAAAAAACATTATTAAACTCTCGCCAAATATTTGTGAGAATCCCAAAATATTTTACTATCCAGGAGCTCGATTGTTTACACCTTTCCTTTACACGAAACTACATAAAAGTAGATACCTACATAAAAGTAGGCGATAGGTCGTACGCTACAAATTTTTACGAGGGTTCATCGGGGTCACACAAAGGGCGCAATTAACATTTTATCGCCACCTCTCGCGCCGTACATTTCTGTTTCTATTTACACTTGGAGTTGAGCCGTCAGATTAGATGACACTTCAAAACTAGAACGGGCCTTTACTCCTCTTAACGAAACCTAAACAATGCGAAGGGTTATCGTACCGCACTCGACGACATACTGACAAGTTCAAAGAAATGTTGAAACACTGTCGACCAAGTGTAAAACTGATATGTGCATGTTGGACAATATTCGAAATTCATTTTATTTCCATTCCATATTCTAACCCGACGAAGCTTGTTATTGCGGCTCGATAAGTTATTTACGCGCCGCGGCATCGTCGCTTCTATTTCGTTTTTGCGTTTCCACCAGTCGCTGCTCAGTCGATACATTTTTAATTCGATAAACAAATGAGCGCGACGCGGCCGCAGCCCGCAGTGTACTCACACCGCAAGGGGCGCCCACGGCCCGCACTTGTTCACTTTTATTGGATCTCTTCGACTTATTCATAAACTTTTCTCCGTCCGTTATGTGCTCGTACACGCTCCACTTCAGATATTTGCTTTTGAATTAATATGTCGAATATTTTTGCTAGGATAGATCTCATTTTGTTTGCCTGTCTGTGTACGTTTATCTCTAAAGTTATAATACCCGATTGAAGGTAGACTTTATTATACAATTAATCCGAATATCGTGCAGACATCCGAATGTCATTCACTAATATAAACAATTGAAATATGTAATTGTAAACACAAATACGAAAGATGCAGAAATAAGATACTCAGGGTATATTGTTTGAAGATTCCAATTAGACGAGTATATTCTAAGTAAAATAATTATCCTTATTTACGTATTCTTCATTTACAAATACAATTACGCTGGTAAATGTAGTAAATTGAGAGGAGAGAGTCTCATATGTTACTGTCAAGGCAATTTCAAAAAGAAGTAAAACTGACAATCCCTTTAATACTATTTCTTAACATCTTGAAAACAAACATACGGCTACAACAAGTTATGTAAGGTTGGACACACAGAACAGACAGCGCTAAAAGCTAACGCTTTTAGGCTCGATAGGCCTCTATCGTTTGATAAAAAATTTTCATCTAACGAACCTGAAAAAACACTTATTTTTTTAAACTACGTTCAAAATATAGCTTTATTTTGAAATTGCTTGAATACATTCAAATTTCACTTACTGTTACTTCGTATTACTGCACTGGAAGTGTAAAATAGTATATTCGCAAGTGATAAATCGTTTTATGAACAACAGAGTCGCTTCGCCGCTAACATTTCGCGCGCCAGCAATATTATTTAGCGCACCAAAGTTATTTGAACTCGCTAAGTGTGTGCAACTAAAAGCTAACTACTGGAGTCGCTTCGCTAAGTCTACGCTGACTCTAACTGCACTACTCGTACGAATAATAACGTACGTTCACATATATGAGTATGTGTACTGTTGTTATTTTAACTTGCATTTTATATCAAAATTATATTTTTTTCTTTTAAAGTAATAATTAAGCCGAGAGAGAAATGTTATTGCTTCGATCCCTCTGAACTATTCTGAGCCATTCCTAATACAGTTATCCTAAAAGGGGAATGGTATAGTAATATAAAATAAATAGATACATCACGAAGGATATTTGTGTAAGCCCCGGCCTCTGCCATTAAAGATCTTCATCAAATTAAATGTTCTCGTACATTTGGTAAAGTATAAATTTTCATTTAAATCAGGCCTTGTAAAGACCCAGACCCTTTTAAGAGAGTTTCATAAAAAGTTTTTCATCCCTTTTCCTGTTGGACTTTCAGAAATCTTTTCTGAGTGTCATTAAGACAAAAAACACTGTTTGAATTTCAGCTTGTTGGCTTTAATATGTCAGCCAGTTACCTCTAGCTTAGCGAATCATTTAAACTGTCGAAGTGATATTGGCAACTGTGTGTGGACTCCGACGACACACTCAACAAGAGAACTCGATCAATGAAAGTTATTCTTTACAATATTGTCAATGGGCACTCGCTGCTTTGTGGGCGAGGTATAAAGGCTACAATAACCTAGTTCGCATGCCGCCCCCCGCGCCGTATTGTGCTGTAGTATCGGCTCAATGGTGCTCCAACTTTAGTTACACGCTCGTGTGCTGGAATAATAAGTGCCCTGCTACGTATGCCGCTACCTCATGTTTACCGTATTATTACAATTTCGTTTTAATACAATTTTAGATTGTTATGAAAAAAAACAATAACAGAATTTACTCGATGATGATTGAAAAGATATCAGCGAGTAACATTTGATCCCCGTATGCTCACGGAAATGGGAAGTATGCGGGTGGAACAGTGGGGCATCGCTAGTTATAATTGAATAGATTCAGTGAGCCGCTCTCCACTACAACTCTTATAAGCAACGGCGGAGATCAGAAGGGGGGAGGGTTTGGCGGATATTGGATCTGCTCTGTAATGCGCCGCGCGCTAACTGGCGCAGAGGAAATAGCCTTAGCGTCGCTAACCAGCGCGGAACTTAACCTAATAACATGCTCATGTGAAATTCACTTCTCTATGCAATACCTCAAACACTTTATTTTGATAATAAAATTTAAATTTGAGTCCTGGATGCAGGCGGCTCAGGATCGTGATGTTTGGAAGTCCCTATATAAGGTCTGTGTCCTGAAGTGGACATTCTGACATGATGATGATGATGAAAATTTAGTTCTTGTAAACTAGGCCTACTTAGGAAATCAAAAATTTTTGAATTTTGAAATTTGTATCTACTATTAATTCTGGAATAATTCTGGATCTACTGACCCGATTTTGTAATTTCTTTTACCAACATAAAGCCACTTTCTTTACAAAAAAAAACTTGCTATTAGAACTTCAAAATTATTAAATTACGCATTAGGTGGCTCAGGGATTTCAAGGTTAACTAAATGATGTATGTGATGATTAATGTAATAATATATATATATATATATATATATATATATATATATATATATATATAATAAACCCTAAAATTAAACATTGCTTAGGTTAGTAATATACATACTTATAACTTTCTGAATTTTTGTTTGTTTCTGAATTTATTAACAAGCAAAGCAAAATACTCACGAACAAAATAGTACAAAGGTACTCTAAAAATAATGAGCTTTTTACTTTGTTAAACTTGATAAGAATAAAAACAGATTTCCTAAGAAGCATGTAGAGGAAAATGCTTTAAAAACATCTCCGAAGGTTGCAATGGACGACTTGAATTGAATGAATTTAAACATGTAATGTCGCGCTCTTCCGGGCGCTAAACCTTCCTGTAGCTTTAAAATATTCTAGTAACGTCTTTTCCCGAGTCTTCTTGAGAATCTCGTTATTTGAAAAGCTTTTCTAGAAACAAGATCTATTATTTTTACGATTCTGTATCCACAAAGATGACAACATCTTTACATCAATCTATGAACTTATTTCAATCAGTTTCAGGTATCTAATTCAAAGCTATCCAGTTGCTCAAAGCTATTCTTAATTTTTCCGTAATATATAACAAACATATTTTGACCAAGAGTATTATTTTGTTCTGTTATAGTAGTACAGATACTGTTGTATGTGTGTATAGCTAGAATAACTGCCTAGAAGCCATAGGACAAGAACAGGAAGGACAGGTCTTTCGCCGTAGAAATAGAAACCAAAATAATAATTGTCTAGAGCCGTGATAGCCCAGTGGAAGAGCCGTGATAGCCCAGTGGATATAACTTCTGCCTCCGATTCTGGAGGGTGTGGGTTCGAATCCGGTCCGGGGCATGCACCTCCAACTTTTCAGTTGTGTGCATTTTAAGAAATTAAATAACACGTGTCTCAATCGGTGAAGGAAAACATCGTGAGGAAACCTGCATACCAGAGAATTATCTTAATTCTCTGCGTGTGTGAAGTCTGCCAATCCGCATTGGGCCAGCGTGGTGGACTATTGGCCTTATCCCTCTCATTCTAAGAGGAGACTCGAGCTCAGCAGTGAGCCGAATATGGGTTGATGATGACGAATTGTCTACAGAAACGATTTTTTGACTTGACGTATACTATAACTATTACGGTTAAATTTTATGAAAACGTCGAAGAGATAAGCTGGTGATTGGAACCTTCGCAGAACATTCGCAAGTAATTAATTTTCTTGGAATCACTCCTGGCTGCATAAAGTATCCAATTACAGCGAATTCGTGAAGCGAAAACTTGAAGAAAGTTTCAGGTGAAGAGTTCGTTGGTTCGCTCCGAGGTAAGCAGAAAGGGTTTATTAAAGTTTGCTCGGCGCCCTTTTTATGCAGATGTTGCCGCCTCCGTGTTTGTCTAGCGAATGAGGAAATATGATTTCGGAAACTGCTTTGAGAATTTCTGATGATCTGTGTAACACCAGACGAGTGTTGCCTTGGGTAAACGATACAAGAATTAATTTTACAGTACACTTGAGAGATTCGTAGAGTAAGTAGTTCTCATAACAAATAAATAAAGTTACATATTTAATATACATTTCGACTTGTAGTAATAGTTAGGATTACGAACTGTATATTTTAATATACAATTACCACTATTACTTATTTACAAAGCCTTACTCAACCCTAGGTTCTGCACCTGATTGGACTTTATTAATGGATATGTATGAGAAACATTATAAAATCCCAGCGGATGTCGCTATTTCGAGATCTAGACCAGACATTTTCCTTTTGTCCAAACAAACTAAGCGAATAGTACTTGTAGAGTTTACTGTGCCGTGGGAGACTAACAATCCGAAGGACCATATATAACTATAGATATCCCCCCTTTTAAAACAACTATATGTATTGGTGAAAACCGCATGAATATCCATTCTGTTTGTAAGTAAATCGCGAACAAACAGGCAGAAGCGATACATGATTTTGTTTTAAAATATGTATAGATTAAGGAAAAAACAGAAACCGATGACTTCATCTGAAAAAGTCATCAATAAAGTGCAAAGTATTTGTTACCCGCCCCCGCCGCCCCCCAGAGTAATGTGGGTTATCACCGAACATATGGAGGCTCCGCGTCAATTTACGAGCGAATGAAACTACCCGCGTTTTACTTATTCACGGCCACTAACTCGTCGCAGTAGAGGCGCGATTGCCGCGGCACGCGGACCGGACTGACTTCACGTTTTTTCAGTTTGCTATATGTCTTAATAATAGGATTTTTATCAGTAACCCATAAAATATCATAAGAGGTACTTTGTTAGAGTCATACGAAAATACGGTAACAATGGAAGTATTTTCAAGGTAACTTGTGATATTCACAAAGTCTTTTCTTTATAACTTGCCAATTTCGAAGTTCGTGTATAATTTTCTCAAATCTTCTCACTTTCACAAATAAAATAAGACAGTAAGTACATCGATATAAGTTTTGTTCTCTATAATTTACGTCACTAATTTCTAAGCGTGTGTCGCTTTCATTTAAAAAATTCAGTTTTACTTTGAGAATAATCTCCACTTCAAGTATGCAGATAGAGCTAATCGTACCCCGAGTGTTACCACATCTGTTGCTCGTATCATCAACTAACTCGATCCCATTATCCCTCTAATCTATCGCATCTAAGTGACGTTGATTTAGGTACTCTAACTCGATATAATGGCGCGGCGACGATGTCTCGCCGATGTGTGGCCGATGTGTAGGTGGAGGGATAATCCGACGTGTCAACAATTAGCGAGCCCACAGGAGCCGCGCGCTGCTGATGCGTAGTATTGACTGACGGTAATTATGCTGGCGCTATACATATTGATTCAAGGCATGACACGTACTGGGGCGGAAGGTCATAATATTAAACACTCACGCAAATGTAATTTATATAATTACATGATGGTATGAAATACAGTAGTCAATCGTGTATACTAAAAATCAATTATGTATTTCATCACCAAATAATATACTGTGTGTATTGAATGCTTTAAACCATTTGCGTTAAGTAAGTCAGTAGGTAACAGTAAAACAGTCTCTAAACTATTTTGGACTAGCGCGATCCATTCTCCACGCTAATAGTCAACACACCGTATCTGAAATGCATCCATAGGCACTTCTCCACGTAAAAAGGTAATTGTAAATAAAGGCAGTGTCGCTCTCATTCGGCGCATTCGTCCGGGTATAATTTCCTCGCAATATCCGGGGCCACATCCCGCCGTGCCAGCGCTGGCGCGATCTGTGTCACATCAAATATGGAGCCTCACAGGCGGAATTGTGTAAATTGTAAACTTGTCAAAGACTCATTCTCAGACCATGGCTAATACGATGAACGAGTACTAAGTGATTTTGTTGGTGGGATGATTGACTGTTCGACCGAACATTATACGTTGTCAAAGGCACAGAAAAGGCACAGAAAAGGGTAGAATATTATATATTTTAACAAGAACTATACCCAATTGTTCCCATGACATATAGCAGTGGCTAAGCGGTACGTCTATAAATATTTCAACGTAGAACTTTTGTGCAAAGCATCATAAGCCTTATTGTCCAATGACGAAAATTGCAAATGCAACCAGTATTCTTGCCTCCATGCCACCTGGACATGTTTTATGTAGCTATAAGATTTATAATTACCATACGGACGCACAATTTATCTAAATAGCTATTATTACATGAGTTTTTTCATTCAACTTCAGCCTTATGCAATCTCAAACCGAGCCGCTTGATGGACTAAGCTTTCCAATGAGAGAGGAGCGCGTGTTCGTCGATGAGTAATAATTAAGTTGGAGGCTTACCCACTTATTTACTTACGTACAGACACAAGTAGCGTCGTAACCAGGGCTCGGGGCGCACCTGTTGCTGCGCCAAATGTAAGATGAGTAAACCTCCAACGCTCAGTAAATCTCTCTCGGCGTGTTACTCTCTCCCCACAGGAACTTATAAAGCACTCGGCGTAAACCAAACTCTGTGTGTGTTTATATCTGATAAGCGAATGAATACCGCACGAGCCCCGAGCTCGGCGGAGCCGCGCGTCGTGGTTTATTAGTGTGTTCTCGTAAATGAACAATCCGGGCGTAATAAAGAACGATTAAATTAATCTAAAATACGCAATTTTCCAAACACCATTAAGTTTAATATTACATTGAATACGCTTTCACACCATAATATTAATTACTTCGCCGAAATTGCCTCATTGTGTGTGTATGTGTATTTACGTGTGTGTGGTTGTGTGTTTGTGCTGACGGAATTACAATAATGAGGCGCGGCTCGCGGCGAACTCCGCTAATAATGTGTTCCCGCTTAATGTTCAAGATAATATTGTTTGCTTACAAAGTACGCTCCTAAATTACTTTTTGTACTTAAATATCTTCAGATCTTCTTTTCATTTTCTTTCTTTTTCGCTGAAGTTATTTTTAAACTTTTTCAAGCATTTTCCTGTTAATATTCTATCTTCAACAGAGCTAGCTCACATTTGTCGGTTATTTGGATCATTTCCTCCAAATATATATTATTTAAGATTTACATAAGCGATATAAAAGTGTTTCTGTGAAGATTTTAGAAGGATTTTGGAAGGATTTTAGTTATATTAGTTACTGGAGTTCTAGCATTGGTTATTAGTTATAACTAAAACTGTGAAATAATAATAATAAATAGTGTTTATGGAACATTAATTTTTATTTGTAACTAGCGGACGCCCGCGACTTCGTCTGCGTGAAAGTCGTTGTAAACTTTCAACTACCCCTATTCTACCCTACCCTAACCTACCTCTACCCTACCCTATAGCAACCCTTCCCCTACCCTACAACTACCCTACCTCTACCCTACCCTACCCCTGCCCTACCCCTACCCTACCCTACCCTACCCCTACCCTACTCATTAAGGCTGCATTTCTTTATTTATTCCTCCCACCGCGAGTCGCGTCGAGCGCGGCAACCGTTACACAAAAATAATCCTTAAAGCATGAATTAGTATTCACGCGCGATGGCTTAGCGTATTTCATGTATAACTTTGGTGTTTCTTTACCGATTTTTATGACTCTTTTTTTATTGAATAGGTAATAATGTTAACTTTCTTATTAGGCATGAGTAATGAGTGTTATAAACATAAGAGTAGACAAATATAATTAGAAAGCTCCGAACTGCTAAGCTATCGGGAGTTACACGTGCTATTGTGAGTCAACCATAAAAGATAGACATATATATGCTGTGATGTTTTTATAGATAATTTTAAGGAGAACATTTCCGTCATACATGATTTCTATGTAGCTTTAACCATTAAGGCTATACACGCGACGGAAGCTTAAAAAATTGAGTAACTTCTCCCGTTTTCTCAGCATTTCTCTTCACTGCTCTGCTCCTATTAATCGTAGCGTAATGAAAAGTATACTATAACCTGCCCAGGAGTATGTTGAATAATTGTACCAAGTTTCGTTAAAATCCGTCCAGTAGTTTTTGTTTCTATAAAGAACATACAGACAGACAGACAGACAGACAGACAGACAGACAGACAAAAATTTTACTGATTGCATTTTTGGCATCAGTATCGATCACTAATCACCCCCTGATAGTTATTTTGGAAATATATTTCATGTACAGAATTGACCTCTATACAGATTTATTATAAGTATAGATTAAAGATTTTATAATTTAAAATTTAACAAATAATATTATGTAATACTCATTGAAGAGACAAAATAGTCGGGAATAAACTTTACTGCATACATTCTAGACTTTAAATATATTGTCTTGCTTCTTAAAACAACACTCATTAAAATATTCAGCTGATTCAGATTAGGTTAATTTCGTCTTCTGCGAACTGTGTGAATAAATCAAGACGTTTAGATACATTCCGTTTGAAGCGCTCGCTCCAGCAGTAGCGAAGGAACTAAATCAATTAGTGTTGGTGACAAGTTGTGACGTCAGCGGACAGGTGTCCGGAAGGCGGGTTAGTGCCCGACTTGAGCTAGATACACACTTTACTCTTGTTCAACTTGTAGCTGTTTTTAGTTTTTAATTTTAGGAATGGTTGGATGTTACAAAGTTTACGACATAAAACTGACAAAGTGCGAGCCGAGCGTACTCTCAAAAGGTTCCGTAGAAAGATAATTACAAGGTACAACTTAAGTTTATAAAGTGGGAAATATTGTAAAGATAAACCGGTGGTTGAATATCTACAAATAGTCAACTTACGTTTCAAAAGTGCGTATAATGTAAGCCTACTTGAAATAAATGAATTTTGATTTTGATTTTTTTGAAAACCTACAACACTGCGCTGTAAGTCAAATAAGTTTATGGCTAAAACAACACTTTACATAATTTGTCAATTCTTATTGTATTCATTCACAGTTAAAAATTATTTACATCACTTAAAATAAATAATACAATTTTTAATAATATTATTCCATTGTTATTTATTTTTCACCTTAAACTGTTGAACTCTTGAAATAATGGGTGTAAAATGGCTCATTATTTGGAAGCCTGTTAAATAAAACAAGCTCATTATGCGAGCCACCTGAACTGCACGAGGCACAATATTGCACCGCTCATAATGCCGTATTTAGTACGGAAAACTGTAAAACTTGGAAAATGCGGAGCGTTTTTAAATTATTCACGCGAACTAATATACTCACGTGAATAAGTTCAGTTTATTTCGTCGGCAGCCGCGAGCTGTGCGCTGCGCCGAGTCGGACTTATTAAAGTTTTACGAAGATAAGCCGACTCCATACTTCGTGAGCTTGTCGTGTTCGAAAAAACACTGTCTGTATTGGTGTTAATTCAATTAAGAATATGCATAACAAGGCACGGTAAATCACTAAAACTGCCTTGTTATGTATTAGTAGTCTTCATCATCATCATTAATACGCATTTTCGGCTTACGGTTGAGCACGGGTCTCCTCTCAGAATGAGAGTGGTTGGCTAATAGTTCAGAATGCGGATTGACAGACTTCACACAATTCTCAGGTTTCCTCACGATGTTTTTCCTTGACCGTTTGAGTGATAATTAATCTCTTAAAGCTGTAATAGGACCTGGAGGGCGTAGGTTCGAATCCGGTCCGAGGCGTGCACCTCTTTTTAAATCAACGTTTAAGTTATGTGCATTTTAAGAAATTAAGTATTAGTAGTACTTCTTAATGGAAATATATTTCAAAGAGTTTAGAGGTTTGCGAATAATAGAACAGGTGTTCAAATACATTCACGCAGTCTCCTGCCGCTGTATCCTTTTGGCCAGCCTGTACCAGCGATTCTTGAATTGCAACACAGCGAACTCTCGTTACTTCGACGTAGCGAGCAGCAACAGCCAGTGAATTATTCAGATGTTCATGAGCCGAAGCTGACGCCGACGCAGACGCCGACGCCTACGCCGACGCTACAGAACTCTGCACTTGTACTCGACCAATGGTACACGAGCGAGTGTATCCAATAATTGAATCGGATATTTTACACGCTGTTGTACATTATTGCAAGTCGAGCCATGGGGCCACGTTTTATGGGAATAAATTCTTAAACTGTTACGTCAATACCAGAGTAAGTAAATCCACGGACTTCGTCTGCGTCACCTGGGCAGGCACTCGGTAACTAAAACAAATCGCTCCAGGCATCTTAGAGTAGTCGCGTAACATTCATGCAACTGCATTGTCACACAGCAAATCTCCACAAGTATTCAAAGCATGAGACGCTATTGAAAATCTAAGGTTTCACCTGTGTGAATATTAGATGTGTTTGATTGTTCTAGGATTTTACTCTAAAATATCTACTACGCCAATGCACATGCTTGCTCCGGAAATATTAATGTTTGTCATTTGAGTTGCATACGATACTCAATACGTCACTGGGAGCTGGCGGTCGTATATATTGATATACCATCAAATTGGATTAGCTGTAATCAGCCGCTAATCTAATGAGGCCGTGGCTCCACAAACAGCGCAGTAAATTGTAGAAGCTCGGAGCTAATAAAATTCTGATTCAAGTAGGTGGAGTTTTATTGCTGGGATGTACAAGTGTGAAATATATGTACATGTTAAAGTTTGAACCTTGAAGGGTTCAATAGGGGATTAAATTTTGTTATATCCTGGTCAAATATTCCAAGTTAGGATTAGGTTTACACTAAAACTTCCAATTACCGAGGTGGCAAGCGACTCTAGCAGGACATAATTATATTTAAATATAAACACAGCACCTGATGATGATATCGGCACCTTCCCCGTCAGCGTGTGACGCGACCGGCAGGTCTGCGCCGAGCGTTTTCTTCTACGTTTCAATTTGCTACTTGTTGCGAGCGAGTTACGGCCGTTGTTTACGGAACGGCTCGAACAATAACCGTATCACTCGCCGCCCTAAAGCTGTTTAACGCTTGTTTGCTTTTATCGCTCAGCCGGCGACGAGCGGCGAGCGACATTGCGTCCTACAAAATGTGCTCATGATTTACTTATACGCAATTTGAAAATAGTGAATTTCCTGACCATGGAGCTATTTAGAATTATTAGGACAATCTATATCCCAGATTGGTTTCTTTAGTTTTATACCGGAATCCGGTAGATTTGTTTTTAAAATATAGTCAATTTAGAAAACAAAAGTTCAAAGCCAAAAGTGCTTACTGCACTTAAACCTTGGTAATTTTGAATCAGCGTGATACCTACATATTATGTTTTTACTTTTTTACATATAATAAGTAATTTATAAGTAAAGTTTCAAACCTAATATTAAATATACCTAAACGTATATGGTACCAATCGCGCCTAGGCCCGAGAACATTCTACAACAAACTCAAATGGGGTTCGATGGATTTTCCGTCAGACCTCAGTCAAATTAAAAATATAAATTGATTAAATTTAGGATCTCATCCAGCAAGATACGAGCTAGAGCACGAGCTAAGCTCGCTGTCATCTCAGAGAGATCTCGTCCTTGTCGAGTGCAACGGTCGGGTTGATTGGACAGATTGATATTTGTATGTCATCATACGGACAATACAGTAAATCGTACTTATCTACAGGCTTCAGTGCACACTGCGCAGTTGTCGGCAGCGGACGGATGCTGGTTCGTTTCAGATAAGCTGCAATCTGCGACAGCTTAACGAACTATACTTCTCTTTCAATTATTTTGCGTCCGTCATGAGGGATTCATTTATCATATCGTAATAAAAAGTTACTATTTTCACGATAGCATAATATTTCTTTTTGATTTGCCTCGGATCTTGCTACATAAGTATTGGATATCTAGTACAATCTACTAATCGATATATTGGAAAAATGCTCGTTCTTAATCTTCAACGACCTCGCGCCTAATGAGGTCTCACAATGTTGTGACTTGCGGATATAGGTATTTTTCTCATCGTTCGATAGTTAATCAAATTATTCAATTAAATGTTTACTTTTTGATTGAAAAATGGAACTGTTGCTATGTTGATATCGCAAACGTCCACGTCTGTTTCAGCGTTTGGAAGAAAGGTTGTGGTATGGTCATTGCGACGACCTGAGCTCACAAATTTGTGTCTATTACTTTTATTGCATCTAATACAAAGATAGTCTTTGTATTAGATGCAATTTCATCGCTTTTGTGTAATCTGCGCATTGAAAGGTAAATAAGATGCAATACCAGGCGCCCCTCGACGTTCTGGCTTTCAGCTTTAGCGGCGCTTCACATCAGTCGTAATAAAACGCGCGGCGCGATTGCTATTCCGCGAGCGGCGCAATAAATAGAGTGCAAATAATTAATTCATCCGCCGCCTTCGCCCCCCGCCCCCCGCGCCGGTGACTGCGAACACAGTAAAACAAACGCGGTGACTAAAAGGAATTGCTTTTACAATTAGTATTTGTAGCACGCCCGGTCACTGCCGAGGCGCAAGAGACCACTGGGGTGTTTTACAAATAGACTTTAACTACCCGACTGCAGAAAATAGGTTACGTTTTTCAAACGTATGTGTTCTCGTATACTCTACTAAACTATAAAATTTTAACAAATGCATGAAAATTCAAAATTTTCGGCTCAGTTGCGGTATTGACAAGATTACCATATATTTTTTACGTAGTTTGCCGCAGGCCGCTTTTGCGTATTAGGCAAAAATTAAAAGCTCGCTTATGGTTAAACTTCTTTTGAGTAAATTACGTAACGATGATGTTGATTCTTAAATTCAAACAATTCATTTACAATGGAATCGTACATCAATTGTACTCGTAGCCCGAGCGTAGACCGTATACAATATGCGTAGCTTTGCCGTACTAGTATCGCATAAACACAACAAGGTTTGCGCAAAACTAGTTATAAGGGCTCTAATACCTTAAAATTATACACACTGGCATTATAATGTCTTCTATGAATGTCTCGTCTTGTCATCCTGACGAGAGTTTCAGCTCCGAACGAATTATTCCTAAATTGGCTTCGGCACAATGCTAAATGCTAAATCACACTCATTTAGCATTTCAGTGCGACGTCGCGTTGTAAGTAATTAGGAATTCAGTGTAGTGTAGTACCCATTTCATGTCAGCGATTATATTGCTGCCTCTGCGTAATCCAGCGAAGGTCTAGGTACAGATTAGCTTTAGACAAGTCTTACCCAATTTTAGTACCTACTGAATTACTAACTTATTTTAGCAAATGCCTTGTAGGTCCAATCGTTAGTTACTTTTTTCTTTCCATTCTCCTATACTTTATACTTGCTATTGTTATAAAGAGGTAAAGTTTGTGGTGTTGTAGAGGGTAATCTCTAAATTTACTGAACCGAAAGAGAAAATTCTTTTGCCAACAGAAAGCCATGGTATTTGTGAGTGTCACAGGCTATATTTTATTCCCATATTCTTACGGAAACGAAAACTACGCGGGTGAAACTGCGATGTGTCGTCTAGTCTTAAATATTCTCAGCATGCAAACAACAATACACATCTAATTAAAATAAAAGATATATTGAAGCGCCGATTTCAAATTAAAAAAAATTGTGGCAGTTCGATGTAACGCAATTCCAGTCCCGTACAAATAAATGTCCCTCGACATAATGGCGGCGTAGCGCGGAAGTGTGCGAAGGGTTTTTGCGTCTACATTTCTTCCCGTACAGAGAGATATCAATAAAGTCAACATCGTATTTATAGAACCGCGCGTTCCGCAGATAAAACGTGCGGGGATTTCATCGGGTATAATTTACAATGTTGCAACCTCACCCTGTGTCTGCAATGGTTATGGTTACTCGACATTTAAAACTTAGACTTTGAATGAAATCCAGATACTCTTAACCGGAATAGTTTACAACACCGACAAGGCAGTTAGGATATTAGTTTTTATCCAAAAATAAAACTTGTAATAAAATTTGCTTTTACCTTATTTCATTTCATAAAATTTTACCTACTACTGATTTAAGAACTACACGAATTGACACTTTTTACGTGCAAATAAAGCAGCTAGGACTCGTAAAATATTTAATTACACATCCTTTGTAAAACATTGCTATTTCCCAAAACTGACACTGCAAATTGTACACAAACACACATTGAACACTCATAGGAAACGTGTCAAACTCCCCACAAACAGCATTTGTGTGCGTCGTTACGAAAGTCAGAGCGAGTCGCGCTTGTTCCGCGCTCGTAACTGCCGGTGGAGCCCGTGGGCTGACATACATTGCTCACGCTGAAGTCATTTTATAGCTGGCGGCTTGTTATATGTTTTTACAGGATATTCGGCAAATGTGCTTATATTACATCTTATTTTTCGTTCTTTTGCTTAGTTAGTTAGTGAGTCAGTTCACATAATTATGTATATTCGTAAATTTATTCGTAGTTGATAGCTTGTGATATCACTTTGGGAAGGCTGAAAGTTGCTGTATGACCTCAGTTGCCAAACTATACTATCTATACTAATATTATAAAGCTGAAGAGTTTGTTTGTTTGTTTGGTTAGTTGGTTGAACGCGCTAATCTCAGGAACTAGTGGTCCGATTTGAAAAATTCTTTCAATAGTAAATAGCCCATTTATCCAGGAAGACTATTGGTTATATATTATCCCCGTATTCCTACAGGAAAAGAAACCAAGCGGGTGAAACCGCGCTGCGTCAGCTAGTCTCTTATATTCGTGTTCATTTGACAATCACTATTTAAGATCAGATTTTAGTAAGGGTATATAAAAGTAAGGATGCCACGCCCTGTCTGACGGCTGAAGACATGATTTCTTGTAAAAGATACGTTTTATATTTTGGAGGACCGAGACCATTTAATATCTTCTAAGCCACCACGGTCCAACTCTACAGTTACCTATTGGTACTTATCTATGATAGAAGCAATGGGCTGACTATTTTTCAGCATTAACAAAATGACGAAGATACCACACTCTCAGTCAATGAAGCTCTTCAGCAAGTGGGAAAAAGCTTTCCCGCTCGTGGCTATGAATAGCAATTTACGTTTAATAAATTTTTATCCCCTCAGTAATCCGGCAGCAATAAGCGCATTACAGCGTCGAGTGCGTACGCTGTACGTGAACATGCACACTATGTGTACGTGCACACCACGTGTACGTGCACACTACGTGTACGTGTACACTGCGGTTACACGTAATTGCTCCGTCATTATCATTTGTGTCCCCGCGGCCGATTTATACGGGATTGAATCGCCGCATATTGCTGAAGAATAAAATGAGTGATAACACTATTAATTACCAACGGCCGCTCGTTAGCTTCCTACGGTAGGCATTTTCACTGTTTGTTTGTTTATATCTCATCAGCATCGATATCAGCATAATATTTTGTATGGCCCAGAACTTAAGTGCACGTTGGTAGGCTAAGGATAATAATATTTGGCTATAATAGATCGAAAAGGAAAAAATATCAAATACTTGAACTTTGCTCACGAGATTACCGCCATGTGGAATGTTAAGTCAACTATTATTGTTCCGATAGTTGTTTCGGTCTTATAGCGAAAAGCTTCGACCAACATCTTAAACAGCTTTCAATACAACAGTTAATGTCGGATCAAGAGTCAGATACAGAAGGCAGTGATTCTTGAGACGGCCTGTACAGTGAGGAGGTTCCTCACTCTAGAGCCCTGAACGCCGGTTTATTGGGCACTCAAATGTCCCGCAGCGTGAGGGTTTCTTTTTTTATAAATTTTTAAAAGTGTTTTGTATTACTAGTATATGGCTATGTTAACATTGTTAAAAATTTAAAAAAAATGACAAATAAATAAATGAGAGTAAATAATAGTTTAACGATCACCATCTACACACATACACACACACATACACACTATGCGCATGTAAATTGTGGAACCGAATTCCCTCTTAAATAGTTTAAATAAATATATATTCAAGCACTTTTGAATAACAAAAGCAATGTTCTAATTAAGTAGGAAAACCTTCAACTTCCTTAGAAAGTTATCAGACTGACAGTGATTACACAGCCTCCTGTATGTAAACTCGCCAGCTCCATTTCCCGCTCGCTCTACAGGCAACAACAGCAACACAATCCAATCTCCGCGACACGACACAATACATTGCTGAGAGCATAATTTGACAAAGGTCAAAGGGTCGCACTGTACGGCAAACAGGAAGCGTCCTAGTGCAGGCTGTTTACTCCGCCTTGAATATTCATAGCGTAGTGTCTGCGGACGTCACGGCTAGATTAATGTCGGACGACAATTGAATCTCGATATCGTAATTACATTTTCCATAATAAGATATGAATAGCTCGATATTATGTAACAGGTATAGCTACGGCTCTGAGACGCCGACGCCGACGGTTCGGAGAAGTTAAAGCAGGTGAAGCAATACTCCGCTCTGATTGGCTGCCGGTGAAATGATAGACACATGAGGCTTAACATGTATCTCAGGTTGATTGACACCAGCGCGCATAGTTTCTTGCACGCCCCTCGAAGTGATACTCTGTTTTAGGCAAGTTTCTCACTTAACATTTAGTTGGCTGGCTGTTTGCTCCGACAACTTATACCTACTGCTAAATATTTTTAGCAGTAAGTAGAGTTCTAACAAAGTTCACATTGGGAATTAGCATCGAAATGTTACTAGGTTTTAGGGGAGTTATCAAACTTTGCATGATTGCAAACAGCAATTTTGCAAACTTAACAATTTTGATCTGTTTAAAAGCCTGGGTGCTGGGCAGTAGGTTCAAAAATTTGTTCTCAACAAATTTGCACTGTCAATTCATGTCTTCTGAACTGATTATAAAGAAATAAAATTTATTTTTTATTTGTTTGTTACGATTTAACACAAAAGTACTAGAACTATTTTAAAAAATCTTTAATTATTAGAAAGGTACTACGAAACTACTTAAAAAAACTTAAAAAATCTTTAATTATTAGAAAGGTACTCGTACATTTTCACTGAGTAACGTAGCCTATATTTTATCCCCGTATTCCTAAGTGAACGGAAACTACGTGAGTCTCTGGGGCGTCTGTTAGCTGTAGGTACATAAACTCCAATTAACCTAAGTGATTTAATTACATAATTTAAAGTAAAATCAACTGTGGTCGATAAAAGCAATTTATTCGTGCCCTGGCCCCTATATAATCTAGTCCAACCTGTGTCATACGGGATTTGTCATCATTTGTGTTTATTTCTCTTATTGTAATGCGGTGAAAGTAGGTCGTGATCTCAACAAGCCCAGTATTTATTAACTCGATATGAATGTACCTCATTCCTTATTACGCTCTGGTTGCAATCTCCGCGGCGCAGTTTCCGCCTCGTGCACAATTGCATCCGCTGCTATTCTTTAAGCCGTCGCCTCTCGTGCAGACAGTGCACAACCGGTATAACGAGTCTGTTTTTCTTTTGCTTTTCTTATATTAAAATAAAAGTACTAGTCGCTATAATTTGGTATCTTTAATAAAGTGTGAATAATTCTAACTAAATAAAAAGAAATAAATAAAATTAAAACCCAAGTTTTTGAGTTATATCAAGATGGCGCCCATAGAGCAACTATGACATGACAATTGACACCAAACGTCAAATCGACTACTGCATTGAAAACGTCATCAATCCGCCATTATTACCCATATCAGTGTTGCATTTCTTGGGAGAGAATGAATATTATTTCGAAGGAATTAAAGCAAATTCGTAGATTTGTATAATCAAAAATAGTTAAAATAAATATTTCTTTTATTTCCGCCAGGGTACAATGACTGATCCAGGATCAGTCATTATGCCCTAGCGGCTCCATACAATTTTGGACCATCTCCGTTAGTATCAGTAGTGTAGTAACAGTCACTGACTCAGTAGTACGCTCCAACACAGTTAAATACTTAATGATACCTCATCATGATCATCATTAACAGCCGACAGACGTCCACTGCTGGACATTGGTCTCTTGCATTGACTTCCAAACAAAGCTTCGAGCCGCGAAGAGCATCCAGCGGCTTCCTGCAACCCGCTTGATGTCCTCGGTCCACCTAGTGGGGGGTCGACCAACATTGTGCTTTCCGGTGCGGGGTCGCCATTCCATCACCTTAGGACCCCGTATGTTTTCTTGTATGTTTTTTTCTATAAATAGCCAGGTAATTCCAAACTATTGACAGGTATATTGTTGCTAATAGACATATAGTGCTATCGGTCAGTGCGCTGCGCAACAATTGTTGTTCTGTTACAAGGCACTGTTCCACATGATGATAATCTGGTTAAAACCGATATGTTTTTCCTTTTCGGCTTATCAAAATTCTTGGACATTTTTCACGAGATTAAAGTCATACTGGAATGTTGAGTCAACAGTTGTTGTTCTTATAGTTGTTTCAGTCGTTGGTCGTATTTTAAATAATAAATCAATGAGAGTTGAATAAAAAGTGAAATAACTGATTCGAGATATACATATTGCTATTGGTGGACAGTTATACACTCGAATCAATTAGTTCACCTTCTTCAGTTCAGTTTTGCGGTTTAAGCCTATAAACGTAACAGATAGATAGAATTACATCGCATTTACAATATTAAGCATGGATTAAGAGAAAAGTTTGACAATTTGTATCCATTAATAACAGAAGTCGCGCCGCTGAGGGTTTCATTACAGCATGAATCTGTTACCGCTGCTCCGGCAGAGGGCGCGGCAGATTGTGTCTCCTGTTCACAGCTTCCGAACTCACAACAAGATTAAAACTGTGAATTCAATCTGCCGGCGTGTTGGCGACGATTTCATTTACAGATCGTGAACAGGCACCTGCAGCTTCTGAAAGTTTCATTGAATCAGCGAATCGGTTTATTTCGTTAGTCAACTTTGTCCTTCAAAATCAAAAACTGAAGTTTTTATTAGTAGTATGATATTTAGAAATAAGTCAAAAATCTAAAGCCGTAATTCTTGGGTTGATAAGTGTAGAGATAAGTGGGTTGGGAAGTAACTTGCGTAGGCTTCGTAGCTAGCGTCACATCTTTACTCTGCTCGCGTCTAGCAAGTCGATGCTGTACTTTTTTATAACATATAATATCCACTTAGATAAGGTTTCCACTTAAGATCAGATGAACGACCTAAATGCTAAATTCAGTAAGTATTTTGGTGTATTTATTTTTAAAGTATCGATAAATATAACACGCCATCACGCGTGAATGGCTGGAGGTAGCTAGGGTAAGGGTAGGGTAGGGTAAGGCTAGGGCAGGGATAGGGTAAGGGCAGGGTAGGGTAGAATAGGGATAGGGTAGTTGAAAGCTTATATCGAGTTTCACGCGGACGAAGTCGCGGGCGTCCGCTAGTAATAATATATTAACGACATTATTTTTAAGAATAATCGTAAAATTCACCGCATGTAGAGACGTACGACACTGTATGACTTTAACATAAAAACGAAAAATAATGAAAATTAGCCTTCAGCTAAATCGCTGGCGCATGACAAAGTGTCTGCTGAAATAAGGGGCTCTCTGTTTGCGGCCGTAAATATCGCGGCGGCAACCCTTCGTAATGCGACACTTGTTACGAGCCCGAATAAATTGCTGATCAGATTTATTTCCTTCGCGCAAACTGTTTAATATATCCTGCTTACGCCGAGATATGATGCGGCTCTAGTTTTTGTATTACCACGTAGACGATTCAGGGGACCTTATTTGTTTTTGCGCAGATTTATCTAAATAACACAATATAGGATATTTTGCTATTTTATACTATTACGACAATCTACAAGATCTTTATCTATACCAATATTAAAAAGAGGTTTTTTAAGCGAGATTTACTTTGTCGACGTTACTACACCATTGAGTTCCATAATGATAAAGGTGCTTGGATCAGCTTCCTCCTTCACACAGGTAGTAAAACTATAAGAAATTTAAATAATAAATTTCAATTTGCTTTGCAATTGCACGTTGTAGAGTCAACATCTCCTGAGGATGCTCCGGTTTCGGGGTGAAACGTACGTAGAGAGTATTTTGTCGGACCTGGGTGACGTTGTCGCATGGGTTCGCCGAATTTTCGCGGATGATAACAAAATAAATAAATCATTATATAATCATGATGAACTTCCGCAAATTAACGCCTGCTTCTATCCAATACTTAGAAATTTCAATGTTGTCATCAATTGGAAATTATAATACTGTATGATTTTTTTTTAAAAGAGCAACTGTTGAGTTTCTTTCCCGTTTCTTCTCAGCAGAACCTGCCTTCCGAACCGGTGGTAGAATCTTTACAAATAGTCAACTGACATGTCAAAAGTGCTTATAAACAGAGCCTACTTGAAATAAATGAATTTTGAATTTTGAGTTTTGAGTTTGTGGGATTTTCTCGGGAAATATGTGGATACGTAAGCGATTTTAACAATTCTTTGGCACAAAGCCATGATTTTTTTGAGTATTATAGACAATATTTTATCTCCGTAGTCTGGTAGAAAAGGTTCTGCTAGTTCAATGAAGCAAAACTTCAAAGAAATGAAAGAGAATGTCGAAGAAATCTTATCAGATTTCAGTTTTTCGTATATGTCGGACAAAATGTGATAGTTATTGTTTATCCCGGGGGAGCAATAAATCACACCGGGATCAGCGGGACCGCTCTGTAGTTGTGACTCGGGGCACGTTTGTATTCTATCAACTTCGGTCAGGGAGGTCATGGGTTAGGTACGGGTTACGGCACAAAAACATCATACTTACAAATACTTTGTGAAGTTTCCGCCGCTTAGTGTCTGAGAACTATGAAAGTTTCACATCTTGCACTTATTAGTTTTTTTTGGATAGGGTACTGCATTTTTTTACATTTTAAAGCGTGTGATTGTACACGAGCATAAATTCTACCACAATCATGTGTTATGTTATCCTAGAATTTAATAAAATAGTAACAATGCTGTTGGTAAAGTACAGTTTATTAAACCTACGCACTTGACCGGCTTCGGGATGGAATCTAGCTCGTCGACAGATTACCACTTAGCATTACCAATAGATAGGATCATAATCGACCAACGAGCGAAGAAGAAAGGGGTCATTGAAAATGACAGCAAGCCGGTTACCTTTTCGTTAATTTACCTACTATCAAATGTACCTACCTATATTCAAATCCTTATTGTAATTCATTATTAATGTAAACGTTAATTTTAAACGAGAATATTTAGTTGAAATACCTTCGGTGCTCTATTCCGTTGGTTTCACCGGCATCTTAAATTAGTAGCGGCAGTCAGGCGGGACTTGATTGGGGCAATTGACATTTACCCGATACAAGTATAAATCTACGGGAAGCTATTAGGTGAGTCGTTTCCCCCGGAGCAGGGGCGGGGGGATGCGTGCCCGTGACAGGTGCGCAGAAGGAGCCGCGGCAAAGCTTTGTGTTGTGACGTCACTCGCAGTACACGCCGCAACACATGGCCGCTTGTTACAACTTGTGTTATGACTAGTTATGTTGCGAGTCAAGTTGGAATACGGTCACTTTTAATAAAATTTGGGAAATAGTTGAAAAAAAAAAATTAAGGCGATGTCAAATTCATACTTTATTTTGCTCTCATCTGATACCTATTATCTGGGATGGTTGATACAACCTTGATGTTGATGAAGATCTGACAAACAGCGCTCAAAAACCTCTGCCGGTGGTAAAGAATGAACAGAGATATCGTTCTTTTGATCTGCCGCGTCTAAAGTAAGAATAGCCGTTATGTTCGCCAACCTCTGTAGATGAGATTGCACTTAAAGACGAAGATTTAGACATATTTCAGATAGCGACTTCATTTTCCTAAAATTTCAATATGACGGTTGATCCAAGGCATCTAATCCTCGAATCCGTTTCAATGATTAAGCATAATAATTATCAAGATACTACACTACAAGTTATGATATAATTACATACAATATGCCCTAACGCTGAGTGCCGCCAATGTTCTCCAAGGATTGAACCCCAAATAGGGAAGTAATCACGAATTGGATTGCAAGTGTAGGACGCGAAGTTTGTAGCGATGCGGTGAGCGGGGCGCGGGGCGGGGCTCGCGGGGGAGGGAATCGCCCGCAAATTGGATTTCAACTCGGGCTGAAAACTCTGCGTACTGAATACAGCTTATAAGTGATACTCGTATATGTTGTAGGCAAATCAGAAAAATGGGATAGATACAAAAATTCTAGGACACTTTTAAAGTACCGAATAATTGGAGCACTAGGCCGATTTTCCTGATAGCAAAAAGCATGTTAAAGGCAAAACGCTTGTGCTGTTGATTCAAATTTAAAATTAAATTTGGTCATGTTCTTTAATGCATGGTGTAACCAACATCCCAATTTAGGGACTCATACTGAAATTTTTTTAAAGAAGAAAATACCAAATATTTTGTAGTTTGGCCCAGGACTTGAACGCGGGATCTAACGTATCGTGGCTGAACAGATAAGCCACTGAATAAATGATGCAGTTAGTGACAATAAACACAAGCTATAAACGCTGCATTACTGCAATCCACAAAAAATTAAATAAAATAAACATATTTGGACAAGACACATAATAATATGACTATCTAGCCCCAAAGTAAAAGTTTTTGTTATGGGCACTAAGATGTTCGATATCATTATAATACATTTTATATACATACGACACACATAATATAAGTATTTGATGAACACTGAAAAACACAAACTGTTTCTGCATCCACAAAGGCTGTGGATGCAGAAAACAGGGTCACTACTACAAACTGTGCCATGCAGCCGTCATAAAAAAAAACAGAATCCTAAAGAAACCGCAGGAGTTAACAAAACCCTTCCAATACTCTTTATTTATGCAACTACTTGACTCGCAGCGCTCGCTCATTTACATGAAGTGAATTAGTTATTGACGTCTTCCGGCACTTCCCGACGGTTTCCCGTCTTCGCGTATTTTTTCACTCGATTTCCCTTTGACTCGCGACAAATGTGTATTTATCGCGACGTTCATGGCTGACAGTGATGTATGGGCCACCCGACCCGTACAATGAAGTCGCTACTAACTAGGCGAATATTTATTATTTCTCTCACATTATTATCAGGGCCGTGTGTGTACATGTGTGCTAGCTACTCCATAATTTGTAAGACATTTTGTACTTGTTAAAGAAAGGTTTTTCTTTTTGTATTGTAAGGGTTCTGTTCAAATTTTTATTGATCACTTGTCTATTAGCTCCAGTTATACATGGTTTTCTTTTTATTTCATATAATCCCGATACCTTTCATTGGATTTTCAGATTTTCCCCGTGTTTATCTATAAAATTATATATATCACCTCAGCTTTCAAACTTTAACTCGCATCATAAACGTTTTGATTGAAAGGTACGATGCCACAGGCAAACAAAAACATGCAGACAGACACGACAAACGACACTCCTCTGTCTTACCGGGTCGGGGTTAAAGGTGTGAATGTTAAAGTAGCTTTTTTTTACATGAAATCTGCTGAGGTCTCTATTATTTTATAGCAAGTACAAAATACTCCCCGGCTATGTCTCAATACGAGCATCTTCCCCTAAATATTTCGATGGCTGGGAAAATAGGGAACGACGCAATAAAGTAGAGGCAGATTAGGACCCAAATACTCAGGCCTTAACCCGCCGCCCCAGACGAATATTTTATGTAGATCCGCCATTTATTTGATAAAGGGTAGGATGTCTTCATCTTGCCTACTTTAATGTTTTACAACATGTTTTTGCAAAGTTTATTTAGAACCTTCATAAAACTGGTTGGCGGGGGTCGTATATTTTAATAGCACTTCGATAGTTTTCTATTAAATGTGTGATGAAAGAACTGAAGCAAAAGCCGTAGAAACAGAACACAAGTTTAGGTACTAAAACAGCATCAGCAGTTAGCCTGTGGTTTCGGATCACGAGCTCCTGGGCTCGAATCCTGGGTCAGGGTATTGCTGATTTTTCTTTCTTAAAAGTTTCAGTTAAATTCTCAGCCCGCAGTTGGGAAATCGTTGGTACTACACCCGCGTGACTCCAAGAGCACGTTAAGGGAGGACACACGGTACCGCACTCGGCGTGTGTACAGCGATGCGGCAAAACGTCTCCGGCGCGGCGCCGCACCGCACCGAGTGGCCTCCCTTAAGCCGTCGGTCTTGGTCAACAATGCCTGAAATAATCAGATTTTTTTTTGTGTTTTTTTTCTTAGTTTCATCTGCAATCAGTCGATAGACTATAAACAGATTCGTGGCAGGCAAAAAATGGCGTTGGCACACCTGGGGACTACTGTCCTCGAATCTGCATAGAGTCGAGCACATCTGCCCGTTGTAACCTTTTGACTCTATGGGCAGTCAGTAGCCCACATGCCAGTGGGTTTGGATGTTTCTGCAAACGTTCCCGATGTTGCGTTTTGTACTTCCTTATCTCGTTCTGAACTGTTGGCATTTCATACCATACCATACCAGGACGCATTAGCAGTTGTTCTCAGTATTCTATTTTGGTGTCTTTGGGTTGCTAGTGTGTTGGATGTGCTAGCGGTACCCTATAGCTGAATTCTATATAGCCAGATAGGTTTGAGAATTGCGCAATATACCAGTAATTTATTCTTGAGTGACAATTTTTTTTTTAATAACAACTTAGTGGTCTAAGGGCCTAAGGCCACCGACTTACATTATACATACATATTTAGTCTATGTATGTACATTGTACATTGAAAGCCAAACTCATTATCCTTCCTTTTGGTTTTGTCGAATTCATTTCGGCTAATAAGTGGCTTTGCAGCTCTGAGGTCTTATGGTGGTGGGCTCTGAGGTGAGATTTTATACTGAGGTCGAATTTTATCTATTTATTGAATAGATCCACTCGTGCTAATATATGACTTAAATAACTAAACAAGGTACATTGTCATGTCAAAGTCAACGCCACTTTACGAGACGAGGGAAAATAATAGCCACGCAGCCATGTTATACTACGAGTATAGTCGGACGCTTTTTCTCCGACTCCTTTCTCCTCACAATATAATTATTATCGGCAGTTTTATACGAGTATCAATGTATTATGCTTTCGACAAAGTGTTGGGAAGACAAAGGTGGCCAAGCGAAAATCTACTCGGTCCTTGACCTCGGCAAAATAATACATTTGAGTTGCCGGGCCATTAGGATCTGTCGGGACAGTTGATCAGTGCGTTGTACCTATTGAATGTTTTTGATAAAGTTTTCGTTGGCTAGGACGAAGGTGATCAAGCGAAATTAATTACATTATCAAGAGATGAGTGGTGTAAGGAAACTAAAGATTTCAATTCAATTACGAGGATTCACTTCAACAGCATAAACTCTACCAACTTGAAGTGCTTAAATCTTGATTAAATTTAGTTAAAATCTCGTCTAAACTGATATTATTAAGTGAGATTTTCTTGTTTGTTTATTACGAACAGGCGAAAACTTGTTGACCGGTTTTAAACATTCTTTTACTAAATGTAGTTATATTAATCAGTGAGTAATATAAACTATATTTAATCCCCGTATTTCCACAAGAATGCGAGTAAAACCGTGGGGACTTTTCTAGTAGTATTAAGCGTTTCTTTTTAATTTTTAAGGGTTTCTTTTCAGCATCGTACCAGACCGCTAATCTCTTCCGTTGCCGGTGTGGTTGCCTCCCCTTCAAGTCATGAATGTGGAGGGAAGCGGCAATTTGCTCGTGAGCGGGCGATACGGTCACGTCATCCATCACGCTCTGAAATGCAAACAAAGTAACGCAATATGGCGTGACTCGAACAAAAAGGAAATATTAACCGCCGATAGAGACGAAGAGTAATGCGGCCTGTGACGCTGACGTCACGGCACTTCACTTACGGCTCGTATAGGTACTTGTAATATATGCCTAGATATGAGATGCCGTGTAAAAAGTTCAAGCTTGTATTTGATGTTATGTTTTACTAGCTGACGCTGAGCGGTTTCACCCGCATGATTCACGTTCCCGTAGAAATACTGGGATAATATATAGCCTATAACCTTCCTCGATAAATAGGCTATCTAACACTAAAAGAATTTTTCAAACCAGGCCAGTAGTTCCTGAGATTAGCGCGTTCAATCAACCAAACAAACAAACTCTTCAGATTTATAATATTAGTATTGATAGTAATTTATCTTCATGCTTCAGCGTTGAAAATCATACGGACCATGAATTCTTAGGTCCGAATTTTGGATCAAGCCTGAAAATTTCTTCCCCTTGTTGCAGATGATAGTTAATATAAATCTAGGTAGTTACAGGAAAAAGTTTCGCCAATTAGCACAGCTATTCTCTAACGATGTTTTGTATAACTCACAAGTGCGAGATCGAATCTCATTCCATAGTATCGTGTTAAACAGAGAGAGATAGAGGTGAATTCGAAAGTCGCACTTACGAGTTATAAAAATATCGTTACAGAATAGCATAGCAATATTGGAGCGGCGTAGTGAGTGTAAGTTCTAATCCTGCCCTTCCTTAAGTGAGAATGGCTAAGACGGAGAAGATATTTACCACGAAGTGAAGTGGAACGAAGCGGAATATTAAAGATGGCTGATGATAATTACAATAAAGACTAATTCAAAACTGAAGCCGCCACTACGCCCTAGTACAGAAGAAGCCCGCAACAAACTCCGCCGGACATTCCCCAACTAAGTAAGAAAAGCAATTAATTTCACTAGAGCGCAAAAGTTGACTTTGAACCCATTGCAAGTAATTGCCGTTTATTTAACTTCCAGTTCAGGGCTTCTGTACTTTTTGCACATAAATCCTTGTATTTAAATAGATGCCGGAGTCGGCGGCAACTTTGCTGATTAAATTTCTGTAGTCTGCAACAGATGCCGCCCGCGCGAAATGATATCGCTCCAGAACACGCGCGAGGACACATTACGAGTGTAATCTAACAACTCCTAAAAACTTTGTACAATGCGTTATTGTTTGCGGCCGCAGAGGTAACTTCTTGAATTAATTTATTAGTTTACGGTAGAATACTGTCATTTTGTTAAACTTAAATAGAAAAAATTTCAGGAGTTTTAATTATATATGTTTAAAATATTTGTGAATTTGATATACCTACTCTTTTTGAATAACACTACTTTGTCACTTGAAAAATGGCTTTTTTAACAGTTTTTTTTTGTACATCTCTATTTTGATTTATTTAATAATTGAAATATTTTTATTGTAAATCAGTAAAATTATAAAAATAAATTCCAAAAAAAAATCCTATAACTTTTTTAGTCAATATAATTATTTCAATCTATATATCACATAAATTAAATTAAAAAATAAATTAAGACAGAATTAAAAGAATAATGAAATCAAATTTTTAAAGAAATAAAGTATATGTTATTATAATGAAATCAAATTTTTAAAGAAATATAGTATGTTATAGTAATTATAACAAATACACATCTAATAATTGTTCCCTCTGGATGGTAAGACTTAACCTTTGGCCCAAATAAGCGCCAGCTCTTGGGTCACCTGACGTATGGATCAATTATTTGTCAAATATAGAATTAAAAAAAAATTGGTATCTGAGTTTTTTTTTTTGGTTTTCGGAAAGGTTAATAATTTCAGCGTTAAAGGTCCACAAAGACTGATGTAACATTTATTTTTAAAATTATAGGTACAATTTTTTTGATTTTGTTGTGCACACTAAAATTTACAAAATTGCCATTTTCAAAATTCCAAACTCGTTTTTGCCTATTATTATAACTTTGACAGCAATATTCTAAAATATACAAAGGTGTTTGTTTTCTTTGTGTCTTCCTTCGAGTAAACTTTTCTCTACCTGTTGAATGTCCTCCGAAGGTAATTGTTATGCCCTATTCATCAAGTCAATCTTTAGCTCGGCAGAAAACTTAGCCGTATCATATAAAGATTTCGCCGTGGCCACATTTTGTATTTTACTTCTTTTTTCTTATATAGTTTGTTTCTTGTTTCGTGATATGTAATTACAGAGTATGAAAACTAATAATTGAGTATTTCGATATAAGTTGGAACCCCATATTATGTAACCACACGAGCACACTTTAAAAGCCCCGAATACTGGATAAAATTAAAAAGTGGTGAAACGAAAGGAGAAGCAAAACGAGCTGTATGTTTATGGGCGGCTGTAACATTCCGTAGCAGCGTTCATTTACAGAGCTTGCGTCCCACTGCCGACTCGCGGCGTAGGATTAGCTCGGCGCGGAGCTGCTACCATAGACATCGTAACCACTAGGTAATAGAAATGGCGCGTACGTTTGCTTTTTGTTGTACGTTGACATCTAGTCTAAAAGCGTGAAAGACCAATATAAAAATTTAAGAAAATACAAAACAATGCGCTTTTAGGGCCCTTTGAAATCTGCTACCTTCCAAAGTAATCATGTTTCATAATTGCATTATGTTACTTAAGATACGAGCATGGTAAGAGCAACTTTGACTGAGGACTGCCCATTGTAGGCTCGCTCTATTTAAAAACGCGTATTCTAAAAAACTTACTGCATTTTTAACTATAACCACATTTAATAGCTTGGAGTGACAGGGTACTTCTCAATCAATCTACCAACAGCCTATATTCGTCTACTGCTGGACACAAGCCTTGCCGAGAGCGCGCCACCACACATGATCCTCCGCCTTCCTCATCTAGCCACTGCCCACTACCTTCTTGATGTCGTCAGACCATCTAGCTGGATGGCGTCCTACACTGCGCTTGCTGATACGCGGTCTCCACTCCAGAACACGTCTGCCCCAGCGGCCATCTGTTCTACGACAGATATGGCCCGCCCACCGCCACTTCAGTTTGCTAATCCTTTGGGCTACATGAATTTTTTTCGTTCTCCTACGGATTTCCTCGGCCCGGATTTTATCCTTTAGAGACTCCTAACATAGCCCTCTCCATAGCTCGCTGAGCGACTTTAAATTTGTGAATATAGCCAATCGTCAGTGTCCACGTTTCCGCTCCATACGTCATCACAGGCAAGACACACTCATTAAAGACTTTTGTCTTCAGGCTTTGGGGTATTGACGATTTAAAGATCCGACACAATTTCCCAAATGCTGCCCAACCAAGCTGAATAATTGTTCTGTCAGCTTCCTTGTCGAAGGTATTCCTAATTAGTTGTATCATTTGTACTTCTATTGCCTTGTTATTAAGATGTCTATGGTAGTTCCGCGGCTCGGGCGAATGAGCCGGGCTCTGGGCCGCCACTACTCTGTACTGTTGACGTTGAAAGTCTTTCATTTAATGTTCGGAATTAGTTTGATACAGTTTTCCACGCGTTTCTATTTAATTAATTTGTTAGTATGTTTGAGTTCTAAAGGCAACCATCGTTTAACGATAGAATCACAGAGTATACTCAATTACTCATACCCTTAGAAGCGTGGCTGGGTCAATTTTGTCCATTTTGTTGTGCTACAACTAAACAATATGTATAACTAATGTAAAGAGATTGTAAATTCTGATATAATAGCTTTTATTTTATTAGAATGTTAGAATGTCATAATATTCTCTTGAAATTCAATAAAAAATACAGGTATGTACCTATGTGTTGCACCAGACACTGATTCTAACTTAACTATTGACTATTGGACGTAGCAGCTGTAGTATTGATAGGAAATTACTTTGGAATTTAAATGAATAAACTACTTAAGTAACAAGGATTATGGCAGTTTCATACAATAAAACCGGAGGGCTTACTTAGCAGAGATTCGAAACATTAAATCTTAAGTATTTTTTCCCTCTAAGCTCGCATTAGGCCGCGAGCCGGCTTAATTTGAGGAATGACATCGAAAATTCCTTTAAAAAGGGAAGTACAAATCTGCCTCATCTCCCCCCTCCGCTGATTTACTTAACCACAGTTAACGTTTACCGCGACCGACGTTTTTAATTCGGGCTACGGTAAACGCCATTTTACAGTCTCTCGATTTCAAAGAGAATATTAAGTCGTCTATTACTCTAGACTGTTTTTATAAAATTCTTCATTTAATAAATTTAATTAAAAGGAACTACTTTAAATAATAAAATATGGCCATAGTTGCTCTCGGACGTAGTCGGTAGAACTTTCAGAGTGTTTCAAAATTCTACCAACTCCAAAAGCCACCAAAGTTGACTAACGTACTTTCAAACTGCTGACAATCTTTTAAATGTGTAAGGTCATGCTATCACAGGCTATTGATCTATGTATGTAATATTTTAATACTTACCCTAAACACCTTCACAATCATTGTAAATATTTCTTTCAACATGTAGCATATTCCCCTTTTCTTATCAATCAATCGAAAAGTCTAATCGCATTCTTGTGACAATAAATGCAAAAGATTATAATTATTTTGAATATTATTTAGATGAGATGAAATTGAATTTTAGAAGTCTCTGCCCCTGTAACCAGATCTTGATCACGTATGTGAGAGTATGACAGATCATGATCACGTGACCTGTCGAAAGCAAATGTCATTCCCATACATTTTTCTAGTTTCCGAAGCGTTTGCGATCGTAGAAAGACAATCGACGTGCCACTTGGCTTTAGAGGCAGGTGTGACTTTAACCTGTGAACTTTACCTAGAGCAACTATTGAGGCTTCAACTATTCTAGCGCTTCTAGCAGCGTTCGGGCTGGCTGATCAAAGCGCGCGATGATCCTAGTCAAAGCCGATCGTGGCACAACATTTCCATTATTTTAATAATAGATATTCTCTTTTCTTATATTCTAATGAAAAAAATGCTCTTTTATCTTGTGAACTAGTTACTATACATCTTTACATATTACTTGCTTTCTTTCATAACGAGCGCTAGAGAATCACTTTTGTCTTTGAGATTTCTTTTTATAATCTACAGGCTTTTATTTTATTTAAGGCGATGTTTTTGTGCTTATATTTAAAGTAAAGATAATATTGAAAAACAGTTTCTTAAAAAAGTGGAAACGGATGTACTTTACGAGAGTAACTTGTTTTGATTTTATCCAAGGCTCTAAATCTCTCTTTTTGATAAACTGATTGTACAGTATTAAACGTTAATGGAACTCAAAACAATATTTAATGATTTACGATTAAAACGAAAGACATCTCACATTCTCAAATTGATAACTCTAGGAGTTAATGATTTTTATAGATTTGCAGTTTTTAGTGCGAAAATTTTCCCCCGCAGGTCGTTCGAGAACAGTTTGCATGGTGATAACTATGGCGACACATTGTAGCGCGGGGCGTTTATGGGTCATAGGAAATAACGGTCCTCGTAACGTCTTGGGTGAGTTGCATCTTTTTATGATCTGTGACACAATGTTGCTAGTTCACTTCATATTTTACGCGTCCTATATAGAGTTATTATATTTTAATTACTTCAATATAAGAATGAATATATTCTGTAATACTTCAGGATATCCTTGGATATAATTAAAACATTTCCGTTTAATTGTATTTTTTTACAATTAATGATAAATTCATTATACTATGCTATTCATAATAGTTAGTTATTTAATAATTAAGTAATTAAATTAATAATTCGATATACGTGAAGTCTTATTTTACATAAATTTATTATTACCGTCGACATCCCTGAACTTGTTCGGTGTCCTCATTTTAAACAAATCATAATAATTATCTTATGTTATTTGTTACTAATACAATGACCTCATCACCAATGAATTTAGATTATACTGATATGCTCAGTGCCTCTGGTGCTTATTTAATCAATCAGATACAATGTATTGCCTGTTAAGTGATCGCCAAAACAATGATCTTATGGACACGCAAACTCTTTTAGACCCGAGTGCAGCAATGTTTAGCAACGCGCATTCACCAAAATTCCATAGGAACTGGATGAGCGCATCGCATGCGCCCGTAACTCAGCCGTTATCTCGTCGTCGCAGAACACATTTTGCACCGAATTACACGAAAAGCCGAAGAAAAACTGCAGTTAACTTTAAGGAACACTAAGTTAACCGCCGAGTTAGTCCGCTTCTGTTTTATACGGTTGCGAGCTCTCTCGAGCGAAATGTTGTAACTTGTTTGACTTTAAGCATTTTGTGTTTCTTGAGGCATAATATTACTGAAACTTTGTGCAGCAGAGACGCAGAGGAGCTTCATAACAAACAACTAAATGAAACCTATTTCTTCTTCTTGATAAAACAGTTGGAGGAATTTAATGAATATTTATTCAACCAGATAATTGATTACCTCGTCACTGATTAAGTTACGTTGACTTTTAATGTTGAAGTTGGTCATCGTTTGGGTCTGATTAAAATATTTTGATACATACAGAATTATGGTGAAACAAAGATGATATTATTATGAGTTTTGTATAACAGATTCTAAATTTCTCATGTTGAAAGATTTATTTTGGTGTAAATATGACATTATTTGGGTTAGATGCTATCAGCCAGAGTTGTATTTTTAAAAATAATTATCATCATCATCATTATTAACCCATATTCGGCACACTGCTGAGCTCGAGTCTCCTGCAGAATGAGAGGGTTTCAATAGTCCATCACGCTGGCCCAATGTGAATTGGCTGACTTCACACACGCAGAGAATTTAGAAAATTCTCTGGTATGCATATGGTATGTTTTTCCTTCATCGTTTGAGACACGTGATATTTCATTTCCTAAAATGCACTCAACTGAAATATTGGAGGTGCATGCCATGGAATAAAAGGCAGAGGTCGTATCCACTGAGCTATCACTGCAAAATAATTAATTTATTGAAAATTTGTCTGTAACAGTTGCATTATTATGCCATAAAAACTATATCGATGATAATCATAGCATCACGATCCTACATCTGCCGTAAATCCTACCGCCGCGTCCGTCGGCCGCCGTCACACGCCACGAGATAACTCGCTTTGATGTATCGCGCTCACTCGCTCGCTCGATGCCGCAGTCGACTGTTATATGATTTCCGCACGGCAGTCGGCAAACATAGACAATTGCTAAAATATAAAACGTAGTTGCTAACTAAACCTGTGTTCTGTCATTCATGTTTGTGAAGTTCTTTGTCTTCTTTTTCTATCGCAAAACTACGCTATGTTTCGATTTTAATGGCCTGGTTGTTAATGTAATTTTCTGCCCCAAAACAGCATTACTGTGGAGTTGGTCTAATTAGAGACACAGCGAATAATAACTGTAAGAAGTTTCCCTAGCGTTTGGTTCTTGAAAATCATAATATTGACGCGTTAACAGTTGCGTTAAAAGTATAATATTCTGGAGTAAAACTAATGTTTATCAAACGATGTGTAGACACAGACAGACAGAGATGAATGCTGCTCTATACCCTGGCTGAGAGCTGGAGGTGCCCATCTCGAGTCAACGCTAAGGATTTATGGCGAGGCGGAGCCGACGTCTCTCCCACTGCCCAGAGCTTTATTACTATGAATAATAGATTTCTGCTTTATTTTAAGTCCGTGCATTTGTTTGAATTTAACTATAATTAATACAGATACTTAAAATTATTGTAGAATTTTAATATAAAATATATTTAGGAAACTCACAAGTGGATTTAAAAGTAAGTAAACCAATGTTGAACAAAGGTTATATTTAATTCACAATATGTATCAGATAAAGAAATGCAGTCCCAACAACCAATATACAAAAACTGACTGGATAGCTGAGCCTTAACTCTTAGTTGAGTAATTCTTTTTGACCGACCGAAAAAGGAGCAGGTTCTTTGTTCGGCGGTATGTGTTTTTTTTATGTATGCCCAGCGGAATATTCGTCATTTTAAGACAGATTTTTAAAATTGTTTTTCTGTGTGAAAGGAAATATTTCCAGGGTGGTCCCATTTTCTTCATAAAGAAGAGACTTTATAAAAATTGTATAAAAATGTAAATCGATGATATTTTGGTATAATTCAATCAGAGTGAATGACGTATGGATCACACTGCGTACGATAGAGCACACACTCATTGCAAATTCATAGGCGCCGCCGCAACACGCCCTCGGCGGGGGCGGGGGCGGGGGCGCGGGGAAATTAACTGAATCTGCTTTAGGTGTTCGCAGATCTTAGATAAGCTCGACTTATGTACATGCTAACCGTGGGAGACCTACATTTTTCTAGGATCTTTTTTTACCGTAACAATGGACGTGTCAACTAAAAAGAAAATTAGATTTTTGTAATAAATGATTGCATTATCTACTCTCAAAGTATACAAGTATAGAAAGAGAGCCTGCATATCCACATAAACCTCTAAGTCCAATACCGCTCTAAGCCCTCAAATATTACACTTGTGAACAAAATTGAAGTATGTAATAGTAATGTACACAAGTATAAATCGAGGTGACCCGCCGAGAAAATCCTAAATAAATAAAAAGGAACAATTTTCCCGCTGGCTGACCGACATCTAACGTAACTGAAATCGCTTAGCGCTTTCTTTGTGCGCCCGAATCGAATAAAAGCTCCGATAATAACGAAAAGTGAAGAAAAGCGATGATTTTAATACGATTAGATAAAACGAATATTTTGATTGAAACCTAATTGGATTTTTTTGAGAAAATACCTTTGAAAGTTTTCCTTTTACTTTCCATAGAAAAATTCCTTTATCTATTTTTAGGGTTCCGTAGTCCACAAGAAACCCTCATAGTTTCGCCATGTTCGTCTGTCCGTCCGCGGTAGTGCACAGGCTATTACTACTAGAAAGCTGTAAATTAGCATGATGTACACTAAAGTTGTGAATATACACGTAAAATAAAATCTTGAAAAATATTTCTTTTTACCTCTACATAGTAATTAAAATAGTCGACCAACTAAAAAAACGTAATTGGATCTCGAAAATTGCATACTAATTCCGTTGGTAATTAAAAAGATAAAGGTGTCAGTAAGATATCTGAAAGTCTGTTAAAACTAGAAAGCTGAAATGGTACGAGTATATATATTAATTACGTCTTAGTGGTAACTTGAAAGGTTTCTTGAAAATGCATGCAAAATGCGGATGATTTTTTATCAGTATTTTTGTGCATTACCTAAGCGATTAAAGTGATAACTTAATCTACGGAACTCTACACTGTGCGTGGCCCGACTTTCTCTTGCTCATTTGGCTGGTTTTTTTTTATCTCAAGTTATTGATGAAAAATTATATTTTTTGCTAAGTAAAATAAAAAAAATGTAGTAACCATTTTTTACCTAGAAAGAATGAATAATATCTGCAGTAACTAGTGTTATTAATCTGTACTTCAAACATTATTATGAAGATGTACCTTCAGTGTGGCTAATACTAAAAAAACTTAATTAGGAAAAACACGAAAAACAGTAGAGACGGCATTCTACGAGTATCACATTGAATATCCAATAATTGAAAAAAAGGCGAATTTATAATATTGTGCGAATGTTGCGAATTTTCCTACAAATAAAGTTGAATTCGAAGGCTCTTACATTTTTTATCGCCTCTGTTAAAAGTAGCTTTAAAAGATAATTACAAAAATAAAATGGCGAGTATTTTCCATTCGGTAGGTATAGTAAACGTTTCTCGCCACACAGATCCAGATCATACGTTAATTGTGTTTTCACGAAGCTCTCTGATATTGGAAAGCTCGGCATCGAATTGCGTCGGTTGCACAATCACCATGTCTAGTAAATACGCCCTTTACTTCCAAATTACTCGTAATTCTGTGCGGCTTTGGCGTTCGATTGCAAGGGGACTAACGCTACGAATAATCCTAACTCTCGTTACCAGCACTGCAGAAAGACGAATCTTTGGTGAAATCCTTAATGATATCTCAGTGAGCTTTCGAATTAAGCCTTCGTAAGTTTTTGTAATTTAAAAATGAAGACATAAAATAAACAATCTGCTGATAAATCGTCCCTCTTTCTTATTTGCAAAATTTATTTCTAGGATATCAAAGAGCAATTTATATTCTACAGTTATTATTTCCTAATAGTTATTAAATAATTTTGATATGAAAAACTTCAAGCTTGCAACTGCGATGAACAGCTCGTAAATTATGAAAATTTTAAAACTTTCAAAACTTTCTTAGCGGAGTTTCAATTTGAATTTAATCGAATAGTTCCAAAGAATTATTCGCTTAAAAATTTATGCTTTTCTGTACAATTTGAATTTGAAAATACTTTGAATATTAAAAGACATATGGGTTGCTAATTTTGATAGTTTTTTTAATAGAGTTTTGATAACCCAAATATTACCTCAATATTCTCAATCTGAATATTTACCAATTGGTCTAATATCCGGCATTAAAAATATATACCCTCCTCTGTAATTCATTAGTGATAAGAAATAAATTGCTAAATGTTCATAGTGACACATCGCAAATAGGTTGCCTAGTTAAAATGCGACCAGACACATTTTTCATACAAAATCTAGGAAAGCATGAACAGCATAAATTATAGCATATATTAGATAACTAAATAACTGATGATGGTATTTATATATTATTATTACCTACTTAACTGTTTATATCATGCAACCACAGCAGTGTGAAAGCAGGCAACATTTACTTTTTAAACTTTTGTGGGTGTACTCTATTAACTTGTGTACGATTTTTTTTGATTAATCAATAAGGGAAGGAGATTAAATAAATTAAAAAAGTATAATAAACATTTAACATTATCCTACCGCAATTTAACTAGACAATCAATCAAAAGTAATGTGTCAATGTGATTTTTTTCATTTATTTCTTATCCCAATTAAATAACAGATGAGAGTATTTCTTATGCCGGTCTCGTACTAAATCAAGTAAATCGCATTAAAATCCGTGTTGACGTTTAAAGTAAATAGATAAAAAAACATTCCCTTTTCTTTTTATACTCAAAAAGTAGGTATGTAGGTAGGTTAAACCGAGTTTTTTGAATCGGATAATACAAAAAACTCGGTTTCTATTACTTAATATTGTCACAAACAGAATGAAATCTTAGAAATGAGATAGTTCGTTGTACGCTTTGAGATATGTATCATTTTCTTTTGGCTCCATGGAGAGGTTCACGCATTTCTAGTTTTCCTCTGATTTCCTCTGCGCTTCCCGCCTCTTCCCGTGACTAATACGTGTCGGAAGGGTCTTTGTGTCGGTGTCGTTTTGTAGTACTTTGCGACATTATTCGATAGAGCCCTACAATGGACGCTTTCTCTGACATTCCCTAAGTGTATTGGGATATGGGAACAGTCATGTACTGTCATCAATATCCACCCAAAATGTAATGGTATTCTTAAATAAATGATGTGTCATGTACTTCAGTAATTTAAATGCAGTATCTTACAGTAACTAATTGTAGTAATTGATTATGAAAAATTATAATGAATATGCATAAAACGATATTATGTATAATTGTAGTTTGCCGTGTGCCGTTTTCTATGAGTAGATGTGTTCTGTGCCTAATCCCAAGTTAAATGAACGATAGCTATAAGATTGAGCCGAATTAGATGATCAAATAAAGAATAATTACATTTTTGGCTATTGTCTTAATATTAAAATGAAATTTACATACCGACAGTAAAGACGTAAGCTCAAGTTTTATTCATTCGTATCATTATAATATTTTTATAATTTTTTTATTCTCCCAGTATAAAAGGGACATCATAGAAAATTGCAGTCATTAGAGTCGAGTGAGGGTAAGAGCATAAATCTGGGGAGGGGATGACTGACATACAGTCGAGCGCCATGTAGGTAGTATATCACACACGACTTGTTCATCACGTCGGTGCTAAGATTTCCCTTTTCCGGAAAGTAAGACATAGATTTAAAACAATAATAATTTTAATTTTTTTTTAATAAAATTTAACAGCTAATAATTCAGTATAAGGAACGACCAGTATTTGCGATTTTTACACAATTAATTAATACTTAATCAAGATTTGAAGAGATATTCAGGAGGTGTATATTAACAATTAGAAGAACTCTAAAGTACCACAGATGCACCTGGCCAGTCAAGATGAGACTCAGGCCATATGTACTCGTAGGTAAATATAATTCATCGAAGTTCGAAATCCCAGCAGTCATGCGTACAGAACTTTGATTGTGATGTATGCGTTTCCCCAAACCCGCGCTAGTTGCGAGCGAAGGTAGGGATGGATTGACGGAGCAGATGTAAAAAACATAATATTAAAACACATAAATTTCCCCTGGACAGTGCTATGATTTATTAATCCCCGGAGAGCAATATCTGACAGTTCAATTTATTGCGCCCTAATTCTTGCGGCGGACGGAAAAATGCGATTATCTACCTTTTATTGCAATAAATTATTGCTCTCGAGCGATGCACAGCTACGAACACGACACTTTGACTAGGCTGCGAGTAATTTATTAATACAATATTGGGGCAAACAAGGGAACAAAACGATTTTTTTTTGTAGAAGATCGAACGCTATCTCGTAGAGGTCAAACTAACACTTTATTAACACAAAATCTCAATACAAATACTAGATGGTGATATTAAGACAAAGTGAACAGTAAAATCTTATTTAAGTATAAATTGGCATGGATGAAATAAACTTGTAAAATTAACTTGTAATATTAAGCACCCATTCGCACGAGCGTTTTTAACGGGCGTTAAAAAACGTTCACATACGTCAGCGTTAAATAGTGTGCGTTAATATATAACGCACACTTTAAACATATTTTTTTTTCAAAATAATATTAACAAACGTATGCTACGATTATGGACATACTCGTACGTATACGCTTACCGCAGAGGAACTTTGATATAACGCTGGAGTTACTGATTTGTTAATTTAACACAACATACAGCAACAATGCTTTGTTAATAAAATATTATCTTTAAAAGGGACTTATTTTTGTAAAAGGAAAAACGCTGCTATTTACTAAATTCTCGTGTCAAGGTTCAAACACATTAAGTTTCTAGTTTAGTGCTACTGAAAAACATACGCGTATTATTTATTTGCGGAATTTATTGCGGACGTACGGAACGGAAAGGGCGATAAAATCTGCGGAATGATATCCGCACCGGCGTAATGTTACACCCTCATTCAGATTCGCTCTTGTAGCAGCAAGCCGCACGTAATTCTAACGGTTATTACCTTTTATTGCGTAATTTTCAGGCATTTCCGGGTGTAAGGCGGAGCTGCAGGGCTGCCCACTGCTCAATTTATATATCGAAATAATGTAATAGACTTGAAATAAACTGATTTATACCTTGAGCGAAGCATGATGCTTTTACGCAGAGGATTTTCCGACTTTTTTCAAGAATCTTTGAATGTATCGCCTATAAACATCGGCGGCGAACGAGTAAACTTGCATGCCTAATTACGTGTATATGATGAGCATCTTCTTAGACATGCGCGTTCAACCATTGTAGCCTGCTATATTGATGTGGGAAGGGCATACACAAGAAGCAAAAATACATTTATGAATTTTGATAATGATATTTGTAAATTATTTTTAATTATTTATGACACAAATTTATTTATCAGTTAAAGTTTTTATTGCCAGTGACATGATGCTGTTTATAGTGGACACAAAGGAGTTTTGTAATGAAAGCGCTCAATTGCGTCGATGCGTGTGCAAACAGCTGCGGTGTTTGGCGCCAACACTGCGGGGCTGCAAATAGAGGCGCGCACCACCTCCCCGTAGCTACAGAGAATTCCCACCCTGGAGGTTGTCAACCACCCCCCGAAGACTCCCTGCTCGATTGATATCGTTAGTCTATACCTAATAGAGGTTCAACTAACACTGTGTTTTTTTGATGTATTACTGCTCGCTCCATCGCTCGCTATATGACTCTGAGCCTCCTTAAGAGGCCCGATCTCCTCCTCCAATCTCCAAAAACTCCATGTTGCGATGAGTCATGTTCATCACTGACATGGGCTTTCGCCTAAAAGGTATTAGCGACCGTCACAGCTGTAGGTATATGTTATTTATTTAACAACAAAACAAGTCTCTAGTTAGCAAGTTACAGATCAAAGATAGTCATAACACCTTCCTTCACTCTACATAACATTTTATTACATCAAGCGCGATATTGCTTATTACACGTGTAATATTGTTCTAAGCGATATTAAGTGTGCCAACAAAATTTTAAGCGTCGCTTTTGCGTTATAATTACTTCGGCGAAAGCGTCATTACGGTACGCGTTATAATAAAGAGCTAACGACATCAACTCCAATATTGTCTGCTTTATTATTATTATGTTAATGATAAAGACAAAAGTGCGAGTAGAGCGGCTTTGCCTTAAAGCTGTAAATTTGTCATCTGATGCTCCAATCTTTCTACGATAAGCAATTATGAAGTTTGAGTACAAAATCAAAGATTTTGATATTTTATGCAGAATATCATTTTCCCAGTCGCCAGACCCGTAGCTTCGTAACCTAATCTTTTGCTAGAGGCCATTAGTTCTAATTTGTTTTTTTTTTGTATTACTGATGGTTATTAAACTTCTGAGATCTAAATTTTAATTTTTGGAGTTACAAATATATTATTTTTAACTATCTGATTGAACGGTAATTTTAATTTTAAGATCTATTTTTAAAGTGTCAACTAGCCTATTTTAAGTTGGTGAGGTTTTAGTTGTACAAACTGCCAGCAAATGAATATCCTGTCTGTTTCTTGGAACGTCTACATATCCGAAGGTAATTGGAGTTTGTTTGAAAAGTTTCCTCCTTGTTCGCCGGTTGCCTTCCGAATCCTTATTTTGTTACATCTTTCCGTTACATATTTGATGAGAACATCAATATTAGTAAAATATTTAAGAAACTCTGGTCTATTGTCGTGATACTAAAGGGCCGTTTTTAAATAGCGGTATTATATCTACTGACAGTGTAAAATAAACGTTGTTTTAGATTTTTACACTTATTTTGTAGAGCAAGTTAAAAAGTTACTGGCTCCGAATTTTGTGTTTCATTAATTGATATGATTGGTTATTGGTCCAATATAATAATATCGCGGCTTATTTTCACTAATCGTTATCATAAAATATCAGACTATAGATGGAGTTCAATTTAAACCCAATAAAACCTGGCAGTTTATCTAGTTATCACCGTTTATTTACTATTTTTTTCAATTAAGATTGAATATATGCGTTCCTCTTCTAACTTATCAGCCGTATAAGACGGCCTCAATAATTTAACATCAGATGAACTGCGGTTAATATTATACATTCTATTGACAAAATTAAATTGTCAGTATGTGTAAACTTTATCACTTCTACTCTTTAATTATTATTTAAGGTCTTCACCTGTGCGATTCTGACAAGATTCGCTCATCGCGTCACCGAAAAGCCGCCCGAAACACCGGGGTTCTCTTTTCAATGTTTAAGTTGTACACACACGGTGGAACTTAAACACGGCAGTATTATTTGCATACATATTCCGCTCGGAATAATTCATGAAAGTAGGTCGCATGCCTGAACATTCGTCGAGTTTGTTTATGGTTTCGCGGAACAGCGAGCGCACTGCTTGTACAGCGAGCGCATTGCTTGTACGGCGAGCAAACTGCTTGTACAGCGAGCTCACTGCTTGTACAGGGTACAGTGGCAACGGTACGTGGAGTTTGCGTCGACCATACTGACTCTTCGCTGCACGTTGATTATGCTTACCTTGTTCTACGACTGTTTGCTTGATGCCACTGAGAATATACTTATTTATTTTATGCTTATCTGAATCTAGCTCTGAGCATATATTTTGAAAACTGTAAAAATTTACTAGTAATCACATGAGTTCCAAGTATTGTTTGCCCAAATGTATTACTTACATATTCTTGATTTCTTGGTTATTGGTATTTTTTAGTTTAAACACGAGTGATGAGCGTTTATTTCACAGGTGATATGATCATTTGAAACGTTGGCGATTCGTCCACTGTAACCTGATTGAAGTTGACAATTTTTTTTACAATAGTTACGTGAAACGTTTATTTTTGGTCAACTTATAGATTGTAGTGTGGAGTTTCGGATAGCGTTCATATTTCACGTTTAGTTATTGACTTTGAGTAATTGATGAGCGACCAGAGCCCACCGGATGATAAGTACAAAACCTATAAATAGCACATTCATATTTCACTGGCCACACAAACATCACGTCTTGAGGGTAACCCTTACCCTTCACCACGCAACGGTAAGGGTATTTTACATGTTAAGACTCAAGTTCATCTCCTAGCAACATGTTCTATAATATGCGACGGCTTTGACTTCAGATGAGCTAGACATACGAGTGTGCTTGTCCCGGGAACCATTAGTATAAATTCTCAATCTTAACGTACTTGTCGTAATCTCTGTTCAATTTGCACAGGCAACGTACTGACATGTCATGTATGATGTAACTCGGCCTGAATGTGGCATTATCATGCGCAGCGTAAGTGGAATTTTTGTTGCGAACAAATGTGGAAGCACGCACGATTTGAGCCGAGGGGGTCTGCTGATGTGCCCCTCCCGTCCCTTGGGGGGGAATATATTTATTGCCATGTCGTGATGCTAGTGTGAATATAAAACCACGCATAAAATAACATCATAACGCGTTTATTATTCTGTTTAATTCTGAAGCGACTTAAAAAATGTACTTTTCCGAATAAGTTTTTCAGGCGCCTTAAAATATAGGCTCCTTCAGCTCGCCACTTACCACCCCAGTAAGATAAATATTGGTAACAAAGTAATTCAATAGAATAGAGCAAAAAATAAAAAAAGGTTTCCTTTGAAGTAACAAGGTTGGGTTTTTCGACCACAATCCGATTCGGTTTCCAGAAAGCTTCGAGCGAGGTAATTCCGATACTTTCTCAGATGGCCGGGAAATGGAACGCACAGTCTGAGGAAAAACCGTAGATGTAAGGTATTTACATTTGCTACTCTGTATTCTATAAAGAGGCATGGGTGGATATATTTTGTTAATCTAATAGAAACAGTTGTGCAAATAAAAAAAAAATATTTACAGTAGGTAAACAAAAATATTGTAGGTGTGGATGGGTGCACACCGTCGTGTGTATTTTGTTTACAGACTTTATCTCCAGAAAATTGTTTTTAATACGGGTTTTCGAGGACGTCTGCTCGTTAAAGTCGTGGTAAGGGTTTTCCGAGATACATTAATATTACAGGCAATTTTAATGTAACGATAAGAATAAGTAACAAATTAGGAACATCAACAAATAAGTAATTAATAATGATATTCCAAATATTCGGTACTTTGCAATAGTGAAGTCTCCGGCAAAGTGTAGCAGAAATTTATCTTTTTAGCTGCACAGGTAAAGATTGAAAGGGAACAAAATTAACAAATCCCGTGTTTTTGTAAATATTATACGATTTGTTGGTTTGCAACTCGGTTTGTTTCATTTTGTATACGTACGGATAGCGTCATTCACCTCCCGTCTATGTCCTCGTAGTCTGCGCGGCAAGATGGCCGGCGAGATTGTCGCAATAAAACACTCGTTTGTGGCGAGTCCCCCGTTACTGCAGCGTTCAGTGTTCTCATCACTTAATCCGTCACCGGTTTACGAGCCGCCGCCACCGCGCCGCAGCGCTGTACTGAGCATTTTCTACAATCGTAATACGAGAAGATATTGATTGTTTGAATGAATAACTTCTGTTAACCTGGCGCTTATATTTTCTTTTTTATTACAAGTTAAGTGATTCCTGACACTGTATTGTTATTTAGTGCTGTAAATAGACAGGAGACACTGATATTATGTTGCCAGTCTTTGACGGATCTGTCGAACCGCCCCTCACAGTATGGAAATACAGTAGCACGAAGTTGATTCCATATATTGAAGTACGTACGTGGAAGGTGTCTGGTAAATCCGTTTATTTTTAAATACCAGCCGTCAATATGGCGTTTTTTTTTGCACATAACATAGTACAGTAGAGGTTGGGATCACACCATAAAGACGTCTACGGTGCTCTAAACTCTCCAGTCTGTTAATAAGCATGGAATTATCAACATATTATCGAACTACCCGTTTTTGTATCTGATCAACTGGAAAGAGTTGCCATTGAAGTGCTTCGGCCCAAATAGTGGGAATGTATGTGAGCCGATGCGATTTGCGGTTTGTATTTAAAAGCCTGTGGTTGTATTTATGTATTAATAGATATACATCGCTCTGAAAACTTTTGTTGTTCGATGAAATCGCGGAGAAACTACACAAATAATTCATCCTTCATTTAATAATAGGTATTACGTTAACGGAGGTTTTTGATGAAAAGTAATTAAATCTTCATGTTATGTCTGTCCAATCAAAGCCACAAGCAATAGCAGCACGTCTAATTACAATCCAAACATTTTAGGTAATACAAAATAATGGTAACATTGCAATAGCAGTGTAGTTGTCTATAAAGTGCCGCATTAAATAAATAGAATCCTACAATACGGAGACGGTAGTGTTTGGAGCGACTGGTTTATAGCGACAATGTACCGACAATCGCTCCGGATATCTGAAGAAGTACCGTCGCAGTCGTGTACCGTAGCTACCTAAGTGTCGCCTGCATGAAATGGAAATGTTTGTCGCTTATTGTCACAAAGCTTTTAAAACGAAAAAAATATGCTAGCTCTTAGCTTATATTATTGAAAACTTATTTTTTCTGTAGGCAATAGCAAGTTTTACTTTGGTTTATCTACGTATGTTTATATATGATCCCGTCAAATTAACAAGTTCACCTCGGAATTTGAGACCCAGCTGAATATTTGTATAAACATTGGCTTTCTAAAAGTTGTCTCAAAATCTATATATGAAAGGGTGTCCGCGTCTATTAAAATTTGAGGACAAAGATAACAAAAATAGATGTTTTTGCAAATATCTCATTTTCTACGGGGTCTTCGCTTTTTGTCTATAATATTTTAGAGAGTTAAATTCCCTGTAATTTTTGTATCAAAAATGTTTATAAGTAAAAACAAGTTTGCCGGTACAACTAATATCTAACAAATATAAGTAGGTACCTACACACTTAATAAAGGTAAATCAATTTAAATTAAATTTGGAACTGGTATCGTAATGGCATTTTGGAAGTCAATGGATAAAATATTTTTCATTTTGCTGAACGATTCGAAAATATTTTCTGAGAGTAATATTATATTTTTATAACTAAAATTAATTAAAATTTGGAGCGCGTACACAGCGCAGTCGATTTTATTACTGCAGGTACCGAGCGGGTATAAGTTAATTTGGCACAAGTAATATTTCAGCATTTCAGCGGACGCGGTACATATCGCAGCCATTTTTGAACTTTTCACTTGTCGCCTTTTTTGCGGATTTAACTGCGAAAATTTTAAAATTGGTTTTCCGTCGAATTGTGACAAAAATATTTATTAATTATACTTCGCATCTCTCCCGAAGATGATTAGGTTTACTAAGCAGCATGTGGCAGATTATGCTGTCCTTATCACACTTTTAAAGATTCCTATTCGATAAAAAGAATCTTTATTTAACACTGGTAACACCTCCCCATTTGCGCTCCCACGCCGACCGGTGACCATTACTGTCATTACGGGATTTTGTGTTGTCCAAGTTACACGTCGTTTTGCTCCGTCTCGTCCAACATCAAAATACATATTAAAATATGGGAAAAAGAAAGCGATCAAGTGATATAGTGAAAAAAGTTCTAAAAACGTAAGTAGAAGGAAAATAATCATCTCCATATCTTTTTCTTCGGAAGAATCATCGAAGGAAGATTATTTGTATTCACCGAAACAAGACGCAACTTACCAGGAATAGCAAGGTAAGACCATTTTTCATTTAAGCTTACCCACTAAGTAAAATAAAAAAGTATATGGAGTTTATATCTCGAAATTTATTGTGTGCCTATGGTATAATGAAAATATGGATGTAACATTCCGACGTACCGGCATTTATTGCGTATGCATATAATTATGTTCTTAGTATTTTAACATACTTATCCCGACGTAAACCGTGTGTGGAAATTATGTACCTACCGGCATATATTACATAATAAGGATCAAATATTGTTCTTAGTATTTTAACATACTTATCCCGACGTAAACCGTGTGTGGAAATTATGTACCTACCGGCATATATTGCATAATAAGGATCAAATATTGTTCTTAGTATTTTAACATACTTATCCCGACGTAAACCGTGTGTGGAAATTATGTACCTACCGGCATATATTGCATAATAAGGATCAAATATTGTTCTTAGTATTTTAACATACTTATCCCGACGTATAACGTGTGTGGAAATTTTATCCCGGCATTTATTGCGTGTGGATAATATAGGTATAATTCCGACGCATTGCGTGTGTGAATTATTATATTATTATTATTGCATAATAAGAATGAAATATTGTTCTTAGTATTTTAACATACTTATCCCGACGTATAACGTGTGTGGAAATTTTATCCCGGCATTTATTGCGTGTGGATAATATAGGTATAATTCCGACGCATTGCGTGTGTGAATTATCATCTTGAACAATATAAACTATTTACCTACCTACATAATTTAAAATTATAAAGGTTAATAGACAATTACCCAATGTAATTGGTTATTATTTCGTCGAAGACAAGACGACATAAAAGAAGATTTAGATCCTGATATTTTACAGCTGGTTGTTGTTGTTGTACAAACCTGATATGGAGACATTTTACAAAAGATTTAGCTACATGATGGAAAAATATACTAACTAACGGGTTGCCTAAGGACGAATGATTGGACCTATTTAAACATTATTTACCAGCTTAGAACTGCATAATTATACGAAAGCTCCTTTAATAAACCCTGAAATTTAAATCGCCTTTTAAAAAAAATCTGAGTGACGCAAATCGATTTCGTTACTTTGTGACTCTCATTATAGAAATTTCATAACAATGAGGTTTGATAAAAATACAAATTACGGCAATTTATTTGGGTCAAATTTTATCAGAACATCAAAAATCATCTAAGGCCTTGTTAACATCAGCGTCGGAATTGGAACTTACGATTCTCGCGCATCCAACTAGTTCAGCTCGTAATCCTGGAGCTTTAAACGCACGGGGGGCACCGCAGGCACCAGCCGCCAAGCCGCGAGGGTACCCTACGGTGTACCATGCTCGACGCCCACCTCCGCCGCCGGCACGAGCGCCCGCGCCGCGTGATTTCTATCGTCGACAAACAACTCTCGAAACTTGTGCAAGAAAAAATTACCGTCTGCTGACAGACTTCAGTATTTCTGCAAGGAATGGCATAATACGAATGCTAAAATTATTTTGGATTGGAAATCATTAAAGGTTAAGAAATTCCTATAGCACTCTATATCAAACAAAAACATTCAAAAATAGATTAAAAGATGCTTAATTTTTACTACCACTTGCAAAGAGTGATAAAATATATCTCCGCCTTATATGGAACAACTATCTATTTGAAATCCATTTTTTACTTGCATTACTAAAACCTAAGATCGTTATTTTATGCATCGGAAAGGCGTTTTATAGTTTGACCTTTTAAAATTAGTTTTTAAAACAATGATATTAAAAGTCAAATGTACCCATAAAACGGGACAAGTGCGAGTTGAAATCGCGTGAAACGCGCGGTTCCATACTATGTTAATTCATTTATTAATTATCATGTTTTTAAAAACTGACTGACTGAAATTGTACCTAATTATATAATTTTCAGACTCATTTGTTTCGTTAAATATTTATCTACACCTGATTTATTTTTGATTCAGGACTATCTACCAATAATATATCAACTTTACCCGACAGCAAGAAAAAGCGTATAGAATTATGTACAAACAACAAAACATTGTATATGTATTTATTTGAGGTTGTAGGAAGTTCATTTATATATAAGGAATATTTCATTTTGGTTTATAGCGATGCATCATTATCAGGTGCATCCTGCAAAAAAAAAAAAAAAAAAGTTCACTAGGTACCACTGTCTACAAATAGTGGTCTACAAAACTATGTTCTCACATAAATACTCTTCAACTCCTTGCAGCTTTTTATAGTCTTTAAATTTATGCGTATTTTTACATCTTAGCAATTGCGACATTTTATTAAGAATGGATAATATTACGGCAATTACCTGTATTAAAAAAAAAAAAAAAAGTGCGGCATACAGTACTCACATTGAAATAAAATCTTACATGATATAATGGTGCGAAAAACACAACTTTCACATATTTGCATCTTATCAATGTAGCCGCAGATTTTGAATCTCATTAATTTTTAACCGACTTCAAAAAGGAGGAGGTTCTCAATTCGGTCGGTATTTTTTTTTTTTTTTTTTTTTTTTTATGTATGTACACCGATTACTCAAAGACGCCTGGACCGATTTCAAAAATTCTTTTTTTGTTTGAAACGGTATAGTCCCCATTTGGTCCCATTGCCATCATGTCAAGATCTGATGATGAAATCCTGGAGAAATTGAGGGGAACTTTCGAAAATTATATGGGTGTCTAATGTGTTCATCAACTTTTCCATTTAGTACTTTTAAGCACTACAATTTGATGAAGGTTTAAAATCGATCTGATGATGGAGCCATAAAACAGACGAGGGAACTCCTCGGCGATTTACAACAGTTACCTTGTGTTTGGGCTTGATTTATTTGTATTAATGAGAACTTTCCACATAGATAGGTTGTGACTATCATTTAGGGGTTTGGTGATGAAGACCAAGGACAATTAAGGGAACTCCTTAACAGTTTACAGTAACTACCTTGTGTTTGGCCTTGATTAATTCGTATTGCTGAGAACTTTGTACCAAGATGGGTTGTGACTGTCATTAGGGGTCTGATGATGAAGACCAAGGTCAATTAAGGGAACCCTTAACGGTGTACGGTAGCTACCTTGTGCTTGGGCTTGATTAATTTGTATTGCTGAGAATTTTGTACCAAGATGGGTTGTGACTGTCATTAGGGGTCTGATGTGTTCGTTTGAGATGAAATTTTACACTAAAAATGGAAAAATAATAAAAATTTTAATAAAAAAAATACAACCGACTTCAAAACCAAAAAACGTAACCAGTAAACTAAAAAGCGAAAAATAACATCATAATATGTTCTACCTGCTGATCAGTATGAAGGCGGTGCTTAGCCGGTGTTGTCTTGATTTAAGCCATTTCTGACAGGACCACATGAAACAACACTGTCTGCAAAATCTAAATGGCTTGAATTAATACATCACCGGCTTAGCACCGCCTTCATACTGATCAGCAGGTAGAACATATTATGATGTTATTTTTCGCTTTTTAGTTTACTGGTTACGTTTTTTGGTTTTGAAGTCGGTTGTATTTTTTTTATTAAAATTTTTATTATTCAATACAGAGACTTAGTGAAAACTGCTGTCTAAGCTTTTTACCGATTTCCAAAAAGAAAAGAGGTTCTATGTTCGGCTGTATGTATGTTGTTTTGTTAAATTATGGTAATCTTGAATTTAATTTATCAAATTTAAAATTGGTTTAGCAAACAAAACCACAAATATCAAGAGACGCTTCACGAAAACTAGACCTAAATTCAAAAATTATTGTAGCGTTGATATTTCGATGGGAAAAGTCGTTTTTTTTTCTACCTTTCCTCCGATCAGTTTAATATCTAAATGAGACGTTCATTGTTGTTTTGCTATACTGGCCCACTCAACACTTGTTTACCTGGTATAACCTGGTGGTTTTTGAAGTGATTTGAAGTTATTTTCAGCCTAATAAATATCTGTTAAAATACTTAAAATTGTCTTCCTTTCTATTATTTATACTTATAAAATCATGGTGGCTCTTTTGCAAAGACAAACAATATAATTATTGTGACGCTAATACGACACAATTCATCGAATTTTTTACAAATAAATAAATAAATAAAAATTAAAAATAAAAAACAAAATTGTGAGGCAGGTATATATAGTACGTTAAACAGCTTTCCACTCTGCTAAGTCGGAAATCACTCGCCGTGACACAGTTAAATGATATTTTAAAGGCGATGTTCGTAAAAAAAAAAACCTACAATATAATATTTATTTATTATATTAACCTAAAATAGCCTTACAAGAACAACCTAATTCTAGCTTAGTAGTATATTGTAATAATTCTAAAATTTAATCTATTCTAAACTCAATATTATAATAGGTACTTGAAATCCTAACTTAGTCTACAAAATTATTACCCTAATGACCTGATTTCACTAAAGGACTTGTCACAAAAAGCAATAACCCTTCTGGCAATCAGCGCAATAAAAAAAAAAAAAAAAAAGAAAGAAAAAAGTCCTTTATAAATACGAATTAGTAAAACCCCGACACCATCGACATCCTATGTTTTATCAACCATTGATTATTTTGAAAAACCATTGATTATTTATAAAAAAAAAAAAACCAAAAGTAGGTCCAGGTCTGTGCATTAAAACATACATTGAAAATACTTGGTCCAAGAAGATTTTCTTTTTATTAGTTACCCAAAATCGCATAAAAAGATATACTCCCAGACATCTCTCATTGGATCAGGTCTCATTGGATACAAAATTAGAAAAATTTGGTGTTGGTGTTAATTTATACAAACGGTCATAGTACGCGACATGCACCAACATTAGCCGCGCACAGAGCAGGTGTTCATTTAGAAATTATTAGAAAAACTAATAATTTCGGTTCGGTTGGTCAAAATCGTCAAATGTTTTTCTTAAATATTATAATAAAGTCAAACTGATAATCAAATCAAACTAATTTTGTTAACATAATTTTTAAAAGTTAAGTATAAAAAAAAAAAAAAAAAAATGTTTTGTTTTTTTAATAAAACTTGGTTAAACCTTTGAAGTGTTGATTTTTATTCAATTACTTATTTTAATATCAATTAATATTAATATTGTAATTATAGTAGTACCTATTACAATTGTTGTTGATCGCTATGATATTTGCATGGGAGAGATGCGAAGTATAATTAAGAATCAAACGAACTTACCTTGTGAAGTTTGATATCTAATTATACGAGCGTCTTGACCGAAGATGATTATACTCCCACCCTGTCCCTTCTTCTAAGCCCTAAAATCTATCGAAAAAATAAAACCTCTGAAAAATGACAGTAATGGTCACCGGTCGGCGTGGGAGCGCAAATGGGGAGGTGTTACCAGTGTTAAATAAAGATTCTTTTTATCGAATAGGAATCTTTAAAAGTGTGATAAGGACAGCATAATCTGCCACATGCTGCTTAGTAAACCTAATCATCTTCGGTCAAGACGCTCGTATAATTAGATATCAAACTTCACAAGGTAAGTTCGTTTGATTCTTAATTATTACGTACTCCATCCGTGTGACAATCCGTTTTTTCTCCTTACTTTTGACTGACAACATGAAATTTATTGTTTTTCCTAACTATGTGTATCTGTGAAAATCATGAAGAACTAAACATATTGACAATATCAATGTAGGCACCACGAATCGCGTACTAAATAATATTGTGTATTTGAAAATGCAATGAGCGTAACACAGCAAATAGCAGCGGCTAACGCGAGTCAAAGGCCAATCTCGCAAATAATGACCACCGGCCCCTCGTTAGTGGTCGGCGACCGCCGCACCCACAGGCTCACTGCGAACTACATAGCTACCACCGCGGCCTGCGCGCCAGGCACTGTTCATAGCAGGGGAGCCCGAGATTGTGACGGTGTAAAGCGCCATCTGTTGGTATGATGACGAAATCCGTACAAAACGTGCTCATAATAAGGTGCGAAGAATTGATTATATTATGGGTCGCTAGTGAATGGGCGTCTAAACCATAGATGGCGACTGGAGCGTGTCTCTTTGTGTGAGATTGCGTTTCGTTTCAGGGTCGGAGTGTGCAAATTGGCAATTTTCGGGTAAAACAAACGTCGTGGGGGTTCAAAAACATATAATAAGGCACTAGAATGGTGTTGGCAAGCTTATGATTTGTGAATACAAAAATAAAAGGGATAAAGATTTTCTATTGTTATAGTTAAGATTTGTATGAACGAACAAATTTTTTGATGCGTCGAACGAAAACGTGTGAGCAAAGTTCTCGCCGGGGACAGAGTTTCGGTCATTTTCTGGAAACAGCCACCATGAGCTGAACAAAAATATCCGGGGGGAAGGATTTAATGTAGCAGGTCTGCTGAGACCAAAAACCTTAACTAAAATATTATGTTCAGCTCATTGAAAATATAAGTTTTATTAAGTCTTGGGAAAATCACAGGAGTCTTCCTTCCCGTTGGCAATGAATTCGTATATTTAATATTTGGGGGAATAATGGGCTAGAGAGAGCTGATATTATCAGTGGGAAAAATAAAAATAGGAAAAATAAGAAAGAAAGATATAAGAATGAGTTTCGAGAACCTTTGAGAATGTAAAAGGGTAATTTAGGAGTTTTTACGAGTTTCGAAGAGGTTGTACGAATCCGTCGTGACGTCGCGGGATTCGTGGAAGGCTTTAAGAAGATAATCATTTGCCGGTTACAACATCCGGGAACGTCGCAAGCTGAGGCAGACGGAGTAGCCGTACCAGGTCAAGGGAGTCCGGCAGGACATATAACCGGGTAAAGACCCAGACAAGGTCAGTTCTATCCTGTTTGCCAAGCTTGCGTTAATCTTCGGTTTTATGGACGAGAACATATCTATACAATGTTAATTTCGGGGGGAATTTTGGACATTGGATCTGAACCGTGTTCGGATATAATTTAAAGTTTAGTGCTTAACGATTTATGGTGGTATTTTGTATTTTGGTATTTTGTATTTTGGTATTTTGTATTTCGTACGTGGTATTTTGTATTTTGGTATTTTGTACGCGGTATTTTGGTATATTATGATACTTGTGTAATTTTGTCCAACAGCAAATATATGCTGTTTGAGGATTCTATAGAAGTACATGCTTAATTAAAGGTTTAGTTATGCTTTCTCTTACGGAGGTGAGAATGTGGGAAGATAAACAAATTTTCCGTTTGGTTGGTTGGTGACCGGTAGTGTGATTTGGACCCACGGGCTCTCAATTCAACGACTGAGATACCGGGACATTAGAGCCTTTAAGTCCGGTTCAAGTAACCCACATCTTCTTTCCTCCGTGGGACGAGAAAAACATCACTCGCACTAAGCGTATATGATTTATCATAGTTTCAAGTATCTAATAAGAAATAACTGACAAATAAAGAATTTCTGGACTTTCTGTGTGAGTCTTTATTATCTCATCCAAATAGCCTCACAGTCTCAATTAGGTAGGTTAGGTTAGGTTAGTAGGAAATAGCACAGTGACCAGGTGGACTGGAACCCAGGACCTCTGGAGCTGGATTGAACTTAAGTTCCGACACCTTCATTTTTCTCTTTGTGACGCGTGGGCCTGCGGCCTCCAACCCTGTGGGCCTGCGCGGTCGCAAATGGCGCCCAACGTTTAGTTTAATTTAGGCAGTTTTAGTTTAGTTTAGTCAGTTAACAGGTACCTTAACCTTTTGTTAAAAGTTGGCAGCATATTGCATCCAACGGTATTCGGTGCTTATGCTGGTTGAGACCACATACAGCGTTCAATTCAAGTTACTTAGTTTAGTTATTAAGTTTTCAATTTTGACTCAATTCACTTAATTTATTTAACCTAGTTGTTTAGTTTATTTTGTTAATAATTTAATTACAGTGGGTCATAAAGGTTCTTACAAAGGAAATATAGTTCAGTGAAATAACTCAACGTACCTACTTTTACAAAAGTTGTCTTGTTTATATATAACTTTATCTTGTTTTTTTTTGCTTAAACACTTATAATTACATTCAGCGACTGTTTGAAATAGGGATTGCGGCCATAAATGGTATCTGTATATTTGATTTTTTTGTCTCATTTCAGGAAGTTTATTAGTAATAATATTCACCAAGTAAAACTAGGGGACAGATAAAAGTTATAATTGAACATGAACATACTAAACTACTAGAGTAGTATTTTTGTTTTTAAAAAGTAATTGAGTATAACCTACAATTAAAGTTTATCAAACAGACTTGGAAACTTGAAGAGTTTTTTTTTACTATCAGTTATTTGTTTGTTACTAACATTTAGATAATGAATATCACATCCAATACATGGTTATTAATAAGACAAGTGGTTATTGAGTTGTGTTAAAAGTTATTTAATTTTTTATTTAGAGTTGAGTTTCATAATAAATAAATAGTTGTATTCAAACTTCACCTTAAACGATATATCCTGGAGAGTGATATTAAGGTTGTTAACTTGTTCTGATTATTAAGTTAGTAAATAGAGTAAGGTTAAGGTATATTTCTTTTATTGTTTTGGTTCATTTTTTTGTAAGGAAGTTGTGAAAACAAGCTACCCATATAAAAGGTAACTAACATTTCGGATATTTAGTTTAAACCATTCAGTTATGTAACAATTCAGTTATTCGCTCTTTCGGTTATGAGATTTTAAGTGTATATTTAGTATTAGTATATTATACATGATTTTTTTGTATGTTAAGGTATTGCCTTTTGTGTAGGTAACAATTTAATGTGTTTTGGTATTGCTATAGTATAGTTGAATTAGATAGGATAACAATTTTTTTTAATTTTTTTCTTTTATGATAAGAGTAGACTGTGAGGTCTAAGCGATAACTAGTTTAAGTCAATACACAGAATACCACCATAAATTATAGTTCGAAACGGTTTGGATAAAGTCGGCCAATGGAAGGGAAGAATATTTAACTCCTGTGATTTAGTCTAAGTTAGGTAATATTGTTAACTAAATTACTAATATTTCTTAATAATTGTATGGCTGTATACAATTCAACAGTAAGAACTTACAATTTACTATGTTATTTTGTAGCGATACAAATGTAGGATTCTGACATTAAGTACATAAATATTCAATATAAGTTGAACTGTACTGAGTGTAACGATTCGGATTCTTTATGTAATTGCCTTTATGTTACATAACTTTGTATATTTAAGGTAGTGCTTTCAATTAAGAAACATTTAAAGATAATATTTTTCTTACAAAAAAAAAAAATATTTTTTTGAGTATTTGAGTGTACACATATGAACAACAATTTGGTTACATTTACCCAGATTATAGTAGTATTATAGTTGCATATACTGATATTCATTTAGATTGTGATTGTTGTAAACATTATACCACCAAGTAAGAATATTTTTTTGTTTCGGCTAATTCTTTAATAAATTGATTCATAAGGGGGGTTATTACTTATTAGGTTCAATAAACACTGTAATTTAGTAAAAATGGAGCAAAACTTCAGTCAGTGCCACGCATTGTTAAAAGATGAATTAATTTACGAGGTAGCTATTCGGTCAGAAACTCAAGCAGGCACTGTAGTGGAACTCAAGAAGCAGTTAAGAGTATTGATTGAAGAGTATCCACCAGAACAAATTCCGGAAACCGATTTCGAACCCGAGTCAGAATTAGAAATAATTACACAAAAAATTCAAGACCTGGATGACCTTATAAATAAATTTAACGATTCCGGGGATAAACATGCATTTAGTAGGAGTAGGGCCTTGTTTTGTCACCTTCACCATAGGCTTTTACGAGTGCAGTGTTCGGATAGGCCTGCCATGAAAAAGAAGGGGGAGTTGCATGCGAAATTGGAGACATTGCGTGCAATGATTGAACCAGAAGAGGAACCAATCCAGGAAGAACCTTCATTCCGACATGATAGTACTATCGTGGAGTGCACGGGAGACAAAAACGTAGCAAAATGGAAATTGTCCTACAACGGACATGGAGATCCCAGAAGTTTCGTAGAAAGGGTAGAGGAATACAAAAACTCATATGGCGTTTCAGAAGGTAGATTATTTGCTTCAGCATTTCACTTATTTTCAGGTCAAGCTTTGTTATGGTTCCGGGGAATCAGGAGTTTTGTTCAGAATTGGGAAGAATTGAAAAAAGTCCTTTTGGAAGAGTTCGATCCCATAGATTATGATTATAGATTATTAGGGGAAATACGGTCAAGAACTCAAGGTAAGGAAGAATCAGTAAGCATTTATTTTTCAATTATGTTTTGTATGTTCGCCAGACTAAAAACAACACTTTCAGAGGAACAAAAATTAGAGATATTACTACACAACATAAGACCGTCTTATTCGGAACAATTAGCACTAATAAATATAGATTCAGTGGCAACTTTAAAAGAAAAATGTCGTAAGCTGGAGGCTGCAAAACAACGTTCATCATATTTTGTCGAGCCAAACTCTAATAATCAATTTAATCTAAACGCAGAGTTTGTGTATAAGGGGAAACCTAAACAAGTAAATGTCGTTTCAAATCAAGAATCTAATTTTAGGCCTTTTAATAATGAGAGTAATACCCGTTTAGTTAAAGATAAAGATGTGAAAACTCGTGGTTCTTGTTGTTACAAATGCGGTAAAGGACAGCATGACTTCAAGCAGTGTTCTATCGTTCCGACAACACTACGTTGTTATGGTTGTGGAAAGTCAGGTTTTACGGTTAGAGACTGTCCGAATTGTGAGGTTAAAAATCAGCCAAGGAAAAGACCGTCGTTCAGAACCGAACATGATAAGGTTAGAATTTCAAAAAACTAATAAGTCAGGACTGTTCAGGAAGGCGAACCGGTGCCGGCTCCTATTTGCCTGATACAGTCCTGTGTTCAATAAATAAGGATTCATTCAGACCATATTTAAAAATTTTAGTAGGTGATATACAAATCACGGGTCTATTAGATTCTGGTGCGTGTTCTAGCATTCTGGGAAATAACTCTCATAAAACCTTTTTACAATTGGGTTATCAAGTACATTCGGACAATCAACAATCATTTTTCGTAGCAAATGGAGATAAACTGGATTGCAGTGGGTATATGTTTATCCCAATCACATACAATAATTTGACTCATATAGTGAAATTTTATATAGTACCATCTATAGTTTCAGACATAATTTTCGGTTGTGATTTTTGGAAAATATTCAAATTAGCCCCAGAAATTTTCGATAGTTTAGAATTAAGTACACCACCTTCAACATTTTTTAGTATTAGTTCAGTGGGGGATTCTCAAATACATACCATTCAGAGTTTCGAATCATTAACAATTAGACAACAAGAAATGGCAACTTGTGTAGTAGACAAATTTTCAGAAATCTCTACAGAAAAAAAAGGTTTAGGTAGAACTCATTTAATAAAGCATGTCATTGATACAGGGAACGCAGCTCCAATCAAAGTCAGGCAGTATCCGTTATCACCCGATAAGCAAGAAGCTTTATGTAACGAGTTGGACAAAATGCTTGCTCTCGATGTAGTAACTCCAAGTGAAAGTCCGTGGAATAATCCCGCTATCCTAGTAAAAAAATCAACTGGAGAGTGGAGATTTTGTTTAGATTGCCGTAAATTAAATTCGATCACGAAAGGTGATTCATATTCGATTCCTTACATACCTCAAATTCTTGATAGTCTTAAAGAAGCTAAATTTCTTTCTTCGATTGATTTAAGTTCTAGCTTTTGGCAAATCCCTTTGAGTGAAGAGTCACAAGAAAAAACGAGTTTCACAGTAAAATCTCGTGGTTTGTTTAAATTTAAAGTTATGCCATTCGGTTTATGTGGTGCTCCTGCACGCCAACAACGGCTAATGGACACACTATTTAATCAAAATTTTAGTCCAGACATAGAAAATGGAATGGTATTTTGTTACATCGATGACATCGTCATTTGTTCAGCAGATTTCGATACACACTTAATTTTGTTAAATAGAGTTCTGGAAAAATTAAAACTTGCGCAATTATCAATTAATTTCGAAAAATGTAAGTTCTTTAGAAAGTCTTTGAAGTATTTAGGTTATGTGGTGGATGAATTCGGTCTGAGAACAGATCCCGATAAAACAGCAGCAATATTAAATTTTCCTACGCCAAAAACAGCGAAAGAAGTAAAAATTTTCTTAGGCACCTGTTCTTGGTATAGAAGATTCATTAGGAATTTTGCAAAAATCGCAACACCATTGAATAGATTAACAAGAACTGGGAAAAATACACCTAAGTTTGAGTGGGATGAGGAGGCTGAATTAGCATTTAATGTTTTAAAAAATGCATTAGTTACTGCACCAATTTTGGCAGTTCCGGATTTCAGTAAAGAATTTAAAATTCATTGCGATGCGTCTTCATATGCAATAGGCGGTATGCTCTCTCAAGATATAGACGGTCATGATCATCCAATAGCGTATATAAGTCGAAGTTTGAATAAAAACGAGAGAAATTATTCGGCCACCGAAAGAGAAGCTTTGGCAGTAATATACTCCGTGGAGAAATTTCAGGGATATTTTGGTTCAGCACACATTAGAATTATTACCGATCATGCATCGTTGAAATGGTTTCTGAATCTTGAAAATCCAACGGGGAGATTAGCCAGATGGGGTTGCAGGTTGTCGCAGTATAACTTCACTATCGAACATAGGAAGGGTTCCGAAAATGTTGTTCCAGATTCTTTATCGAGACTGATTGCGGTAGAAGCTGTTGGAAGACAACAAGCAAGTTTAGATAAAAATTTCGTTCCAGATGAATGGTACGATAAAACTTTTAAGGGTTGTAAGGAGCATCCATCTAATTTTCCGAATTTCTGCATTTTAGACAATAGATTGTTTAGGTTTAGTAAGTGTAAATATAAATTACTTAGTGAGTTTGAATGGAAAGAGGTGGTTCGTAAGAATGAGGTCAAAAAGATTTTGGAAGAGAACCATACAGACCCAAAATCAGGTCATTTCGGTATATTCAAAACACATCGTAGGATTTCTCTTCGGTATTTCTGGAAGGGCATGTACAAAGATGTAGTGAACTTCGTCGATAATTGTGATACATGTTCTGCGTATAAACATGCTACAACTGCTAAACCAGGACTAATGGGAAAACCTAAGAGGTGTCAAAGACCATTCCAGGTTCTTTCAGCTGACCTTGTTGGACCTTTGCCAAGGTCAACTTCAGGATTCACATTCTTGCTAGTCGTAACGTGCTGTTTCTCAAAATATACGTTATTATTTCCGTTAAGGCAAGCCACAAGTGCTGCCGTTATTAAGCATTTAGAGAATAATGTGTTTCTTACGCACAGTATTCCAGAAACCGTAATTGTGGATAATGGATCACAATTTACGAGTTCTGATTTCCGAAAATTTATTAAACAGTACAATATCCCAAATTTACATTATACTCCATTGTACACTCCTCAAGTTAATCTTGTGGAGCGTTATAATAAGACTATAATGACGGCGGTAGCGTCTTATGTAGAAGACAATCATAAAACGTGGGATAAAAACTTATCAAAGATCCAATTTGCAATCAATTCATCAATTAACGAATCCACTGGTTTTACGCCGTTTTTTCTTGTCCATGCTAGAGAACCAATCTTAAACGGTTCCTTTTATAAGGAGACAGATAAAGATTATGAAGTCGGTATGCCTAGGGAGGAATATGCAGGTGAATTTGGAACTTTGACCGAGATATTTCAGCAAGTTAGGGAAAGATTGTTTCAGGCTCATGCTACAAACGCTGCTCATTACAACATAAGAAGGAGGTCCGCGAAATATTCTGTAGGGGATATAGTATGGAAAAGAACTTATATATTAAGTGATGCTTCTAAGCATATTGCATCAAAATTAGCCCCTAAGTTTGAGAAATGTAAGATAGTTAAAGTTCTTTCACCATTGGTGTACGAATTGGTTCGGTGTTCAGATAATCGTCCAATTGGGACGTGGCACATAAAGGATTTTAAGAAATAAATGAGGTTAGGCCGAAGAAGTTGTTTTTCCCTGTTTAAATGTAAATAATATAAAGCATTTAATTAGGATATTGTGAAAGTAGTGATGTATCGGAAAACGAGAGCATTACCATAGTTTAAGAGAGAGAAGTATGAAAGAGATTAGGCATGTTAAGGAAAACAATTCAAAGAATTTTGGCGCATAAAAACTTAAATCCCTCATAGTGCAGTTATTACGGTTCAGTATACACATTTTCAGTATTCAGTATCAGTTTTTTTTTGAAGCTAAGTTATAAGAGGTCAACTAAAAGTTAGACATTAATTTAGGATTAAGCAATGAATTAGGCAATGTGAATTCTTGCTTGGTTAGGTTGATACTTCAGAGCGAGAAGTGGAAACGGGCTGCTTATGGTTTCTTTAGGTGTTTCTTTCTTTAAGAGGAAACAATTCAGTCACACCTTAAGGTGAATCTCACTTGGTTGTGGATCACTGGTGTATTTAGTTCCGTTTTTTGAATACATTTGCATTAGATTTCTTTATAATTTCGTTCTCTATAATTTTGTTAGCATATTTTTTTTTTATTTTGATTAATTCGCTTTTACATAACATAGGTTTATTAAGTTTCGAAGGTTTTTAAATTTGCTTGAGAGGCAATACAACATTAGTTAAATTGAAAAATACAAATTTTGTCTTATTATACTTAGTTCAAGCTTAATTAAGTTAGAGTTAGTCTTAGAATTTAGAAAATTGGTGGATTCACTTCGGTTACTTTATGGTTAAATGAATTTCGTATTAGTAGTCTTTAAGTTAAATAATCTTTGGTAGGAGGTCCATAATAATTCTTTATCTTTGTAGGTTATTTCTTTCGGGAAAAATGATTTCGTAAATTTGGTAGGACGACTGTCTGTTGATGGTATTTTGATCAAAGTTTTACGATAATTTTTGAATTTAACATCTTAGATTTCGAAAGGTGTTCTTCAACAGATGTCTTTTCTTTTGTTTTGGGTTTTCTTTTGCTTAAGCTGAGGGCAGCCGTCTCGAGATATATATTCGATATATCTCGACACGTGTTTTTGTGGAGGGGGAGTATTGTGACGGTGTAAAGCGCCATCTGTTGGTATGATGACGAAATCCGTACAAAACGTGCTCATAATAAGGTGCGAAGAATTGATTATATTATGGGTCGCTAGTGAATGGGCGTCTAAACCATAGATGGCGACTGGAGCGTGTCTCTTTGTGTGAGATTGCGTTTCGTTTCAGGGTCGGAGTGTGCAAATTGGCAATTTTCGGGTAAAACAAACGTCGTGGGGGTTCAAAAACATATAATAAGGCACTAGAATGGTGTTGGCAAGCTTATGATTTGTGAATACAAAAATAAAAGGGATAAAGATTTTCTATTGTTATAGTTAAGATTTGTATGAACGAACAAATTTTTTGATGCGTCGAACGAAAACGTGTGAGCAAAGTTCTCGCCGGGGACAGAGTTTCGGTCATTTTCTGGAAACAGCCACCATGAGCTGAACAAAAATATCCGGGGGGAAGGATTTAATGTAGCAGGTCTGCTGAGACCAAAAACCTTAACTAAAATATTATGTTCAGCTCATTGAAAATATAAGTTTTATTAAGTCTTGGGAAAATCACAGGAGTCTTCCTTCCCGTTGGCAATGAATTCGTATATTTAATATTTGGGGGAATAATGGGCTAGAGAGAGCTGATATTATCAGTGGGAAAAATAAAAATAGGAAAAATAAGAAAGAAAGATATAAGAATGAGTTTCGAGAACCTTTGAGAATGTAAAAGGGTAATTTAGGAGTTTTTACGAGTTTCGAAGAGGTTGTACGAATCCGTCGTGACGTCGCGGGATTCGTGGAAGGCTTTAAGAAGATAATCATTTGCCGGTTACAACATCCGGGAACGTCGCAAGCTGAGGCAGACGGAGTAGCCGTACCAGGTCAAGGGAGTCCGGCAGGACATATAACCGGGTAAAGACCCAGACAAGGTCAGTTCTATCCTGTTTGCCAAGCTTGCGTTAATCTTCGGTTTTATGGACGAGAACATATCTATACAATGTTAATTTCGGGGGGAATTTTGGACATTGGATCTGAACCGTGTTCGGATATAATTTAAAGTTTAGTGCTTAACGATTTATGGTGGTATTTTGTATTTTGGTATTTTGTATTTTGGTATTTTGTATTTCGTACGTGGTATTTTGTATTTTGGTATTTTGTACGCGGTATTTTGGTATATTATGATACTTGTGTAATTTTGTCCAACAGCAAATATATGCTGTTTGAGGATTCTATAGAAGTACATGCTTAATTAAAGGTTTAGTTATGCTTTCTCTTACGGAGGTGAGAATGTGGGAAGATAAACAAATTTTCCGTTTGGTTGGTTGGTGACCGGTAGTGTGATTTGGACCCACGGGCTCTCAATTCAACGACTGAGATACCGGGACATTAGAGCCTTTAAGTCCGGTTCAAGTAACCCACATCTTCTTTCCTCCGTGGGACGAGAAAAACATCACTCGCACTAAGCGTATATGATTTATCATAGTTTCAAGTATCTAATAAGAAATAACTGACAAATAAAGAATTTCTGGACTTTCTGTGTGAGTCTTTATTATCTCATCCAAATAGCCTCACAGTCTCAATTAGGTAGGTTAGGTTAGGTTAGTAGGAAATAGCACAGTGACCAGGTGGACTGGAACCCAGGACCTCTGGAGCTGGATTGAACTTAAGTTCCGACACCTTCATTTTTCTCTTTGTGACGCGTGGGCCTGCGGCCTCCAACCCTGTGGGCCTGCGCGGTCGCAAGATGTTCAATTCGCAGTTACGAAAGCGTCATGGGGATCGAATAAATTTGGTAGATTAGGCGATAGGAAGAATAAATAATCATATAATTTTTAACAACAATTATAATTACTTTGGCTTACTGAGTTCGTCAGATTAGCGATTATTTGGGAGATTACATCATTCAACACAAAAAAAATAACCGCACTTGTGCGTCGAGAGGTTTTATTTTGTAACTTTGGCTCCCCTACTATGTCGAGTGTAACGTTGAGCTAACTAGTTCGTATAATTTAATGGGCACTGGTAAACAGTTGGGTTTTGAGAAATAAAAATTTGCGATATATTTTCAGTATGACTAATATTCCCGTTCACATCCAATAAAACTGTGTTAGAAATGGGTACGACATTATTTCAGCGAGTAGGGTTCGAATTCGAACCCATGACGTCACGGCGTGAGTTCGACATCTTTACCGTTGAGTTAGACAGTATACAAACATATAACATTATGTTTGTATGTCACAAAATACTCAGAAGGATAGATATTGAAACCTTTCCCGCGGCTTATATCCGCAATATCGGCGAGACTCCTTTGTTGTCGCCGACAGATTAAATGTCCCAGGAGGACGCGCTACTGCCGACCCATCAATGGCAGGAGGAAGAAACCTTGTAATTACTTATTGAATGTTTTATTGTTTACAAGATCGTTCATGCTACAGACGGCTCGCATGGGTGAATACTGATTTAATTAACTTAGCATACCAAGACATATAACATAACATTTTATAGAATTCTTCAGAAATATTTTTACAGAAAGCGCTACATTAAGTCAGATTGAGCTTTTCTACTACCGTACAATGTCGAGTAACTTTCTAAAAATGCAGAGTGATAGCCTGACGCGATACCTTAAATTAATAAAAACAATTTATTTACATACACATTTTATTATTATTAGGTTTTTTTTATTATTATTTGTAAGTTTTTGTTTCATCCTTACAATCTACCGAGTAATAAAAAACACGTTAAATTGTGGTAGTAGGTATGTTGCGGTTCACAATCTTTCAACAGTTCACAATCTCGGGAAATAGATATGATATAATCTAATTTACAATTTTACGGTGACATAATATGCATACTTGGACTAAGTGGAGCAATGAAAAAACCGTCCCTGTAATTGTGTGAATTATTCGTTATCCATCTCGAGCAAGGTCGGGGGTAAGTGGATGTGGACAGCCATCAATCACTTCGCTCGCGCAATCATTGATCGGAATTTCAGCAATCTGCCCGCTTCCTGCCATAAATAATACTCTCTCTGCATTGAGTTCTGTGTACTACGGGCTAGAGCAGACACCACTCATCCGTATTGCGTTCCTTTCATCTGCGGCGATATCGCTGCACTTCACAGTACCTTACTATGTTAATTGTTGAGCGAAACGCATAAGTGCCAATCAATTTAAACTGTTTATGACGTTTTGGTTAAAGGAAATTATAAGGAATGTAGCAATGCATATTTTAATAGTAGGTAGGTACCTATGAGTAGACTAAGGTTTTAGCACCCCACTAAATACTGGAATCAGCCAATCCTGCGCTGTCTCCGCTGTTTGTTACGACACGATGTTTGTCTGAAACAGTTTCTCTGGTACACTAGTACATAGTAACTCAATGGCTCTCTGCAGGAAACTCCATACTGCACTAAGTAATTAATAATGTAAGTTCGTATAGTATCGTATATTATGTATTGAGGATGTTGTGATTAATTAACGTGCCGCAACTATGTGCTGATCAAACATACCAGAGTACACACACTCACACACACACACACACAGCGGTAAGTGTCGTTACACTTACAGACAATAATATCATCTCGTGTAAATTTTACGATTAAGAACAATTGGGAATATAGATTGAGGTTTTCTATTTGTGAAGTGCAAATAATTTCGAGAGAATCAACTAATAAAACTTTAAATTATTATAGATACAATGTTTCAGCTTAAAATAGTCGTGTTGTTTGTTTTATTTTCTATTAAATGAAAGTTTTTTTGTTATACACTCAACTATTTTTTCAGCTAAATGAAGCGCACTTTATATTAACAAAGGCAAAATACATATAACAATGACTCACTGCGAGCTTTATTAAAACAAAACAAATTAATCCAGTTAAATACACAACAGAACAAGTCCCAGTTAAACAACTGTTTAACTCGGTTTAATGTTTCGTAACTCTGTTCAAACGAACCCGTATTGTTTCATTGAAATATATCGATTTGCCGCAATCATTGTAAAATCAGCGTTCGGAGGAACTACGTCAGTCATACGTTAGTAGACAATGTAATGTACGAGATCCGACACAAGAAATGTATACCCTCATCAGTTATTTGATTGGGATAACAATTATATTATGATCGAAAAAATTTACGTTAACTAGACATGGCATACAAGTTACCTTGTTAAATTGCGCCCAATGAGTATTATATGATTATTTTTTTTATTAAATTTGTTTAATCTACTTCCCTCTTTGTTTAATTAATAAAAAACGTACACAAGTTAAAATAATATACCCAACAGAATTTAAAAAGTAACAGTTGCTTGCTTTTCCAATGCAACTGTGTGGTTGCCAGATATATACAGTTAATTTTTGTTATTAATAAAATTCGGCTCACCGCTGCGCAGAATGAGACAGGGGTTAGGTTTTGTCCACCACGCTGGCCCAATCCGGATTGGCAGACTTCACACACGTAGAGAATTACTGGTATGCAGGTTTCCTTCGATGTTTTCCTTCACCGTTTGAGCACGTGTCTCAAACGGTGAAGGAAAATATATTTGATTTCTTAAAATGCACACAACTGAAAAGTTGGAAGTGCATGTCCCGGATCGGATTCGAACCCCTCCGGAACCGGAGGCAGAGGTCATATCCACTGGGCTATCATAACATATTTACCCTCATTAAATAGTCGTTTAATATGTCAAAAAAGTTCATTTTATGCTTAATTTTACTGTATTAAGTTGCCTTTGATCTAGTTTATGGTTTAATAGATTTTGTATGAAAAATGTGTCTGGTCACATTTTAACTAGGCAACCTATCAGCAATGTATCACTGTGAACATTATTTCGTATCCCAAATAAATAACAGATGAGGGTATATATTTATTATGTCGGATCTTTGACCATTATAGACACATAAGGCGTTTGCCGCACGGTGATTGGTGCGGTGAGGTGGACTGTGGGACGTCTTCCTTGCTTGAGTGTAAAGTGTTTATTTAGACTTATCAACAGAAGATATAATTACGAAACAAGCCACTAACTATTACAATAACAAGCAATAAAATCCCCATCCCATTTGACACCCATCAATTGAAATAGAACAACGACTTTTATGCTACAAATTCTTTCCATTTTAATAGAAAAATAGCTTATCGGATCTATATCGTAATACAAAGACATAGTTAAGAACCATCTGTTACGTTAGGTTTCGAACAAAATAAAACATGCCTCATACAGACACACAAACACACAGTGAAACGTATAAAACCCCGTTTTTTTTACGTTGGAGGAACAACGCATGCCTGAACATACTCGTATCTACCCACTATAATAAGTCGGGCTATTCTTTAACGATGTTTTTGTAACTCGCTATCATGGAGTGTTTTGAATTCACCTCTATCTTTCGCTGTCTAACATGATCCTAATGAGAAAGGTGAATGAGAAACTCGCACTTGCGAGTTATGCAAAGCATTGTTACAGAATAGAACTATTGGGGCGTGATTCCCGTAGCAAGTTTCATTAGAATTTGATCTTTAATTCTATGAGATGCCAAAAATAAAATGTCACTAAGAACGTAGTTGCCTTTAAAACGAATGGCTGAACACCTTCAAGGCACGAGTGAATGGGAATTTTCTACTTTCCATTAACTCAAAATCACGAGTGTCCAGTGCAACTAAAAATAGTTTTTTTCTAAAATATTTCTCGTTTACTCTTCTATTAGTCGATTTATTGAATAAATTTGCTTTTCAAGTTCCGAGTAAATCGCATAAACAAGTTCAATATAATGAAGCATTGAATGTGGTCCGGTAATGCTCGTGTAGCTCAAAGCGCGCTGCGGTGGCGGGCGCGCGCCTGTGGCCTGACCGGAGAGTAATCACTACATTATTAAACTACTACGAAATTGTACATTTACCTCATCATGCAACTATTCCATACATTTTCAACATTCAAATATAACCCTACAAAAGTTCACTTGCAAAGTTTTGTGAATTGCCAGAATAAAAATAGTTTCTACCTAACCCTCCCGCTGACCTCAGGACATTTGAGTGTCCAAGCAATCGGTGGTCAGGGCTCCGGAGTGTGGAAGTATTCACCGTTAGCAAGGTGAGAACACCCGGACACAATATACCTGAGGGACTCCCCAGGACGATGATACGGTCGACAGATGTCTAGAGTGCCATCTTTCATAATGATATGTTTTCGGTAGTTACATAGTAAAATAGTCGACTACATTTATTATTATAGTTAAGTATTATCTTACCTTTATAATCATCATCTGTTATTGCAAATATTGCCCACTACAGGATAGGCCTCCTCTCAAGAGGACTGGAGCTTGCGTGCTGACGAGCTGAGTGTTATTGTATTGTCAAGAGCTACATTACTATACATATTTATAATATATTAATTAACTTGTTTCACTACTGGCAATCAATTTATAAGTAAGTTTTCTTAAGAGACACTATTGTTCAGTCACAACTTTAGTTTAACAGACGAGTCCGTTCACATCCGACGTCCGATGTGGTTCGGCTTATCCGTGGGAGAATAGAAACATTCAAATTAGCGGACAACATTTTTTTTGCAAAAATAAATACTTTGTCGCGTTCGTCGGTACTTATTTCGTATTCGTTACATAAGATGTTTCTCAGAGGGCGGAATAAGTCCAATTTTCCGCCACAAAATAAACACGGAGCGAAGGTACTTTAGACCGCAGCGGAATGTTTCGTGTTGTATTGTAAGCTGGGCCGCCGGGACCGACACTTACAGACTTCTGTGTATATTATTATCTCAATTAGGGACGCCGTTATTTCTCTTTGAATGTGAGAGGTCTTTTTCCCTGGAAATACCAAAAGTTTTCCAAGTGCTGATTCTTTACGAAAAGTTTAAAATAGGTATTGTTAATTCTTCTTTGTCACGTATTTAGAGGTAAGGTGTTCTACACGTAATTACGAATACTATTAATGAAAATAGTAGTGACTAGTAGTATTAGTATAATATTAAACGAAAAACGAAAGCGAACGGTAAACTACATAATATATTACGTATTATGTAGTTTACCGTTCGCTTTAAATAAATTGCTGATAGGATATTTATAATTCAACAGCATTGAACTTTTATGAAAGGTATGAGATGAATGTTCAACAGGTAACTAATATAGCGACTAACATACAAATAAACTTAATAGTTTCTGTCTTTGTTTGCTTGCGCGTGTTAATTTCTAGAAATACCTACTACCTGTAACTACTGTCAGTAAAGCTTTTGTCTTTCGATTTATGTAAACTTGAGTAAATAAATAATAGTATTTATGATTTATTACAGCGAATAAAAAACATTAAATATTGCTAGTATCGTTTTTTTAATAAAAGAATATTACATACCTGGTTATGTTCTTTTAAAACAAAATATTGATATTCACCTTAACCCTACAACTTAGTTAAAACCTTACGGTACATTGACACCGATGATGATTGGACTACACAAGTAGTACACAGCGTGACACAGCTGTTGTCGATCAAATAAAGGAGTTTTTCGCAATCGTTAGCTGTATGCTGTAGTGAGTTAAGTAAGGATTTGTATGATTCAATTTATTTACTTTATCCAGCAATGCCCATTTTTCAATGTGAACAAAGTTTCACCAGTTCAGCGTCTTTGTTTGTTAAGAGACACTTGAACTTTCCTGTCAGGTCCGTAGTTAGCGAACTAGGTTCAAGTCAACGCTTTGAAAGCAAAATGTAAGCAACGTAGGAGTATTCGCCGGCGAGCGGCAATTGAGGCAATTTGCTTCGCGCGCTGCAAGTAGACGCAATAAAATTGCTGTTACGTTTGAACGTCGCAGGATAACCCGGCGCTGGATAAACTGCTGACAGTGTGCCTACGGCTGATATCTTTGTAAGTATATCTAAAATTAAATTTTTTATTGGTTTCATATCTTTTGTTGTTATATCATCTTCAAGTTAGAGATGAAAAGAATATCAATAGTCGTTAATAAATGACAAAACTTTATGGTACCTCACAAACATAAAAAATACGCGTCAAATTTAAAAAATCCTCCTTTTCAAAGTTGGTTACAAAGCTAGCTAGTAGAGTTTGATTCTCTCTGATCTGACCAAGAAAAAGTTGCAAATATGCATAAAATAGATAATGTTTTACTGCCTTTTTTTTCTTTGAAGAAATTCTTACTATCAGCTCGGAGGAGGGAAAGTTAGTGGTGTTACATCGCCTTGCTTCGGAGAGCACGCTAACATCGGTTGCAGACATTAATGACTATATAATAATGAGCTACTTCTACAAAATCAAACAGTACCACCCCGAACACGACAACCCGTGGTCGAGCAGTGTGGTTGGTGTAGTCTAAGCTCCAAATCTCTTGTCCTATCAGAAGATAAGTCTTGTCTTGCAGGGAACAATCAAAAATTATCATGAAAATTTAATAAATTTCTACTAAGGTAAACCTCACCGGGAATCAACCCTACACTCACATAGGCATAGTCACAGCGCAAATTCGATTGGAATTCCGATTATTAAAACCGAAGAGAATTCAGCCCATGGAGCGAAGTGATGTCAGTCAAAAGATTATTAGCATCGTCTACCTCGATAAGACTGGATATTAAATTCATGAATGTTCCAATTACGCAGACATTTCTCATACTTACCCGCACCCCCAGATGGCGGAACGTAATTAATCCGGAGGGTAGCAGTAGCGCGCTGCCGGAACGGAGCCTAGTTACGAATTCACTTACAAGCGTCGCAAAGCTCACCGCCTCGCCGCAAGCTTGACTTTATGTTTGTTGTCCGACTGGTACGTGAACCTATTATTATGGACCGTTTAATCAAGGAGATGACACGATCCTTTTGTAGGACATGCTTGTTAAAAGTACATCTTAGAATAAGCTTCTCTGCGCTCTTTACAATGTATAAGTCTTAGGTTTTATTTTACACTGGACAACCCAAACAATAAAGCAAAAAAAAACACTTAATGTGCAAATCATCGTCAAACACATTAAAATCCTGAGACGTAGGTGTTAACCTCACGTGCTTGTTCACTGGCAACCATTCTCTTCAGATACGAACAGAGCAAAGCTCTGTGTCAGCATGATTTAACGTGAAGGTACTTTTGCCACTGCAGATGAACTTCCTGACTCTGAAGTCCAACATTAGTATTTTAATTTTATATAAATGTCTGGCGGGAAGACTTTTTTTAGTTGCCGATCCGTCATGTATAATATGATAACTAAATTATACGAAAGGTTTTTAAGAAATTTTGAAATCCCCATTAAAACTGTGGCACATAAAAATATATTTATAGCAATGAATGATATTTTTAAGTCTCTATTTTAATGTTTGAGTATACTTTTCCATAATTATGAAAATACATAACATAGGTAAAGAGTGAATGTCTCGTGTCTGTGGGTATTATTATATATTCAAAATTACTGTAAATTTTAAAATTTACTTAGAAATTACTTTCTATAGAAACGAAAATGTACCCCTAAAGAAAAGTTTTGTTTTCCCAATTAATTTATTACGTGTACGCTTACGGAGTAGGTTCGTAATTAGCTAAAGTCTAATAAAGCTTTCTAAGTTTCATAACGTTCAGTCGTTAAGCCTTCAGCGAAGAAAACGTAATTAAAATTTATGAGACCTCGTAATTTGTTGAAAGACTTCAATCTCTTTCTAATATATTGGTTAAGTTACTTGTCGTTTATTCGTTTAATTAAAAGTGGAAGTTATAAAATAAGATTTATTTTTTAAAGTTTCTGTGGGCTACACGTCAACGCGTTTCAACAATCAAAGAAAATGTTTAATTTACTTAGAACTACATTCGCGTCTTTTCTTCTTTTTATGTGTACTCGTGTACAAGCGGCTTAAAACTCCGTTTGTCGCCGATTTTTCTTGCGATTGGTTGTTTGCGTAACTGTCAAAGTGAAGCTTGACTGAATTCGCATAATATTGTAATGGAATAACGCATCCAAGTATGGACGCGTGATCTGTTAAAATACACCTTATTCATCGATTTGAAAATGTACTCATCAAATCCACGAACAGTTTTCTATAGACGATGTAGGATAGTGTTTGCCAAGCGCATATTACAACGGATATCTACGCGTGTGTAAAGCTGATGAATATTCATAGCTGAGCCAAAGAGAGTAATTACAAACATTGGATTTAATATTCCATATCGGTAGGTAGTTGTTTGATGGAATAAATCAATTTCCTGCTGGCCACCGCGAGCGGCCGCCGGCCGGATGCGCGCTCTCTACTCATTACATCAATACCTCGCCACTACTAACCGACTAAGCCTGCAGGCAAGTGAGGCCCAGAACTACCGAAAATAAAAAACAAAGTAACAAAAAACAAATTGATAGACAGACAGCTAAAAGCAAAAGATGAAAAGAAGTAAATAAACAATGTCATTGATAAAAGAACACATTATTTACATGTCTTAAGTAAGCAATTTGGGAAAATGCCTCGGAGGCTCGGAACTCGATTATGGGGAAAATAGATCCCCTTTGTTGTAGTCGTCAATCGTGACACGCCGCTCTCGTGTCACAACAACGGGATCACGGCAACAAGGGCACAGCCACAGCGACAGTCACAGTCACAGTCACAGCCTCCGCTGAGTGCGGCGTGTTGTGTTTGCCTTCTCGTGTTACCGGCGTGTTGTGAAACGTGACACCCACTGGTGCTTACACGAAGAGAGCAGAATATTGGATCTTTCTCTGTTGTTAGTAAAAGCAATATTGTACTTCTTTGTCATTACTTAGCCTTGTCATTACTTCATGCTAAGTGTATTCCTTCGGCCGTTTTTACATTATTTACTTTTTATCTAATTTAATGTATCTTTGTGTAGCAACTAAGAGTATAAACTTTTATACTGGTTTAATATGTAGTCAATAGTGTGATTCCCTCTTACTGCATGGTTGCTTTTTTATTTCTTACAATAATTATTTTAAACTCTAAAGTTTATCCAGAAATATTCGTAAAAATACCTTCAGTATACTTAAAACACTTAGTTTCACTTAGTCATAACTCTAGAATTTTGAATGCGGGATGGGTTTCTATATAATTTAGGTGATCTTACAAGGTTTACTGGAGAACGGAACGGTAAAAATTGCTAATTACCTACAGTGGAACTACATGAACCTTATCGGCTAATAGGCTAACAGATAGACAAACGGATTTTGCCAAAATATACTTTGTTGTTTAAATAAAGAGCACCAAACAGCAACATTGTACTGTAGATAATCTATTACTATACATAATTCAATTTCAAAGAAATTAAACATACCAATCAAATTGACAACCTCCTACTTTTTTTATCTCGGTTAAAAATGACGGAGATTTCTCAATAAGTAATTATTATTCATTGGACTAGTACAGAAACTTGGGGATTTCAGCTAAGTATACGATGCACTAAGGGTCTGATTTGCTGTATTTAGTCTGTCGGTGCGACGCTCCCACACGCCACGTGTGACCCCAATACATGCCATGAACATACATTGCCTGTTTATTTTATGACCTCGTAAAATAAATAGTAAACGCGCGCCTGCACCCTTTTAATGTCAAGTTTATAGTGCTACCAAACTTTAATATCTTACAAGGTGACTATCGAATATTTACTAAAACACTTACTTAACATGAAATATATCAGTATTTTCCAAAAGCCATCCTGCTAATTGAAGTTCTTTACCTTACGTTTTATACGACAATTGAGGATCTGGACCTACTTACTACCTTCCAAAGTTAACCCGGTCGAAATTAAATCAGTCGGAAGTTAGAACTACGAGTAATTGTTTATTAATCGGCTAATGTATTTACTTATTGTAGATTATTATTATATTCGGCTGACAAACTTTTAACCTTCAAAAAATGTCATTTGTCTGAATATCCAAAATCTCATTATGTTAAGTTGCATAGATACTTTAAATAAGTATTAATAATTTCAATAACAAAATACTAGTATATTTTCGATCTAGTAATGAAATGCTTATCACACTATCACACTTCTCTAATATTTGAAAGGTGAATGTTTGTGTGTGTGTAAGTATGTTTGTTCCTCCTTTACGCTACGGCTACTAAAGCGATTTGGGTGTGGAATGGAAATAGATTGTACTATTTTACTTTATTAACACATAGGCTACTTTTCATCCCGGAAGTGTCCATGGTTCCCGCAAGATTTGTAAAAAACTGAATTCCACGCGGACGAAGTCACGGGCGTCCGCTAGTATTTTATATTTAATTCCATAAACAAATTATTTTTGAAACCAGAGATGTAGTCGGCTACATCTCTGGCCCTGGCAAATAATAATGTTATCGAATTTTCTAGTAAATAAGTAATTCCCGTGTCCCCGGCCGTATGTCACCGTGTCAAATATTCACAACTATCAGCTTTCCGAACCTTTCTATATTTTATCCCCTCAACCCCTCGGGCCTATAAATACGATATTGACTTCATTCAGATTTTGCGGTTATTTCCATAAAATGCGCTCAGAACAGATTTCTTTATACTCGTTTTGTGAAATCATTTATCAGAAATATGACAAATTGCTTGCTTGTACGGGACACGTAAAGAAAGATTATATACATGATTCTTGAATGCCTTTTGAAACCAATAAATATTTTTTATAACACATAGATAGTGTGTCGCAGATAGTGTGTCGCAGGATTTGTAAGCCGTTTTATGTGCCCCGAAATGGGAGTCCTTGACGCATCGCTACGCTGCGATAAGTATACGCTTGTGTGCGTACTGGCGAGGCTAATTAGCTTACTCGTAAGCTTAAGGTACTCGTAAGCATGAGCGTAAGCGTAAGCTACTACTAAGTCCTAAGCTCACATGGTTACAGAAGGGGCCGTTTAGAGTAGAGAGTAAATTACGTTTAGAGTGAAAAATTGTTAGTTGTTGCAGTTCTATTTTTTAGTCTAGGTGAAATGTGTAATAGAAGTTTGTGTCGTCACCTGCGGAGTTTGGACCGCGGTGGCTTTGGAAGGAAAAAGGTTTCAAAGGTCCAGAAACCGTCCAATAATATTGTGTACTAAATGTTACAATTTATTTAGTAACTAAGTAGTTAGATTAGTTACTCGTAGTTTAGTTTCCAAAGCTTCATCTATCTAAATAAATATCATAGGTAGGTATATGTATCATTATTTTATGTTATCATTTTTAATAGGTATACAGCTCGGGATCCAATATCTAATAAGATGTTTTATACAGCCGAATGAGCTATAATATTATGCTGTATTTTTATCAAGAAATAACAATGTAAAATACAGCTTCGGTAGTTCGGTCCGTCAGTCGGTCTATTCTCCTCGGCCGAGCGGGAGCGCAGCTCATGCAGCATTTTACAACTCCTGTTGCAGCGTTTTATAACAAAATCGCATTCTTTGCTTGCTTTTATAAAATTTTACGATTATGTCTGAAAACTTTTGTTACGTACTGGAGAAGCTTCTAGAAAACCGATTTCAATTTGCAAAAATAATAAAGACTTTTATGCTGTGTTTTTGTAGTTGCGCTTTTATTAAAAAACGTAAACTCTCGCCGTTTGGTACTTAACATTAAATGATTTTCCCATTATGTCTTTCTGAAATTCATGTAGGTACTCGTGACAATACTTAATTTTTAATTAACTCCTAGAGGTCATGGGTTCGATCGTCCATTGGATTTTCTTATTATTACAATATTTCATTTTAACGTGTGATACAAAAAGTGCAAGATAAAAAATATGAAAGACAGAATATGCTCGTAAATATTATTATGATTGACTAGCGGACGCCCGCGACTTCGTCCGCGTGGAATTAAGTTTTTTACAAATCCTAACTTTGAATTTTTCGGGATAAAAAGTAGCCTATATTGTGTTAAACTAGACTATAATCTATATCTATTTCAAATTGAGTCAGTTCAGTAGCCAGGGCGTGAAAGAGTAACAAACATTCATACAATTAAAATCATAAATTTTTTGCAAATCTCGGGAAACCATGGTTTTTTTGAGACAAAGAATAGCCAATGTACTTATCCAGAGTAAAATCTATTTCCTTTTCAAATTTCAGCCAAATCGGTTCAGTAGTTGCGCGTTACAAACATACAGACTTTCGCGTTTATGATATTAGTAGGATATTTAACAAAATTGTACAATAGCTACAAGTTTTACTGACATTTCCCACAGCGTTCAACGGATAGCATTTTAAAGTAAAAACGATCCATACATGACATGTGTCGGCGAGCAAACAGTAACGAAATTTGATTAAACTCCGCTATGTGGTGCGAATCACCGCGTGTGCACATAATTAGAATAAACATTCTAATTTAATGTTAGTTAGTTATTAGTTACTAACTCCATTAGTTTCATTTGCTCATTGATAGTTGAGCCGCCACTCATTGCCACGATACCATTTATATGTATTAAATTATAAGCATAATATCAGTTAACTGATCTTTTTATTGTTTGGAAATAAATTACTATGTACTTTATGTAATTACTGCTCCGTTCGTCCTGTGGTTATGTGATTTGAACATGAAGTCCTTGGTGTGGGTTGAACTGTAAAATTTTAATAATTATTGCTTTAGAATTATTTAAAAATTTTTAGTTTGGAAAATTTGTGGTTTCTGAAAACCTAAAAGGGCACATTATATAATATCTATACCGATAGCTTAGCCTTTGGATTGTATCAGTATGCTGTATGATCCTTCGTGACCATTACAATAATTACTTTTCTTAAACTTATTGCGTATAGATAGTGACAAAATATAGCAATAACCACTGAAATATATGATAAAGCGTTATAGCTCACCGTAAACGCGTAATACATCACATTGTGAGAAAATGTTCAATTTTTAACTTGGAAGCAAACCAAAATATACTCATACATAACTTATGTCATGGCTTCATTGTTCATTCCAACTTAAAGAGCGATCAAAGAGAAATTTCGTGCGGGAATAAAGTGCTGCTCCTTACGTGCCATAAATTGCGGATCTCCATAAAATGCTCGTCTCGGTGACTGGGGCGACTGACGCGGCTGAGGGCTGAGCATCGGCTGCGGGAGATCCCCGCACCCCGCACCCCTCGCTCGCCTCTATATGGGATATTTGGAAATGGGCATATTGAGACATGATGGACTGTGATTTTTTTCATCGATTAGTTATCGTTTATCGTTTTTAGATGTGATGTGAAGTGATTATATAGTATCGCTGTTTGGTTTGTAGTTGGTGGCATATTAAAACGTCTATCATTTAAAACCACGTGATTTCTAGGTAGTAATCTAACGCCGAAGCCTACCATACCAGATTAATAATAAATAACACTAAGTAAATAAAATCTTTAATTGTAACCAGAAATTTAGTTATGAAACAATTCATTTGTGTAAGTCTGTAAGTCTCTTACTGCTTGATTTACTCAAAAACAGATTCATAATAATAAAAATAAAATTTTACGAAAAAAAAAGTTACGATAAAACAACGAGCAAGAAAATATCCTATTCCGTCCTCTAGTTCTGGCAATTCTATGTAACATCATCACGGCTCAAATCTAGCGTGAAGTTTCCTACGCCAATGGCGGTGGAATACATAAAGCCCAATAATGGCTAGCTTACATCGCTTCACTCGCTGGCTTGTTGAATTAATCACTGAACTCGAATAAACGATTATTATGATATTTTCAATGGAATATTATCTTATACAATTATCTTAATAATTTTACTTCTAAACAAAATCATGAAAATTATTACGACAATAGAATAAAAAATAACAAATAATAAGAAAAAATAATGATGTGTGTATAATATTTAGCGATACATTATTTGACTCAGTTACAGAAAATTAAGTTGAATATTTTTTTCCTACTGAAACAGTTTCTTCTACTAAGTTCTACGTACTTCAGTAAAGATCTGACCACAGTTGGAAATTTCAATGCTTTAGTTAACTAACGGTGTTGTAAATGTTGTCATTGTCAAGTGCTCAAAATAGTTTTAGGTCTATTTTAGTACATTATATACTAGTCCACTATTTTTTTACTGAGTAGGTGAATGGAATAGATGCAGAATTTTGTACTGACTTCATAACATTGTTTTGTAAATTATGACCAGCACAGCAACAGTGCATTTTGTTAATAGCTGGACTCGCAGTACTACTGTGTCAATGTGAACTAGCGGTACAAATAAATGTGTATATTACCGAATATAATTTGTTACTTCTTGTCCCTCCGTATGACATTGTATCGTATTTTGTTCTAGAACGTTCGCTCGGCGAGGAGTTTCCGCTCGACTCGCTGTGAGCTACTTTCATGCTCGTTCCGTTTTATTGCTTTACATTAGAAGTGCTTCGTCGTTTCGTTTTATTCACTCGTATTCATTTACATGAATGACATTGGCTCGCACAGTTTAACACGAAAGTTATTTTATGTTGGTAAAATTTCATTTGTGCCAATTATATGACAGCCGGATGATAACATACACTCGTATATGCCAGCTAACTCTCAGCTGATATCCGTAAGTGTGTCTTGCAACAGGTACAATTTCTGTTCTCTTTACTCTTGTTATCCAATGATAAAGACATAACTACAGAATTTCTTTAAAATAAGTATTTTTTCGGGTAAATACCCATAACTAAAGCTTCCAATATAATAACTTCTCAAATAATTTTGGTCTACTTAGTATAAGTGGAGTGAAAAATGAAGAAGAAGCGTGCCATAAATCAGCGTCAGGTATCGCGGCGGCGTTAAGTACACATTTGTCGCGATCAAACGCTGCTCAAAGGAAAATGTGGGGAAATACACTCGGCGTGCCGGAGTTACTTCGCGCTGCAAATAGATTCGTACGTGAAGCGAGCACAAACACATGAATCTCAGTATGAGTTGTATTTTGATATTCCTTCAAATTTACGTAGAGGGGAATTATATCACCTGAAAAAGCTTGCATTCTTAACGCTTTTCATCGTCATCGCACCAGCTGGTGAATCCTGAGCCTCCTGCGTCCAGCGACTCCCTACGACTCGCTTGAAGTCGTCAGTACGCTTAATGTCGGTCGACCAATAATGCTTTCAGATGCGGGGGCCATTGCTTCAAGCTTTCACATAAAAGGATTTTATTAAAACATTCCTCACTGAATGACCGTTTATTTAGCATGATTACTGAAATCGTAATAAAAAGTGACTCCATTTATTTGAATTATTTAATCGGCGCATTTTTTTGTGATCGAACAACGTTCAAAAATTGTAAAACATTTCAAGCATAAAACATGATCCGAACTTCAACGAGTGTAACATTTTGTGGACGAACGTACGGATAGATGTTTAATATTTTTCATTGTTTCACTCGTTTAGTATTTTTGTTGCGAGCCGTCCTTCACGCGCCGGTGATTGCGATATTCAATTCATTTTATTTGTTTCTGCAATGGTTCCGGATGCGTGCCCAAAGCTTCGTATACACCAGTTGCAACTGGTGCATTGGTAGCACTACTACTTGCTACAGTAAAATAAAGAATGTCTGACGACAATGAAGCAAGTAAATTCTATTCTATCTTGGGTGTTGGCTGACAATTTTGAAACTGTTTTATTTACAAAGGGTGTTGTTCGCCCTCCTCTTCAACAAAGTCAAGATAAGAAATAATCATATAATGTTTACTCAAAGTTTGTATGTCGAATTGTATGCGAATATTGAATTACAAAATTCACACAAGATTTCTGCTCTACTCCTACTGTGTATGTACAGAAATCTGTGAATTTTGTGATTCATGAACTGAAACAAAAACATGAACATGAACTTTAAAAGACAAGATATAAATGCGTTCTTTTTAAACTAAGATTAAATAGTTACAGTAACATTACCAGGCGGTGTGACAAGCGTTAGCTTGGGATAAAGTCTAGGGCCCCAAGAGCAGAGGGATTTCCAATTCAAGGGAGCCGCCCGTGATCCCGGCCCCTGGCTTAGAGCAAGGATTGAAAAGAGGGGTCGTATGGAGATTAATGTGCACGCTTTCGAGATCATGTAAATGTAAGTGACTGTACGTCCGGATGGCGTCAAATAACGGAGAACATTACTGCCAAAGCGACTAGGCATAGCGTGAGGATTTATGCACCGAATTAAACATTAAATCTTACTTCTTCGCTATGTTGATAATGTTCTGCCTTCAAGTTACTACTTGCTCCGGACTAGTACTTAGTTAGTATTAGTCCTTAGTTGGGGAGTTGCTATGGTACTGTGCCATAGAGAGCACTTTAAGCCGTTCTTCCTGGCTATCATTATTGACATCTGGTAGTGATAGTTACAGAGCCCAATATTATCACCATAAGCCCGCCAACTCGCATTTGAATAGCGTGGTGTGTGTAATATAAGCTTCAATAAGATTTGAAGAGGGAATAAAGAGAGAAGCCTGACTTTTTACTGTAACCTTAATGACAGACCAATTACTTATTACTTCCTCAAAGATTAATTAATATGTACGAACAATAATAAATAAAATGTGAAGCAACGTATGCGGAGCTTAAAGCCCGCCAGTGTTGTTACACAAACAAAACGCAAATAAAAGCCTTTTTGACGCTGTTCTGCATATTTCACACGGCAGAACGCGTAAACCGATTTGAAAAGATTTTTCCGGGAATTGTGAATTCACACGAAACTTGTCAGTGGATGAAACGTAAAAGCTTTTTTCCAAGAAAAAGTAAAAACAAAAGAGCTATTTTCAAATTAAAGAATTTGGTGTCATTAGATTTATAAATTACTGAAAACAAAAAAATTTAACTACACATTGCTCGCGTGTAATCGAATGTCAACTATTTTACAAGGTATTTTTGTATGTACTGAAAAAAACCCACACAGATGTTAAATTGAAGCGGAGTCAATAGCTATCAAACAAAAACATCAGTGTAGTACACTTCCCTCTATTATCTATACACGAAATCTATCTATTAACATTACTATCAGATTTTATTACAAAATAAACAAATAAAGAGTCTATAGAATTTTGAGATATTATCGTTACAAACAATCATTAAAATTCAATGGGTATGTAATTTGTATTTTAAAAATATCAATGGACTGCCTTAGGCTCTTAGTTCTTGGGTTCAATTCCGGTTCGGCCAATGCATTTCTGTTTAACCCTGAGGATCAGTCGAAAATTCGTTTTAGGATTATGTTGAAGGCCTCCGTGGCGCAGTGCTATGGGCGGTGGATTACAAGACGGAGGTCCTGGGTTCGATGCCCAGCTGGGACGATTGAGGTTTTCTCAATTGGCCCAGTTTTGGACTGGTGGGAGGATGTAGATTTTTCATCCTCTTCCTAACAAGTTAGCCCGCTTCCATCTTAGATTGCATCATCAATTACCATCGTGAGATTATAGTCAACAGCTAACTTGTAAAGAATTAAAAGAAAAAAAAATGTGTTGTTTGCATTTGTAATATGGTATTTAAAAATGTTTTTCTCCATTATTACAAGTATAACTATAGCCGTAAGCGTACTTACCTATCTGTATATTTCGTTTGCTTCAAACTAGTTCCAGAGTAAGATAAGAAGCCTAAAACAAAGTCGGCGGCATTACTACCGACGGAACGAGAGCTTTTAATATTTTTAGTACGGCGGGTGTATCCCGGGCTTTGTCCCGAGTCCCAGGCGCCAATACAATTACAGCGCGCGCCTTCCTCTAAGCCGCCGTCCGTTTCTTCGCTGATTCCATCGTTACTACTCTGTGTTTTCACTGTAATTATCTTCATATTTCTCGAGAAAGCAATAACAATATTATTTTAGTACTTTAGTCATAACCAGATGTACTTTTTTGTTATTGTACGTAATATTTTCATTATTAAATTTTCTTTGCTCTTTCAGCCACGGAATTAACTTTTTTTTCTTTAGTGGGGCAATCCTCGTGGATATTTTCTCACCACGGGGAGGCAAGAAGGTTATGTCAATAAAGCTGTACATTAATAATTAGTCGTAATTCATCATTTGTACCTGAGAAACTCCATTCACTCGCGTACTCACCTGTACCGCTCAGAAATGACGGCATAGTGCTCAGAGTTATCTTCTAATATAGTAACAGCCTTCTAAGCGTTATTCACGTTGGTAATTTTTGTCTTTACATAGGTAATTTTTGTTCAAACACTTGTAGTCTATACCTAACTTAAGCTATATTTAATCTCCGTACTCCTACGTCAACGTGAACTATGCGGGTGAATTGCGGGGCGTCTGCTACGTAGTCGTTTCATATAGATAAATAGGCAGGATAAATTAGCATACAAATAACTTAGAAGTCTATGATGATTTGTCAAGCTGCAGTTTGCTAGAGATGTGAGCAAGGTGCGAAACTACTTGGAATATTTAGATTGCAGCGCAAACTGTGTGGGGGGCAGGCAGGGGGCGACGACAACCAAGTTAATTACACCGACGAGATGACGCCAAAGAGAGACATTACTCGCTCAAAGCTCTGATTTAAATATAAACATTTTTCATTTCACAGCCGCTGGGAAGTCAAGTTTTGTCCACACGAGTTTATTTTTAAATGAACAGCACGTATTTTGTATTACTCCCAAAGGAAAATGCCAGGTCCTGCATGACATTTTCTTTTCAATTAATGTTTATTAACTAGAAATACTTACTCAAATTAATATAATTGAATTAAAATTAACTGTGTCTATTATTATTAACTTCCGGGATAAAAATCTGCCGCAAAAGTAATGTAATCCATTGTTTTTAATGTTTCCACTCCATTTTCCTTCTGGTGACGCAATTTTTACGCAGAAACGCTAAACCTCTTCATGTGAACACATGATGAATATTTGTTGCCGCCTGTTATTGAAAAAATTTTAAAGTTCTTGTAAAATTTTACTTAAAAGTAAGTTTACATAATAGTACTAGTTAAGAGCCATGATAGCCCAGTGCATATGACGCCTGTTCTCGATACATCTTTCAATGCACTGCTTTGCTTGTCATTCTAAGGCAAAGCCATACGTTTCTGTGTAAAGGCGGAATTATATTAATCTGACATGTCTTGTCGTGACGTATCAGAACAGTATCGGTACATTTAGTATTATACATTTAGTATGGCAACGTTTACACTTATGTATTGTAACATGTGATGGCTTTTGATGTGTCGCATCAGACCTGAGGGCCTAGTAGCAGTTTGATACTGTTACTATCACGTTAACGTAAATGCGAATTTCTAAGGAATTGAAACAGCGCCATCTAGTGGCACTACTGCACAACTGTTTCAATTCCATATAAATTTGCGTTTACGTCAACGCGATAGTAACAGTATGAAAATATTGAAAACTCTCACTAGGCACACTGATCGTGGTTCGCGCCAGAGCGGCGGGTTGTGGGGGAGCTGAATCGACGTCATCACGACACGACAGATTAATGTGCGCGTGCGGCAGTGCTGTGTTGTGTTGTGACGCTGTCAGCGCCGCTTGTTCATTTACGTAAAGAGCTGCGGCTGTATTGATTCAAAACATTGTGTTGATACGTCAGAACACGACGTCATATTAATGTAAACACTTAACAAAACGTCATGAGACGACACGTGGCTACACGTCAGCCAAATATAAATCCGCGTTAACTTACTGACATACCTTCAAATCGAAACTTCTGTCAGAAGTAAAAATGACGGCAGTATTTTCTAGTGCAAACTCAATCACAAAAACCGTACCACTATTTGTTAGTCGTTGTTAATGTTTTGTAAGATTACCTGGAACCACACTTAAAGCTACGATGAAACGCGCTTGCCGTAGAAGTGCCTTAACTCTTAAATTTAAAACCTGACGTTATTAGTGCTAGGGAAATCATGAGCTGGGGAGATATTATGATAATTGATAATGTATTGATTCGCTATAATATAATTATAGTAAGCGAAGGTTGCTATTGTAGTGCATGTACAAGTGTACCGGCACGACGTTGTTGTCGGCAGTAATTGAACGGGCGCTAAAATGAGCGTGCGTCGGTCGTGTAGTTTAATTACGTCGAAGGCTTTGACGCGAGCGTGTAACTCGTCACCTCGTGCCTGTTCGACTGTACATGATTGCATGTATTAGCAAATACTGTGGAAGGTATATATTATGTATTAATATACAGAAATTCATTTTTGGAAATGAGTAGGTATACTCGTAAATCTCGTGGCTATGAACTGAATAATATATCGAAACTGTTTATAGGTAATAAGTCTGTAAGAAAATGAAGACATTGCTTCGATAAGGCAATAACATAACATTTCAAGAATACTGGTTTGATTACTTTGTCTAGTTAAGAATAAAGTAAAAATCTATGTAAAACATAAATATACATAAAGTTGATTGACTAATTTGTCTGTGACTCATTTTTGGTCCAAAACTTATTTATCCGTTATGATATTGTGTATAGTCTAGCAGCTAATACTGTGGTGTAGTTTATATGTCCGCTGCCAGCTGCAGCCGCCATGTTGTGACGTCACGAGACGGATGGAGTGCGCGCTGCGGCCGACAGCTGCGGCGGATCCGCTGCAGGCACACATCCGTCACGTGTCAAGCGGACTCCGCTGACATGCTCTCGGATGTCATTATCAGTGTCAGTTGTCAGAGCAGCGTGGTGGGTCAAAGCTCCATATTATCCTTCTAAAAGGAGGGAAGTCGGGCTCCGAATGGGGCATTAAAATAGGCTGATAATGATAACTATTCATCCAATAAACAGAAGAATTAAGTTCGTTTCTAACACCGATCTTCTACTACATCAAGCAATTGTGAATTATTTATGTAGAAAAACATCTAATCGTTCGCTATCAGCTCATATTCGGCTCACTGCTGAGCTCGAGTCTCCTCTCAGAATGAGAGGGGTTCTGCCAATAGTCCACCACACTAGCCCAATAAGGATTGGCAGACTTCAAAGATGCAGAGAATTAAGAAAATTCTCTGGTATGCAGGTTTCTTCACGATGTTTTCCTTCACCGTTTAAGACACGTGATAATTAATTTCTTAAAATTCACACAACTGAAAAGTTGGGGGTGCATGCCCCGGGCCGGATTCGAACTCCGGATTGGAGGCCGAGGTCATATCCACTGGACTAAAACATCTAATATTTAGTTCTATAAAAGTAAGTCAACAATTTCCCAGTCGACTTTCACAGCAAGTCCACAATAGCCAGTATCGTGCTGCTGCGCGCGCTGGATGCAATTTGTCGTCCTCCTCGGGTGGCTGGCGCTACCGGCAGTGGCGGCGGTCTCAATGCGATTGTACGAACAACTTTCCTATTTCAATACTTTATTATATTTTCCGCTTCAATACCTTACTTCTCTATATTTTCCATTCCGGTACTTTAGTTTTCCGTATTCTCTATTGCATTAGTGAATAACTGTATAAATATGGATCACTATAGTTTTGTGATATTTTAGTACAGTTTCTTAATCTACACATTTATAAAACGAAGTCTTCCACCAGGTTTGTGTAACTGCTCGCGATAAAATCGTCTGTTTGAAATGTACTTGAAAATTATTTCACGAATTTTCATGAAGTTTTCACAAATACATAGAGTGATTAGTGAGGTATATAGTTTATCAAAGTTTTGTGCTTACAACACCATCAACTCTGACAGTATAGTCACACTGAGAAACTACTCTTTTTATCAATAAATAATCCGTCAACGAAGAAGGCAATGTTTACAGTTTTCATAATACGTGAAAAAGTACCCCTTATAGCAGAAAACCACTAAACACGAAAGATATAAAGTTGTCGAGTAAAATTATTAACAAGAGCTGTACAGTTCCTCTGTCGGAGACAAACAAACTAGAAGCGAACAGGGCAATGAGCACGAACAGTTTTACCAATCAATTATCTGCGGCGGAGGAAAATAGCAATTACGTGGAAAGTTTGGTACACAGCTCCGACGTCCGGACATCTGCGGGCATCCTCGGCGGCGCTAATTGTAACTAATTCACTCAACTCGTCCCAACTCGCTCTCGTTGTGGGGCACAGACATCAATCGTGCCCCACACGGATTTTATGTCATTATTTTAAGTCACCTTGAAAACTTTCATATGAGTGATTTTTTAAGAAATTTTATAAAATTAACTTGGATTTGCTACATTTTTTATAATATTACGATTCTACATGCACAGGGGTACATAATTTTCTAATTAGGTACCTATCTCTTAAACAGATTTAAGTATTTTTATTTGATTGCATTGATACTCGTATACGCACTTAAAATTCGAAGATACATAAAATAACTTCTTAATCTAAATCGTTTCTATTTTATTCTGAAATAAAATAGAAAAGGTATAGCGATTGCAATGTTGGTTTTATGACATAATTAGTGTTAGCGTTTCTATTAAACAAAACATATCGAATTCTAGTTAAATCGAAGACAACAATCTGTATTGTATTATAAAGATTCACACTCATAGATCTTTTTATAGAAACACATTCTAAAAATTTTATTTCGCTTGAACCTGTCAGCCATTCGCAAAGCAAAAATTCCATATCTTTGAATTGCGGAATCCTTTTTACGTGATAGTTGGAAATATTTGAATTTTCTCTTCCCTTGAGAGGAAAAATATTTTTTCAGCGAAATATACGTCGAGAGTGAAACGGAATTCCCGATGCACGTAAAACAAGCGAGAACACCTGTGATGTATCGCTGTGCCCCCACAGTGGGGCACGGTCGAGCCCGGTGGGGCACAGATGAGCTCTGTGCAGTTTCGAGAAAAATACTGCGTCGATTTTAACTGCTTTAATTTGTCGGGTAAATATTTCAAAAGCTGTTGCCTGTGACAATTGAACGTGTGTTGATTGTTAAAAACGTGTATATAATTTATCCATTTAAAAATCCAAATTAAAATTCAGTTTTTCTTATGGACATATTCTACGCGTGTCCTTTAATGTAAAGAGGTTCAGCCGCTATTATGATCGTCAGTTTGATGCGATGCGTCCGATATATACAGTATCAGTGGACGCATGCTATGATCCGTGAAAATCCGTGAAGCAGACAGAAGTTTGTCATAAAAACGAAATTACTTTACGACGTTCCCATAAAAAGAGTACCAAATATTAAATATTACAAGTACATCTAAATAACGTTGATTTTATGAGAACAAATAAACGCGGGTAGTATTTAATTTGAGAGCAATCTCTTGACTGAAATTAACTTGTTGTCGCGGCGCCGCCCTCGTGCGCCATTTTACCGCAATTTACATAAATTTCGCTTTAAAGGTCAAAAAATAAAACGACTCTTTTGGTAACTCTTGAAATGTTTTCTGAATTTAATTTTGAAAATGTAATGTAACAAATAAATATGAAATAACAGTTCTTTTGCAACAGTTTTAGTCAATCTCATATTTCGTTACATTATTTCGTTCGTTCGTTATCAACCCCTATTTGGCTCACTGTTGAGCTAATAGTCCACCACGCTGGCCCAATGCGGATTGGCAGACTTCACACACAGAGAATTAACAAAATTCTCTGGTACGCAGGTTTCCTCACGATGTTTTCCTTCACCGTTGCAGACACGTGATATTTAATTTCTTAAAATGCAACAACTGAAAAGTTGGACGTGCATGACCCGGAACGAATTCGAACCCACACCCTCCGGAATCGGAGGCAGATAGTGTATGGTCAATGCAGGTTTTAGAATTATAAGTTCAAGTTTTTTCAAGTAACAGATTGCTATTGAACTTATCACATTGATGTTAAGTGTGTCGATATTTAATTTTAGCTTTTAACACCCTTTCTGGTGATATTGTCTTTTCTAAATTAATAAGTTAAATTTATAAATCTACTAGCAAACTTTTGTTTGCTAGTAGATGAGTCTGTTTTTTTTTTGATGTTTGTCTTTTTTTTTTTGTTGAGTCTTCCGATCTTTCTTTGGCTTTATATCTTCATAAGAAATACCCTCATAGAACAGCTTTCTAACAAAAAACTGCATTGAAAATCAATCTATTAATTTAAAACTACGGTACCACATATAAATCCCTATTTAATGTTTCTCTTTCTGTCTTCAGTTTCCATTTCTATGAGAGCCTACGTTTCTCGTGGAGTACAATTATTGTTTCTCCAAAAGTAGCCATCTATTGCTGGATGACAAACGCGTCGCAGGGTCAAGTGTGTACAATAATGGAAAAGGTGAGATTTGGAAAATCAGCTCCGTGTGTTCTCGCAATGTGTCTTAATAAATAAAGAAAAACAGCCAAGTCGGAACAGCGGCAATCATTTAAGTAAAACAACCGGGATTGCGCTCACTTAGTGCTGGCGGATTTATGTTCGTTTCCCTGCATTTAGTGTAATTTGGTGCGGAGCGTGTTGCTACTCGCTTGTAGCAGATAACGGGTAACTTATTACTCCTCCGATAACCCCCGGGGGGTTTTTTAATTAAATTTTACAAGCAGTTATGCAGCTTTTTTAACTGGCACTAATGTTATGAGCTTAGTGTGATTTGAATTAATTTGACGCGAACTTTATGTACTCTGGTACTACTACGTATGTGGTGCTGCTCAAAATATCGTCGTACACACACACATACACAAATAATTGTTATTGAAATATCAGTATCAAAACGTCTTATTCAATCAAATCAGTTATAAATTTCATAATTATAAAGTTAATCCTGAAATTGTTAAAAGGCGTAGGTACATAAATTTGATTACGTATACAATTTAAAATATATAAATTCAAAGTAATATATGTAATGAGATACGAGTAAATGCATATAAAATTTACATTTATATCAATTAATTTCAAATTAAAACGTGTACAAATGGTACAGATAATACAGTACAGGTAATTGTGACAGAGGTGTTTCGCAAAATCACTGGCCCTTGTTGAATTTGCAAGAAATATTGTCGAATTCATTTGGAGCGTAAATTCGAGTGTATAATTTATGTAGGTATACTCGTATACATATACAGGTGTTTACCGTCCAAATGGACTCTCGCTGGTCGGTCACAATTTCCATGTAATATCCGCTCTACATCCGTGCCGCCTCTCCATTTCAATAAAAACTCTTGTGCTCCTTTATTATCAATGGTGACAAATACGAAATGTCTGACTTTCTGTGCTTATGTGTGATTTCTAAGATTCAACGAAAAACTTTATTTGTAAAGCGTTTAAACGATATCCTAACTAATATTGTAAATTACTATTTTCAAGCAGTAAATTTCAATAAATGGATTAAAAAAAATATTTCGCCAATGGAAACCTGTCATAGGCAGGTAACACATGTTATTTGTATGCCATACGGGAACGGACAATACGCGGGTAAGACTATGGGGCGTCCGTTAGTATAATTTAATTGCAACACCATTGCGTTTATTACAGCTTGTTTAGTCATTGTGCAATGTCTGAGCAGACGTTCCATAAATTGTGTTGCGTAGTCGTCAAAATTGCGCAATTATTTGGTATTCTATAAGAGTCAAGATTCATTATTTTTGAACTTTAACAATATAAAGAAACTTTTTGATATCTTTAATCAAAAAATATATCTTTGATATCGAACACAACAAAAACAAAACGTTGGTGTCCGAAAAAGAAACAAAAGTATTTTATAAAAATTAAGGAAACAGATCTACTGATTAATTGTTATTGCTGATCTAAATCATTGTTTTCTCATTTTTCCGGATCCATTTCAATTTGAATTCCTTCGAACAAAGGGAAGGAACGCCTGATTAAACGGTTTGAAACGTTTCAGTGCTCCCCCGGCGTTTGCCTCTACACAATTAGCTGAACATTCCGCGGGACTTGTTAATGACCGCGAGCTTCGGACTCGACCGCTCCTGTGGAAGCTTCGCCTTACATCTTACCGATGTACCAACTTGCAAACATAGTACAAACAAATTCGTTTCACACCGTCTATACGCTAATATCTTATAGATTACGCAACGCATTTAAATGCGGTTTTCAATATTATAAAGAGTGCTTGAAATGGAATGTTTATACGTATAGGTAGATAGGTAGTATTGTTATCCACACGAACTATTACTAAATTATTACAAAATTACTAATAAATTAAATAACAGGTGTCAAACTGTGATAATTTACTATATTTTGCACTATAATTTTGGGAATTTTATATTTTTATTTTTTTTATTTTCCGGGCAATTTTATTCTCTACACTAGCCAAACTATTGATCGCAACATTTTGTGTGTGTGTCGGCGCGAATGCGTCATTCGATAGGTTGGCTCGTGTCGTCATGAGCCGAAATTGTACGAAGTGTTCCGTAAGTTAGGTGGGGAGTAGTGGTAAACCGCTCGGGCGGCTTAGCTCATTTTTGTCGAGGCGTTCGATCCCTCCACACTTTTGCTTGGATAATCCTTCATGGATTATTTTGGTATGACTTGAGAGGAAAAGGGGAGTGTTAGCTAATTTTTTAAAAGACGTCTTTAACCGTACATCCTTCGGTAACAAGTCAGGGACTTAACTCAAGGTGCCATTTGAGGGATTTTTGGTAACATTTTTGGTGGGAATTGCTAGACCTAACATTTATTAATAGTGTTTTGCCCTTTAAATCCGCTTCTGATGTAAACCCGTTTCCGACACGTGCATTTTATACCTACTCGTAGATGAGGAATGAAATTGCCAGATCTGTGGGTGTACATAAATCATCGATTGTTATTTCCGTCGCCCCAATACGTCGCTGTGCAGGTGTTAATACGGCAAGCCTTATGGAAAACTCGCGTATATCGCTCGTTATTTATTGTCCGGAGCTCGCACGGATCCAGTCATTTAGCTCGATTAATCAGTGACCCGAACACAATCGTGAATTAATGTCGCAGCTAAGCTTCCTACCTTCATTTGTAATTTATCTTGTTCATGTTATTTTTTCAAGTTTTTGCAATATTTTTTTTTAATATGTTTTTGTTCTAATAAAACCAGTTTGGATTATATCGGTTCAATAGTTTTGGTGTACAACGGATATAGAAACATTTGTTTACAATAATAAAATATAATAAACGTAATAAAAATGATGATTCATTAGTCGAAAAATTTTCAGTGTATTTGGTTTGACGCGTCTCGTGTTAAAAATATCAAAGAAGTTTGCCTTCAAGACTCATAGAACCCCATAAACTAGTAAGGAAACTAGTATTAATAACGGGGTTATTAATACCTTCCTATATCCCTTTCATAATAATAATTAGAGAACATTTTTTAAATAATGTTTTGTATTATATTTTATTAACATTCAGTCCAACCAAGATATGAAAACAACGTACGGTTAATGACTATTTCTATTTCAGAAAAATAAGGTATTTAAATGTGTATATAACATAAGGAGGCGAAGCCTGCAGGCGTATGGATCCACTCTGTGGTTCTGTGACGAAGCCGACGTTTACATGCAAAGTTTGCACCTCATTTAACTTTCATGTGCTTCGATTTACTGGAAATGAAACTTAATACTCGTGTTCATTGATTCTTTAAATATTTTAGATTTATTTGAGATGGTTACACGCATTATAATTGGACTTTTCATACGAGAATTTAATGTTTAGATGATTGCTACATTATACTATATCATTTTAAGCTAGATAATATTTATAAAACCAATATTTATAAAGCCGAAAAAAGTATTTCGGTAATGATATAATAATGAGAACAGTAAAATTTTTGTAAATGTGTGTTGAGTGCAAATAACCGGAAGATTTTTAAACAATATTCTTATCTAAATAAACATATAAATACTTAAACATTAAACGAAGTGATCGATAAAATATACATAAATCCTTTTCGCACATCTCATCATCATCATCTAATACACACACACACACATTGATTTTGAACAAAACCTGGTTCGAAATATCCGCATACCAACTCAACTAATCTAACGCACTAGATGGAATAAATAGCGATAGAGAGACTTATCGATGAAATTATTCCAAAAAATAAAAACTAAGTTTGCTTACTAAGTGTATACTAACTGTCTATAAAGTTACTTTCTCTGACTACGATATAGGTATAACTTTCACAGGCAGACGAAGTATGTCAATGTCACAAAAGCTAGCCGGTTTTATTCTATTAGCGAAAAGTTCCGTAATAATGTTCCGCGCGCGACATACTCGCGTACCGCACGCGACATCGGCCGCGAAGCCGCATAACATCCGCACAAGTTCGCCGATTAAGAAGTTATGAGCAAATTGCGAGTTGTTCGTAATCGATCGTCTGAACTTGTATGAGAATGTATTAATTACTTTCACATAACTCCATTAAAATGATAATAATCAAAAAGTTTTGTAATAAGGTTACTCAGAGTAAACCTATGATAACTATAATGCTGTCAGTCCAAGCAGTAGCACTATTCTGTAGCGAAATTCCTGTAACAGTGCGACTTTACATTATTTTATAATATCTCGCTTTCTATCTACTAGAAATAGACAAATCCAAGACTTACACTGTCAAGTTATTAAAAAGTTACAGAATAGCATGTTTGCCACAAAACACTAATGTCTTTAACCACGCCTATTCGTTGATGAACTTTCGTGCGTTTCAAAAATTTGTCTGGTAATATCAATAGATTTGTTTAATTCCAATATTTTTATAATCCCGTGATATGTTTGACTAAAACTTTAGAATTCAACAAGCGAACAATATCTGTCACTCGTCTCATAAAAAATGCTGTTTATCGAACAACAGGCGACGGAGCAGCGTTCGAAGCGGAAATAAATGCGTATTCAAAGTTGCTCCCTCCTCGTTGCCTATTTATCTTATCGCAGGCTTTTGTTTGCTCGCTGGTGAACTTCTCTGAAAGGCAATATCGTCTGCCACATTACTTGTGAAATTTTAACGTCTTTCAAGCTTTGGAGGCAAACGGAGGCTCTATACTATAATATTCTGTTGTTTGTATATTAGGATCGTATGAGTATCATATTCATTATCAGACTATTTTAACGGTTGATTAAGGACCACCACGCTGATCTTATATTAGTTGATTAGGGTGATAATGTTAAATTCTTCAACGACCGCTATCAGATGTTATTGAATAATTGACCGACAGCTTTAGTGTACAGCCGTGTGACACCATCAACTTTACAACTCTTACCTTACTTAATAGACACGTAAACATCACGTAACCCTAAGGTACATAGCCGGACCCTGGACTGAACCCTGGCACTCGTAATCCAAACCCGCGTGCTAATCACTGGACTAACGACGCAGCTTAGTCTTTATAATTCGTCGTCATCAACCCATAGTCGGCTCATTGCTGAGCTCGAGTCTCCTCTCAGAATGAGAGGGGTTAGGCCAATAGTCCACCACGCTGGCCCAATGCGGATTGGCAGACTTCACACACGCAGATGAAGATAATTCTCTGGTATGCAGGTTTCCTCACGATGTTTTCCTTCACCGATTGAGACACGTGATATTTAATTTTTTAAAATGCACACAACTGAAAAGTTGGAGGTGCATGCCCCGGACAGGATTCGAACCCACACCCTCCGGAATCGGAGGCAGAGGTCATATCCACTGGGCTATCACTGCTCTAGTCTTTATAATTTAACTAATTTAAGTCTTTATAATTAGTTACATGAAATAGTTTATTTCGAGATTTGAGCGTTCCTGGTGTAACTTACTCGTACTCGTAACTATAAGGCTGTGTCGTGCGTCGGTCAGTGAAATAGTTCTTATACAACGTCCGTCAACATGATGACGCTGAGCGATGCTGGTGCGCGCGGGGTGCGCGCGGGGTGCGCGCGGGGTGCGCGCGGGGTGCGCGCGGGGTGCGCGCGGGGTGCGGGCGGGGCGCGGGCGGTCGAGGCCGAAAGCTCGCAATTTATTCATAACGCCAACTTGAGCGTCGTTTTAGCAGACGCCAGACTTGTTCCGCACTCGTTCCCTTTTATTTGAACTTTTTGAGTTATTCATAAACTTTTCCAATATAATATGAGTCGTACGAACGCATTACATACACTGGGTTTCATACTGATTATTCATAGGAAATGCTATTCTTGTTTTATAATAAATAAGTGAATTTAGTGAAATTGTATGAAAAATTCATTCAATGCAAAATACTTTACAGGCGGGCCTAAAAATGAACATAGCCAAAACAAAAAATAATGTTTGAGAACGCTGCACTCGAAATTGTAGACGAATGAGAAAAAGAGGTGAACCACCGAATCCAAGTCGGCTGAGCTGCATTCGAGAAACTTTGCGACATCTTTTCGCCCGAAATTCCTCAGTGCCCGAAGACAAAAATCTTCGAACAGTGCGTGTTGCCACGTCGAACAGTGCGTGATGACCTATGGTTCCGAGACTTGATCGCTAACTATTGGGCCTCATAAGAAAGCTCCGAGTCACACAGCGGGCGATGGAACGAGCTGTGTTAGGAGTATCTCTGCGTGATCGAATCAGAAATGAGGAGATCCGCAGAAGAACCGAAGTCACCGACATAGCTCAACGAGTTGCGAAGCTGAAGTGGCAATGGGCAGGGCACAAAGTTCGAAGAGCCGTTGAACGTTGGGGTCCCAAAGTGCTGGAATAGCGACCCCGCATTAGAAAGCCCAGTGTTAGTCGACAAGGATTCGCTGTATGCAGGTATCGTGATGTTTGGAAGTCCCTACAAAAGGCCTATGTCGTGCAGTGGAAGTCCATCGGCTGATACAATGATGATACTTTAAAAATAACTTTAAAAAATATAGGTTGTTCCTAAGAAAAGAGTGATGGAGACAAATTCAACTCACACTGTCGAGTTATAAACACATTGTTACACAACCACGGCTACGAGTGCTACGAGTGCTACGAGTGCTACGCGTTATTATCGTAGCAGTTGACAGCCTCTAGCGTAGTCGTAGCGTACGCGTAGACGTGATGTCCCAGCCTGACTGACCATCAAATAAAAGCCACATAATATTATGTGATCAATAGACCAACGAATATTCAAGTTAAAGCAAATAAAATTTATTACATTGAGTAATTTTATCAACCGAGTCGGTATCAATTCACAAAGTTAGCAGCCAAGTTTCATTAGCAATTGAGTAATTGTCGAGTAGACATTTTCAGATTGTTCCGCTGTTTGAGTGGAAGTTGCTTTTGATTGAAAGCCTGTGATGGTCAGACCTGTGCCGTTTTATAAAAGCTGAAAGTGTGTAGGCTCGTGATCCTACTATAGGTGTATATGGGTCCTGGGTTCAAAACTTGAGTCGGGTTATGGGATAAAGGTAGCTTTTTTTTAGAGAAATTTGGGATTGAAAAGTTGGTAGTGTACTAACGCAGTCTCTCGGAAAAGCAGTGTGGTGGCATTAAGCTCCATATTCTTCTCGTATAAGAAGACAGGCCTGGCCCAGCAGGGAACTGTAAATGTGCTGATTATAAGTAATCTGGCTGTTAGGAATATATCTTATAGCTCAATATTTGAAAACAATTGAACACAGCACGTTAGTAGTGATGCGTCAGTAAACACGGTGTATTGTCTGCAAACAACGCGCACGACAAATAGCGGCGATGCAAACATACTCACCACCTACCAGTACTAGAGGGAGGAAAAAGGCGGGAGCATACTTATAATTTCCATTGTATCTTTGAATACGGCTAAAATCAATATAATTTACTCTTCAAAATTTTGAAGGCCGTCGGATTATCGATATTTAGTCAGTATTTTGTACTGTACTTGTTTTGTACTTTACTACAAGGATATAATAATAGTTATCAGGAACTATTCCACCTCGTACTTACGTGTTTTACTATCTGTTACTTGTTACTTCAAAACATGAGTCTTCATCTTAATGACGTAAACGTTTTGTGTCTACTATTAGTGTCTTTGTCGTTCTCTCATGTATAAGTCGGTGTGTATGTACGTTTCCGAAGGCTTGGACATCATAAACATAAGAGTAAAAAGGTATCTTTTATGAAATCTATCTCAGAGCACTATTTTTACTACCACATGAAATCGTGTTCTAACTTGTGCCAAGAATGCACTAAAACTTTATTTTAATCCAATTGAATATAATAGTGTGTAGCTTTTGTCAGTTAACGTAAGTCTTCTTATTGCAAAATTGATAAGTATTAATGCTAATAGTCTCGAAAGTTTAAGAAAACACATACATCAATCTACAGTACATTCTTTTGTAAACTCATTTATAAATTATATAAGTTTTTAAGAAACAGACAAAGAACTTCAGAAATTGTTTCACCGAAACACAAATAACTTTGCTAATTAAAACTTGTTTCAAATGTAACAGCAGAACACAAACTGTACAAATTGGCGCAGCTTTATTACTTTGCATAAAGACATTAAACAATTAACAAGGCCCTTTCTCTTTGAGACTCATTTATTTGAATTTATACAAGCTTCAGCGCTTAGCTTCGCGTGTAGTCGACAGTCGACACTACCGCTCTTACTATTAGAAGCTATTAATTCCTTGATTTACTATCTTATATATTTTTAAATTGTTAATATTAATAATTAAGTATTTTATAATTATTTAACACACAGTACACAGTCAATTAAAAAGTGTGTATGTAGCTAAAGTTAATACCTACTACTGTTTGTATTTTAACGTTTTTATGGCGATAAAACAATAATTTATCTTTAGTATCATTGAATGACTAAACCATGGACAACCTTATAAAAGTTTCTCTTCATTACAAAAGAAAAGTCGGGTGTTTATAACACGGGCTGTAATAATAAGGAAAACACCCCGAGCGTACTATGTTGTACAGTACAAATTAGTAAGTATTCCACATTTTAACAATACTTGTAATGCTTCGATAACAACTCTAATTACCGGTATTACTCGTACAAGTAACATTCACTTCAGTGTACTTTTAAAGCTTGTATCCGTTTTTTGCTGGAATTTAAAGATACCTACTACATTCTCAAATAATAATAACAAAGTATTTTAATTGAGTAACAGGTATTCTTCTTCAATAAAACAGAACTACATCTATTAATAATGAATATATTAAGTTTGTTAAAAGTTATTGCCGTGTGTAGCCCAGTGGATATGACCCCTGCCTTCGATTCGGTGTACTCGCAGATTCGAATCCGGTCCGGGGCATACACCTTCAACTACTCATTTGTGTGCATTTTAAGAAATTAAATATCCCGTGTCTCAAACGGTGAAATAAAAACATCGTGAGGAAACCTGCATACCTGAGAATTTTCTTAATTCCCTACGTGTCTGAAGTCTGAGTCTGAGTCAGCGTGATAGACTATTGGCCTAACCCGTCTCATTACGAGAGGAGATTCGAGCTCAACAGTGAGCCATATATGGGTTGCGAATGATGATGATGATGTATATATACATTTTCGCCCAATTGAAGCTCTATTGACCTGTAAAGCCAATGAGGCTGATTCTTAGAATTTTCTATAAAATGATGATGATGAGGTAAAAAGCACTGTCATTCTCCAAGATCCAATCTATTACTGTACCAAAATTAATCAGGTTTAACAATATACACAAACAGAATTTCTCATTATAATAAAATACTTTTAGGGTCATTTTATTTGTTCAAAAAGCATTCTATGACGTAAGGGCACAAGGGTGAATACCTATATTTATAGTGGCCAACCAATTATAGAATTATTATCTAAATGAATACGGGCACAGAGGTCGTTCCGCTCTGTCGTTAGACCCTAGGGGTTCTCGGGTGTGTCGACGAAGGCTCTCACACCGTTCCGCTGATACGGCGGCAAGTTATTTCTGTGTGATTCTCTGGGGACATCATAGACCCTGGTAATTAAAAATTGGTCTATAGCAAGAATTTAAAAAACATTTTAAAAATACATATACTTTATTAATTTTATTTTGTGACAATAAAGGAGAACAGTATGACTTTGAAACACAATTATGTCACTGCAGATTTCAAGTTTTAATAGTGTTTATTTTTAAAGATTGACAAGGAACCCGTATATAGTTCGTTCTCCTGACGGGCTGTCTAAGCACTAAGAAGTTTTATTATAGCATAGGAAAGTATTTACATTAATGTCGTATAAAATAAAACCTTGAAATATATTTATTTTTTTGGTACCTCCCCTTCATGTATGTTTGTGAAATATTAAGGTAAATGTTCGTTTTTATTGGACTCTGCAGCTGAGCGATTACTTATGGCTTATGGATACGTGGAAAATCCTTATATTAGTAAGATTGTTTTAGTACTTGACAATTTAGAATTATACAGTACCGAGAATATACCGTATAATTTCGAACGTTTATACTTTGTACAACATTGTCAGAACTGAACCCTCAACAGCGTCTATTATCTCAGTGTATATCAGAACCACCAAACGGTCGTAAACAAAAAACATGCCGTATGTTATTTAGCACAGAAGGGTCTGTAATGGGGTACAATATATAGGGGAGATATTAAGGTCATGTCAGGACATAGCGATGATTTATGATCCTCGCGAGAGCACCTTACGGTCAGATTTATTGGGCCTTAATTCTTGGCTGGTCGGGAAAATGATATTACTCTAAAAATATAAGAATGAAGAAGCCCTTACGACATTATTGGTGCAATAAATTTCCTAATTTCCGTTAGTATGCTTCTCGGGCCCCTCAAAAGGTTTTACATCAGATCTCTTTATTACGTTATTATTTAAACATTGGTGTAAAACATCAGAACCAAAATGTAATATAATATGATAAAGAAAACAAAAAGAAAACTTATGTGTACGACATGTCAATCAAAGTTCTGTTTCATACAATATCAAATTACCTTTATAACAATCATTTTCGCAACACCCCAAGGAACTTTTTCTTTAATAACAATATAGCCGCTTGTACCTGCCTACCCATTGACCAAACTTCGGTGATTATGAAGTTCCGAGCAAATAAGTTGGAAAGTCGATAGCGTTAATTGATCTAGAGGCATCGACCTGATTACTTTTACTTACAAAGGGCTTCGATAATTGAGCTAGGGGCACCTACGGAACCAATCTCACTTACGGAGGAACTTCACGTGCCTAGTAATGTATTGGCTGAGTAGTATAAACTTGATGCTTGTGATTAATTCAGTATTAGTAAAAGAAATTATTGCTGATGCTGTCTCAAATGATAAAATACATAAATATTGTAATTGAACAAAAAATAGACCAAGCGTGTTAGTGTGTATTACTAAAAGTTCGCTTTATTAGAGCGCTCCTTCAGTTGGACAGACCAACGCACTGTCTGTCAGCTATCTACTGTCAAACGTTTGTCTGTACACCCTACCCATACATATAAAACTAAACAGGCGAACAGTAATATACCTCCTGGGTTCGATCCCCGGCTGGGCACGGAAGTCCTGGGTTCGATCCCCGGCTGGGCAGACTGAGATTTTCTTATTTTGTCCAGGTCTGGTTGGTGGGAGGCTTCGGCCGTGGCTAGTTACCACCCTACCGGCAAAGACGTACCGCCATGCGATTTAGCGTTCCGGTACGATGCCGTGTAGAAACCAAAAGGGGTGTGGATTTTCATCCTCCTCCTAACAAGTTAGCCCCCTTCCATCTTAGACTGCATCATCATTTACCATCAGGTGAGATTGTAGTCAAGGGCTAACTTGTAAAGAATAAAAAAAAAACCTTGTATACCATTACACTCCGTGGAAAAAACCTAGATATTAATTAATAAAGAACTTAGATATTAATAACTGCTTATTCGACGTACCGAATGCTGGCTTTATCTTCGCCAGCATATTACACGAAATCGTTAATTTTGTGAGATAAAGCAAATCTCTCCATATTGACAAGTTAATCCCCACACACAGATTGCGGCGTTGCGCCACATTTCTTTTATCTCGTATCCCTGCGAGCATGATTGGAATCTCTGAGAAAACCGAAGATGATCCTAAAATATTTTTCAATCCCTTTCCCAATTTTATATTTACTTTGTGATAATAATTACTAGCCCAAATTGATAAAATATAGGACCACACTCGTGCATAAATATGTGATATTACGTAGTGGTGCTAGTTTCCCGAGAAAGGCCCCTAAAGTGATATGTTATTCTTTAAATGCTGTAAACTATTAGACACTCCGCAGTCTCACCCACGTACTCGTAGTTTCTGTTTCTGTTAGAGTTTAGCTCTCTTTTCGTAAAAGAGTTTTTAAAATCGGTTCAGTAGGTCAAAGATAATCTCCTAAAACCTCACAAAGTCACATACTTCACTTCTATATAACATTAAGTGTAGATGTTTCTGTGTTCTTCTCTCTCTTTAGCTGAGCTTAGTTTAGCATTAGCGTTCTTTTATGTTCTGTGTTGGCTATCGTACTTTAGCCTATATTTAGCCTATAAGATATATCTGACTCTCGCAGGCTTTTAGTTCATGTTATTAGAATAAGGTATTTGCTTATTTGGGAAATAAAATGTAAGTTAACCCAAAAACATACAAGTTAAAAGAATTATTTAATACCAATTATTTTTTGAGCAAAGAGGAATTTACTCGTAGTTAATTAAGATACGAGTGGTAGCTTTATTACACAAAATGTTAAACCGGTGTAGTATTTCATACGGAATAAAAGCACAGTTGACACGTTAAAAAATATTTTTTGAAAATAATCTACAAAGTGCATCCGGAACATGGTAATAAAAATTTCTCTTTAAACTATGCGTACAGGAAAACTCAAAAAGGGGTTTGAACTTGAATCCTTTAATTGCACGTATATTCTATAGATTTGTACATATTACGAGTACCTTTACCTAATACTAGCCGTTGTCTGCAATTGTTTCAAGCAGAATTCAGGATTTTACAAATAAAGGAGATGCAGAGATGAAAAATGTACTAAAAATCTTGTATTTTATTAGATTATTCCATTAGAATCTCAGCCAAAATATTATTCGCCAACGAGGAAAATAAGCTGATTTCATTATTTTTACATCGATCGTAATAATTTATATAATATCCTCTTTGATGCGTATGTCACTGACTGTCAGTTTCCTATGCCAATGCGGGCTGTCAATGTTTAAGTCAATTAATGACGACTGAACAGGCTGTATGGTCAACGATCTTTGCCTGTCCCAAAGTTGGGGACAAATTTAAAAAAAAAATGAAATTAATTAATTAATGAGATGTCATTGTCAAATACCATTATTATCTTAATTTGGCTAGATGTGTCAAGTTAGTGTCAAATCCTTATTAAAAGTATCGCCTGACTGTTAGACACAGATAATGTAATTCATTTTATGTCAAAGAGATACGCATTTTTTATTTTATTAATTATTGCCTACCTGTACAAGTAATTTAACTGATGCAAATTATATTCTTTGAAAAATTGGCCCTGTGAGTTTTCCATAATTGTACTAATTTATGGCAAATTTTCAGCTCTGTATCGTTTATATAATTTGGGTCCGAGTTTGTATTGAGACTGGATTCCTCCTTTCACTGCATTCTTTGCTCCCAATAATATGTTACTCGGAAACAAAGGAACATGTCTAAGCGTGATCTAAGCTGCATAAAAAGTAATATAAACTGAATAAAAGCCTCTACCACAGAAAACATATGCTATACCTATTATTTTCTAAGGTTCTAATTATCACTATCACTGTACAGTAATATAATAAAATGTATATTGTAGGTTTAACTTTAAGAATTTTTAATTAACCTTTGAATATTTTTATACATTTTTTATAATCTTTATAACTTTAAATGATAAAGTATGTATATACAAGATTAATTTGTAGTATTTCGGTTCGCCGGTACAGCGCTCGAGTCACAAGGACTATTCAGTTTGCTCCTTACTGCGAGAGACGAGAAATTTCTGCGGTACCTCAAGAGCTTTCTTTTGTATCCACCCATAGAGTCATAGATAAAGCGATGCGTATACTTCGTGTTTTGTGATGGATCTTGTAGAGAACATTTTAATTTAATTAGGGTTCTGTCACGAAAATATATATTTATGCTTATTCGTAATCAAAAAGGTACCTCATACTGTCATGGTTCAATGGTTGATCTATTCAGCTACGTACCAAGGAGTTTTAGGTTTGAAAAATTCCAATAAATCCTTAGTATCACTCTGGAGTTCAGAAAGTGCGTTAGGACGTTGGTCCAGGTCATTTACATTAACATCTAGAAGAAATCGCTCACGTTGGAATATAAACATGCTTGAATACTGAAACGTCACTTAAATCTATCAGTCACTTTAATCCTCGGACTAATTATATAAGGACCTGCCTCACTAGGCGTTACTTTTCTGTCAAAGTATATGAAAGTATATAGTAAACGATCTAATAAAAACTGTCTCTATAGAATCGATGTTTCATAGTTGTAATCGTGTTCGTTGGTTATAGAGCTCCGTAAGAATATCTTTTTGTGTAGTTGATTTAAAAAAAAATATTGATTAGTGTAAAAGACGGTCAAAAACTTCTAATTTAGTAAAAGATAAATACCAAATCTATGCTCGTTTTCCTTTAAAAATGACAGACAATTTTGGTCGTGTTTTTGGTTGCGATACTGGTTTCTAAGTAATTAGTCTGAGACTTGAGTCCTGCAAGAGTTGATGATGAAATTTTATTAAAATAAAAGTAATTCATTTCAATTCAAAAGTAATCTCAAAATAATGTCTTCAAAATCTTAAGACCATTCATTAATGCCGCAACACCTTAAATTTATTCAAAGATGCTACGGAACCAAGTAACATCCTAAACTTACCCTTGGCCAGTTTAGTCAATGCTTAGTGGTTTCTTCTCTGATGTCTTTGTTCCGCCGTACACGTGGGGCTCACAATAGCACTCACTCGGAGACGACTGCTCCTTGAGTACGCCTGGGTAGTCACATTGTGCTGCCGTAGATCCTTTGGACTCTTACAAATTACTTTCTTACGTAAATTTTATTTATCAGAAGTTTTACATTTAATAATATAGTTTTATTAACAACTTCTTCACTGGCCCCATTGTTAGCTTATGTGGTTTCGGACCATCAGGTGCTGGGTCCGACTATATGAGATACATAGTTATTATTTCTTCAAACAGATTTTCAACTAAATCCTCAGCCGGGAGTTGGGAAGTTGGTGATGTTACACTCACGTGCCTCGGAGAGCACTTTAAGCCGTTGGCACCGGGCTGATTATCATTAATATCTGATGGTAATCGTGTATGAATTTAACATTTTTTTTATACTTTAAAGTTAGCCCTTGACTACAATCTCACCTCCCGTGATTTACCGTTAAGGTGGTAACTAGCTACGGCCGAAAGCCTCCCATCAGCCAAACCTGGACCACTTAAGAAACCTCAACCGGCCGGCAACGGGGATCGAACTCGAGACTTGCGTCTTGTAAATCCACTGCGCATACCACTGCGCCACGGAGGCAGTTAAAAATCAAACATTTTCATCAAGTCGGCCAACCCACATTGGAGTAGCCTAATGAATCCAAGTTGCATATGGAGGCCTAGCCAATATCCGTGGCTGGCTATAAAGCTATCATGCCTTATGGCCTGCTCCTCGGGTGACACACTGCCGTGATGCTTGTAATTACCGCTGAACAGCATTGCTGTATCCCGGACTACAAATAATATCATAAAATATATGAAAATGTTATAGGGTTAAGATAGGGATGAAAATTTACATTTATGAGGTTTAATTAAATCGAGGATTTCCACTACCTAAATTAATGTGTCTACGAAACAAAAAACATGGCAATTTTAAAATGTCTAGTGAATATATATGTGTTTGGAGTTAACCTAAAAATATGAATAAAGTGGTTGTGTGCACAAACAAGGCCAGTAAGCCGCTGTAATCCGGCAGCGCAGTATCTGCTTCCGCCCAATTACCGCGCAGCCTGCAGCGGCGCCGCGCGGCTTCATATATCTCACCGCTACAGTAATCTGCGACAAAAAGTTACATGCAAATTGAGGGTACTTGAGGATTAACAACTTAACAAGATACAAATATTAACATAGAATCTTTTTGTATGTTTTACATAAAAAAATGGATTCTGGTCTGAAATTGCAGTAGATATTAACTTCTCAACTTTGAGCACATATACAACGATAAATTGGATGTTAAGGTTCTTTTCCTGTGTAGTTGTTTGGAAAGGATGCTATTAAGCCAGCTTCCATTTTCACATAAGAAGTAGAAGAAATTCCAGCAAACACATTGTCATGTAAAATAGTTGCACACACACACACATGTTGCACAGTAAAAAGGATAACAGATCTCATAGAGAGTAAGCTTTTAACTCTGCATGCCTAACACTCTCTAACTCGTCAAGTATTTAAATAGTTCTACGTGAATCCTAGTCTTAAGTTGTCTACAAAACTTAACACTTTTGTGTTGCAATTTGAAATAACTGAGTTTTAAATTTTTTACATACGATAATTATAACAGTCAGATGATTTTATGTTAAGTGGGAATTCATCACCGCTAACAAAACATTACTTTGCGGCATACATTCCTAAAATATATCCGCTACAATCTAAGCCAAAGGTGTTAAGCCACATGTAGTCTGTAAGCCATACTATTTAGACCGAGGCACAAGGATAAGCAGGGCAACAGTGTTTAAACCATATAATCTGAGTAAGCAAACTTAACGTTCATTATAGCTGATTTAATGAGGACCAAGCTTGAAATTTTAGCGTAAACTTTACTAAAGAGAATTAAGTTTAAAAATAAAACGAGATGATTACCGTTTACATACTTCACGTCGAAAAAGTGAACGACATTAGTTACAGCAGCAGTTTGAACAAACTTTCCACATTAAACCCTAAGTGTTCGCTTCACGATGTCACTGTGAAATTTAAAGTACTAAGCACCGCCATACGATAAATGCTCCGACCGAAACTTTTGCACTAGAATCTTGTCCTTCTAGTTTCAATGCAAAACGTAGGTACTGTAGAAAATAAACGATAACGCGAATTTGCACGAATGTAACTTTAGTAGATAATCGATAATAAATTAGATCTACAGAAAATTATCAACTAAAATATACATTATTTAAGAAAATCGACCAAAGTAATTCAACCCAAAGTTATTTGATCGAACGATGATCGAGTATGCTGCTACTGCTACTACATCTTGTAACAACTAGATTTAGAGCAATAGAGACTCTACGGTTCGTTTAGTAGTGTATTAGAGTCTTTATACCACTCTAATAGCCTAATTAGATTTTGAAAAGGATAACTGCTACATAATCGATTCGATCGAAATTTTATATCTATATGAATTAATCATATAGATATAAAATTTATATGAATTAATCATATAGATATAAAATTTATAACAATTATTTCCTTCTTTCTAATTAGAGAGATGATGCCTAGATGTTGATCTGACTATTTGCTACTATAAAAATATGCTAATTTTAGTAGAAAAATCCTTTATTAAAGTTGGGAAATTTCAATAACCGTTAGGCACGTTTTCAGAAAATGCACTCAAGCACTTCAGTTAAGCGGAGCATCGCAGCTATTACGCTTTAATGCCTCTTTAATACCTTTAACTGTTAGTGCCGGTAATTGCAGATGTCCGGGAACGTTCGCATGCCGCCCGGACACGTGTCGGCATGCGATAGTCAGGGCTTCGCTGCGGGAAGGAAATTATGCTGAAATATTACTACTTACACTAGTACATACGCTTAATAACAGAAGTTTCCTTAAACACAATATTCCGCAACATTATACAACTTTACGTACATACAGACACATAACCATCATGATCAGCCTAGTACATGGCCTACTACAGGTCAATGGGGCAATGTTTTTTGGCAAACATTTAGGAAAATATTTTGAACTCAAACTCACCACGCTGTCTCAATGCGGACTAAATCAACAAAAATGACTGCATTTGTAAATTTAGGCTAGTGGGCAGATATAATACATCTTGAAGAAAAAAGTTGTAATATGCACACTTTAATTAAAAACTTTTTCTTCTATTAAAAATTCCGCACCTCAACTACACTATTACCAGCATCTTTGTAACTATAAAAAGTAGACACAAGTTTTAAACTAATTTATAAACCTAGATAAGTGTACAAGTTTTTAAAATAATAGTACACTTCAGCTTCATAATTTTTTTTTAATCGGGTCATCTTAATGAAAGAAAAATAATTATTGCATTCAAAGCTTCTTCTACAAAACAAATAAAACATTGTTTTCTAAAGTAGTATTAAAGTACATTGGCAATTTAATCCGCAATGTATATAACTAAAATGAGATCTTTAAAATCATAATTACAACAGCTACAGCATTGAAAAATCTGATCCATGAAAGAAAAATTTGAAAAATCCGAAAAAAATATAATCCTGAGGATTTTTGGAAAACTATTTAAATTATTCAATAATTACGGGGCACTCTGTATGCATGTTTAAAAATGAGACGACATCCATAAAAACACAATAATCGAATTACTTTAACCAAACAAGTTAACTCTGATCAAATATCCGATTCAATAACCGGATTCCTTATCTAATCAATCAAGACACAATTTAGTTTAACTACGCGATAGTTTAGAGCGATTTACATTTTATCGTCCCTAAGCCCAAAGCTATAACAACTTGAACTAGCGGACGACCGCGACTCCGTTCGGGGAACCTTGACAAACTGCGTGTAGTATTTATTAGATCAATAATCTTGTAGCGGAGTTATTTTTAACTTTGACTTTTGTTAAATTTTGCAATTTTGTTAAAAATAACATTGTGACAAGTAAAAGTACTTATCAACCAAAAAAAGGTGAGTCAACCTTAAAAACAGAGAAATATACCTACTGATGCGGGCTTTTTTAGAAAATATTTCCGGGAAGTGACTCAAACTTCCAGAAAATTTTCAAATAAAATCGGTTATTCGTTCAAAAGATTAACCCGGATAAACACCCAGAGACAAAGATTTCAAAAAAGTTGAATTGTTTATAAAAACAAATAAAAAAAGCATTTGAGGAGACACAGTTATTTTGAAATTACAGACAGACGCTTCAATTATATTTTTATGTATTTAGAAATAGTAAACGCGGCAAAGTTGCGTACTAGTGGCCTACAAACTGCTAGCACGGAGCACGATATACGGCTGGATATACACTCGTAACTCTCTCTATGGATACGCAAACATTAAACTTTATGGGCACATAACAATTAAAACTTATCTGCTCACACACAATTGCCGATACATTCTGCGACATCGCATTTCCAAAATAAGCTTCATCTGAGGGGTTGTTATTATTATGACCGCATTGGGGCAACAAAATAATATAGAGCCGATTAGGATTTTATTGCATTTGTCTGATTGTGGATGTGGATATTACCAGATGAAACATCTATAGAGTCACTATCTATAGTATTGATCTACCAAATAGAAGACACATTAATTACCTATAGAATTTACACACGGATTTAATTCTTTACCACTATTCCTTGCTTACTTAAACATTGGGATACCTAAAATAGTATATTATTACTTTTATAGATTTCAAATAGCTACACTTTAATATTTTATTTAGTGTCAATGTCTGTCAAATTCATCAACCATTTGCAGCTGTATCATTCTATTGAGCTAAAATCTTTGGTAGCAATGCAGTTGTCACTAAAGAACAATGGTCTGGTGTTTGTTGATAGAATTCATAAGCGTCTACTAATGTAAACTATTACATTTTGTAGAAAATAATTCATTTAATTTTTTAAAACAGTGCACAAGGTCTAATTAAGTCCATAAACTAAAATATAATCACATCAATTACATTTAAATAATTGAGTATGGCAACCACACTATTTATACCAATAATACATCTATTGGACAACTAGGGACGCGCACGATATCGAAAATCCAGTATCGAATCAAATAAAGTATCGTCACTGAACTACACATATCAAATGACATCAGTTTAATTTCAGTAAAACAAACACTAATATTTATGACGAATTAATATAATTATTTTGAAATATACTTAAATATTTTGATTTTCAAACGAGTATGTACCTATTGCATTTAAATAACTTATTTCTAATCATGACAAAATACTGCTAAAGTTCACCCTTACTTGGCGGCATTTTACATTTAAGTAATAAACAAAATATATTAGTCAAACATATTAATAACAATTATTACCAACAGTAAGCCATATGGTATATTTTAATAATCAAAGGAAGGGAACAAGTGATTACAGACGTATTTATTGTTTAAGTGTGTTCGACATGATTTTAAAAAGGTAAAAGTAAGTAATTTCCTGAAAATTATTGATTACAAAAGTAACAGTATCGAAAGGAGATCGATAATCGTTAATCGATACTATAAGTATCGATACTTTTACGTGTTCTTATGTCAAGTCATGCACTAACAATTCAACTGTGAACTGTCAGTCGTCACATCGCGTCGTATTTTTGTTGTTGTTTGCGTAGCTATACGTCTTGTAAATCTAGTTGCATTTTTCTGATATCAACTGATTTCCGTACCTACATTCCTTTTTAACGACCGCTTCTGTTTATGGACACCGCTTCTCCCGCTAAAGTAACTACTAACTTAAAATATTATTGTATTTAAATTCCACGTTGGTTTTTAGATTTAATTAGGAAGGTTCAATTTTATAAAGTATGTATATTATCAATGTCTAAGAGAAAAATGGGGATCAAACCTACTTTTTATATTCTTTGATCGAACCCAAATATCCGGCTTCATAATCATGGAATAATTAAGACTTCACCAACAACTTATTCGTTGTTGACAAAACATAACCTCTAAAACTTCAAACACAAATATCTCGAATTCCAGACTTGACATAATATTAAACCTTAAGAATAATTTGTTAAGTAAATAATTATCTATCATTTTATATTTTTTTCATTCATAGACGCTTAAAAAAAATGTCAGCAAAAATTTGTTTGGAAATAGACCATTGTCCTTTCCATTCACCTGCTCTATCCTCAATGGAGCTGGTGGGATGACGAAGTTGGCCTCATAATCTTCTCAAATGCTAACTCATTTTTGTATAATTTGAATGAGTTTTTTTTTGGTCAAACGCTCTAATCTCAAGGACTACTTGTTCGATGGAAAAATCCCATCAGTGTTAGATAGACATAGATGTATGATAGACATCAATGAGCAAGGCAAGGCCGTCTCTAAAAGCACGCAGGTATTTAGGTAGCTGACCCCTTTGAGAGTATAAAATATAGTCTAATGCAAAGCAACCAAAGTTCTAACGCATTCAATTGTCTTGCTTGCCAATAACAATGAATGTATGCAATATATTCATGCTTATTCATCAATTCTACTTTACTTTACCTAAAATTTATATTTTTCTCATCCTCCACATTATTACTAAATTGGCTATATACGCGAGTGGAACTGCGTGGCACTGCCAGTAACATTATAACCAAGTTAGATACAAATAACAAGGATACCTAATAATTGTGTGACTTATTGAATGCTTCTCGGGAAACCTGGTGGGAAATTGCCTAAAGTGAGTTTGTACGAGTATAACGAGAGAGTTGGTGCTCGCAGTGAAACTCTTCAACGACCACTTTATTTCGGCAATTCGCTGCGAGAGATCGATTGAGACGTGTATTACCTACGTTGGGGGATTCAGGCGCTAAATTATCGTCTATTTTCGCTTTTTGGAAATTCTTACGCTTTTAATCTATCTACAACAAAGTGAATTTGTATTAATGAATACACAAAGAGGATATTTGTAAGTAAAGATAAGTGTAAGTTGGGTCATAGTTTGATGGACTTCGGTTTAATAACCAGCCCGAGAATTTACGATGGTTTTATGTGGTAGGTAAGCAAAGTCGATGGTATTGGCGATAAACGTACCGCCAAGCGATAGATAGGTACCGTTGAAGGGTTTAAAGATATGTATTGAATAAACTATTATTTAGCCAATACTGCCTCGTTGGTCCAGTGGTTAGCCTAAGTGGCCTCGTATCATGAGGTCCTGGGTTCAAATCCTGAGTTCAGCGTTCAGAGTTGGGAAATTGGTGGTGTTACGACCATGGCTTAAGGTGCTTGCAGGGGCAAGCACCTTAAGCCGCCGGCCTTGGTCATTATTATTAACATTTGACGTTAATGAATTTATCATTATCGCCCTATGCCCACCGAAACCCACATTGGAACAGCGTGGTGAGTTTAAGCCCGATAATGGTGGTACACTTTAAGAAGTTAAAACTTAATCATGGCTTTTTAAATAAATTCAATAAAGCGTCCGCAATCAAGCGCTGACTTTTTTATTAATAAACAAGAAGTGTAAAGTAATGCAGTACACAGTGTATATAAGTGTAATTGTAGCTATTAGCAATAAACACTGCACAAAGAGTAGTTGCATCAAAATTGCAGGTTGCCCGACCTGCAGCGATTTGCATACAAATTGCAAGCACAACTTCATAACTGTCCAACTTCGAAACTTTGGTGTTACACAATTTACACCAAAGATATTTAATCTATATCCTAGATGATATATATACAGATTTATAAAAAAGCAGCTGTTCTTCTTTTCTACTAGCTGTGCTTCGCCATCTTACACTTGAAAAAATAAAATAAAACACTTATTTTATTTTTTCGAGTGTAAGATCGTTTATTTTCACGGTGGAGGAATGAAATTATAGAAACCTATAACTAAACACCTATATTTCAGGTGAACGAGCGAAATACACCGTGTTATTCCAATTAACCTATTGTGATATAGGCAAGCAATGATTTATAACTCTCCGTCAGGTAGGTGAGATAAAATGTTTATGTAACTGTATATAAATACTACTACTTATTTTATATATAATAGATATTTATAATATCCGCTCTAGTTTTAAAGTGTCTGCGCTTCGACCGACCGTGGCCGCTTCATACTTTTTGTGGGCCAAGTTTGTGAAAATATGCTTATGGATTCATGAAGTTATGACCGCAACTTCCGGTAACTTACCTATTGAACTCGTAAAATGTGCTTTTCTATAATAAACTTTCCTTTAATATGTTGGACGGAAATTGAAAGACGGCGCATCTATACTGTGTACTCGTATAGTTGATATACCAAAAGTTATACCTTATTAAAAGGCAATAATAATTTATAATTTATTTTAAGTCTCTTTCATTTAGGTTTACGTGATTTTTTTTGTGTCCAGCAAAAAGGAATACAGTAAGTTCAGCAAAATGTAATGTATTATTATATATACTACATAGTATAAATTAGATGGACCATGTGATTATTCACGGCATATTCATGTGAAAAACGAATGTTTATGTTCAAACTTATAACGAAACAGTGTGCCCTAGTTATTTTTAACTTCAATGACTATAACAAATGCATATATTGAACAACTCGCCTCAGCCGTCGTCCTAGCTACATAACGGAAACTTTCTCATAATTAAGTTCATACGATTATTCCTGAAGTTATTCAAAAGTTAGAAGTTATTCTAAAGTTAAATGAAAATTGACGAAAATTTGTTGAAAAGTTGATGAAAATATTTAAACGAAACAAAAAAACGAATGAAACAAATTGTATTGCAACAGCGTATAATAGCAAACTGAATGGAACAGCTACATAATAGCTAACGAGCCCTTAATGAAAGCCTCATCTGAGCGATCAGGCCGCAATCAGCGCCATTGTGTTGCTGCTCGCTTATATGCGCTTAAATGCGCCATGCAGATTATATGTTAAGCGGCGCAGCTTCAGTTACCAAAACGGCAAGTCGAGCGAAAGAAAGAGAAACTTGTTTTATTTGGTTTAATTCATGAATACTCAGTAGAATTAGTAAAGACTGAGGAAGTATATTTGCTGTGTTTATACCTGTGTTTTGGTATAACGGCTGGATAGATACGCATTCTAAGCACGTGGAATTAATGCCTATATTGTGTCTAACGTTAGGCGTTTAGCATTAAAATGATTGTATAGTCTCTCAATCCCTTCTCTTGACGTTCAATTGTATTGTGCATAAAAACAAGCTTTTCCGTTTGCGTTCTTGCAATCGGTGGTCAGGACTTCAGAATAAGAAGTCTCACAATAAGCGTCGTCTCAAGGATTTCTTGCCTTCCGTATCCTGCCTTTGTTCCGACAGTAAAACCAAAGCCTCTTAAACTGTGGGTCGAAGTTTCTTGCTATAAGACTGAAAAGACTACCGGAACAATATCCCTTGGGTCAACATTTTTGAATAATATTATTTTTTCTCGTGTAAAGACGAAAGCCCATCCGATTGCCTCCAAGCAACATTGCCATTAATATTTTAACGTGTATGTCATAATAATGACATCAAAGTATACGTACGTAAAGGTACACGATATCATGAATACGCCCCCTCCCCTCCCCTCCCTCCCTGGAGCGAAGTGTGTATCTGGCAGACGTTAGCCTTTGTGATATCACTGTCGACCTCAAATTAACAACCGTGCTTTTATTACCTACTCACGTTGGTAATGTAAATATGTCTATATTAAGTGTGCTTATGTTCCTTATATTCCAAGGATAGTATACAGTGAAGAATTCCCTCGGCAGTCCAGTGGTTAGTTTATGTGGTTTCCGATCACGAGGTACTGAGTTTCAATCGGGTCGGGCTATAAATTATCGATTTAAATTGTACATTGAAAATTCTCAGCTTGGAGTTAATAAACCTTTGGTGTTACATCCCCTAGAAGGTATTTCATCAATCCTTGATCAATCTCTTCCATTCGCTTCTATCATTCATATTTTTCATATACTTCAAACATCTCTTCTTTGGCCTTCCTCTCCTCTTGTGTCCACATGATAGTAGGTATTTGTGTATCAATTTTGGTAACATATGGGATGAATAAAATAATAATTGGACTCTGAAGTTTTAAAATCGTTCAATATACGCCTTTGATAATACCACACAAGCCATAATATGCAGATCGTTTAAATAATTGCACCCCAATATTTTATGGTTCAGTTGAAAACAGTTCAACGTTTCATAATGTTCGTGCTACGATAAATGGACGAAATTATTGTATTGTAGCCGACGCCCCGCAGTTTCACCCGCGTAGTTTCCCTTCCCGTGGTGAAATGGGGATCATGACACTTACAAATAACGTGTCTTTCTAGTGGTAAAAATTTTCAAAATTTTGGTCTAGTATAGCCAATAATCTTTTTGACATAAAAATGTAATCGACTTCAAAGACGTATTTCAAATATTTTGATTTTATCACAAAATTACTAAACCGTTTTTCATCAAAATTAAATGGGAAAAAAGGGAAGTATACTCTTTTAATTAAAGAAATAATTTTCAAAATAGAGTAATAAATAATGAAGTTATAAAATAACAAACATTAATAAAAATAACATATGCGTCGAATTGAAAACCTCCTCTTTTTTTTTGAAGTCGGCTAAATATTATCCCCTACAATACCACTAACTTTACCTCTTTATGATATTAATATAATATAATTAATATAATATAGATATACATGTTGAATGTGGGTAGGTTTATAATGTTTAATTATGCGGAACTATGTATTTATGGTCCGAATAAAAATTGTTGAAATCTACAAAGCGCAAAGAATTCATTATATATTCCATTCGTTTAATCCACAATTTCAATATGCACAACGATTTAATGAGTTAAAAAAGTAGGCACATTTTCGATAAAACTGGTAATTTTACTAATTTTATTTTAAGTACAGATATTCATACAGAATTCATGTTTTAGTACAGATTTCATTTTGAAGATTGCTTTCTGGCACGATATCATCGTTGGGTAACATACGTACATATTTCCAAAAGGCAAACGGGTAAATTCAACAGCTGTAAGTGGTTCGCCACGTGATTTGAATAAAGGTTATGTGCTACGCAGCGCCGGTGCAGTGTTGGCGCAGTTGCCGCTATACCGGCACTAAATCTTGCTTACCAAAGTGAATTGATACTTTACGTGTGCAATAACGTGAACATTTTACATCTTATTGTGTGAAATGCATTTTGAAACCAACTTTTGTTGTTTTCATTATAAAGTATTCCACTTGGTAGGTCCAGGGGATAACCGATGACTTGGCTTTGGATCATGAGATCCTAGGAGGCTTAGGAAGTTGGCTATAGTAAGCTTTAGAATATTGAGCTTTTCTTTATATTAAGAAATTTTCATAAAATTTATTCACTCTGGAGTTGGGAAATTGGTTATTGTGTGGTCTCGGGCAGTACGTTACGTGTCGGTGCTGGTTATTGGCATTGACATGTCACAGTGATCGTTAAAGATGGTCAATGATCCGTGTTAGAAACGACCTTCACCCATCTATTTAATGGATGAAAAATGTTTAATATCAAACTCTAAAACTCCCGGCCAAACTATCATTGATAATAGTTAAATATGGTTAATAATAGTTATCCAGGGTAACCTGTTTTTTAACTTAATAAATTTGGTATAAAACGCTTTTCATCCATTAAACACATGGGTGAAGGTCGTTTTTAATTTGGATTTAAACATTATTATTACCCGTCAATCCTTTACGATGAATATTACGATAGGTGGTTTGCGGACTTGATTTACCTTTTAACAACGTTTTTATTAAAATACTGCATTGGTTTGCAAATAACATTGACACAGCAACACTTTTAGTAAAGCTTTCTACAGCGTCAAAGTTTATAAAAAAGCCTACAAATTATTAAGTGCCTATATAAATCTGACTAAACCACAAAACACTTAAGTAGAACCTACAAGCTAAACCTCAACCGTGTGGAAATAGTCTAAATTTCAACCCTTTAAGCAAATTTCTTTGGTTTCGTGTAAATATTTGTAATTCATCTTGTGAAACGAGAGTATTAAACTTGGAGCCAAGTTTGAACAACAATGTCTAAGTTCTGTAAGGTATTAAAGTTGCTGCCTTTCGAAGTTATAAAGCAAAAGGTAATTTCAGCGTATTTCTCACATTTTCTCTAAACTTTATGTATCTCTACTTAGCAGCTTAAAGTCTTTAAATTTAATATTTAATAAAATAGATTAGGTAGCATCGCCTCGTTGTATATACATGAATTATGCTTACGTGCTGGGTTTTTACAGGCGTCTTGGGAACTCTCGTAACTTTGATGTTTTCGACATTACCACTACTTTTATTATCATATACCTTTATAGTCAATCAAGACTAAAAAACAAAGTAGAAGATATGTTTGCTTTTATTTTAATAATAGAATTTTCCAATTAATTATTATGTTCAATATTATTCCACTCAAATAAGTCGTCAAGACTGTACGTTTGCTGGAACTGTTGGACTATCCCATGGGCGGGGAACCAAACCTATGACCACTCGAAGTTGTGTCCTGCCCCTTCACCATAGAGCTATAGAGCACTTTCTAGCGAGTAATATCAATTAATCTATACCATGAAAAATAATATAGATATTTATTATAATCACAATAAATTGGTATCCCAATAAAGCCAAATTGAAGGATCAGCGAAATGGGAATTAATTTTCATTATTTAGCGAAACGAGCGCAATATTTACCATCACATATAAACAATGATCATTATGATAATGGAAATGAGATTCAGAAATAAATGTGATAATTCACCAGATGCGAATATATCTCAATTATTTGCAGAAAACGCGGTTTGTTCGATTTTAATCATTAATAATTTTCATTTTATGAAACTAATACACATAAATAATACAATTTGATTAATACATTAAAATCGTTTTAAATATTTTGAAATCCGTGAACTTTAGAATATGATACTTTAGTAAAGTGTAATATCTTCATATTTTTCTCAGCACGATATCCCCAGTCGCCAGACACTTAAACGTTCCAACCCTTTGGAACCTTAGAGTTTTATATTTGACGATGTTTTGAGACAAACTGGCAACTATTTTTTCATATTGTGCCGAGGAAAATATGAAAAATAAGTTTTTTAATTGAATCTTCTTCTCTCAAAGCCTTTGTTTGCTTGTTGTGTGTACATATAAAGCGTATAAATAAATAAATAGTTGTCAATACGAGTACTCACAACGAGACAAACTTTCAGCTTTTACAATATCATAATCTATACATGAAAATAGTTATTGTGGCAGTATTTCAGTCGTTATTATTACTAAATAATGGATAATAGCCGTGTTTGAGGTGAGGCTAATTAGGCAAAATGGCTGTAGCACACTCGTCCCGCTGACGCAGCGCCGGCGTGCAGCTATTGGTGCTGATCCGGTTCAGTGGGTCAAACGGATTAGTGGGCCAATTACTGTAATCGTCAGGGTTGCAGTAATGCTGCACTCGAACAGAGCTATACAAGAGATATCAATTTAGATAACATTGTTAATTTGGATTTTGAATAAAGTTCTTCTTTATTAACCGCTTGTTTTAACGGTCCACTGCAGGCTTTCTATTTATGGCAGGAACGTGGTGGGTCTGAACTCCGTAGAGGTTTCAAAGTTTAGACCCACCTCGCTGCTTCAATGTTGGTTGAGACTGAGGATGCTTCTCCACCAGAGATGTGCTACGCTTCGTTGCTATGGATGCGTTTGATATCCACCAATCATATTTATTGGTGCACGTAGCTTAGCACTGGTGGAACCCAGGTTCTCGTTATCGGAACCCATAACGACGGACCAACGACGCATCATATACTAAAATCGTCATATCTTTAGTAAAACCACAAAATCAATAATAGTGAAATCTCTTAAAATGTTTTCAAACAATTATATAGTAACTTGCTGATTTTCTGTATTCTGAGCTTGCTGAAGCCCGTTTTGTCCATTTGTCAGAGTCTAGACTTTTTTTAGAGATGCCTTAATTCCCAGCGGCAGACTGACACGATTTATTTTGTACAAGCTAAATTGAATATAGGTTGATGCGCCTACGAAAAGCACACGAACGACCTTTTACAAATTTATGCAGTTTTCATTACTTTTTAAAATTAAAAATAAAACCTCAAATCGCAACAAAACACAGACCAAACATGTTTTTCATGTATAATATTAATATTCTTAGGTAAATAATATACAAATACCTTTAATGAATAATAATAATTTCCTTTGTGATGACTTTTTAAAATAAAATGTTTAACAGATTTTAGGAGAATGATTAAGCAAGAGATTCCCATAAGTTAAGAACCAATGTTTATACGTAAAATTTTGGATGAAAATCTAAATAAATATGAATAGATAATATTTATCTGAATTTGTTTCTCTCTTCGCAACTACGAGGTATGACACTCTGATATATACAATCTCGTCTCCGATCCCTCGATCTCATAAACAATATTGACTTTATTGAGATTTGTTTACTGCCTCAGAGGGAACCAGTCAAATGGAGAGCCCTCACGAACGCGCATGTTTTCACAGATATTGTATATTTTTACATCGTAAAACCGAAATCGCTTTACGGTAAAAGATGCAATGTAAATTCTCACTCACATCAATGGAAGTATGCTCTTTCTTTAACAATCACTAAGTTGAAACAACAACAATCCTGTGAAAAGTTCTAATATTAAAATCAGTTATTTGTATTGGATTGAGTATTTGCTCCCTCTGGCTTGGTCAGGCTTCTATTCGAGCTCTACTCTGGCAGAGTAGAGGTCCAAGTCCAACCCTAAGCCCATTCTGGGTTGGGAAGGAACAATTCACGTCTGTGAGATTTAGACTTCGACTTAGAGGGACTTCGGTTGGACCGACGGGGCTTGTGAGAATTACATGCCAGTTTATTTTGTTGGCACTAAGCTGCGATATGTATTGAAGATCATAGAGGTCGCTGTAACTTGGTAAGCTTACAGCATTTTCAAACTATGTACCCCTCTTATGCCCCTTATTATAAAACAAATCTACCAAATGTTACATTTATAACCAAACCAATTTTATATTGTTACAAACTTCACCGGTTCATCTACTTTGAAAAACAAACGTCAGTTCAGAATATTTTCAATGCCTTTGTGTTAGTTATATTTTGCGTCTCTGCTTACAAAAATCCCCCACAAATATCAGTGGAGCCCTCATTACATTCGTATTTTTTGAGAAATGTATTTCTATTCAACGGCAGCACTAAAAAGAATAAAATCCCACTTCCTGGCGCGGTGAATAACGCGCTTCTATTCTATTCATGGATGCAGATTCAGCTCGCCATCGAACGGGGAAAGTTTTGCTATTGAAATAAAAACTTTATTGTTGGATAAAAATTGTATACAATACGCGGATGGATTGAAGTCATTTCGCTGTTAGGTGCAGCCTAGTACTACTCGAGCCGAATGAAATGACCATCCATTGTTGTGATTTTGTGCGCTTGTGCATCGGGTTTAAGAATATTTTTTTCTGTATTGTTTAATAAGTTATGTCGTAACTGCAACCGTGCTTCTTTTGCCGGTAGCGTGGTAACAACACACGGTCAAAAACTATTTTCAGTTCAGACTTGTCTACTTGCCAAGCCGATCTCCAAATACATTGAAATTATTATTTGATTATTATATAATAGTTTACTTTATAGATGTTATTTTAACTATGAAATCGCCTTAGTACACTAAAAGTAAAGTTTTTGTAATTAGAGACACATAGTAATAAAGGCTCTACAAAAAAACTATTTTTTAAAATCAATATTTAATTAATTTTTAACTAGCAGTCGCTCGCGATTGCATTCGCTTAGAAATAATAAAATATTTTATTATGCACATATAGTAAACCTTCTGCAACTCTATCTATTGTTGAATACTTAATTTAAAACCATTGTGTAGTTTAAAAGATAAAAATACAATAAACAGTTTAAAAACTAATATGTAGATAAAGTAGGTACATAACCTTTTAATTTATACTAATATTATAAAGCTAACGAGTTTGTTTGTTTGATTGAACGCGCTAATCTCAGGAACTACTGGTCCGATTTGAAAAATTCTTTCAGTGTTAGATAGCCCATTTATCGAGAAAGGCTATATAGTATCCCTGTATTCTTACGGGAACAGGAACCACGCGGGTGAAACCGCGCGGCATCAGCTAGTTTTATTTAAAATTGAAAATTAATTTCCTAGTTCCCATATTCATATAAAATGAGATAAAGTAGGTATTAGTGTGTATCTGTGGAGAGGAACTCGCGTCAATATTTTATGTAAAGCCCGCCCCGAGGCTCGCACGGCCAGCAAGTTTGTGATGTATCGGAGGACCGGAGTCCGGAGGGACACAACAATATTAATTTGCCCGCAAAGTTGTGCTTAGTAATGAGGTCGTCACATATTTTATTAACTTTCTGGTTACTTTATGAGACACATTTTTGAATTAATGGAAGGTAAAAGTGAATGTGATCACAGTATATACACTACAGCTGTTGTGAATGACTTGATTACTCAAATGTTCCGTGGAAAAACCTACAGTTGCCTACCTATCTATCGCACCTTTGTTAGGCGAATGGTAGGTATTTAAGATTCATTATATAGCTACCAAAGTCATAAGAGCATCACTGTCTCAAATATAATCTGCCCCTGTTGCCTACTGAAGTACGGGATTGACAGATCTTGATCACGTGACCTGTCAATAGCAAATGTCATTCCCATACATTTTCTAGTTTTCGAAGCATTTGCGATCGTAGAAAGAGAATCGTCGTGCCACTTGGCTACAGGGGCTGAAGTTTCATGCGCTGCTGTAGAGTCAATCTTGTGCAACTACTAATACAACGCTTGACTGCGTCTCTGCGTCTGACGGCGATGTAGGTTTGCTCGCGAGCTTGCTATTGACAGCTTGAACCGACAGTGAACGCTACAAAATATTACTCTGCACACTTTACATATGTTAAGCTTCTAAGAAAGATGATGGAAAATGGACTTTATCCGCGTAGCCTAGTGTAGACTTAATTTAAACACAACATGTTTTAATAAAGTACTGAATAAGCTCAGAATCCTTATTCATCGTAAATTCGTCTTATATTAATAAGTTCTACGAAAGGTAATATTTTCTTAACCGCACGTTTTAGTTCTCCTAAAATGATGTATAAAAAATATTATTCGAGATTTCTCCAAAATTAGTTTTTCAGTTCTCAACCAATTATAATAAGTTTTAAAATATAATTCGGGTGCTTGTCTTAAATAACGCATGGCACTGTAATATAATTTATGTAATGTGTGTCGACAGATGTAAAACACTTACGATGATCGAGATTTTGTTCACCGATGAAAAAAAATCCGCAAAGTATGCCTGTTCATCTATACTTTAAGCAAGCGCCCCATGACGCAATACATTGGTATAATGTCTCGTCATGAGTGTCAGCGTGACATCGATATGACGCCGCCGACGTAGACGCTATGGCTCGGCTGACATTTATGACGCCATTTGTTGCGTTGACGAGCGTTCCCGAGTGCGATACAGTTTTTCTGGTTATATTAATACTCGTTCCGCTCGTAAAAGAAAGATATTATGATAGGCCCGATATGGGTTTTTTGAAATATTGCAGATATACCATCCTTACTTGATCAAGTAAATTACCTCTATTGGTAGAGTCTTGAACCTCTTGGTAGGGGAATTTACATTTTCTAAAGTAGCTAAGATATGGACTGGTGGTAGCCTCATTCGTTGGTTATGTTTTGGTTTAGATGATTTTGTAAACTTACATTAATAATTAAATCTCTTAAAATGTTAAAATTAAAACACGTAAAAGGTATAGCATCCAAATTTGATGTTAAAAAGATATGTGTAATGTGTCAGATCAGTATTTTTCTGAATACACAGAAGTATTTGTATGTGTAAAATATACCAGACCCTTTCCTCAAATTAACTGAATACAGTTTGGTAAAGGTTTTTATGTCTAAAGGAGATGGTCTAAAATTGTATGGAGCCCAGGATCAGTCATTGTACCCTGACGGAAATAAAAGAAAATAATAATTTTAATATTTTCGATTATATAAATCTACGAATTTACTTTAATTCTTTTGAAATAATATTCATTCTCTCCCAAGAAATGCAACAGCACTAATAAGGATAACAATGGCGGATTGATGACGTTTTCAAAGCAATAGTCGGTTTGACGTTTGCTGTCAAATGTCATGACATAGTTGCTTTAAGGGCGCCAACTTGATATTACTCAAAAATTTGGGTTTTAATTTTATTAATTTCTTTTTATTTAGTTACATTTATTCACTTATTTAGATTTTAATAATTACCTTGAATTTTTTAAATTTTAATGATACGGGGTACAAGAGTGGACCATCTCCTTTAAAATAAACATTAAGCACAGTATTGAAATAGATAAAAGGCTAAACTGCCGAGAATTTGTCGGAACTGTCCGACTAGGTTTAATAGTGTTGAGAAAGTTAGGTTAGCGCCACTTGCATTTATAAGTTCATGACTAAGAAACACAGATTGGTTTGAAATTTGTGGAGCATAATGAAGCCGGTTATGTTTGAGTACTTTGGCAAACAACCACGTCAGTATTAATTCTAAACTGGTAAACAATAAGCACAATTTTCACTAAAACAGCATAATTTTAGCGTGAACAACATTGCAAACGTATCTACTCGAAGCGTTCAATTAATTCACTACACGATGAATAATTATGATTATAATCAAAACAGTTCATTTTAGTTGTATATATTACACGTTCGTTATTTGTATCGCAAATATTAGCTGTATTAGTTGTAATGGCCATATCGCATTAACACGGCGAGTTTCGACAACCAGTGATTGATTGTACACGCGATCAGCTACTTATAATCAAACTAACATAGTATTGTATTTGTTTGTTATATACTCAGTTCCGAGTACACAAACTGTCTCTGACGACTGATAGTCCAGTGGTTAGATTATTACCCCAACAGCACTAGACTGAAAAATCCTATACAATAAAACAGTGCGCTTATATATTATTTTGTAATACTTAATTAGTTCACAGATTCATAGCCCGTCAAGTTCTATTACTTTTATTTCTTGTTGCAGTATATACTCCTAGCTAAAAATTTTTAAATAGGTACAGAGGAAACAAGAGTATTAAGTAAATCCACTAGCGACAACACCAATTCTTTTATTATTAATGTATAACCATTAAAATACTTTATTTTTAGCATTAATGTTTTAAATGCGACTTATCACACAAAATAAGTAAGTACCTATTTCCTAATTATTAACTACTCGAGCGAAATGGATTTGGCCCTTGAGACTGGTGATATTTTAATTACAAATAAAAAATGCCTTTTTCTTTATTCGTTTGTTAATTGTTTGATTTCATTCAGAATTATTTTCTTCTCAGTAATTTAATTTATGTCAATTTATGAAATATCCAAGAACGTTGAAGAATATCTAATAAGATGAATGAATCAAGTTAATTTAGTGTCTTTGTCGTGCCTGAGCCTCGAGCGCCAGTGCTTGGAAATACTCCGTACATTATAGGCAACATGTCTCATTAACGAGATTTACTGCATCTGACTACGCTACGTACTCTGTGCATTACCTCAGATGCCAAGCGAACTTTGTATTATTTTATACGAGTTGATATAAAATAATAATAAGAATTCTGATATTTTTGAATTAATTTTCATTAATTTGTTATCAACCAATGACGAAAAATTTGGTGTATTAATTATGTGCATTTCTATAATAATGATAACGGATGGAGCGATTTGGTCTGATGGAAATCGGATTTTAGGAAGAAGATTGTTGGCTACGACGAAACTTGGTGACATTATTGGAAAGTGATTATAAAGAACAGCGGGCACAATCTGACCCGATTTGTGAAAAATCGCGTACAATAATTATCATCAATCATAAACGAGATTACGATGTTTTAAGATTACGATGATACATAATACGATGAATCCCACTATTCATGTTATGTTTTTTTTTTATTGTGAGAGAAAGTTAGCCTCAATAGCTCAGTGGTAAAGGAGCTGGCTGAATAGCTCAGTGGTACTCATCACCGAGGAGGTGGTTTGGTCCCCGCCTACGGTAAAATTAAAAAAATGTGCATCGAATTAAATCTCAATTCTTTCTAATTGAAATCTAAATAACCACGACAACGGGAGGGCCGAGAGATAAAGTATCATTTACTTGAATATTTTATATTTTGTATTAAAAATTTGCACATAAATTCGCCAGCCGTCTTGGTTGTACTGAGTCGCCGAACTTTGCTGTTGTTAGATTTACAACCGCACCGGCCGCGGCCGACCGATACCTTTTTGCGGCTTTCCGCAAAGTTGTGCGAACTTTTACAAATTCATGAAATTATGGCCGCAGTATATTTTTAAATCGCTTGTTGTCGCCGAAGCAGGCTTTCATTGGAATTTGAATGTTACAAATTGAAAATCTTTGTTGCTTCGAATTTCATTTTTTGCCGAAGTTTCCGTGGAAATAATTCACAGAGCATAAAACAATTTGAATTATTCTTTTCTTATTTCATAGGATGAAATTCCAAATACTAAAGTAAATTCAACTTGATTTCTTTATTTGATTGATCTGATTTGACTGGTTTACTCAAAAACCACTGAACGTACTTTGAATAAAGTTTATCACAATTCGAGATATTGCCACATGCCGAAAAAACTACAGTTTTCTACTGTTACATTATTGTTTTTATACTACTTACTTACTTACTTACTATACTAAAAGTATTATAAAAATATATTCATAAGTTGTAATTTATTTAGTTTTTTGTTGCGTATTTCCAAAAAAAACGACTGTAAAATATGATATTTTTTCTTTTTTCTTTTATTTAATTTGCTGTATTATAGAAATGCTTTGGTATACTATATACATATTTTCCTTTTTAATTTACTTTACTCCGAATAATTACAATAAAAAAAAACTTTTTCCTTCTTACCATCAGTCGTTGAACGTTCAACTCGGCACAAAGCTAATAACACCCTAATAACATGTAGTCAGTAATAAAGTGCAAAGACATTAGAGTCAAGTAGATTAGGCCCCGTTGAGCGAGGCCGGGTAATCTACATAAATAAGGGCGGGGGTTGCTTGTAAATAAAAACTCTCGGGCCGCGTTTATCATCCGCACGGTCCGCGTAAACTACCCGCTTTATTACTTTCATCTCTGCGCTACTGTTGTATTTTGTCCAGGGTTTATTCAATTTGGAGGGATAAGATTTGTAACGACGCCCCATAAAGGTCCATCGTCTGAAGTGCTAGTGAGCAGATTAATGGGAAGGGCTGCACTATTGTGTAAGCTCTAATGTCGCCTATCTATCTACAATCTACAAGTGTGTTGTTGGCATATTTATTACTACTTGTTGATGATAAATCATTGGGTCGCCTGATGAGCAGGAAACCATCCACTTAATAGTTCATTATTAGGCACAGTCGCTAGCTCGTCTTTATTGCATTGTCCCAGGCTAGTTAACCTGAAGCAATTTCACTGCCCATAAATTGAAAAAGCCCTCCTGCTTGCCGGCAGTAACAACTACTCGTAGTTTACTATCTTTAAGTTTCTCGTAATAGGTATTTATTTCGAAATTCACTTTTCACAATATAATGGATAGATATACCTATTATATTTAGATAATGACGTATTCAGTGGTATTAATAATTACAATGATTTACACTAACTAAAACAATAATATTTATCTAAATTAACTATTAGGTAGTTACGTAAGCTACATATTATAAAAATTAAGGAAATATAAAATTATAACTAACACATAAGCGTCGTAGAATACATCTAAACCGAGGTTGGTTGGAAAAGTGCCCAGAAGGTTGTCAGTATTGCCACGTTGTATGGCAGTATAACCTAATATGACCTAACAGGCCTGCCTTCTGGTCACGGGAGGCATCGATTAAACGCTTATCGATTTCTTTGAAAAGAAAGCGAGTACTCGGACCGCATGGTCGATAGTGTTTCGACCGCAAACACCTCAAATACGCAGCAGCAGCGCCCGCACAGCCCATCGTGCCATGAAGGCGCAAGGGTGTCCACGTATATTTCCATTTATGGTATCGTATTATTCGAAAATCATTATACCAATATCCTGAAGAGTAATGTTTGTAAGGTTGTAGTGGATAATCTCTGGATCCACTGACCCTATTTTGAAAATTCTTTTATCAGTAGAAAGCCACGTTGTGAGTGTTAAGTTTTATCACCATATTCCCACAGGAACGGGAATTGCGCGATTGAATCTGCGGCCGTCGGCGTCGGCTAGTAACCAATATGTTTATTCCGAATCATAAAAGTGTTTATAAATTGTTACATTAACTTTAATTACAACGTTCATTGTAACATCGTTGCAACCAATGGTTGCAAATTTGACAAAATGGATATTGCATTTTCCAAATTGTCCCAAAAATTTCCTTTTCCGAAAACCATTGTAAATTTTCGAAAAAGCTTGCAAGCATTGTAAAATGCTTCGAGCTTTAAAAATGTCGAAATACGGCACAGAACCTTAACGACCAATGGAGTGTTAATGACTCCTTATTTAAGATTTTTGTTCATTTTTTTATTACTGAAACACTGATGAATAATTGATGGTTTCATTTTTTATTAAATGATTAGTAAGCCTTCGAGTGCGATCTCTTTTAAAAATAAGTAACAATCATAGGTATAAAATACTTGTTAAAAGGATAAATTAGTTTAGAAAGTCTACAATTTACTCAACCTATCACCCTACAAGGTTTCTTAACGGCATCTTTTGGAAGTTTTTAGCCACTTGACAGGTCAGGGTTAAGCTTGTTACCGCTGAAATCTACCAAGGCCAATTAAAAAAACTCTACATTATACCTACAGACAAACATAAGTATAAGTAGGTACGACAATGTATCCGACTGATACTCACCGGTAAGTGGCACTTATTTCATGGATCACTGCATATGTTGTCTCGCACAGTCACTGCATGCATTATTGATGCAACGTTGAAGTTTTATTTTCCGTCCGCCATGGAAATGAAAACACCGCGCGAGGCGACGGCTTTAAGAAAGTGCCTCTGACGTAATTGTATTGGCACTTGATTCTAGAGCTGAGAACTTTCGAGAACATCGAGAAAATTGGATTCAATAAGGAGCTTACAATAGTAAATAAATTGTAAGACTTTTATTGAAAATCGCTGATGGTCGCGGCCTTAGTCGCTTTGGAATTGGATTATTGGTGCGGACGCCGACAGAGGGCGCCCTAATTGTTTACTGCGACTTGTACACTCGTAATTTTATTAGTTGAGAAAAATTTATTTTAATAAATCGAGTCAAAATTTAAGCTGCAGCCTAAAGTTGAAAACTTAATCTGTTATCGTTTTATTTGTAATTTTTGAAGTGTGAGAATTGTGGAGGTCTGTAATTTCCATTTTTTTTTAATTTGCATGAACAGTCAGACAAAATTCTAAAACTTTGGCACTTCTTGTTTTGCTCTTTTGGCTTTTTATACGTAATACAACGTATTCTTCTTTTCCACTAATTTATTACAATTGTAACCGTTAATTATAATTACAAATGTACAAGTTTTTTTTTGACAACCTCCGTGGCGCAGTGGTATGCGCGGTGGATTTACAAGACGGAGGTCTTGGGTTCGATCTGGGCCGATTGAGGTTTTCTTAATTGTCCAGGTCTGGCTGGTGGGAGGCTTAGGCCGTGGCTAGTTACCACCCTACCGACAAAGACGTACCGCCAAGCGATTTAGTGTTCCGGTACGATGTCGTGTAGAAACCGAAAGGAGTGTGGATTTTCATCCTCCTCCTAACAAGTTAGCCCGTTTCCATCTTAGACTGCATCATCACTTACCATCAGGTGAGATTGTAGTCAAAGGCTAACTTGTAAAGAATAAAAAAAAAAGTTATTTTACCTAATTGTTTTTTTAATTTCTTCCATCCATTAATTAATCATTATTAGTTGCTTCCAAAGAATTACAAACCAATGCGGATCCACGCTGATACATAGTGCGACATTAGTCCTAAGAATGTGTCAAAGCTTAGTCTTTAGCATGTCGTTAGATTAATTACTTAGTCCACTCTCTACACAGCAATTACTTCAGCGTATGAACTTAAAGATTCGTATCACATTACTCCGCGCCCATTAATCTCAGTAAGACGTCACATTCTAATTACTTTCAAGGTATGAGTATATTTGATTGAACTGCCTTGTTCGTTCAGTGAGCCCGTTTTTTCTCTCTAAAAAAATTCCGATGTTGAAAAGTGTACTTAGATGTCGTTACTCAGAAATTCAGCTAGAGTCAAAGATTAAGCAAATGCCTACTGGATGCACTCTGGAGAAGCGTGGTGTCTTTAAATTACAAATTTTCTGCTGTAGCAGATCTGTGGCCTTTAGATATATTGCTGATGATCAGTGGCGCGTGTTTCGTTTATCCTAAAGGCACATTACGATCTTGGAGATGGAATTTTCCATTTTGTACAATTTGTACGTAATACTATTCGTAGATATAAATGTGATAACATTTTATTCTGAAAACTATATTTAAAAATTAAAAATATAAAGTAATTTAATTTTGTTTTTCAAAGGAAGGTTAAACTCGTATCTCTTGGAAAATATTTACGAAGGTACACTTTGCGATGTCAGGGAAGGGAAAGATACCCGCTCGCAGTTAAGACAACCCGCTAATTTCCTCGGACCTCCTTAACGATTCGATAAACGAGTGCTCTCCTGGAGGACGGATGAGAGGATTATAAAATAAATGGAGGGCTCTCGTACGGGAAGGTTCCTCGAGTCGTATTTTAATTGCACTCGTCTGTATTAATGGCGATTTGACAAGCTAATACAATTATGCGGGAGGTCAGGCGGTACTGAGAGCCATCTGGCCTACAAAATGAAATATATTTATGTCGGGCGGGGTCTTTCCGATTGGAAAAGGTCACTGTATGGATTACGGCTGTTTCAGGTTAAAATATATCTTAATACATTTAGCACATGTTATAGGTTTCTTAGTTATTGAGTTATAATTTAACATGTACACTTTATTATTCATTTTATCAGTTCTTGTAAAAGGTGTGAAAATGTGCGTTTGTTTGTAACCATAACCGTAACCGAATAACTATAAGAGCGAAAATTTTATCTCCGTATAACCGTGACAACGGGAGCTACCTTGGTATCTCCTGGCGTCCACTAGTTTAATCTTTATATATAAATGTCAACATCACAAAATCTCAAAATCACTTGACGTACAAAGATGAAAGGCAGGAAGGTAGTTTATAGATACTAGAGGTCCACTGAAGACGGATTTTGCCAGAGGAGTATTGAGGAGGTCTAAGGGCAGAAGAAGTCGCTGGCGTCCTCTAGTTTTAAATGTTAGTAAGTTGTATATTTTAGTATTACAGACAGGTGCACGAGTGAATGCCTATGTCTTGAACGATGAACAAAAACTTTATTTATTCTATCTTAAATATACTTGAGATAATTATTTTAAAATCTTTTTGAATTCTGATATAATGTAAACCTAGGACATCTCGTATTTCAGTAAAACTAAAACATTGAGCCTTTCGAGGCGTATAATATGTGTGGACCGAATGAAAGAAAAAGTTGATCGTTCTTTAGGAGAGCATCAAGCAATAAAGTACACGGTGTTATAGCGTAGGCCCCGACAGCCGCCTGGCGCGCCGCCAACGAGGAGAACACGGCAAATTGGGCTAATAGTGATATCGGGCTGATATTGAGATGCCTCGGATGCCCGGAGCGGCCTGACCAATGGCGGCACCGCTATTAACATTCTATTGACTGCTCCCGCTGTACCTACTACAGTTTCATTAGATTCCGAGCTACATACAATTTTTACTGTAGGTAGGTTTAAAAAACTTTCCTTAAGAAATACTATAAAATATACATACATGTACGAAGGTACATGCTTAGGTAAGTACTGTACCGTGTTCTATGACGTGGTTTAAGCGCCCTTCGTTATGGTCCCTTCACCGTCAATACCAATATTATATGACTAGCGGATGCCCAAGACTTCATTCGCGTCAAACTCAGTTTTTCTCATATAACTCTGGAATCATTAATTTTTCCGGGATATAAAGTAGCCTATATTTTTTTGCTCAATGTACTCCTCTATCTTTTAATGAGTCTCATTAAAATTGGTTCAACCATTCCCAATATAAGACAGGCAGACAACAATCATAAAAACAGCTAAAGTTTTTGTATCCCGTAAAAAACTACAAGCACTTGAAAAAACAGCAGGGGCGTAGCTACCGCCGTATGCCGTATCAGTGATACGGGGCCCCGGACTACAGAGGCCCCTTACGTGTGAAAACAATAATTAGTAAAATGTAATCCACGATCTCATTTAATTCCTTGCTTAAGCGTGCGCCCAAAAGTTGGAAACATCCTGCGTAGGTTAAGTCATTGTCATATTTATTTTTTGCGAGCATTTTTGTTCATTTTGTGAGAAAGAAATCTTTACCCTTCATTAATTGGGCCTCCCAACTAATTGATACGGGACCCCTCCAAAGCATGTTACGCCACTGAAAAACAGTCACTTCGAAATCACAGACAGACACTTCAATTTTATGTGGATGTATGTATATTGTACGTGTACAGTTATTAATACAATATTGAGGATTATTAACAAGCCGCACACACACACTTTGCCTACATGCGGTACGCTTTGCTAAAGCTAAAGGTCTTGTTTGTAAAAAAAACAAAATGATTTAATTGAATTTGCCAGCTCAGCATCAAAACGAATCAGGCATATTGCATTACCTAGGTAAGTATTTAGTTACAAATATATGATTTTGTTGCGCTACTGTAGTAATTTTCATAATGCGTTTAGTTTAACTCGAAGCACTGATACGCAAGTTTAACAAAACTGCAAATTGCATTATTAGAGTGCTTACACAGCAGGAGGGGGAGGGGGTGCATCTGTTTCGCGCAGGAAGGGGAAATTAGCCAAGTTCGCTGACACAGTTAACTCCTTTCAGTACTAAGCGCTTTAAAACGCAGCAGAGGATGTATTTACAGCAGGAAATACTTGCATTTTATGAATAACCAAGTAATAAAGACTTGTACATTCAACAGAATGTCAAAAGTCTTACCTAACTGTAAATTAAAAATGTGAATAATTGTTTAAGTTTTAATGTTTTTAGTTTTACTACTCATTCGCTCGTCAATCGTCAAGAGAGGCGAAATGTGTCACCCGGATAAATTACCTGTTGAGGATTGTCAGGATACTTATCTCAGTATATTATTTGTCTGTTCTACCTTGCCACTAAAGATTTTCAAGCAATTTTATGTGTAAATAAAGTTATAAAAATATAAGAACAAAATAAAGGCATTATTTAGTGTTAACTCCGACGTCGACAAAACTCAGCCACTTGATAAATATTTTTTTAGTAACCGGTCCAAATATATAGGTGGTCCTATAAATATCTAACCTTTTTAAACAAGATGACGTGGCAGTGCTAGAATAATATATTCCACGTAATTGTATCACAATACTCGGGCGGGAGGCGCCGGCCATGTTTACTCTTTCCATGTCAAATTTGTATTCCGCTGGGCCGCCATCAACGGAGCTTCGGGGATGAAATTTGGAATCAAATTATACCTTTTCGCTTTCAAAATACACAACACGTCTGTGCCATTATAGATTTTTATGTACGCGTTTTACTTTACAAGTCAACTTTGCTTGTAAAATGTCTCTCGTAAAATTTAGTACATCGCGGCAAAAGACCTACGACGTACTAAAGAGCGATAATTTTATTTGAAAATTTGTGCAGTGACTTATCGTAGAAGAGAAAATACTTATCGACTCACATTATAACTATAAATCTACCTTCTCGGCATCTCATATATCTTCACTACGTAATCGATATTCTTTAGCCTCGACTCTAAGCTCAAAAAGCACTGCAAGCTTATGGTATTCCAAAGCTTCTTCTTTTTTTTTCCTTCCGGGCAAGCGTGTTCTTTTGCATATCATTTATCTTTTTATCATAAAAATAATTATAATTGCATCGCTCTAAAGCAACAATATACTTAAATGATAGTTAAGAAGCTTATTAAATATTTTTTTAATATTATTTTGTAACAAAGATTAGTCAATTAACAATATATATTATAATAAATATATAATATCTTACTCAAAATTAAAAAAAAATATCAAAACTCGTATAATGAACCTCTTTCTCTCTTATATAAAACTAGCCGACAATGCGCGGTTTCACTAGCGTAGTTCCCGTTTCCGTGGGAATATAATATAATATATAGCCTTCCTCGATAAATGGGTTATCTAACACTGAAAGAATTTTTCAAATCGGACCAGTAGTTCCTGAGATTAGGGCGTTTAACTCTTCAACTTTAATATTAATATTAGTATAGATATATAAAACTTGACAATAACCATAAATTTGTACCAAAATTCAAAATTCATTTATTTCAAGTAGGCTCAGTTTACAAGCACTTTTGACACGTCAGTTGACTATTTGTAAAGATTCTACCACCGGTTCGGAAGGCAGGTTCTGCTGAGAAGATACCGGCAAGAAACTCAACAGTTGCTCTTTTGAAAAAAGTCATACAGTATTACAATTTACATTTGATAACAATTAAATTACAATTTCTTATAGTTTTATTTCCTGTGTGAAGGTGGAAGCTGATCCAATGGCCTCCAAGCACCTTTGTCGTTAAGGAACTCATCAATAGTGTAGTAACCTCGACTAAGTAAATGTTTTTTAACACATTGCTTAAAGTTGTGCATTGGCAAGTCCATCACAGTCTTGGGGATCTTGTTATAGAAGAGTACACCCAAACCCACAAAAGATTTTTTAACTCTTTGGAGACGATATGCAGAAATAACTAACTTATGCCCGTGTCTAGTAAGACGTGGGTTTAGATCTCCTACCGTATAAAGTTCTATGGCAAGTTTACTAAGCACTTAACAGTTTTACGCGCTAAGTTCATATAAACGGTTCGGAAACTTTGCTTAACAACTGTTGCCATTGCACTATCCGCTTGTTTCATCCTAATGGACTTAAAGTTGGTCGCGCAAATAAAACACTTTCAAATGTTTTCAGCTGGACGTTAACTTGCAGAACAACTTACTGCTTCTCCGGTGTATTTTTAAGTTTAGTATTTTACTTGATAATAGCTGCACCTGGCTCATGAATCTCAATTAGGTTTCTGATATTTTAACTCTGCTCAAAAGCATGCAAGCGTTTGACTAGTGTTGAAGTCGCTGATGTTTTATTATTTATTTTCAAAATATTTACGCTGCCTGTCTGAAACTCAAGTTTCGAAATAGATTTATGGAATGGATTTTAGAATTGTATGGGACTCATCTGAGGAGAAGTATGAGTATAAACTCACACAGGTATTTGTGATATTATCATTAAAAACTACGTACCAACCAGTACCAAATAGTACATGCCATTTATTTATTCTCAAACTAAATAAAAGCATTATTCTTTTTATCATAACAGGCCTTTCGTTAAAAAATACATTGAACTTAAATGGCATGTGTTGAAAATGCAATGTTTAAGTCAACCCGTGCTGGTTTTGCTGACAACGTAAAAACTCAGGACTTTAACAATGTTACAAAATTTCTTATTACAATAAAGTAAACGTTAAAATAAATACACGACCGAAGAGCCCACAACAAGGTATATAATTCATATTTGCGTCGACGGAATTGTTTCAGCGTCGGAATTGTTTTATATTCTACCATCGCATGCTGTTGACGTAGCCAATTAAGTGTTGCATTAATGCTCCACATTTCACATGCATGCGATTTCCAATTCCAATAAAAAGTGGATTATTAACTACTATTCAAGTTTGTAGTGGATCTGATAATTATATAATCCAGTTCGCTTTCATTGCTTCTAATTGAAATGAGTTTATATTTCCTTAACTAATATTTTCATTTAATTTCTAGTTCAGTTTTAAGCTTTTTTTTAACTTTAATTAGGTTTATAATAATTAATTAGGTATTTGGAAACATGATGTGTAAAAAAACCAAACGATGTTGGAGATAGACTGTAACCTCAGGGACTTTTGAGAATACAGCAAATGTTTCACTATTTTTTCAGTTATTTACTGAAAAAATATTGAAAACGAATATTATTTCGACTGCCGAACAAGTCCACTGTGTACATCCTTCAGTGGCTTTAAAGAAGGAATACTGTTCTGCGGCATGTTTGGACGTCCTATACAACATTTTTATCTGTCACTTACCACAGTCACCTGATGTCACCATTGTAACGTATGCCGCTTTCCAGTCTTTCAGTGAAGATGCAATTGAAGTCAATTCCTCCCTCCAAAATCAACCTAATGCAACCCACCTGATGCTTTCTCAATAGCGAATTGTATCATGTGCAGCAATCTCATCACATCATTTTAGCACTACGAAAACTGAGTGACTGCTAGACTGCCTTGAGGACTGCCCTGTTAAGCCTCGAGACTTCCTAAAACAAAGACCTGCCTCCAACGACATATTTTAAGCACTTGGCCTTCCATCTGGACCGCTTTTGACCTGGAAATATACTATTGAAAATAAAAGAAATGAGCCCAACACAACGTTCAGAAATCTGCTCCAGGTAAGTAACCTGGAGGCAGACAGTCTACACTGAGACTTAACAATAAAATGCTCATTTACTGTGCAGTGTTAAAACCTTTATGACTATACTACGTCCAGCTGTAAGACTACTTTATCTACAGTAAGTCCAACGCATTGCTCAACACGCTACTCCGTAGCGAGTTAATACGCTTCAGGTCCGAGGCCTCTGCTCTCCGAAACACTTCCAACGTCTCAACTACGGGCTTCCGTAATAAGTCCGTAAGTAAATATTTTTAAATATTACTGACAATTTCTCGGATGAAAGAAAAGATGAGTCGAGGTCCAGAGGTTTTTAATCCAAAATCATAAAGCTCTGGACGAACGGTCCTATACAAAGAAATGTGATTGCTAAAAAAAAGTCAAATAAATAAATTGGGCACTTTAGATAACCATCACGCAATACCTTCCCAAATCCCTGAAGTAACTCGACACAGCAGGAATAAACAAAAGTCTATCTATTTTTATGGAGCAAGTAGAGCTCCCCGGAGGATACGGAAGCGCTTACCTGTCGTGACTCAGTCGCGCCAATAAAGCTCATTGAATACAAAAGCGCTGGCAGCGCCTCCCGTGACGGTAATGTGCTAATTGATCGCGATCTACAACAATGGGCGCCTTTCAAATGTCTCTATTGAGATGTTCCAAAAGCGCTCCTTCTGTTCCAAAGGATCGCTTTACGATAGACTTATTGCTTAACGGCTGACGCAATCGGTGTTTTACTAGTCTGTAGTTGTAAAATTATAAGATGTTCTTTACTAAAAATTACTTTTGTGTTTTTATACAATGACTAGCAGTTTCACCTTATTGTTTCCTTTAATTTGAAATAAATAATTACAAATTATTTAAGAAAATCGACGATACTGGCTCTGGGTTTCTTGTTGACTTGATATGTGTCATGTGTGGTATGACCCTGTATGACATTCTATACAAAGAATACTAAAATCCGATTGATGAGATGCATCCGATGCGTACGATACGGATATGTAGACTAAGTTTAAGGATCACATAAGTGACCCCTAAGACGCCGAGTCCCACGAAGAAAGTCCATTCCACAAGTAGGAGGGTCCGCGGTTTATGCTAATGAAGTATTTTCAATCTGAATGGAAATCGCCCGCGGCCTAGCGTTTATTCCGATAATGTGAAACATTAATGCTAATTTTATTTGTTACACTCGAAAAAATATGGCGGACGATAAATAAAATTTTCATACAAAACTAATAAAAGCAATTAATTTTGAAACATAATTGTCATGTTAAATTGGCAATTAAAATACAAATTATTCGTAGTTATCGATCTGGTTTAAGCCGTAATTGTTGAATGCTATCACTAACAATGCTGTGGTTTGTGAATTTGACGGTATATTATTTCAGAATTTACTTCAGACTTTATTCCATGTTAGGACATCTAAGCTGCAAACTAGATCTCTGTTACCTAAAAGTTGTTTTGGAAAAATACTGCTTTTTACTCGCATTTTACCTTGTTAGCTGAAATTGCTTGAAGAAAGCTATTGTATTACCTACTTGATTAGTTAATTTTAACCATCCACACAATTTTGAGGAATAAACAACAGTACATTCTAGTCTCTTTTTAAACAACCTTTTTAACTTCTAAATGGAATTATATTATTGAGATTACTCATTTGTATATGTGTTAATATCCTTAATTATATAATTATATTATTATTCGCATATATCTATTTAGTTTATTAATAACATTTTACCCTTCATCCTATAAATAACACTTCCCTAAAGAGGTAAAAAGGGTCAGCAAACCTCATTGACTCCATAATTTAACACCATCTTTATACATACTACTTTGTATGTAGATTAAAGCGGAGCCTTGCTTCCGTGAATTTTATCATTATAAAATTCATAAATTTTCAAGTGAACTTGACGTAATATTGTCTATTTTTTTTCTTAGATCATAATTTTAAATTTAAAGTCTGCTGTTGCCCACATTTTCTCGCGACTTTTCATTTTTGCATAACAACAACATAAAAGCTTTTTTAGTTTAAACGCACACGTATGAGCTATTTTCGTATTTATCTTTGATATTAATTGATATACTTGAATTGTTCTAGGTTCAAATATATTTCAGAAACCCAGAAGAAAATTAGCTTAGTAGTTAGTAGGGAAAAGACAAGACAAAAAATTAAGTAATTGGTTTTAAAATCTTATAATAAAAGATTTCATGTTATTCCATTTTATTCAGTGTAAAGTGGTTTGTAGTCTTTTTATAGAATAAAATAGCGTAGTTGCAATGTGCTTTACAAAGGATATAATGTTTGTCTACAATAATAAGATATCTGCATGCAAGTGTTGCGTCCACAATAACTTAGCCATAGTGTGTTTCCGGCAGGAAGTCCACGTTTGTTGAGGCAGAGCTGCGGCGCCGCGCTAGTCATAAATAAGAGTGAAACGGATCCGTATTTTGAAGCGTACGGTAACGGAATGTTTCACAAAGAGTAATGTGGGTTATCATCCAACATATGGGGGCTCGGCGTCGATTTATGAACGCGCAAAACTACCAACCGTATGCTGTATGCGTGTAAGTCTAACACGGCGTGTAATAAAGTCTATATTCGCTTGTATGATGTACGATTATAATTATGTTTATTTTTTTTCTATGTAGTAACTTTTAATATAAGGTAATTTGTTGAGAACACCTTTTGGAGATTCAGTATACGACTTGACTTCACGCTTTTTCTGAATTAACCTGAATTCAGTAGTGAGTGTTACTGTTACTCTAAATAGGTACAAAACTCTCGAAGGATTACTAATGTCTATGCGTAATGTGTTGTTTATACGAATAATTATGCTAAAAGCATTATTTCCCTGTAAAGAGAGAATTACGATAACTAAAACTTAACTCTCAATGTTCATTGACTGATAACATTTTTTATGTAGGTAAAAGCAAGTGTTCTTAAGTATTGGATTAAACACTTCTTTTGAGTTTGCAAGTTTTGCCGTGATACCAAATTTAATACAATTTCTATATACCTGTAAGGCGCTACAAAAGTAAGTGAGATAGTTTGAACGAGGTTATCGGCAAGCGGTCATAGTGTCTCGTAGAGTATCGCTACGAGTACGCTAACTTACGTAGCGTGCTACTACTACGAGTCTACGCGTCTAACCTCTTCATTTTACTGCGGAGGTATGCTACCACTACCAGTCTATCACGGCGATCCATTGCGGTCTCGTGGTATCTCGATGCGAGTAGCTACGATACGCTGGCAGAATTATCGTTGTAACGTGGAGATTATTGAACTAAGCGAGTGACCCACCTGCTGGCAAGTGTATAACAAACGTTAAAAAAACAGTAACTATTGACTAAACGCCAAGCAATACGTCCAACAAAATGCTGTCCTGTGTCCATAATCTGCCTGTAATTAACGCTTGCAAACATACCCAGCCTACCAAAACAGGCAATGCTTATTGGTGACAAAAATAACCATAACGGTAGCTCTTTCATAAAAAGCTACTACTTTCTTATTAAATAATCTAGTAATATAGATAGTACATTATCCAACAATAGGAGGGTGTGATTCGTTGCGATTTCCTAGTCCTCGGAGGCTTTAGTCTCAAACGCAGATAAAAATTAACCATTGTGCAATCGAATGAAACCGCTGAGAAGAGATCTCTCATTGAGATCTTTATGCCATTAACTGTGCTCGTCCATAATGAGGGCTTCGGCTTAACAATCAGCCCCCTCCCCCTCCCCCCCGCACCCAATCACTGCCATTGTTCCGCTCTTTTCTACTGAGAACGATCATGTCCTGGCGACTTCGTACTTAGTTAGTAGTAAAAAGTTAACTGGAATAATTTTAGGAATTTTATTCTATTGTAACGGTCTCGTTAAATAATAATTTACACAGAGAACTTAAATATAAAATACAATGGATATTAAGTAAGGAGGCAATCCAAATAGTGATTTTTCCTCTTTGCTCGAAACGATCTGTCTCACTACTTAAATAAGTTGAAAGGGTATAAACTAAAGTTAACTTGTGGATGATAAAAAAATGCGAAAATGCGGCGAAGTTACCATCTTTGTGGTAATATTATGAGTTTATTTTAAATTTCCCAAAATGTAGCAAGCACAATAGCCCACCAAACGACAGAGGGAGTACTTAACTTTTTATTGTTAGGTAAATAAGTTAAATTTAGGCAATTACGGCGTTTTCCCAGCGCGCTATGCTCGCTCTGTCGTGTCGCCTTTTGACGACTGAAACAAAAGATATAATTAGGCGTTTTAGCAACGTTTGTTCCCTCATTGTTTTTATTTAAATGTTTTCTAAGTTTCGACAAATAATAGGTACTGTACATAATGGTGGATGCTTGTCACATTGGAGCACTTAGTGTGGCCCAAGGAATGACGAGCTTATACCCTGGGCCTCTAATATGAAAATAGATCTAGAGATTCTGGGTTAAAAATAGCACAGCTGTAAATGGCAATAGGGTTAATGGCACTGCTGTTACCATATACATTCTCTCTCAATGTAATATGATACTAAATGGACAAAGGCATTCAATAACGTCTGTTACGAGTAAATGTCATCTTCAAGAGCACATGAACAGTCAGAGCGTTTCGTGTAGTTATTTCGGCGTGACATCAGCTGCCGGCTGTCACTCGCTCACCCTCGTCACTTGAGTGTAGTGCGATATCACGCGGTATTGCGTTTAGAGATTGAGATCTGAGCTAGCTCTGCTACAGCTGGAGCAACATCTTTAGATTGCGTGCTTGCGATTGATCAGCTCTTAACGCTCCTCTTGAGTACGCGTATGTTTGATGACATCTTAGCGCTCATGTTTAATAAAAGCATTATATTGGGTATAATTTCTAAATTAACTCAATTTCATTTATACGAGCTCATCATACCTTGGGCCACAAAAACAAAAATTGATCTAGAGATTTTGAATTTAAAATTCAGCCAGATGTCACTTCTGTTACCATAATTATAATTTTTGTGAAAATGGTAAAACCAAGCAAAGTCACAATATGATACTTAACGTCCTATACAAAGCGCTACATCACTAAATCGTCAGTATACAGTATGAAAGTGTTAATAAAACGGTGACATTACCCGCACTCTACGATTGCTTGAGCATAAATTCGAGCGATAAAAGCTACTCCAAGGCACTCACCTGGATTGCAGGCGCTCAAACTTTTATAAGCTATTACTCGGCCGAATCCAGCAGATGTTACAGCGGGCGAGGGTGGCAGACGTAACGTAACGTAACTGAATTGTCATATCTTAACTGCAAGTAAACTTTTATTGTTCCACACTGTAGGGGCAGTAAATTGGTTATATAAAACTCTACTCGGATCTTATGTATGGACTTTGTACGCCTGTTCAATTAAGTTCGAAAGATAAGTTAAAATTGATCCGTGCGTGTAGTGGTAGAAAGAAATAAAAGTTTCATGTAAACGCCACTCTTATAGAATCCACTTGGAAAAGTAGCACAAAGTAGGTAAATTAAAGATTATTCTATTTAAATTTCAAAACCAATATCAAACAGAAAAATACTGCGTCCGCCTGAAATTCAGTTTTTTTACAAATCCCACGGGAACCATGGATTTTTCCGGAATGAAAAGTAATCTATGCGTTTATCCAAGGTAAAAACTATTTTCATTCCAAATTTCAGACAAATGGGTTCAGTAGTAGCGGCGTTGAAGAGTAATAAACATCCAAACAAACATCCAAATACACATCCATACAAACATCCATACAAACTTTCGCATAAAATGCTTTTGAAATAAGTTGAACAAGATGGAAACTACCATTTAGCATTTTACCATACCATCAAATATTAATACTTTGCAAGCATAAAATAAGAACTCCAATTCGCCGCAATACACCTGAAAACGCAAGACTTACGAGGATATCCTCAAATGTATGTAAGTATAATCACAACAAACATCATGACCTTTAGACAAAAACATAGCCATATTGACGGCAGAAATACCTAAACATGGCGAACCTCCGGACCTCCCCGAAGAGCGTTTTGAAGGTATTTAGGCCAAAGATGGCACGAAAAACGTTTTGGGTAAGTAATCTTTATTTTAGTTGTTAGAATTAAAAGCATAGAAATTAATTATTACCTACGGGTCGCCTGGAGTTAACCGAGTAGGGTTATCACCGTTCACGCATCTCGCTACAGAACAACAGGTAGTAAAGAGAAGATAAAACGCTGAGCCTTACATATTTTATCACTACATACAGTAGGCGCGGGTCAACTGAAAGCCTTTTACAATTTAAACCAAATAAGGTGCGTGTATTGTTTCGTGTGCCGTTCGTTTTTTCCAATTTATATTAATGTCGGGATTTGTTTTAAATTTTAATTAAAGGTAGATGTTAATCCGCTTAGGAAATGAACGAACGGCGTCATTTGGCTGTCGTTATCCCGCCGCGTCCCGGGAGGGTAAACATTGAATCTTATTGTTATTGTTTTGGGGCCATCCATCATACCGCGCAGGGATAATTGTGTGGCGGGTTGAGTTCGCAATGTTTTTGCTTTTACATTATTTTATATTAGGAATTTAGTAGGTATTTTTTTTTCTTTCGATATTACCTGACTGGATTTTCATCCTACTTCTAAGAATTTAGTCCGCTTCTATCTTAAATTGCATCATCACTTACCGTCAGATGAACTTGTAGTCAAGGGCTAACTTGTAAAGAAAAAAATTAAAAAAAAACAATCACTTGCTGGTACTTAACTAATTTAGTATATAAAACCCGATACTGACTCGAATTGGGAATCGAACCCATGATGTCTATATTAAGAACCATAACACTACCTACTAGTCGCGCCAGTGAGATCGTCAAAAAATAATTCACAATGCTCTGGCTAAATATGTAAACTAGACTAAGTTAGCTCAAAAAGTTAAACCAGCTTTCAGCAAAACCGCTTGAGATTTCCGAAAGTTTTGCCCGATAACTGCTAAATATAGTTCTGAGTAGCACAGATTACCGAATAGCCACTAAGTTTGCTGTGGTTTGTGAAATTATACATTATCTAGTGGACGAGATTGAACTATAACTGTAAATTTACACAATTTTTTATGTATTTTTCTATAAGATAAACACATCCAGCTATTTGTTTGTCTCACGGTAGATAGTATATTACGTAGTTGGCTCTCCTCGAACAATTCAAAGTACCTTTTCCCATTACTACCGCACGGCACCGCGTCTCGATACAATTGCATTACATCGTCAATCTGTAGTGCCATTGTATACGTACAATGGAGCTCTCTCCAGAGATTCGGGATGCTGCGCTTCAGTTTATTTACTTTAGACTGGCTCTCCTCCGTTACTTTACCTGTTTACTATTTTAGTATTCATTTAACAAGAGATTGAATTTAGTTGACCAATATTTTAAGCCGTGTAGTCAATTTAATTAGAATTATTTACATTTTTAAGTATGTACGTATAGCTTTTTCTAAGTTTAGGTGAAATATAAATAAATAATAAATGTATTTTATAATACAGTAATAATGAATTCATGATCACCGGGACAACAATAAGCCAGTAATTAAACACATCAATAAAATGCAACAAAATAATGAGTGTACGCTGTACACTGAATTAGTATAATTAATTATTTGCGGTGCAATTACGACCACAGGCGATCACCGAACAAATTACTATAAAGGCGTGCCCCGAGTGCGCGCGTGTTTGCGGTTCACCGTTCATATTCAAATACCCGCATTTATGGAATAGAACGTTTCAATAAAGAGCACATTTAGATGATATTACTAATGCAGTGGTGAGCTCTACAGCCTTATAATAATTCGATTCAATGTTGTCCCGTAGTTTGAAATTATTACACGTTTGGATAGAACATTTACGATTAAATCAAGCCATTTGAAGACGCACATAAAATAGCATTCGCCGCTACTCTGCTTTAAATGGACCTGTCTTAAATGATCAAGAGCTGGCAATATACAAAAAAAAAATCGGTTGTCTGTAAAGTCGGTTTACTGACGATAGTTGAACGTGACAACGTCATAGCAAAATACTGATGGAATGGTTGTTGGAACCCAAACATTTTCTTACAATATGTAAAAAAAATGTTCGGGTTATCTCAAATACTGCTTAATAATGTTCATACACTAAAATATACTTTATTTCTTGTAAAAAAAAGTTGGCAACCCTATAGCGAGGAAACGACACATGACGTAATTTTTTTTTGATGTTGCAGCCGGCTCCATCGAATTTTTCAAGTCAACAACACAGAATAATTAGACATTTTTTGATAGGCTTCAAGTTCGTACTTTGCCTGCAAAACCACCTGATGCGAGTTAAAGATGATATTAATCTGACTTGGAAAATGTACAACTAATTCAATACGGTGTGTATTGGCTGACTTATAAAGCTACAATGTACAGGAATTCTCCCTCAATTTGCGGTATAGTGGTGACTAGCAACGGCACGACCTAGTTAATGCGTGACTGCGGTCTTACCGGATGTTAAGTGACGATACAGTTTCAAATAGCAAGACACTTACTTGAAAAAATATCCCATGTTATATACTCCCTAGGTATGGCAACGAAATATTCGCTTTCGTCTTTGTCTCTGTGACTTACCAAAGCCTAACCTAAGTTCATTTAAGAAACCGTTAGTTTTCGTTAAAAATGCACTTTGACCGGCCGGCGACTTTCGTGGGTCTTTTCGTTCGCTTATGACACATCCGTAGTGACACTATGACAGTGATTCGCCTGTACTACCTAGCACGAGGCGCTCGAAAGCACCGTAAGAGGCTATCGCCGAGCCGGTTACTGCGTGAGTCTCTGCGTGGATGATCTTTCCTCAATTTTCGTATAAAGTTAAATAAAATACAACTTTTTAACCGGTTTGCCACGTTCGTTAATGAGTGCATAAAATGTAAATAAGTCAATGATGCAATCTTGTCACCCGGTGGCAGCATTTAGCCACTGTTTGCCTCTGTTAGCTTCGCAGCGGGAGAAGTCATTCAAATTAATTATTCGCACTCTGTTTATTGCTTCGTTTGCGGAATGAAAATCGCGCGTCGCGAATGAAAACGCCGTATTAATATGAATGAAACTGTTAGCGAAAATGGCGAGCTTTTGTACTTATTCGTTGAATGTAAAAACGGCAGAAACACTCTGCTTTGAGTGAACTTGTTCATATATTTTAACATATTTTTCGCTTTTTGAGTGATATTTTTGAAGAAAATTCATATGTAATGAAAAGAAAGCTTGAGTATTTTAAAAGCCCTTTAAAAAAAACCTTTGGTAACTGAAAAGGTTTGTTAGATACTCGTAATAATTAGTCAAACCTGATATAATTTTATACCCATAATTTTTACGAAAACAAAACAGATGTGATAACAGATCAAAATAGTAACTAATTTCCTATAACTACACGCCATTAATGCCTTTTTATGTTTTATGAATGGCAAAATAAGTACAATCGAATAAACATTCGAAGTCAAAACATATTTTAGCTCGTTTTAATACTATTTTAATAAAAACTCACATGAGACATGAATTTTAACAACAAAAGAACTTTAACTATCACGTAGGTATCAAAATTCACAAAAAATACTACCTTACTCCAAAAACCTACATTCAGTATTTTAATCTACAAAACCATTTTCTTTTTCATGGAAAAGATATTAAAAATAATATTTTTTTTTCACAATTTCACAGCGCGTTTCGCGCCTCCATATTGACCAGAATACCGAAATATTTACGCAGAACAAACAAGAGCGGCGCTATGGAAGATAAATGGAGTCGGATCAAATGTAAATGTATCGCTGTTGATATCCTCTCAAAGGGAGTTTAATCTCGAGTTTTTTCTCTTCGCTATTGAAAGCCGATATCGAAATGATTAAAGTACACGCTCCGAGGAAAGTACGAAATTCCCTTTTGGGCGTCAGTGTAACATTTGTATATGCATACTTAAGTTAAATCGTGACTTGAATCACAAATACATTTGCTACATTTGACGTGACTGTAATGTATTGATGATAAATAAAGTCATAAACATAAAATTAAGTGATTAGGAATCCAAGACAGGGAAGAGACTAAAACACTAAGCTGAAGTATAATAAAAAATTTCAAGTAATAGAAACAGCTCGATCTAGTAATATAGTCATCTATAGTAGTAGGTACCTCAACTCGTACAATAACTTGCTATTGTAGTATCATTACAACGCCATTCATCGTGAAATTTAACTCACGCTAATGCAGTCATGAAAGAAACAATTATTTTATAAAATTTTACAGTACTGATAAGTTATTGTATTGAAGAAATTCTAATTTTGTCTAATTACAATTTGAATTCAAATGACGTCACAGATGCAGGTGTTTCTTAATGGAAGTTCATCATTAACAACTTTTCTGGTAAAACAGAAAAAAAAATCAATTATTGACTGTTCTTTAAATTCACAGAAATAAATTGGGTTTTCCCGCAACTGATCGGTGAAAATTGGGAAAAGCATAACGGCTCAGAAACGCAAGACCTCTCGACCCCTAACTAAAACCTTATCCACGCATCCCATCTGCTGAGCCATCACGTAATTTTTTATTGTTTGTTACGGCCGTATTGTTTAAGCCAAATTAACAGACTGAAGGAGGCAATTTCTAATTTCCATCTAAATTGAAAACCCCAATTCAGTCACGCGACGGCCCGCCGCAGCTCGCTGTTCAAATATCATGAACTTCGCTATGAAAAAGTCCTAGAGAATGAAAAATACGTCGTATGGTTTTAATTACACCGTCACTGCCTATCGAAACCACGCTAAGACACAGAACATAGACAACGCTAAAGCTAACGCTGTGCCAAGACGTTAAAATTTATATAGTAATAAGATTTAAAAAGTAGCACGATATTAAGAAGTATAACATAGTATTTAAAAGTTATTATAATAATATTTAAACAACAACCTAGAGTGTTTTAGAAAATTATGGGAAATCCGGGAAATAATACCTCATGTCACTCCTACAAGTAAGACGAATTCACAGACACCAATTCTGCAATCGCGTATTATCTTGATAGCCATCAAGCTGTTTAAGCTGTAGACCAAAAATAATGAGACATGACGTTACACACTTACAACCCTTCTTGGGTAGTTGTGTGAAAACGGCACGTGCAATGAGATACCTACTAGTAATATACGAAAATTTTCCTGAAATTGTGATATTACTTTGCATGTGACGTGTGAAAAGATGAATTGAAAATGTTCTTAATATACCCAGTTTTAGCTTATTATAATTAAATTTAGAGTACAACGACTATAAGATGTTAAAAATTACAATCATTATCGTCTATCATCTTGATTGACGTCCACTGATAACCTTTTGTTGGGGTTCTTGATAACATCTAGTTCTTGAGATACATACCTGCATCCAGCGACGTTATTTAAATTGACATAATAAACTATTAACCTAAATATGTTCTTTGTTAAAAAGCCTTTCAGATCTCTATTTGCCTTAACTAAGCTTTCATATTGCCTTCTAGATACAACTATTAACGATAATAGCGTATAGCATGTGCCGTGTACATGCCTGCGCGTTAATTACTGCGAGTCAAAGTCTCGGAGGAACTTAATTAAACTAAAAGATATGCTAATTGTTAGGCGGAAGGCGTGTTCAATTTAAATTGCCTTTACCGGAGCTACACTACAGTACACATGAACATTAGAAGCGTGTGTAAGTTGATTGCCGACTGACTCAAGATCCTCAGTAGGTAACATTGCAAGGATTTTGTACTGTAGTATAAAATAATTAGGACAATCAATGCACTTATTTTGAAGGCTCTTTTAATGAATACAATCACAAGCAAAACATTTTTTAAAACCCCTCAGATATACGTAATACGTACGTATACGTAATGAAAGTTAAAATATATTTCCTTTAAAAATTTTTGCAACTGCAAAGCTTACAGAAGTACTGTAATATATTATTTTATATTGAATATTTTAACTTTTATAACTCCGAGTTCATTAAACGCATCTTTAACTTCACTCTGCTTGGAGGGAATTCGGGCGAGATATTTAAACCAAACAAGTTTACGAGCGCGGGGGAGGGAATAAAAACACTAATTACATCTTTTGTCGGTGCCTTCAAAGATGCCTCGTAAAATGCTGCATAATATACCTACTCTGCTTTATGCAGGAATTATAATGAAGGAGATTTAAAGTCTTACGAGGGTTTTAGCGTTTCACCTCCTAAGATGAAGATATCTAATCTTTTGAAAGTCAGATCTATTTACAGCAAAGTGCTCTAAGTGCAGAAAGGAGGTTTGGAAAAGAATGTCACCCGGGACGCTTTTTATCGCTACATTTGATAAATTTTTTCATGCAGACTTGCAGATTTGTATGAATATTATAAAAAACTGCCAATATACAAAATTTACAGAATAATAAATAAATTATTTTATGAAATACGACTGGTAGAATTGCACCTTTTTTATTTTTATTGCATGTCGCTAACTTTCATACATTACACAAACGAAGTACAGGCGAACGATACCACGGGCACAGCCAAAGATACATATGGGGAAATTTACCTTGAAGGTCAGGCGAATCGGCTTCTGAGTGGAAAGCGAGCCACAACGCACGAGGGCGATAAAGAAAGGCCCACGGAAATGAGATAAAACGCGCGGCCGCAGCTCGCCCGCTAATGGCGGCCATTTGTAACAACCGGCCGACACACTCCGGTCACGCACGCCACATCGTGCTCCTTGTTTATTGTTGCTGGTCGCTGGTCGCTGGTCGCTCACTTGTAACTATTTGCTCGTTTTTTGTATACTAATAGTTGAAACAAATAGCTCACATCAAGATCTTATGTGGATAACAACCCTTTCTATCAGAACTTTACATTGTAAGTCACACTCCCATTGCGATTACGTGAAATAAAACCACTGAATTTAGCTTCATATTTGTAGCTTACAAGTTACCATTAGGTATATAAATGTAGCGGTCCTGTTTAGTAAGGTAGTATTATCATCAACGAGCTTTTATTGCAATATGGCTCTTTCTTCGTAACTTCGTAACGCTTTACTTATAACGAGGTTATGATCCATAATAGATCAATTGACAACACCTCATCTTATTTTCCTCGTAGAATGATGGAGTATCCATGATCTTATTTTCCTCGTAGCATCATGGAGTGACGTTCCCGTGGCCCAGACATCACGGGTAGTTGGGCACATCAGCAAGAACACGCGGTTTGTTCGACCCGTTCCCGCTGTCACGCACCCCACGTCACGTTTCCTTGTTTCTTTATTAATTGTTGGTACGACGATAATCTAAGTATCCTGACTACAATAAAAATAAGTCAAAGTTAATATTGAATCACAAAAGCTTTGAAAATACAAATGTATTATTTTGTTATTTCAGCAGCAGTTATTATGTAGTAAGTTATTTTAAACTTAAAGAAAAATATACTTTAATTATTTCATTTATTCTTTTCGCTGGTTAAGTCTGGTTTCAGTTTGTTTGGTTGAAAATAAAGAAAACCGAAACGTTGAAAAGGAAAAGCAGTAAGTAAAGATCATAATCTGGATATTGTGTAGGTTTCTACAAGACGGTGTTCAAGTTAACGTTGGGTGTATTTTAATGAAAAATACAAGAATTCTTTTTGATAAATGTTGTATGAGCACTCTTGTACTTAATTATATTACACAGGTTGCGAACCCTCAAAAAATCCAATAAAAACTGTTCGCTGCCAGAAATTTTCTTTGATCCTGGATATAAAAGAAAATAAAAAAAAAATATTTTAAGGAGAAAGAATGCTTTGACCGGCCTCTACCTTTTTTATTTACAAATCGTCCGTTTTTCAGAAAAGGGTTTTCTTTTCTTGGAGTATCATAAAAAAAGCTGATAAAGATTTCTTTTACGTCAAAACTTCGCAGAAAGAACTTCTTTAGTATTACAAAATATACCTAACATTACTAAGTCGACTGGCTATTTTTCTTTCTCATACTTTTTATTTTGTAAATTTTCTACCGACTTGTGTATAGCTCGCGACCTCGTTCGCCTAGAATTCGGTATATTTTTTTAAAAATCTAAATAAAACAAGCCGTAGGTATACAAGTATTAGACGTAGATCATCGAAGGAGATAATCTTTTTATATGTTTAATACTTCTTTTAACAAATTGACCCTTTTCAAAAATTCTTAAAAAAGCTTACAAATACGTACGTTATCAACCCATATTCGGCTCACTGCTGAGCTCGAGTCTCCTCTCAGAATGAGAAGGGTTAGGCCAATAGTCCACCACGCTGGCCTAATGCGGATTGGCAGACATCACACTCGCAGAGAATTAAGAAAATTCTCTGGTATGCAGGTTTCCTCACTATGTTTTCCTTCACCGTTTGAGACAAATAAATAAGTTGTATTCCTAATTTTTTTTTAGACTGACTTATTGTTATGTGTTCATTGTTTTGCATGTATGTTGAATACTCTGACAGTATAAACAATAAAAAAAAATACATTCGTTGCAGACTAATGATAAAATGAATGTCGCACTGATAGCCTGAATGTTCCACACACAATTAATAATATTGACAATATATAGGATAAATTTGTCCCTAAATTAAAAATAATAATCCATTATTATATAACCGGAGTGTCACTTGCTATTAGTACTCGTATGTTCGACTTTACGCCACCTTACCCTAAGCGTTTGGGTACCCTAGAGGTTTGTTGATTAACATAGGACTTGAATCATGGACTAAAAATCATATTGTTTCTCTTTCAGAAGTTATTTAAACATAAATCGTTTTAATAAGTTTATTTAAACATAAATCGGTTATGTTTTACTCTGGTATCAGTGATGCGTTACAAAGAATACATTTAACGAATACAAACGTAGAAAAATTCAAAGATTTCGATTTGTAACAAGGCTTGGGGCAGTAAAGAAGCAGGCAGAGGAGACTTCTGAAACGAATCCATTGTCTTGACATTTATCGCAGAGCTGGTAATTTATATCAATTAATAACATGAGACAAGGCATTAAGCAATTCATAACGGAATTAATCTGTTGCCTTACCCCCGCCCCGCTGCCCTTCTCATCCCTTAAGACTTGACAGTAAGCTATCTCTTTACTCAGGATTTAAGGGACGAAATAGTATAAGTACAGTAGTACAAGTTTTCATGACAAATACTCCCGTAATGATAAATCTCAATATCATCACTCTTAAGGGCGGACTCAAAACCGTGGTCGTGGGTTCGATTCCGATCCGCATGAAGATTGTCGTACCCACTGCTAACACAGTCTTTCCGACTAATTGTAGAGAATATTGGTCATATTTATAGAATGAAACTTTAAAATTTGAACTTTTGAACTTCTATTCACTTTCGTACCTATAGTTTGCTCCATTTTTATTTTTTTAGTGGATGTTGCTTTTTTTAGCTTTATTTCACATTTTTTAATGAAAACTCTCTTACTCGACGACAGTCCTACCTGATGGCAAATACCTCGGTACAGTTGGGCACAGAATACATAATAGTACAAGGTTGTGGCCAAAGTAACGCGCTTTGGTATAAGTTGCTTATTTAATTATTTTAAGGATTTTCAAGCTATATGAATTATGAAATACTAACTTTGGAAGGGGTCTTATATCTTATATTATTTGATTGTTCAATTGGTATTACTTGTTTAATAGGTATCTGTTTATCAATAACAAAATACAATACAACTTAAATAATATTGAGTATATGTTTGGTGTTTCCCGAGTATTTACTCGATTTCAATCACACTGCAATAATGTATTGTGTGCACTATAAATAGTCTGTTAGCAATTTCAATCAACGAAATGTAATTGGAATATTTGCACATTAATGCATATCTACTAAATTTGAGCAACATTATAAAATGTTTATTAAAGTTAATTGTAAACCATTTTAAATTATTTAGATGAATCCATAAAGTAATGGACCAAATTTTAAACATTTAATATGAAATATCTGCAACACCTATAGTAACTTATTGTATAGTACCTTTAGTACAAAGTTTCTAAGCTGGTGTTTTTCATTAAGTAGGTACTAATATTATAAGAGTTAAAATTTGTGACTAAGCCGGCTTTGGAATTCAAAATTCATTTATTTCAAGTAGGCTCAGTTTACAAGCACTTTTATACGTCAGTTGACTATTTGTAAAGATTCTACCACCGGTTCGGAAGGCAGGTTCTGCTGAGAAGAAACCGGCAAAAAACTCAACAGTTGAAAGATCTTTTACCATTTTAATGCAATGTTACTTGTCAGTGCTATAATAGGCTATATTGTATCGCCATATTCCCACGAAAACGCAAACTACGCGGGTGAAACCGCGGGGGATGTGCTAGTCGTTAATATTGTCAAAACACAAACACTTCTGTTTACAATGCCATAACTCGTATTCCGAACAACATAAGGCGAAGCTGTAGGCTGTACACACAGCACTAATTAAACGCAAACGTGCGAGTATCTTGTTGTTTCAGTTTTGTTAAATTTATTGCTGCGACAAGACGAACAAATTAGAAGGGGTTTTATAACGACATCAAACAATTTCGCAATTCGTGCTCGTCCTTTTGATGTGCCTTCTCGAGTCGCTGAGACTGAGACTTGAGGCGGAGCTTCACTTGTACCCGTAATTTGTTTTTAAATGCTCTGGCAGGCTCGTTACTTATATATTTTTTTGGAAAAATATCAACATTTTTATATTAGAAATGCTTTAGAGCCGCGTTAGCCCGGTGAATATGACCTCCCCCGTCCCCGATTCCGAAGACTGTGGGTTCGAATTCAGTACAGGGCATGCACCTCCAACTTTTAAGTTGTGTGCATTTTAAGAAAAAAACACGTGTCTCAAACGATGAAGGAAAAACATCGTGAGGATTCCTGTATACCAGAGAGTTTTTTTAATTATCTGCGTGTGTAAAGTCTGCCAATCCGCAATGCCATAACTCGTATTTCGAATCTTCCATTCTGAGAGGAGACACGAGTTTATCATTGAGCCGAATATGGATTGATAATGATGAAAGATGATGATGAAATATTGTTTTATTGTTATGCTAAAACGATCATCATCATTAACATTATCAGACGATGTACGTCTACTGATATACATAGGCCTTTTATAGACTTTCAAACCCCACGGTCTTGAGTCGCCAGCATCCAGCAGCTCCCGGTAATTATGTTGATGTCGTCGATCCACTGTGCGGTGCGGGGACTACTAACACTTCGCTTTTCAGTGCGGGTCACCATTCCAACACCTTGGGAACTCGATAAAGTAATAAAAACACCAAAAGAAGACAATCTGTCAAATTTGTAACATAAAGTTAAATTTAATCCAATTCGTGCAGTGGAGGTGCTTTATTTAAAACTCTTTGCTGACAGTATAGATTCATTCACATAAAACGACACAGCAGCAATAAGAGCAGGTGACAAGGTGGCCGCAGCACACTAGTCGGCCAGTGGTCGCACTGCGGCTTGCGACGGCTATTTACGAGAATGCACGTCGATATACGTGCCAGAGATACATGACCTACTAGCTATTAAAATCCATTTATTCAATATGAACAATGAATACTGAATTTATATAATACGAATTTATTAATTTTATAATGTATCTGATATTATACATTTAGTAAAGTGAAATTATGCTGAAAGTTCTTTATTTATTTATTTATTAATAGACATGAAATATGCCCAGAGAAACATTACAGTTTCCCAATTCGTTTCTCGAGCAATCAGAAATATAATTACAACAATAAATCTAAAATTACAAAATGAATATTAAACAATCAAAATAATTTAAAAATAATAAATTCAATTCAAATTCAAACAAATTAAAAATTAAGAATAAATTAACATTAACCAAGTCAAATAAATTAAAATTAAACAATTCAAATAAATTAATAACAATAGTCAAGAATTAGAATACACAAAAAAAAATAACAATAAAAATTAACTAGTCAAAAAAACAAAATGAAAAATATCCTATACATAAAATCTATTCTAGTAACAATTTAATTTTATTTACAAGCTGATAAACAGGTGTGTGAAATATGTCTAATTCTAAATTTCTACTAGTGAGATCATTGAGCAGGCGCAGCGCTTGAGCCAGCGGCTCATGCTGATATATGTACTCATGGTTGTAATAAAAAGCTTCCAATAATTTATAATGTGACCTTTGGCCTGTAGTCTCAACTGATGATAAGTGAACATACAGTCTACGAGTATGATAGTGGCGGGTTTTTTCTGAACAGCAACTAATAGGTACTGTACTGAATACTGTTCTACTACAGAATATAATGCATTATCATTGTCAAATAAATAAGTAAATTAATTTGTCGCGCAACTTCCAATATGCAACAATTTAAAAAATTTTGCGTGACATTGATTCTTACAAAAACATCGAAAGCAACGAAATATAAAAATTATTAATATATAATCGGAATAAATCAATTTTCCCTCAAAATACGCCTTTATTGAACACAAAAGTTTAACGTTTATAAGTTAAGTTAAATTCATTTTCTTAGTGTATGTGTTAGAACCAAGTAGCATCTTTGGTTTTTCGTATACCAGCGGCGACGGTGTTACAGTAAGCTTTTAGTCCGTTCATTTTTAAATACAAATTGTTGTTGCATTTTCGTAAATATTTTTATTTCGCCGCAAAGAATGAAGCGGGAAAATAAATCCACAGATTAAACCTGCCATGGAATTGCTCGAAATAGTGTATTTCTCATTTCGTTAGTGTTTTATAAAACGTTATTTTTAACATTGAATAGAAATGGGTGTTACTTTGCAGAATTATTCTCAGCAGAACCTGTCAAAACAAACAGTTGTAGAGTCTACAATACAATACAAGTCATACTTGAAATAGAAGTAACTAAAATAACTTTCCAATTTTTCATTTTACTACATAATTATCTTTTGTAAATTGGTCGTTTTGGCAAGACGCTTACACTTTTTATATCATTTTGAAAAAAAAATCTATTAATTAATCACACGATTCAACATTTTAAAAGCTCAAACAGAATATGCAAACGTCTCTCTCAAGCGCTAAATCACTGTCGGACGCCTCGTGAGTGTCGCTATTACTTTACATGACACAATTTTATGTGAGTAGACATTATACTAGGACTTTCACTTGATTACTAAGCACAACAGCTTAAATGTATCTATTAGGTTATCTTCAACATAATATTTTTTTTTGAAAATCCTATTTAAAATATTTATACATTTCATTTTATTTTTTTAAATTAAAATAAAAAGCTCTAAATTTTAATACACATTTGGAAAGTAAGTATAAAAGAATTAAAAAAAAAGTTGAAAATACACTTAAAGAATCATTATTAAAGGCAGAAGATAAATAGCGTAAATCCGATAAAAATAATCAAATATTAGATTTTCCTCAAAAAGTTCGGCGACGTCACCAAGATCAAGTTCTCCATGCACGTTACTCGGACATCAGTGGAACGCTTTATTTAACAAATTACTCTTTAATTTTGTTTTTTAATTACTGCATCCTTAATCATTCATAGCCAATGTTGTATTTATTGACAGTAATACTCTTTATAAGAAACTTGTGAAATACCTCGCTAAAGGCAACAACTATCACCTTGAGATTATTAAATTCATATCCATGTTTAACCTTCGGATCCTATTTTCAATTTCCAACGGAGCAAATAATAATGATAATGAATATTACACGAATGCAAATTTTGTACTAATGCCAGATACGCACGTGCCAATTTAAATATATTCATACAGGTTTGAATGTTATAGGTTGGCCTGTAAATATTTTTACCATGGTTATCTTTACGAGATATTATCTCATGCGCTACTGCGGTAGGTAAGAGTAAAGTCACAGAATACATAATAGTACTAGGTGAAGTGATACTTAGAGAACCAATTTGTTGATACCAATGTACTGCAAAACGTGGCACTGAACGCTAGTCACGACATTGAAAGGGTGGGAAAAATTACGGTTGGTAACAAAGTTACACTATTCTTAATCTTACAATAAAAAAAATATTTAAACATGCAGTAATAAATTTTCAATACAATAGTTGAATAGGTAGACCCCTGGCTCTCAAACTAGTCGTAACTGTATCTTGGAAGCCAGTGGATTTCCAATACTGTTACATGTCACATATTATTTAACTAAAAACTAGAAATTAAAATTAAAACATTAATTCATTCATTAAAAGACAGCATCTAATTTTAACTGACTACGTTGAGTTGATTCTTTGAATAATGTATTTTTTTTACTACAAGTTTTCTACAAGTTATCCCTTGACTACAATCTCACCTGATAGTGATGATGCAATCTAAGATGGAAGAGGGCTAACATCGTACCGGATCGCTAAATCGCTTGGTACGTCTTTGTCGGTAGGGTGGTCTCTGAAAAGTCTGACCTGCGTTCCTCATCCCTAAGACAGCGATTTCGTGTCCTTTCGGGTTATACGAATTCCCTTTTATGAACTTCGGGCTGAGGAACGCAGGTCAGACTTTTCAGAGATTCGTCGACGAGCTAACCCGTGGACTTGACTTTTGCTACGCTTACCTTGACGATTTTTTGGTATACTCCAGGACGCAGGAAGAGCACGAAGACCATTTACGCCAACTGTTCTCACGTATGCAGGAATACGGCGTACTAATCAACACAGCGAAATGCGTCTTCGGTGCACCTGAGGTAACATTCCTGGGCTACCAAATTTCCGACAAAGGCACCAAACCTTTAGACAGCAAAGTCAAGGCCATCGCGGACATCACCATCCCGAAAACCGTCAGAGAGCTTAGACGATTCTTGGGCATGATTAATTTTTATAGGCGATTTCTGCCTAACGCTGCCCAAATCCAAGCCCCTCTGAACGCCTTACTGACCGGATCTGTTAAAGCTTCCCACCCAGTCATCATAGAAGGAGAATCTCTGCAAGCATTCGAGGACTGCAAGAAGAGTCTGTGTGATGCAACCCTATTAGCGCATCCTGTATCTCACGCTAAACTGGGACTCGTCACTGACGCGTCCGATAAAGTCATCGCAGCAGCCCTACAACAGCACGTGGACGGAGCTTGGCAACCTCTTGCATTTTTCTCACGTAAGTTGAGCCCCTCGCAGGTCAAATACTCTCCATACGATCGCGAGCTCCTTGCAATATACGAAGGCATCAAACACTTTCGTCACATGTTAGAGGCCAGTGATTTCACCATCTATACTGACCACAAACCGCTATGTTACGCTTTCCATGAGCGGAAAAGTAACTGCTCGCCACGTCAGTATAGACACTTGGACTTCATCTCGCAATTCACTACAGACATTCAACACATCGCGGGTAAAGACAATGTCGTTGCCGACACGCTTTCCCGTATTTACGAATTGCAGACGCCTGTAGATCTCGAAGTCCTTGCCAAGTCCCAAACCACAGACCCTGAGCTTGCCCAACATCTCAACAGCGAAACATCTCTTCACCTTACCAAGATGACAATACCTGGTAGTCGTACTGAAATGTACTGCGACGTCAGTACCCCGACTCCCAGACCTTTTGTCCCAGAGAACTGTCGTAGGCAAATCTTCAACAGCCTCCACTCTCTCAGCCATCCTGGTCCTAACGCCTCAGCTAAGCTCGTTGCACAACGCTTTGTTTGGCCACTCATGCGGAAAAACTGCCGCGACTGGGCTAAGGCATGTTTGACATGCCAGCGCACGAAGGTAAGCCGACACGTGTCATCACCTATAGGTACGCTTGCTTTACCTTCGGCGCGATTCAAATATGCCCATTTAGACCTTGTCGGGCCAATGCCGTACTCAAATGGTTTTCGGTATTGTTTGACAGTCGTCGATCGCTTCACGCGATGGCCGGAAGCTGTCCCCATCACCGACATTACCTCTGAGACAGTAGCCAAAGCCTTTATCTCTTGTTGGGTCTCGCGTTACGGTGTTCCTACCGATATAGTCACGGATCGAGGAGCACAATTCCAATCGGCACTTTTCCAGCAGTTAGCCAAATCCATTGGATTCAAACACCGCAGGACAACTGCATACCACCCACAGTGCAACGGCTTAGTTGAACGCTTTCATCGACAGCTGAAGGCAGCTATAACTTGCCACGCTGATTCAAATTGGACCGAATCTCTACCCCTGGTACTTCTTGGCATAAGGAGCGCTATAAAGGAAGACCTTAAAGCGTCATCAGCTGATCTGGTATACGGTGAGCCACTCCGATTACCCGGAGAATTTTTCGGTCATACCACAACTGGGTACACCACCGATATAACCGATTTCTCAGCACGCTTAAAGTCCTTTGCCGAGAAGCTAAAACCAGTTCCCACTCAGCACCACTCAAAATACTCTCGCAAAACCTTCGTGTTCAAGGAACTCGACACGTGTAGTCATGTTTTCATCAGAGAAGACGCTACACGTGGGTCTCTGCAACCAGCGTACACAGGTCCACACGAGGTTGTACAGAGAAGTGCCAAAGTTTTCAAAATCATGGTCAAGGGAAAAGCCGTCACAGTATCAATAGACCGACTTAAACCAGCCTATATACTGTCTGACGACACACCCCAACCAAATCCATCTAATCCCCCAAAACCTCCACAACCTAATCCCCCAAACCCTCCACAACCCAAACCTCCAAATCCTCCCCCTGCACATCAGGCAGCTGGAGACACCACTCAACGGACCACACGTTCAGGGAGACGAGTACGGTTCCCAGATTATTATCGTCCGTAGACACGGCCTCTGGAGGGGGGTGATGTAGGCTACACACATTATTTATTTATAATATTATTAACATCCCATTATAAATATTTATTTCATTAAATATATTTATTTTAATTTATTTAACACATTCATTCACACTTACATACACACTTACATACACACTTACATTACATACAATCATAATTTCACACTCACAAATTAATATATGCACTTTTCACATATTAAAATTAATTCACGCGCATACTCGGGTGAAACCCGTAGTATGCGGCGCGGCGGCCGTCTTACGTCACGCGCTCCGCGCTCGGTCAGTCGACATTCGATGCCTACCCTACTATTCGTTCTCGGTGCGTTCGAAGCTATACATTTTGACTTGCGCGTAACCTTTTGAATAGTGTTTCTTATATTGTTTATGTCTCTCATTGTGTATGTTAACTGCCTAGTAATTAAAGACATTCGAAATACTTTACTCGTGTATATATTCCATCACTGCTAACCACAACAAAGCCTAAAACTAGTCTCCTACCAGCCAGACCTGGAACAATTAAGAAAACCTCAATCGGCCCAGGTGATCGAACCCAGGACCTCCGTCTTGTAAATCCACCGGACCATCCAAGTCATGCATCTCGAAGTGTTCTTTAAAAATAAAAAGTATGCGTTAAAGTTTACATGTCAGACTGAACACCAATAAAGACTGAAAAATAAAAGTTCAATGTAATATCATACAATAATTGATCCGTGTTATCCTTTTTACAGAACAAGGATTTTACAGAATTTTCTTACAATGTGTTGACAGCTGACTTGTCGGCACATCTAAAAGCGCTTTAATAGCGAAGGGCCGTTATGCAAATCCATTGAAATCACAAGCTTTAGTTGAACGCTTAATCGTTCAACTGCTTTTTTTCGAGACTCTAATTAAAAACGTAGTTTGAATGTCGCAGAGCTCTGTTATCTGCTGCTGAAAAGGTTTAAACGCTTCACTTTCATTGTACTTTTTGAGCAATTAATTCAACAATTTTGACCTGTATCGATAATAATAAATATCGGGAATTTGTATTTTATCTTACACTGCCATTTTTAATGGCGCTAGTTAATGAAAGTAAGTAATATTTCAATGCGAATGTGAGTTATTTTGTCTGTTAGTTTTTACATATATACAATAACTAAAGTATGTTTCTTGAGAATCCCACAATATTTAAATAGGTATGCTTTATATAGACCAATGTGCAAAAGCTCTTAACTATCACTTTTAAAAAAGGAACTATGTAATACAAGCAATTCTCATATAAATTGTTTTGGGTCGCAGCTATTCGCTTCAGTTCCATTCCACTTAGTATAATAACGTTATAGTATTGCATAAATTCACATGTAAATGGCCACAGTAATAGCTACGCATGTAAATGAGCGGGGTGGGGGGGCGAAGGGCGGGCGCCGCCTTAAAGGCTATGCGGATCTATGCGGTTACACTGAATTAGACTATCAACTATATTATAAAGCTCTTTCATCTAGACCTTAGGGTACTTGTAATCAAAAAATACATAATCTGGTCGAGTGGGGAATAAATTTAGTGTAGTAAGGATACTTCTATATACTTAAATAAATACATCTTAGCTAATAAATGGATAGACGAATCATATAAAGTCCAGTTCTAGAGCTCTCGGATCAATATATTTTAATCAAACTTACGTCTTGTCTGGTGTCTTCTCTGTCCATGATTACTTACCACAAAAGATGTATCATAACTATGTCATCATATGATGTCAAACGATTTATGTTATTATTATTATTATTTAGTTATTTATTTATTTATTTACCCGGTCATGCTTCGCTTTGACTTATGTGCAATTTCCATTTGACATGCGGCATGCGCGGTGGATTTACAAGACGGACGACAAGATAAGTTAGCCCGCTTCCATCTTTGATTGCATCATCACCATAATAGCCATCAGGTGAAATTGTTGTCAAGGACTAACTTCTAACTGTATTTCCAACTAATTGAAAAGAAAAGTGAATATATCTAATTTAAGAAAAAAAAAACATAATTATGCAAAAAATAACCAAGAACCACAATAATACTGTGTCTAAACCAGTTAATCGGACTATCTAAACAGACGTAAATATAGACAACATGTACTTAACCACTTCTCTTTTACGTTGAGAATGAAGAAAGTAATAGAAATAAAGCTCACAACCTTACGGCGATGAACACAAATTTTGTATTATACAAATCCTGACAAAGATCTGTTTGAATAAAGAATTATCTTGAGTTTGTGTTAGTTAATGAACAAGGTCAGGTTCTGTTTACCCAGGAGTCTGTGGCAGACACAACGATGTCACAGTATTAAATCCTAATGGTCTACTATTATAAAGGTCCCGTCAAAGTTTCGGGACGTGTAGAGAATACATAATTTAGTGAGATAGTGAGCACACTCGCTGAATATTAAAGTACCGTCCTCGTAAACTAAACTTGATGTACGGTGGCATTTTTGTTCACTGTTATAGATTAGAGTATTTAATATAAAGAGCGAATGTATTAAATGTATTGTTATAATTTGTTTCATATTGTATTGTTATAATTATGTTTTATAGAATTACCAAATTCGATAAAACATAAGTTCAAATCAAATCCAAATTAATTTGTTTCAAGTAGGCTTCGTTTCCAAGCACTTTTGAAACGTCAAGGTTGTTTGTAAAGACTACAACCGGTTCGCAAGGCAGAATTTGTTGAGAAGAGCCGGCAAAAACTCGACAGTTGTTTTTATTCAAATTTAATTTCCAAGATATGTAAGCTGTTACAGAAGAAAGTTACCCTTTCAATATTAAACGCAGTAAAAACAGAGTGCAATTAGGAATTAAAATTAGTACAGAATCATTTTTGTTTGTTAGGAATAAGAAACACGTTATTTGTAATCGCACTCCTCCGATACGGCTCATCTAAGTAATTAATTGTTTTGTGTATGTTTGGCAGGTAAAATATATTTCACCCTACCCCCACCCCTATATTTATTAATCGTATTTAAGATTTTAGTATTTTTGTATATAAGAACAAAGCTTATATTTATGGCTGGACAACATTTGCGGGGTCAAATAGTAATTCTATAAAAAAAAATATACGGAACTCAGTCCAACTAGAAACCGAACTCCAAATGGAAACGATAAACGCTGTAAGCATAATAAAGATGTTTAAAATATTACTTTGTAAAATAATCGAGGAAATTCGAATTTCAATCCCGAAATTCCATTCGCAAATACCTAAAACAAACAGAGAGTGAAAGGCTTGGTATTTTAAAATTCTCTCCAATTTCCAAAAAAAAATATTTCAGTAACGATACGAGTATATTGTGACACGGCCGCGCTAATGGATGAAATGATGAAAAAAGTGAAAACGGTGAAACACACGAGAGAACCGGTACACATTTTGAAAGAAAAAGCATTTTTAGCGAGGCAATTCAGCGTTTTACATAAGTATCTACTTATATAATATTAATTCAACTTTGAAAGATCTGATGAGAACAAATCAGGACAGAAAACCTTAGCTATAGTTTGATGGTAAATTTAAACAAATAATGAAAAATACAGTAACAAACATAATGTTACAATATTGTTTCGTAACCATAGGAAACCATAGGAAAATTAATTTGTCTAAAATAGTATAAACCTCGACCGCATTTCAGTCAAATATTATGAAAGGAATACGATAAAAGTGCGTTAAAGCACGAAGTGTATCAACTAATTAATATAAGTTCATTTAATTATGAGCATCAGAAGAAACTTCATCTTCTTGTACTTAGTGGCGACTGGCAGCCTCCCTCCAGTATCGTTAGCAGTTCCGACCATTACACGCCACAACATCAAACGTAATGAGGTGATCTCGCCGAGCAATTAACGTAACGCGCCTTCTCTGTCATAATGTGACGCATAACTGTTAATGGTTATGACAATTTTGACATTTGCACACTCAATAATCCTTCGGGGAAGTATCTTGTTATGGGACTGCGTTGAATCGCCGGTCTAGTAGTTATTTTTAATCACCTGCTAAATAACTGCTTTCTACTATGCTTAACTAGTTTGACGAGCATTAAGAGGTCTTTTTAATTAATATTTTCCCTGATGTAAGCTGGGGAAACATGCTTTCAAGAAGCAGACATCGAAAAAATTAAAAGTTTAATAACTTTTTTTTTCGTTTGAGAAAGAATACAATAAGGATCTCAAGCTAATTTATCCCAATAACTATACAAATTATACCCACGTAATATTCTTGCCATCACGGAATGGTGGCAAGAACACTGGCTGCATTTCCGCGCTGGACAGAAATGATTCGGTGAATTTTTTTAGCACTGCGGCTTAATGGCCCAAGGGTCTCCACGCCAAAAGTTACAAATATGTAACTCTCAGTCAGAGGGGCATACTTGAGCCACTTACCAGTTTCAGCTTGTTCTGCTGAGGCTCCCAGACTTGATTCTGTGTGATAACTGATGGCATGAGGCTATTAAATCGATAAGCAGCAAATCTTTGCTGGTACTGGTAAGATAGTACTAGCCGCGGTATAATCCTAACACCAGATCTGACCTGAAGTAGTTTAATACTTAAATAAAAAATGTAAGGTTAATCTGAAATCGGGAATTGAGTCCAGGATTTCTCAATTGGAAAGCAAGCCATACGCCAGCACGAAAAATAGTTCGATTAAATATCAGCAAGTAGCTTTTATTAACTTTCAACATTCGCCCCACACCAATCAATAAAAATAAAATGTTTTGTTAAAAATATCAACAAAAATGCAACCCTGAAGTGACGCACGCACGATTTGATTTGTGAAAATGTGCTGATTTGCGAGTCAGGCGTACGGACGAGATATTTACTGCTGCGGCTTTGTCGATAGCGCGGCGTGAAGTAAACCCGCAAGCTTTCATAACTGCCTTTATCCCGAGCCGCTAATGTAGCGAGAGAATTTATATCCTACACCCTTTTTATTTCCGAGTACCTTAAATCTTACTTCTTCGAACATTGGAATAGATATTGCTATTGAAAATGTAGGATTCACTAGTCCATTTTGTTTTTTCAAAGACAAGATAACGTTGGTTACGACGTAGACATATAATATGTACGAGCTACATACAGATAGATAGAAATCATTAGGTAGCTCAAAATGAAACTACTTAGAGCCTGTAAAATACGAGACATAACGAGTCAATATTATGTTTAAGATTCGTATATTTTTTTCAGGCACAACGATGGTCCGCGTTATGAGTACAATATTAGAATTTGGAAATTAAAAGTAACCAGCTATTGTAAAATATATTTGTTGACTACGATTGCCCCTCTTTTGACATGCATGAGTTTTAAGCAAAATACATGTTTAATGTCATTTCAACAGTCCTGCAACGATACCCTATCTGGGGGCACGGTAGTGCCCCCGCAAGTCGAGCAAATACAGTTATACACACAATGTAACTACACACAAAATATCCAATTTATATCTACAAAGTACTTAATGCTGTTTCACGAAGTAGACTTTGATCATATTCGATAATTATTTTTATAGTATTTTGGGGTATGCAGTCTATAGATTTATTTTATAACAGATCAATTTGTATAAATTGCTACATACAAAATCCCTTTGATTGGGAAGATTTCGATTTAAATATAAAACGAAGGCTCTATGGAGGAAAATTTGCCATCTTCAATATTTAATTTCTACGAGAGGTACTTCGCTCCAGTCCGAATGGCGTTTGTTTTTCCCGTTTCCGTGAAGAATCGTTCATTATTCAACAATCAGTTTTCAATAATCTACATTATCAAACTTTCTCAGCCGAATTAAAAAGGAAGCTCGACGTATTCTCAGCCGATGATGAATCCAGCCAGCCAGCCAATCTGAAATCTGACGCGTTTACTTGGAAATAATAGGTGGGTAAAAGTATTCCAGCAGTATCCCACAGTAATTGGCATATGTATATCATATGTATCATATGCATATGTGATGATAACCTAACCTAACCTATGGTGCAACGTGCTTGACTAGAAGATGCCTATAATTTTGGTTTAGGCAAATAAATAGTTGAAAACCAGATTAGTGACATACAAAAAGACATAAATTGACCCCAGCTGGAAATCCAAGTAACTAAGGCACAAATAAATCTAAATGTACCTACAGTTGAAATAATTCTCATAATAAGTTCGCGTAACTTATATAATAATTTCTCCTTACAAGTTCGCGGGCGGGCGCCTAGCCGCCTCCCACGCTACGGGAACTACAAAAACGAATAAGCATATTCAAGCCGAAATGAAAAATAAATTCAACCATTTATAAACGTTACTGGACGTGTCCAAAGAATGGGAAAAGTTTATAATGCCCAGGTTAACGATTTCCTTAAGAGCCATTTCTAGACTTCTCAAATATGGAACATAATAAGAACTTCAATCAGTATTGATGCTCTAAATTTATCTGCTTTTAAAATCAGTATTATTCGAACAACTGTATCAGTAATTGCCTAAGTAACTAATTCAGTGTATGAGTTATAGAAAACGAGAAGACGCCTGCAAGGGTTAGTTTTTTGCAATAAAACACTAATTTGGGTTTTTGTGTTATGAAAATATTCCATTGTAACAAGTAAACTTACAATATCGGGAAAATAAAAGCAATCTAGCAGATGGCCAATTTGATAGCAACTGGAAAACCGTCGTACAAAATTGCCCTGTATCTATATATCTGAGACGTACATGGGTGTCAAATCTTATAATTACGCCTGTAAAAAATCGACAACCATTGCGTATATAAAAATATTAAGTAATTATGAGAATGAACATCTTTAAACCTTAACCTGAAATATGTAACAGAAATAAAACAATACACATAACGGTACTTTCCTTAACGACCTCCGTCACAAAAATGTTCACTGTAACTAAATACTAAATCTGTTTGATAATTAATTAATTCAAAAACCTACAACATTAATAGATTGAAATATAGACAATATACGGAATAAATATCACACTTATATTATAAAACCGAAAGTTTCTGTGTGTATCGGAATGGAGATAGATGATATCCAGAGGTTATACTCTGGATAATCTATCTTCATTGCAGGCTACTTTCTATTCCGGAAAAATCAATGGTTCCTGTGGGATTTGTGAAACAGAATATCACGTGAACGATGTTGCCCGTGCCCTAATACGAGAACGAGTATGCTGTATGTCTGTAATTCAGTTAATTTATATGCAGACTTTAATCCAAATTCATTTATCTGTTTCCGAGTAGGTAATTGTGTCTTTTGCACCCATCTCAATTAGTTATTAGTTTTAAGAAGTTTTTATCCCGGGCAGCCGGGCATAATAAACACTGTTCATCTAGTGGACTCGGTCCACAGCATACCATTCGCTGAGGGGTAAAGAAAACACTGCATATAATAAGCACAGAGGTAAGGAATAAAAGCGTCCGGTTTCCGCGATGAAAATTTTGCGGTTTTAATATCACGAAATGCACTTTTCACAATATATTGTTTGTACAAGGAAAATGCAAAAGCAAGGCTTCCTCGTTGTTGGCGTTGTAGATCCTTATAGTCTACCGTTATTATTTGTATCATAGGTATATAATTACCTCTAATCGATTTTAGTAGGTGAGGTTGACGATTCGACTCCTGGGTCAGGTCAATAAAAAAGTTATACGGTTTTTCAGCCAGGAGATGAAAAGTTAGCAGTTTTTCAAACCTCCATGCCTCGATGTGCACGTAAAGCCATAGGTCCTGTGACTAATCTCTTTCCGGTCATATCGATGTGCCATTCATGACTACAATAGTGACACACTTGTATGAGCACACACTTGTGCACTATAATTTTCTCTTACAAATATGCATTTACCAAGATCAGATTAGCCACCGTGACCAAAATTTGTTTGTGATGAGAACCACAAACAAAGACCCTTAGTGTGAATAATGAATTTAGTTGTCGGTTTTTGAGCAGAATAGCAAAATAAATTAACTATTCAATGCCTAACTTTCGCCAAATTTATTGTTAACAAAAATTAATAAATTGCTATTCTATTAATTTTATGTGATGACAATATTAGTTAGTCCATAACTTCAGCTAGACTAAAATAAAATTTGTTGAAATAAAAAAAAATGTGTGTACTCGGTTTGTATAACGTACTGTACATACGAAATTAGTATACACTAACTAACCAAACCAATAAAATATTGCTGCGAAATGATTTTGCGCTACAATATTTTGGGAGGATTAAAGAATGTATGGACACGATGACATAAATATCGTAAAACAGAAGTTATTTGCTTTAGTTAACATTTTAATAAAGCTGTATTTATTTGATACAAACAAACTAACATTGAAATTTAAAACTGGGTGGTAGGTAAAACTCACGGTTCAATTATATTTTACGTTCACACATTTTGTACATATTTTGTGATCGGTATTTTCATTTCATGATTTCGTAAAATAAAAAAGGAGTCCTTTTTAAAATAAATATTATTTTTGAACCGACTGAATTATGTTGAAGTATTGCGCGCTCTATGAAATGCTTTCTCTATTACTTCAATAAAATAAACGCAAAAACCTTGGTAAAAAATAGTACAAACAACAGACAAAGATATTTTTTGTACAGAGCATTATAAATAATAATTAGTAAAATTCTCTAAGATTTGCAACCATAGCTCCACTTTGCAGAATAAAAGTCTTTATTATATCGTCTAAACTAAAGGGGTTTAGAAACTTATAGCCACCATGATACTCCAATGCGGAAAAGAAAAAAGAAAGAATATCCAACAATCTTATTTTTAACCGACTTCAAAAAGGAGGAGGTTATCAATTCGTCGTAATTTTTTTTTTATGTATGTTCACCGATTACTCAAGACGTCTGAACCGATTTGAAAAATCCTTTTTTATTTAAAAGGGTATGCTTTCAATTTGGTCCCATAGTAATCATGTCAGGATCTGATGATGGAATCCTGAAGAAATCGAGGGGCAGGGACTTTCGGAAAGTGGCAACTAACAATTCCATGAGGGTCTTGTGTCGATCTGATGATGGAGCCGTAGCTCAGGTGAGGGAACTCCTCATGGATTTACAGCAGTTACCTTGTGTTTGGACTTAATTAATGTGTCTCGATGAGAACTTTATATCTAGAATAGTTGTGACTGCCATCAAAGATCAGGTGATGGAGACGAGGGACATTTAAGAGAACTCCTCAACGGTTTACAGTAGCAAACTTTAAAAGCGAAAAATAATATCGTACTATGTGCTACCTTCTTATCAGTTTGAAGGCGGGAACAAGTTAAGTTAGTGCTGTGTTAATTAAACCTATCGTACCGTATCTAAAAGAACTGACTGTAAATCCAGTTAAAATATTTATGTTATAAACGGCTTGAATTAATACATCACTAACTTGGTACCGCCTTCAAACTGATCAGAAAGTGGCACATAGTATGATGTTATTTTTCGCTGTTTAATTTAGTAGAAAGTAGTTGTGATTTTGAAGTATATTGCATTTTTTATAGCCCAACTCAATAAGTTTAACCTCCGAAGTTCAAAACCAGAGGATATTATCGATGAACGGTCAGAAAAACAAAGCAGATATTTATTGCGAATTGATAGAATCCGCGGATTATTTTGGATGTTAATTGTAAACTACATTCAAATCTTTGCAGGTGTCTGAATCATTGTTTCATTTGGCAGCCTATGTGGTACCTATGTGGATACAATAAGCTCTGCATACTGGTGGCAATATCCGACGGATAATAATTCCCGACAATTTGAATATTGTGGCAATAAACAAGCCGGCTAGCGCTGTTGCTGGAATACCGAACGGCTGAGCAACACTTTCATAAGCGGGATTTACCGTACATAATGTTGTAACTGCGCCAAGTTGCGCCAAACTGCGCCGGCTGCACTGCACCTCGATAACTTACGCCGAGTTACATGTCGGCCCACTTTCGCCTGCAGGCTGTCTGTAGGCTGTACGGGACACGACGTCGTGTGACCGACTTTGGAACTGCTGAACTACTTCGAACTTCGCAAACACTAAGGTGGGTTTAGCGCTAACTCTAGTCAACTTTTTTGTCTTAGACTTCAAAATCTCGTGTCACAGTGGTTGTCATACTCCTCCGAAACAGCTTGGCCGATTTTGAGGGTGATAGTCGGTAGGTCTGAGAATGAGTTGTTATCTATTTTTCATATCCCTGAACTAAGTGAATTACAACACAATTCGGTATCTAACGATAGAATAAGTGTTACTGGTATGAGAACTGATGGACACCTACACACCGGGAAATATTCGAGACACTCATGTTAAACGCACAAAAATATCGGACTATGGAATCGGACCCATGAGTGTCCAAGTCCATGTATACTAAAGCCGATGTATTTCGTAGCGTACGTACGAGTATCTTTTATTAAATATTATCGAATGAATTTGGTAATTTCTAGAAACGACCGAATTCAATTGAAAATTCGTTTCTTTTTTTCTCTAGGATCTCGGATTATAGTAACGGTTAATTGGTTGCAATTCTTCTTGTACACAGTTTCCTACCAGTCAAAATTGCCATTTAACCTTTTCTTACTCGAAACGAGCAATGGTTGCAATTCCTACGCGCAAGATACTTCAAAAAACAATGAGAGCGAAGCCGTTAGCAAAAGCTAGTTTGGGTTTGTTTTTAGGTAAACATATTATTTATCAAAACTTTACATACTGTAAGAAAATTACAACTATTATAATTGAATATTTCACGCCAGCGCAACCCTCGCGAGCGCGCGCTAACGAGATTGTGATATATTGAGGACTGACTCCTGCGGGACTTAATATTAATCTACCTACCCGCAAAATTGTTCATACTAATTCAGTAGTCAAAATTATTCAATATTGAATAATTATCAGCCTTTTTAGACCAGGTCAGAACCAGATATTCCTTATAATGGTAGAAGGGTTTTAAACACATCACGCTACTTCAATGCGGGTTGACGGGCTTTGTAAATATTAAATGTTTCTCAATAAGGAACGTTTTAAAAATTCGAAAATATATAAAAATACACCAGTTCTAATTCAACTAATTTACATTGTATAAGTACTTACCTAATAATGCATTAAGAGGCTCTTTAGAGTGACTAGTCTTCCAAAACTTTCCACCAGTCTATTTAAATACGGTATTAACCTAAAAAATGGTTCAAATAATTTTCTGTTGAAGATTTATTTTCCAAAAGGAGTAGGTACAGTAAATACCTATATATAGCATCTAATACATAAACTAACTAAGAAAACAAACAAGTACTTTTACTGAGAACGTCGAAATTCAAGTCATCGTAATTAGTAGTAATTCCTGGAAGTATGTAGAACATTTTGTCTAATAATGGCTCAAGGTAACATTAAAATCCATAATCCACATTAAATTTCAAAATGCTACACAGAACACGAGTGGAAATACACCAATATAATCGCTCAGCTTCAGAATTATCCGAACATTACGCTCTTCCGTAAATCGCGTTCTGGGCAGTGATGGCAATGTTGAAGCACTTCCCAGCCCGGGCTCGGCGTAAAACTTTTACAGCTAATAAAGCCAGCACTCGGAGCCAGCCTCTACTCGCCACTACACCTGCGGGGATTCGCGATATAAACTGAATTGTCATACCTTTACGGCGAATAAACTTTATCGTTCAATAAGCTAGCCCGTGTCGCGGTATAAAATCTGTACTATAAGGCTTAATACAATTTTCTATACGCAGTTGGGATTCAATGTAGAATCCTGCTGTATTACTGATCTCTAGTGTTGAGATGTTAGGCAAAAATGTCATGTATATATTTAGTTTAATTAAATTACACTAACGGTCCCTCGACTTCGTTCGCGTGGAAAACTCTTACCGTTCGTAATTTAAAGACCAAAATTATTTTATACATACATTTCTCGCTTATTCGTCCCCCTGACACTTTAAAATAAGCCTATGACATTCCTCGATTGAGTCTGGTCTGTCTATCATTTACATAAGAATATTTTTTACAGTCCATCGGGTAATTCCAGAGATTAACGCTTTTAAACAAATATAATTATTAATAAACAAATATACAAACATTTCCTTAAAATCGCTATTGATTATATCCAGTGCAGAAAAGACATCCTTTCCCGAAAAAAAATAGAAGGATTTCGTACACTGCCTCAATGCAAATTGGAAAGTTTGACACAAACTATCACTGAGATCCACTGGAAATATCTTGGAAAGAAGAAACACCCTGAGATGCATAGACGGCGTAGCAACTGCACGTTTATACAAGTAAAGAGGATTTCATTCTACAGCGAGCTGAGAAATTGTAGCAATTCCCTCAATCGGTGCTAGCCATGCAGTCAGATATAGGAAGGTACTATAGTACGCGCGTTAACAACTGAGTCTTAGGGCCATAAATCATTTCTCTATATCTATCTCGCTTGCACTTATGGGTCTTATGGAGCCGTCTAGTGAAGGGTGTAACAATGAAAGACATATTATCGATAAGTAAAGTTTATTATCGTATCTTGTTCACAAAATTAAAAAAATTAACAATATTTGATTTAATATAATACATATTTCATATTATATAATTATTAACTAAATAAAATTAATCTTCATCTGAGTCTTCATCATCAGAATCTTCGTCTTCTGCCAAATTTATTATAAGCGGCGCGTGATCTCTAATTAGAGCTTTTTGTAAATCTTTGTTTTGAAGTTCTTCGGCATGCCTAACACATTTGGCATAAAAATACACATAAAAAAATACGCAATGCAATTACATTAGAAACCGACCAATCAGAATCGTCCAAATCATTATTGACTCATCATTAGCACGTGCGCAGGTAGCCGTTTATCGATAATTAGGGTGCGCAGGTAGGCGCGCTGCACATTCCTATCTTTTTTGACTTTTATGACCGGACGACTCAGATGATAACGCGCATACTATAGTTGTTGATCGCTGCAAAAATTGGAAACTTTATAGAAAATTCGTGCTCTAAAAATTTTCCTTTTTAACAAAACTGCTGAATTTTCAATATAACTTTACTATTTAGAGTTTAGTTCGGTTACCGTTTATGAAAATCTGGGCAAAGCAAAACTATGGTCATTGAGTTTTTTATTCTTCTGCGAAATCTGATAGCCGTTACAAATCCAAGTTTCCAATTCGTATTAAAACTTATTTTTAGATGACTTTGAAAAAAAATATTTCTGAAGATATTAGTTTTCATCTTAATATTCGTCTAAATTTGTGTAATGAAAGACAAAAATGATCAATCTTCCATTATGAAAAAAAGACGTTTCAAAAGGCAAATTTATATTAACGGCGGATTTTAATAACGGATTCATTTGAGAGCCGTCTGATGTTTTATTAAGTAGGTAAATTTTTCTTCTTGATTGTCTGCGTCAAATTCAAGCTTCAAAAGCTCCACGCGGTCAAGGGGGTCGGATTTAACGCAGAGAGGTCATGGGTTCGATTCGAACCCCTGCTGATTGTAAAACGGGCGGGAATCAAACACATAACTTCTCGGTGTTGACTTTGAAAAGTTGGCATATCAAGCCAAAAGCGTTCGGCAGTTTGTGGCTTATGAGATGAGAAAAAATAATAAATTAATAAAGACTTGAAACTTTTGACGCCAGTGATAGTTAGAACACGTCTTTCGTCACGGGGGCGTGCATAATCCAAATAAATATCTCCATCGAAAGAAAATTTAGCTACACACTATTTAATTTTACTGAGAAACTTAGTAGAAGTCATTAAGGCGTGCAAATACTAATTTATAAAACAAATTAACTTTTACATTTATAATATTAAATAGGACACCTAGGACTTAGTCTCAACGTTTAACATTCTGTGCGAACACACTCTGTGTGTCTTGTATACTAACATTTCTTATTTCCAAAACTACCATTTTTGCGAAAAACTACTCGACCGATTTTAAAATCACGAGTGGAATGACGTGGTCAGCTGGTTAGCAATATTATATTAATTCACCGTACACCCTTAACTTTTTATGTATTCAGCAAAAAGTGCTCGAGATATTGAATCCGGCAAAGGATCCACTCGTGCATTGAATGGTATTCTCTATTGAAGTACAGCTCATTACAGATAACAACTTCTGCTTCGTTCAGGCACTATTGAACTCATTATTTCCGACAATTATTATCATTATATTGTGTAAGCGAGACTTTTCTAGTATTACTAAATGTTTTGTGAATGGAAATTTCTAAGGCAAAGTTTCCATTATTGTAATCGGGCAGATAGACATAATAAATTAATAATTTCAAAACAAACATTTCAGTGAAGCAAAAATGAGTGAAGTAAACAGAGAATGAGTAGGACTTTTTGGCTACCATAAAATCATCACCACATTTTTCTGCTCTATGACATTTATATATGACAAATTAAAATGTAAAAAATCGAAACAAACAAACAAATGGAACTAAAACTTTGTGTAATATGATTCTTGGAATTACTGTTCAGGCATACACGTTACCGTTTTAAGCGTCATTGAATTGGTAAATTGGGGAGAAAGGTATGAAATGAAATGGATCAGAAATAGCAATTTTACGTACTGAGATTATATACTTGGATATAACGTTACTTGTAAAATAGCTAAGTGATATTTTAAGGAATATAACCTATAACTATTCTTCATATACCTATAATGAAACTCATAACCATTTCGGCTTTGTACCGTGAATCTATAGAGACTACAAATGTTAGCATTCTTCAGAAACTAGCAGTTGTTAAACACCATAAACGTGAGACGTTGGTTAAGAACAAAAATTCAGATTAGATTCAGTGTTCAAATTAGACATTCGAACTGTACAAAATCTGTCGGTTCTCTTGCATAATAACAAGGCAACACTGCCAAACGAAATAGCCTTTGTCAGTTTAGCAAGTTAGTGATAGCGCCTTAATCCGTGAACTGCAAACACACATCATAGCAACTTGTAAGTTCATAAGCACTTTACATCTTGTTTACGCAATAAACGCTCTTCAAACTTCAGCTAACAGCTGTTACCGCGCCTCTCGCTTAAGACCCTTTCCTCTAGTTCAAAGTGTCTAGTTTTATCAAAATCAATTAACAACTTCTTCTTCGATGGGATAAGGATTAGAATATAAATTATATTAACGGTATTTATTATACATCTATACTAATGTTATAAAGCTGGAGAGTTTGTTTGTATGCTTGAACGCACTAATCTCAGGAACTACTTTAGCCCATTTATCGAGGAAGGCTATAAACTATACTTTATATCCGTAAGCTTACGGGAACGGACCGCGAAACCGCGCGGCGTCAGCTAGTTCACTATCATCAGCATATTATAAAGGAAAAGTACAAGGCCAGGAAGCAACAATTGACATTGCAAATACAAATAGGACATAACATCATAACGAAAGTTAACAAATACAAATGTTGGGTCGTAGCTAATAGTTTCTCTGAAGGGCGACACTGACGTCCGGATCCGCGAAGAGATTGCTCGTGCATCTTTTATGAAGATGAAGAAAGTTCTCTGACCGTCAACTTTCTCTAAAACTCCGTACCAAACTCCAGCAGTGTTATTTATGTGTATAGGCCGTGTTATTAGGCTGCCTGTCCACCAAAGCGGAGCGAGTGAGTGTAGCGGATAAACGGACTAATGCGAAGCGGAGCGTACTGTGTCTGTCCACCGGAGAGGAGCGAGGCTGCGGAGCGAAGTGAGAGTGTAATGCGGAGCCGAGTTGCAGACGTGATTCCCCGCTCCGTTTCTCTGCTCCGCTTACCGGTTATAAATGATTTTTTAAACTAGCTCGCAAGTCCCTGTCCACTTAAGAGGTGCGGAGATTTTGTGCAGTCCTATTGGTTAACAATTCTCCGTTTCTCGGCTCCGCTGCCTCGCTCTGCTTAGGTGAACTGGCAGCCTTATGGATGTGAAGCATCGACCATAGTTTATAAAGATCGAAATTTTTGTCATGTGGATATACCGTAAAAGCGAATGCAGAAGAAAAAAATAAATCCATCAATATGAAATGGGCTGACTTCCTAAGCTTGTGATTCAATTATTATATTATACTTTGCACTCGCTACGAGAACGATCTTTACTCGCTTGTTGAACTAATGTGTAAATAAGTGAGCTATCAAAATAAAATGAAAATTTTGAAATGGTTTCCACGATAACATTGATAAGAAATTGGATATCAAAGGAATGTGCTTGAAATATCGGGTATTTTAGGAAAATATGATAGAGCTGCGATATCAAAGATAGTTTTTTTTACAAATAGGAAAACGTTTAAAGCAAATATTGATTTATGACAGCAATTTGTGCCGGTGAGCCGACGCGACGGGCCGATCGTGTTGGTTTAATTGGTTTAGTTTTGTTTGCGCCGTCGGACGCGGGCGGGCGGCGCACGCTGCAAACAAAAAAGCTTTTTATATAAATAGTTGATGGAAACTCGGTCTACCTGATGTGAAAAGGGAAAACCTATGAAAGAGTCTCCCAAGGCATACGCGGAACACGGCCTAGACTACCCTGCTGTGCCTTATAAGATATTAAGTAGGTACAGCAGCGCAATATAGGGCATACCTACTTGTAAGCATTCCACTACCTACATTGTGACAAACAATGCTTTTTTGTGGCAACATTAACCATGGAGCTTGTGCTTCCCTGGACGAGCTCGATCTCTAATTGAAATATAACATCAATATTTTGTTAATTCAGCTTCTTATTTCGATACCTACATCTTGTTTCCGTTTTATAATTTAGGTATTATCAACAAAGTCAGGTTTAATTTTATTAAGTTTATTTTAGATTTTTTCTAGTAATGTAGAAATTGATAATATAGTTTCATTAATTTCTATATCCATAAAAACATCTAATATAGAGAGTCCGTGGTTCTTAAAGCAGTTTTTATAATCATGCATTTTCTATTATCAAAGATTGACTTTTAAACTAGGTACTACTTAATTTAGATAATGTTGGAAATAGTAGTCAGGTAATGACGACGCTAGGTGGCGCGACTTGTTTCCGAAAAGAGTAGGAGGTTAGAGAGGGGTAGCCATCAGGTGGAAACGACTGGCGAAATAAGGCGCTCGCCGTATGGTCTAGATGATAATCTTTCATGGGTGTTTTGAGATAGACGGGGAGAGTGGCTTGAGAAGAATAGGGGAGTGTTAACTTGTGTGAGTTAACTTTTAAGGGATCCCTTAACCCTACTTACAATGATAGGGTATTATTTTGGTTACAGTTTGTTTTGTTAATTAAGTTGTCTTGACAAATATTGTGTATCTTAACCTTTGTTCGACATTGGTTTTCTTATTTTTGTAATCCACTTCTGAGTCTGCGAAAAATGTGTTATCTACTAGTTTAATAAAAAAAAATAGTATTTAATATAAATAGTCACAACGTTCAGCGTACAACCAGCTCGGTGTGAACGTTACAATATTGGCCGTGATAAAATCAACTCTTAGAATTCTATAAAATTGTCGACGCAGTTCAATAGAGCGACAAACAAAACGGCTGTGTTCTATTGAGAGAAACGAAGTCCATTGTTTAAGATAGAACTAAAAGCTCTCTTAGCACTGTGGAGCGCTCTTCATGCACAAAAGAGGACTTCACGCGAACAAAGTCGAGGGCTTTTGCTCGCTATTGAGTGTTTCTATCGTAAAGATTGTTGTAGTGCGAGTGTTAGTTCATTGTGTAGTAATACGTCCAATTTCTTGAAGTGGAACTGGCGTTCAATTAAAACATTTGCCAGAATTGGATATGCAATTTTGAAGGCTTTTGTTTCAAAGGGTCTTTCGAGGCGCTGTGCTTATGATATAGATGGTCAATTGTTTTTTTTTTAGGTTTATAATTTTAATAATTAGTATTAATACAGGGACAATAATTGCTTTATCAATTTTATAATATAAGTAGCAAAGACGGTAATTGAAGTTTTAAATTTTGTATTTTTAAGGACGCTTTAGACGAGAATTTAGAAAGGACGGATAAGTTATTCCTCATAAATAATAACTATATAACGATTTTTTGTGTTAATCAGTTTAAACCTCTGCATTCTTCTGAGATTCAGATGTTATATAAACATAGATCTTGAAATACCTATAAGAAATACTATTTACTTTTTTGAGCATCGGACGAAGGATGATGTCCTAATTTGTTAGAAGGGTATTAAAAATATTAGGAGCACGTATCCGCGGAATAGCTGCGGCTCAAAATACGAACCCTCGTTACCGCGGGCTGCGCTGGGAGGCGATCCATCAATGTTGCGTCGGCGAGAGATACTTGGCACTGACTAATACAGTGGACGTAAATCACCTTCTTATTATAACGAATCTTTGGATATAGCCTGCGATAGCCTGACTTACCTCATTTTATGAAGGCTAGATGTTACCATAGCATAGGTAAGTACGGTACAGAATATTCCAATTATGGAATATTGTATGGCCCTTCTTGCTCAAAAAGTTCGCTGGTGTACCAAAGCGGTGAAGTAATATTTGAAGCTGTATTATTTTTAATGTATTATTTCGTTAACAACCAACAAGCTTAACAAACAAGAAAACGAACAAACAAACCAATCATAGGTCTTCAATAAAAGTCGCAAGACTCGGGCTAGTAGGTAAGTATAGTACTTACCTATGGTATGAGCAAAGGCTGACCTTCATAAAATGAAGTACCTACGAGTATGTCTGACTATCACAGGCTTACAGTCCAGTCTATCAATAACGACTATGATGAATGAAACCTTATTTCCAGAGATTATGTTTCTAGAATAAAAATAAATGATTTAACTTCAAAGTCAATTTGCATCGAATGGAAAAAGTAATTGAATGATGGAGTGGAAGCGGACCATGAAGCCGGTAGCTGAGTTGTGTGCGTCGAGCCTAGTATTTGAATAGTGGCCGTTCAAAGTAATTACTTTAGCCTTTGAAATACTTGTATTGCATAAGACCGAAGGACTTTACTCCACTTCACTACTGAACTTCATAGAGCAAAAAACTAAAGCTAACTAAAACTAAAGTATCTTAATTGGATCCCCCTTTTTAATTTTTTTAATTTTATTATTCTTTACAATTATTGCCCTTGACTGCAATCTCATCTGATGGTAAGTTATGAAGCTGTTTTGTTGTGTTTTTCATAAATAAAATCCTTTTATTTCTTATTAACTTTTTATTAATATCACACTAATAATAATTAATATCACTTGGAACGCTGTGCACCGCGCAAACCGTCGGGCAAGAGAGAGCGATGCTTGTCATTGTCAATGGTGACAAGATGACACAATGACAGTTGACAATGTCAGCTGTCATTGTGTTCCGATTCACTATTACAGAAGCAATCTAAGATGGAAGCGATCTAATTAGTTAGGCGAAGGATGAAAATCCGATTTCTACACGAAATCGTACCGAAACACAAAATCGCTCGGCGGTAGGTACATCTTTGCCGATAGGGTGCTGACTAGCCACGACCGAAGCCTGCCACAAACCAGACCTGGACTAAATTGGAAAACCTGAATTGGCCCAGCCGGGGATCGAACCCAGAACCTCCGTCTTTTAAATCCACTGCGGATTCGACTGCGGAGGTCGAAGGCTAATCCACGCAAAGCAAAATTTTAAATTAAGCCAACTCAGACAACACAATCCTTCGCTGAGCGTGACACCACACCGAAGCTTGCAGGCACTCTCACAGTTCGGAAACTTGGTGATTAAGCGAAGTAGTCCTAGACGCTGAGTATCAATATTCATTAGCGACGATTCACTTGTATCGGAGTTTCAGTGAACTAGACCCGGATTAAGTGAGACTTGATTACTAATATTAAGATCTCGTGACCCGCCGGGGAGCCTCACAATGTGCGAGTGAGCACTGGTCGTTATGTAGATTAGTTCAGCTCACTTAGTTACGGGTATCCATTCTATAGCAAATCCTCACCTGGAACGAACGATCCTCATCTATCTAAATCATTGATATCAAGATACGAAATTACCACAAAGATTTTTCTGAATTTTCTAAGCCAAATTAATAAAATAAAACACAAATACATTTTGATTCTTAGTTAAGACACAGAAAACATATAGTTAAGAGTAACATAAGTAGGTCAACCTATATCATTTTAATTTAAAGTGTACCTATTCGATTTTTTTTTAATACGATTATCACTAGTATTTCTAAGAAAGATTTAATCAGAAAGGCTATATTAGGAATGGGTACGTGGTACAATATACTCCAGACGCGGGACTCAAACCCATGACGTTTCTATGTTGAGTCCGCCAGCACACCGTGGAGCTATAGTCTAGCAGATTCGCTGATGACACTCCCATGATATGCGGGCGACGGGGGGAAAGACTGCGCAGGTATGAAATTGTGCGAGCGGGGAAGTAAGGTGCATCAGTCGTGGGTTTTTAGGACATCGCTACACACCCCCGGCCACCCCAACCATCGGGAGTGTTATGAACGAATTTGTCAAGATATATATGCATAAGGCTTTTGTTATTATTTTGTATCCAAAAATCTAAGTTTATTAAAGTCAGAGGACAACTTACTAGTGAACTTTAATTTAATTAAAATGTGGTAAAGATGTTGACTCAATGGCCGGCCTAACGGCCAACACTCAATTAAGAGTGGGATGGGTGCTCTGTAAACAATGTAGTTCCAATAGAAACACTTAATAGAATGGCACACTTAAGAAGGTTCTACGTGTGCTAACATTCTTTGGATTTTTGTCCGACTAACGAAGGAGGGAAATATTTTTCGAGCATATGGTTGTGTGTATTCGTTCACTGCTGAGCTCGAGTCTCCTCTCAGAATGAGAGGGGTTAGGCCAACAGTCCACCACGCTGGTCCAATGCGGATTGACAGACTTCACACACGCAGAGAATTAGGAAAATTCTCTGGTGTGCAGGTTTCCTCGCGATGTTTTCCTTCACCGTTTGAGACTCGTGACATTTAATCCGGGAACCGGAGGCAGAGGTCATATCTACTGGGCTATCACGTCCGCTGTGTGTGTGTGTGTGTGTGTGTATAATATTATACTACTTTTTACGGATTCTTTTACAATAATGATGACATTCAATGTATTTCAACTCTTTCATATTACTTTAAGTAGTAGAGACTTATGTCTTTTTAATTTTTACATTATCCTTTCTCTCCGGCAAAATAAAAAAATCGAGAGTGAAGTTACAGACTTCCGTTAGAGTATTTGAACCCAATATTTCATGACCAGTAACACGCTTCGCACCTCTGAACTAACGAGACTTTTTCGCAGTTCCACTAATAGTAGTATCAGTGATTCTTATGATTTAACTCAAAAACTTTTTTCCGATTTTAAAAATTCTTTCACCAACAAAGCGATTAATTTAAAAACATAGGCTATATTTTATTTTATCCCATTGTTTTCATGAGAGCGGGAACTACACGGGTGAAACCGCGGAGTTTTTGCTAGTCAGGAATATTAAGTAAATAACAATTTCCACGAGAAGAAAACAGTCGGTAAGTAGGTAGATACATAATTTCCTCGCGCAGGCAAACGAAGGCTTTGCGGCGCGCGGGGCGCCAAGCGGTGGTTTAAGAAAATAATGCTCACGTAATTGTGTTGGCGGTTGGCTGGGAAATTGGCTCCAGTGAAAGGCCTAGGAAATTACACAGTAATATGCTACTACAATCATTATAGTACAATGTAGAAAATAAGTTAAATAACTGAATATTTCAATTTGTTTACGGCTAGATAGTGTGATTATTAATAATTGAAAGTCTGTTTATCTTTTACATGCAGGTTTGTGAAGTAAACATACAATAAAATTTATAAATATGATGAATGATAGATTTTTGCCTATCATTTCTTATTTTTGTCTGGGACTACAGACAATACTGAGCATAACTTCCAGCAACATATAGGCTGTTTCTTTAAAAACAGATATCGTAAAAGTTATTCGAAAAAAAGCTGGGTTTCACGCAGACTACAAAACTACTTTTTATTTTATTTTTAATTTTAAGTCAGTCAGTACAATTACTTTTATTTATATTTATTTTGTTTAATTGTAATTAACAGCGTTTAAGTACATAATTATTAGAATTCATTAACTTACTCTAAGGGCAGTTTTTATGATTGTGTGAAAACAGCGTTTATTTTCTATGTAGGTAGTTTCCCGCAAATGTTGTAGCTAAATGTACAACAAAGTTGTAACAAGTTGTAATTTTTGGAATTACACTTGTATTGGATTTATTGCTAATTACATCCGGACCTTCTCAGAAGGAGTCCCACAAATGTAAGCGTATCTTTCGGTAATTGGGACATTCTTGGTCCCGGCGCTGGAAGGTGTATGTCTTACGTCGGAATTGGCAATTATTTGGTTCGCATCAAAGAGAAACAAACATCAAAGTTAACGATTACGTGTGTTTATTTTGTTAATTAGCGGTATTGTCCCAGCCAGCAGTATTAGGTTGGTATGTGTATTGAATATTATGAGAAATCTTCTGATATATTTTATTTGCTTTAATTGTTTTGTGTGTAATATACAAGTTAGCACTTTTATCGCGTGAAGGTAGGGTTGATTCCTACAATCTATTTCAATGGAAAGTCTTTACGAGTATGAGCTTTTACAAGCACTTTTAAAACGTCAGTTGACTCTTTGTAAAGATTCTACCACCGGTTCGGAAGGGAGTTTTTGCTGAGAAGAACCGGAAAAAACTCAACAATTGCTCTTTTTTCAAAAAAAACATACAGTATTATAATTTACAAATGATAAACAACATTACAATTTCTTATAGTTTTACTTCCTATGTTAAGGTATGGGACCAAATGGGGACCTTTTAAACAAAAAAATAATTTTCCAAATCGGTTCAGTCGTCTTTGTGTAATCGCTGTAGGTACATACATAAAAAATCATACCAATCAACTTGAGAACCTCCTCCTTTTTAAATTCGGTTAAAAACAGCAACGAATTTAATACAAATATTTTTTATGCTTGAGTGACAAAAATCCGAACATACTTACTAATTTATAACATCACATTATTAGGACATTATTGCACGTTAATGAGATTCTTTCTCAGAGAAAAGTCAAGCAAAGGCAGCATTGTATACGTATAATTTATAGATGGGTATGTTATGCAGGTAACTATTTGATATAAGTACAAATAACTTAAATAAAATGTATTTTTAATTCTAAGCTTATTTAAATCATTAAATTTAAATCATTTTAAAGATAGAAATCTTATTTTTAGATCTAAGCGTTAATTGTTATCATTAATTAGTCTCGTTTGATAGTTATTTAATTTTAATAATTCGTTTAAATTGACAATGTAGACTCATTTCCAACTAATTATCCAAAAGAACGAGAGATTTTGCGAGATGTGCGAGAAGGTATATATGAAATCACCGGCTTTCATGTTTTAATCCTCAGCTTCCACGCTATAATGTGAAACACTTCAAATTGCCTTATTTTATGATAATAATTAGGTAATTATTAATTTACACTGGAATTTTATTAAATTCTGGACTGTGTACTAAAAATGTATGCTAAATTGTATCCTGGAATACCTAAAGCTGAACGAAATTAGCAACTTTCATATAATTTGCCTATTTTAACAGTCTACTGGAGGGTTAGACCTTCTACGTCATAGGAGAGGAAATATGGAACTGAGGCCCACCAGCTATGCTGCTCGAGGCGTGCTGGCGGATTTAAGGTTGCTATGTTGGACTCTTGATGATGATCAGATGCGGGACCGACAGCTAAACGTACTTTTTGAGACACGAGGCTGAAATACCACCAATCTCACACCTCCAGACTGAAAAAAAAATCATAATTTATTGGGAGAACGAAAAGCTTATTATTTAACTGTACAACCTAGGACTCGTAATTCATTAACTTTAAATAAAGCAACATAAGCAAACCACTATCCTAATAAAGAGACTTTTATAGAGTACATAATAGATGCTCCGATGAGTTTCCGACGCCCGTGTTTAAAACTCATCCTTCTTTACGCGCTAACTATTTACAAAGTTTTGAACGTTGAAGATTAAATTTACTGAAGTAGACTGTATACTGCATAGTGTTCAATTGCAGTGAGATCCGAGACGAGATGAGAAGTTTTATATTCGCCTCAAATAGTCGTCGCATCGTTGTTACCTTTGTAAAACAGTTTCTTAATTGTACAGCTTCTTCGCGCAAAGCAATCAAGTTATAAATAAAGCTCGAGTTTTACAAGGAAAATTAAAATAAAAGATACATTTCCATTTTCTTCGGAACATCTTACAAAATGATATTACCTACGGACTTGTAGATAAGGAAGATTAAATTTACTTTTCGTACCAGTCGACGTTATTATGGAAGAGATAAAAATAGACAAAATTTACCGACTTTTCCTTTTACAGTGCTTCTGTTTCGTTTAATATTGCGATTGTTTTACTGTCCTTCTTATTGATGAACTAGATTTGACCAGCAATTCTTTTCTTTGTTTCCTTTTGCTACGTATTTCTAACCGAGTCAACTTAGACTATTTCCGATTCTAGTTCATCATTCAAACGTGGAGCCATTGGGATTATTAGATCTTTCTTAATAAATTTCATGTGGTTCCGTTTCCGTTTTCCATATAACTTACAACATATCACTAGCTGTGTGGGCAAACCTCCGGCTTCCATGCGAATGGATCAGAGGTCCATCAACTGATTAGAGTAGGCAGCCGGGAATTCGTAATACGGCGCTACACCGCGAAACGAAAGCCTTCAAACAATTGGTTAGATAGGCAATGGATACTTACGGTCGAAGTGTCGTGAGTTGACCTGGGTTGGTTGACCCCAGCTGACGGGCGATATGTATGTGTGATGTGTCTCGTGTAGGTCAAGAATTCTGTGTTCTATGTATCCACCCGTCTGCAGGCCATCGCAAGCCAGTTCCAGCACTATGCACTTCAATGTCCAGAATAATTTTATCGTCCATTACCGCGGCAAAAGTTAGTTATCCAAACTCACACGCGCCTAACCTCGTCAAGTAGGCTAGTAGATTTTAATAAAGTCAAGCACTGTTCAAGATCACATATAAAACATCAAAAAGCCCATCAGTTGTGACAAAACAATACGCCATGTTTTATTGTTTCATTTGTTACAATTTGTTTTTATTTTCATATATAATAAAGAATGCAGATTGGTGTATAGTAATTAATTATAATTAGTGCACGTCGACTCCTACAATGGTGTGGTGTAGCGGTGCCGGTGCCGGTGCCGGTGCCGGTGCCGGTGCGCACATTAAAGCGATGACGCGGCTTGATGAGCTATTGTTCGTCCTTTTAAGCAAATTGCTCAAAAATACAACTCGCAGCTTAACGTTTAGGACAGCGACAGTAGAGGTCATTACCTTTTTACTGTAATCAAACATTTATCATCTATAAATAAATATTATAAATGCGAAAGTAAGTCTGTCTGTCGAAACGGCATTACCTTTTCACGGAAAACGGCTGAACCGATCAAGATGAATTTTGATATAACTGTAAATTACATAACATAATAGCTGTAGATACATTAAAGTGGGACTTCAGATAAAAATTAAATAAATATTTCGTTTTTTTTTTATTCATTTCAGTTTTTAGAGAGATTTTCCTTATAAAACACATTTCGAACATAAAGCTCTCGTTCTTTTCTTCACTGAAAATTTTATGTACTTACCTGTAATAGTTTTCTAAATATTTTTATATGAATGTCAATATCCACATCCAGCTATCCTTAATGTCCTTTTATACATGGTTTCTGTCTGAATGTATGTGATATGTTCTATGTCTACAACGAATCTAACTTTTATCTACCTGAAACAAAAACAAAGTTGCGTGTAAATATCTTGAAAATCTACATTTCCTTACTTTTCTATAATATTTTATTTAAGTTAGATCAGGTAAGTATAGAAAACAATAAGAAAATGGAGGGAGGAAAATCAATTCGGCCGAGCGGAAATATGGAATGGACTAGATTTCCATTAAACCGAATGACAAAACAACACAAGGAAATAATTCATGCTAATACTCTACTTGCTATAATGAACGACAAACCATTGTCTGCAACAACTGCACAGATCTTTTATTTAAGATTAATCCTGCTTTTATTTTTCCTCAGCATTGTGGAGCGGTCGGCAAAATAATGTTATATTCTATTGAATTCAATTGTTGTGTGAAACTCTAGAGCAAAGTTGAACTAGTTCATATTCAGCGCTGGACGCTCTACTTAATTTCAATAGCTCTTCAGTTTGCATGTTATTCGAGTTGGAAAACTATTCGCGAGCCAAACTTAAGTCTGCTTAGTGTACGTCTGGGAAGTTTCAGTTTCTTTTCATAGATGCACATAAATATAGGGTGAGATTACGTAGGCTTTAGATTTAGTTATGTGACCTATTTGCAGACTTAACGATGAGTTTCGACCTATATTGAGGACTTTCTATATTTGATACCGCCTAATTAGCAATTAATGAAAAAAAAGCCGTGATAGCCCAGTGGATATGACCCCTGCCTTCAATTCGTAAGGCGAAGTTTCGAATCCGGTCCGGGACATGCACCTTCAACTTTTCAGTTAAGTGCATTTTAAGAAATTAAATATCACCGTTCATATCATTGCAATGAACAACGGTGAAGGAAAAACATCGTGAGGAAACCTGCATACCAGCGTGGTGGACTATTGGCCTAACCCCTCTCATTCTGAGAGGAGACTCGAGCTCAGCAGTGAGCCGAATATGGGTTGATAATGATGAATCAGTTTGAGTTATCTATGTCCATGAATCTACATAAAACATAACCAACCAAGTCTAATAGTTAGTAATTAATTAAAATACTACAAATGTCACTGCATTAATTACGATTCCATTATGGATTCATGTTCCAAAGCAAGCAATTTGGCTATAGCCCGTTGTTCCAACATGGCTGCCGTGAATTAGGACCGTGTTTACTACAATGCCGGCCATTATACAAATTAAGCCGGATTAGATGCAGCTATGAAAACTAAAACAAACGGGCAAAACGATTTATGTAATCATTGTATTAATAACTAAAGTCATGGTATCTAATCAGTATCTTAGTTTGCCGAAAATAATTACACACAATTTTAGGTTACGTAAGGTTAACATTTTATTTAAAGAAAATGGGTTTCATGAAAACTTCTCCAATAGCTACTAAAACACATAATTATAACTTTTACTGTTGATTATAATAATATTTTTAGACCGAGCTGCGTATAGTTAATTCAATGTTATGTAATGTATGTATGTAACGTAGGGTACTCCGCAATTGATATATTTATTATTGAAAGAAATACACAAGGTCACTTCAATTAGCTTTTACCTTCACACAACAACTAATACAAGGGTTGTAAATATTGTAAAAAAGATATTGTAATTTATCTTTTTATCGTATTTTCTAAATAGATTCTGAATCTATAGGTATCTAGTAAAGTCATTAGCAAAACAGGTTCTTGAAAGTGTATGTATAATAAACTAACTTGCAACAAACGATTCTGAATTACAACCTTAGAACCGGCATAATTTACAAATTGTCTTTGAATTTAAACAACTTACTCCTAACAAACAACGGGTAACAAATACAGTGTTTGTTCGTTCAACAAAAGATATATTATTTTCTCCGCATAATATAAAGTGCCCGCATCCCTTTATTGGAGATTAAGAGCGTAAATGAGATAAAGGCTTTCGAGGATTATCTAGACTTTCCCGGGGATGCCGATCGCTCCCACGTGGGAGACGATAACATATTTCTTGCAAAACAAAATATTATATCTCGTGTCGTAAACATTATATGAAGTACTAGCTGCGACACTCGGTTTCTCCCCCGGAGGTAGATATCCTTTCTGAAGGAATATCGGAATAAAAAGTTACTCCTAATAAAATCAGCTGTTTGTGAAAGTTCCATCAAAATTGATTCAGCTTTTTCAGAGATTAGCCGAGATAAAAAAAGTATTTAACTTCTATATAAGTTTTTATTTGTAATAGTATAATAAATAAATAAGAAATTAGAGACAATATATTTTAGTTCTGGTAAATAGAGTTACTAATACCCAGTTAATAAATCAATCCGTTTCTTGTCATTCCCGCGGCTGTACGAGCTCTGATAGAAACGTATTCCGCCCGAAACTAAGTTAAGTAGCAATCACATAACGGTTACGGTGAGGGAATTACTTTTGGAGTGACGTGTAAAGTAAAGAAATAGTGTCGTTTGGGTTTATTTCAGCGTGAAATCGAGTGGCACCCGTCCTCTCACCCTCGTCACGCTACCTCTGACCGCCAAGCCCCGTCACTGTAAGCCGATAGCGCACATATTGATTTTGTACCCAACTCTTCCTGTTCCGGCTCGGATCAAACGGTACACCTTTACAAGAGGCATTATTTGATGCCAGATTATAGATTGCTTTATCAGCAAATACGATACCTTCTACTGATGGGTTCAGCAGTGTTCAATAAACAATTTTTTTTTAGGTCATATAGGATTAACAGGATTACTTGTATTATCTTATACAATTTATCTACGAGTATATCTTTATAACAAACAGTATTGTAATGTTAGCATAATAGTATAATAATTGGTTAGTTTCCAAAGTAATAAAATAATACGGGTAAGAACTTACGAAAGTACTTCGAGCGTAATTTTTCCTTACTATTAATTACTAACTAATGCCCAGGAGTTCGTCTGGAATATCACACATTCCGGGGAATAATTTATTTCTGCAGCTTATAATTGTATTTGTGTCTCTATGCCCAACAAAACCCTTGTAGGTAGTAGTATTGTCATGATCCATCCGCACTACTTTGGCACGTTTAGGATTAAAACCAATAAGATCATAATGTTATTGAAAAAAAAAATTACTTTTATTTTTGATTATATTATGTTCATTGATTACGCGCTGCTCGTGTTATAAAGTTACATTATTAGAGGACTGTATGTCCTTTTTAAAACAAATTTTAAGAAATTAAATATCACGTGTCTCAAACGGTGAAGGAAAACATCGTGAGGAAACCTGCATACCAGAGAATTTCTTAATTCTCTGCGTGTGTGAAGTCTGCCAATCCACATTGGGCCAGCGTGGTAGACTATTGGCCTGACCCCTCTCATTCTGAGAGGAGACTCGAGCTCAGCAGTGAGCCGTATAAGGGTTGATAACGACGTATGTTCTTCTTATCCCAAACAATCATAACACCGGGAAAGTACCTACGTCTCTAAGACGTTGTAAGTCACGTCTCGGGACCCTAGTCAGGTAATCCTTATCAATGTCACACTATCAAGGTTAAGGAAAACTTTAAGAAAACTGTATGTAAAGCTGCATGAGATAAATTCTTAAACAGCAAGAAGCCGTTTTCAACGTAATTCAGCAAGATGAATGAGTTAAAGATATAACCCGTGCGGTAGACGCAATCTTGATCAGAGAGGGTAAGCGCGGGTCAAGTGAGCACTTCTTATGCATGACTAATGTGCCCTATTTGCATACTCAGTGGCTTGATATCGGACTACCGTGACTTTCTTCTCATGGGGTTCTGTTTAATTTTTCTTATATCTCATAATACAAGATTAGAAACTGAATGCCTGTACTATGCATATTTCGTGTTCTATAGTTAGGTATTTGAGCGATAGACCAGAAAATTTAACCAATTTTTCAATTTGTTACCCAATTTTCATGTTTTATTTTGCAGGTAGACGTAACTTGAAGGAAAACGTTTGCTTCATTAGGATTAGAGTAGTCTTTCTTAATCGAATTCTACTCGGGCAAAGTCAATGTCGTCCGCTAGTAATTACTTGTTTGTTGTTTTTTTTAGTTTGCAAAGGTTCAACTCTTATTAGGCTTTAGTCGTAGCTTAGAAAGCCCGCATCATCATAGGAACATACTTTACAATAGAAACTATCATGAAAAACATGTAACTGGGTAGAACTATCAAAGGTTGAAGTTTGTTCAAGAGTAATTGAACAAAGATAACATTGGATGAATTTTAATGCATCAACATCAAAACGTATAAAAATTGAAGTACAACATTTCAGCTATGCGCTTAATATAAACTATTAAAAAAATAAATCACTTGAAACATTATGAAAGCATACACACATCTGGTGCTGAATATTTTCAACTGACCTTATTTTCAATTGCCGTTGGGTCTGCGGGACCCGCTCATGCCTCATTTTACTTTCATTAATTAGCTTTTAATGGATCACTCAATTCCAATCGAGAGTTGGCACTGGCCAATTAGCGATAATAAGCCTTTTTCATTTGATAACGATTTTTATTTTGTTTGCTTGTTTTCTCAGCAAGTTCAGTGTTCCATTAATACCAACTCTTCGATTCGGTGGTCATGCAGAAGATAAATTTGACAGTTTAATGGCCCAATTATAAATAGTATGGTTATAATAAAACTAATGAAAGAGTTGCGATTATAACTTGTAAGTGATCAATTTCCAATTTGGTTTATATAGGAATTCAAACATACTCGCATAAGTTGTTGTTGTTGTGTGCCAATTTGTTGCCCAACAACACGACCAATCAGCCAACAAATTGCTATAATTGAGAATTTCGTTCATAACCCACCTCAGAATTTTATCCAAAAACTTAACCATTTGGCAACAAAACATTAACAGCGTAAATTTGTTTTTGTTGGATCTGGTTAAAATCACGTTAAAAGATTAAATTACATACATAAAACGGAAAATTGTATCTTCTTATTCTTCTATAATAAACGAGCGGACGCCTGCAACTTCGGTCCGCAAAATCGGTGTAAACTTTCAAATTTTTAGCACAAAAATAATGTACTAAACTTGCGAGAGCTTTTACAACTCCATAATCCGGCCCTGTTTCAAAATTCGTTTGTAAGGGACGTCTACCAACTATAAACCACCTATTTGCCAAATTTCAAGTTAGTAAGTTAATTAAACAAATTTGCGAGAGCCTTTGGACCTCTTTAATCCGGTTCTATCGCAAAATCTGTCCGTAACCATAGACTACGTCAATCTGTTTGCGAGATTTCGTGATGACCTTTCGCATTTATATATTAAGGTTATCATGAACAGCACAATAACGACAACACTATACGAGACAACAATATAAATGCAAAAATTACTAACTAATCCTTAATCATTACGTAAACTTGATGGGTTTGTGTCGTTGTTGTATCGTGCATATGGGAAATAAGTTACTTTGAAAAAATAAACAACTGCAAAGTTCTTCCTCCTCATTTCGCTTGCCGGCATTTGAGATCGTAATCAACCTCACTTACCGTCGAATAAAAAAGTAATAAAATTATTTCAAGTTGCAAAGAGATGAAACACAAATCCGTAGACAAAAGCTATTCACAAAATGTAATCAAAATAAATCCTCCGGCCGTATAAACCTTTCCCCATTATTTGGAAATGAACATTTGTGTTTTCTTACGTAGCTATAACAAAGAGAAAGTTTTATAAGGCTTTTAGTTCGTGAGAGTAAAAAGTACAAGTCTATACCTCGGGGATTACACACAAAATAATATATTATCATCCGGGCGCTCCACATATGAAAATAGCTTTCGTAGAACTTTTGCTTGCAATATAAGACACCGCTTGGTGTTTACGTTTCTTAGTGCCAGGTAATCCTCGAGGAGACTATCTTACTACTTTACGTTGTCTCGGCTTACTGTGTTTTTAATCAATTTCCATTTTTATTCTCCTATAATGATAAAGATTTTTATTAAATACATATTTACTGTTTGAAACGAGCTAGAAATAAATTCTTATAACCTCAAAGGACCCAAGTGAAAATGTTCGAATAACGTCTAAATGATTAGGACCTGCGTGTTGTACGTGATGACTTATGGTACCGAGACCTCTTCGCTGACTATGGGCCTCATAAGAAGGCTCAGAGTTACACAGCGGGCGATGGAACGAGCTATGTTAGGAGTGTCTTTGCGTGATCGAATCAGAAATGAGGAAATCCGTAGAAGAACCAGTCACCGACATAGCTCAACGTGTCACGAAGCTAAAGAGGCAATGCACATAGTTCGAAGAGCTAATGGATCTTGGGGTCCCAAGGTGCTGGAATGGCGTCCCCCACCAGGTGGACTGACGACATCAAGCGAGGCGCAGGAATTCACTGAATGCAGGTGGCTCAGGATCGTGATGTTGGAAGTCCCTACAAAAGGCCCATGTCCTGCAGTGGACGTTCATCGGCTGATATGATGATGATGATGATGTGTTGAGAATATTCACACTTTCTTTAAAGATCTGTATTTTATAGCCCGACCAGACCGACCGCCAGACCTGAAACCTAGAAGCTTTTGATACGAAGACACAGAGGCTAACCGATAAATTAAACATATATTATCCAAATAAACGGGGCAGTTTGGCAGTGACCATTTATTATTAGGTATATGATAATATAATTGCACGGATTATTAAACAACTTCAAAGTAGGATGTGTACTTTTGTCAACAATAAAACGAACCAGAGTCGTGTAACCTTTCTGTTCCATCACAATACAGGGAGTCGCTCCACGGAGTCACGCTATTCGGAACTCCGCTGAAAGGGTCCTTTGTTGCAAATCAAATAAGAGATCCGGGGGCGAACAAATCGACAAAGAAAGAAAGGCAGGGAAGGTCTTTCCGTGAATATTGCCTGGATACGGGGAAATGGCTCGTCATGCACCTCGTGCTCTGGCGCGGAACTTCAAACTTTTTTAATTTCTTCTTCGATACAAGATTTTGTTCCTTGATTTATGATATCATTTATCATCGTCATCATATTTTTTTAATAATGAAATGATTATATTACAATGTCATTATCTTTCTCTCTCTGCGGTCGTTCCTTCATTTCTGAAGATCGTGGTCTCGGTAAGATCCCAACCTCCAGCGGGTCCACGTCTTCCACCGGATTCTGTGACAATCAGTAAAGTTACTTAGTTAATTTTGAATATCCAAAACTATCATCTTGCTTAGCTTTGCGGCAACTCTTCGAAAAACACCGTCAAAGATCAACAATTGCAGAGTTCCTTGAGACGGGTTTCCACAATAAGTCTGGAGGCTGGAGATTGAGGCATGGTTCATGATGATTAATGATGAAATGTATGTTATAAACTTGGACAATAATTCAGTATCGGGCACTTGAAATCTGTAAACTCCCAATCCGCCAAAGTCCAAAGTTCCCATTGGCTACAGTACTTACCTACCTACGGTAGGAGCGTAAATCGTAATATTTCCGGCTATCGCAGGCTCTCATTCTATACTCCCACACAAACGCATGTTACGCGGTTGAAACCACGCTACTGAAATATTCAATACTAGCTGACGCCGCGCGGTTTCACCCGCGTGGTTCCCGTTCCCGTAAGAATATGAGGATAATATATAGCCTATAGCCTATCTCGATAAATGGACTATCTAACACTGAAAAAAGTTTTCAAATCGGACCAGTAGTTCCTGAGATTAGCGCGTTCAAACAAACAAACAAACAAACAAACTCTCTCAGCTTTATAATATTAGTATAGATTAATTAGTTTGACCTATTGAATCACTGTGGCACCATTGTCGTACTATAGCGTCGCCTGTCAGCAATAAAGCCGTTCCCGTCACAAATATTACTCCTGCTTGTACTGTACCTAACACCGATACCTAATGGAAGATTAGTCTCTGATGGAAATTAATGGAATTTCGGATGTTGCGTTTTAATTAATGAATATTAACGTTTAATTTACGACCAGACGGATGCAATAAATTTTCTCGGATTTAATTAATTTTAATTACCTACAAGAAAATTTTAATAGTCTTGTGATAATCCACAGCTAGTAACCGATCTGCAGGCAAATATAGAGGGATGTAGCATTTTGACGGAGAATCTTATAAAAACTAATCAGTCGCCTGTCTAGTGCGCCGGCATGTGTAAGACTGGATCGTCACTTAACATCAGAGGAGCATTAGTTCGGTAAATCAAAAGACCGTTGGTTGAAATTTAAAAAAATATCCATCAGGTTAAAAGGTGACGTGACGTAACAAAATAGAGGTAATATTTTACAAACGCGTGAAATGGTCTACTACTTATTCAACCAAAGTAATTAGGATTGGGGTTGGGGTTGGGTCGCCGGTCGAAGGGACCGAGCATTGAATTAATAAATTCCCCACGCGCCAGCAAAAAGGTTGACAGACCTCAGCAATAACATCCCTCGAAGAGAATGTCTATTACAATTTCATAATAGTTGTACAACATTTCGCTGTTTACTTTTTGTAATGAAGGCATGTTAGCAATTTTGTGTTTCATTTTACATTCCATTTAACATCCATTAGTCTTTATATTTTATAGTAGTAAAGTAAAATATATTCAAGACCATAGTGCTTAGACTTTGTGTAGGTATTTATGAGATATTCATGGCCAGTCGGACAATCTATGAACAAGATGAAACACAACAGGGGTGATTTCCTGCCCAGCCCAGTTCCAGACTCTAGTGCGTCCGATATGCAAGTGCAATTATGCCTTCTGAAACTAGTCCGACAATTACTTTAGCTGTTCTGCAAAACTCGTCTTTGTAGTTGCAATATTTTTATTTTTAAAAATGTTTAGTTCTATACCAATTCGTCATTAAGATTTTGTTCCTCTGTTAATTTCAGAATTATCAATTGTGCACCCGCAATTCAAATTCACGTATCGATGCAACTCGATCCCGATAGCCAATATACGGAGTTAAAAGATCACAACGAACACGCAGCGGATCTATGCGATAGACAAACAATGTCGTAATTCACGGCGCTACATCTCGCTGACAGGCGCCGCTGCGATAGCTATTGGCTTTACCACTTTTTATTCGGCCACCGTTTTCGAAAACATCGTTCGTTATATGCAAATCTTTTTAAACGATCGCTGCGAAGCCTAACGATACTGCATTGCGACAAAAAGTTATCTTTTTAATCTTTCGAATGTACTGGGTTTTAGGAATCGTACTCGTATAGCCCCATCGCGAGCCGCGCATCGCGTGCTCGACCGAATTAAATCGTTATATTTTATTTTGACTAAAACACGGCCGAATGTGACATTTGCGCCACCTGTGTGGATATTACTCACGGCAAGATCCCATTCTTCGTTATCAACCCCTTTGAATCCTACTACCCAAGCCATCTCATACTCGTAGGAGAGGGGATTTGTAGCTTAAGCCGACCACGACAAGAACCAAATAATGGGAATACCCTCCCGTGACCAGAAGTTTGACCTTTATTTAGGTCAGAGAATCAGTATTGCTATACAACGTGGGAATACTTCCAGCCTTCTGGTCACTTTACCACTTACACCACTAGTGTAAGGCTGTGGGGTTTTTGGAGGTGACCCCAAAAATAACTTGCCAAATTCTGCCTTGGAAATCAATGCTCTTTTTAGTGTCCTTTTTAATCAGCATAGGATCTTGCTATGATTAATTCGATACCTTATCCTACGATATAGATACTTATTGAACATAATCTGAGGTAACACAAGCTTAGAAACTTAATAGTTATTCTTATTACCTACATCGGAACTTAACCACATACCTATACACTTTATTATGTTCGGTCTTAGAGCTGCTAAAGAAGCTACGAGTATTAATTAAGTTGAGAATCAAGATAGAAGAGGCCCCGTCATAATTTTAGTACATTTCTAGAATCAACATTTTCTATAATAGTAGAATTCAGTTTCAGGCAATATTTGTTGAATTCCAACTGTTTTCAACAAATTGAATTTTAAATATATAATAAAGTTAACATAACGTAGCGTGCACAAAATGTATTTAAAAGTGTTTTTGAACAAAGCCTAGTATTTTATTTTGATAGCTAAAATGATTTTTCTATTTAGAATACTAAATTTACGTAGGCACTGCTGTTATTACATTTTCGCTTCAATCACTATCAATTTGTTTATGAAGCAACTAATTTAGCGCCGATCACGTCATTTTATATTCATTAGTTGCGGCGCTCTTCTTTCTTATTAATTCGCATTGAATTCTGCTGCTGATTATTTACTTTTATTGAATGTAAGATATTTGGAACTGTAAGTTAACAAAAAGAAAATAGTAAATTGTATTATCAAAAATACCTGAATATTTTTTTTTTTGTTACGTATGAACTCAATGACAAGCAATCATAGTGGCGTACACGTCATAGATGCAAAAATGCACTGAATAACCTGTGGATTCAGTATGAACCAGTATTAGAGAAGGAATTTTCCATTACGATTTGTACGTATTGTGCCTACCCAGGTTGAAAAGCTAGCATACCACTGAATCACAACACATCTAGCTAATTTTAATTAATCTACTAGTAAAAACCGCATTATAATCTGTTAATACTGTAAGTATTTATAGGTTTCTGATCTCCGTCCGGTGTGTCGGGCCCGGGCCTCCCTACTCGGGCTATGAGAGTAAAAGAATAGAGATTGCACCTGTGATAGTCATCATCACCATTATCAGCCGATAGCCACTGCAGGATATTTGTAAAGACTTCCGAACAACTCGCTCCTTTAGTGGCTCCCTGCAATTAGTCAAGTTGATTTCGTTGGTTTATTTGAAAGACGTACTTTTCATGTAGCTCCAGTCCAGTACTTTGGGATCCCAAAGTTGAGCGGCAATTCAAACTGTGTGCCATTGTGCCATATGCCATTGCCAATTCTGCTTTGCAAAGCATGAGCGATCGGTGAGTGTGGTTCTTCTGCGGATCTCCTGTTGTGTAATTCGATCTCACACGACTCTGAGCATAACTCACTCCATCACCCCATGATTGACTCTGAGCCTTCTTGTAAGGCACATCGTAAGCGATTGAGTCTCTCATTTACAAACTCTTCTCCTTCGTAGATGGTTATTTTGCAATATAAGAATGGCCGTGGTAGAAACTCGGTCGGAATATAGTTGTACATTATTACTTTGCTTACACATGCTCTACTTTAGTCGACAAATACGGTCAATCAAAACTCATCGCCGGTTATATAAAACCGGTTATTATCGTCCCAATAGGCCGCGTCCGGGTGAATGAGCACTCGCGATAGCACGTCGCCATCGGTCTGGAAAAGTTTTTTGTTTAAAAACGCTTTTTTAAAAAAAATATAATTTCAAATAGCTGTAGCGGCCGTTTCGTGGAAAATTGCAGGATGCGAATATTTGAATGCGTGACAGTATTGCGAAATATTCTTTAAGCTTTTATTTGACTATATTTTTCGATATAGATGAATTGCTTTACACAATATTGTACGAGTATGTGAAGCAATTATCTCTGATTTACTAATATCAAGCAGACTAAATCCTACTAATATTACAAACGCGTAAGTTTGTATGGATGATTGTTTGTTTTCATGTTTGCTTGGATGTTTGTTGTGTCTTTAACGCCACAACGACAGAACCGATTTGGCTAAAATGTGGAGTGTAAATAGATTTTATTCTTGATTGACACATACACACACACATACTTTCATCCTGGAAAAATACTTACATGGTTCCCGAATTTAAATTCTATTCGCGGGCGACTGCTAGTACTCATAATAAAAATAAAATTTACGACATTTAGCATTTAAAGATAAAATATTGAAGGAAAGAACCAAGTATAATAATCTTTTAAAATTTTATAAAACGGCTTCACTATCTAACCGTAGAGATTTGATAGACCTTTGTTTTTTGCACAAAATTGTTAATTTTAAAATAGACAACTCGGAGTTGCTGAATAGGGTAAAACTTGCTGTGCCGAACAAAAATGCTGGATCTCACATTAAAAATAAACTAACTTTTAGGCCAAGAATCACAAAAACTAATCTGGGGAGAAATGCTCCTATTGAAGTGAGATCGTATAATAATATTTTTAAAATGGCAAATCTGGATATTTTCAATAGCGGTTCTTTTAAAAGTAAAGTTAAAAAAATATATGTCGATGAATAATGTACTTTAAATGCATTCTGTTTTTGTTTTAAATGTAATTTCTTATTGTTAATTCCCATTATTATTGTTGTAATTACATTTTTTTTATTTCTTTCTTTTAGTTTCTTTTTTTTTTTAGTGGTAGGTAGATTTAGTTTTTGTTTCTTTTTTTGAAATTAAGAATTGTATTAAAATAAACGCATGTTGAGTTAGCCTGTAAGTGGGGTGTACAATGTAGCATATTACTTTTTAATGCATGTTATGTTTAATTAGTCATAAGTTTTTTGTATACAACGTTGTTTTATTTTTATTTTTATTTATTCGGAAAATAAATAAAAATAAAAATAAAAAATAAAATAAAATAAAAACTCATAAAACGCACACACAAGTAGTACCTTAGACGAAGTCTGTGAATTAATACCTCAATGTGAACCCGAAGTTGGTAAGTCAGTCAGTTGTGCACCGTGTCTCGAAGAACGTTAAACCGTCAGACAATACAATCGTCATTGACATCAGTCTGATAGCGATACTTACCGTCAAACATTCTCAAATGAAACGTGCTAACCCTGTCGATGTAGCCTACAAAGCGCCGAGTGAAGTTCCACAGGAGTCCATTAGATACATTGCTACGGTTCATTAAATAATTACACCCTTTTTACAAGAAAAATTCTAAAGTCAAAGTTAGGAGTCGTAATGAAAATATTCAAAATTCCACACAGCGTAATGTAATACGGGCACGGTATAAAGGCTTTATTAGTATTTTTATAAAAGCCACTCGGGATAGTTTTACGAGGCATCTATCCGGCGCAGCGGGCGCTCTGATGTGGGGGAGGCTTCAGAGCTTTATGAGCGGCGACAGCTTGCGTTCAGGCGCGCCCTCTTATTATGTTATCTCACTAAACGTCCCCTTTCAATGCTGAGTTTTAAACTATTTTGAGCCATTAGCAAACTGTTTTACTTGTATGACATGTAGCTTTTTACGTTTAGTTAAAATATTTTAAACTGGCGCTTACTTACTTTGCATCTCTACGTCTTGTCTCTAAGCAGTAAATATTATCTGTGAGACATAACGTCTTGAGCTTATTTATAGCTACTGCACAAGACTAATTGGCCTAACAAACTAAGAGCCTGTGATAGCCCAGACGTACCTAACTTATTTTATATAAGACCCTCATAACTTGATAATGATATAACTTGATGTTTCGAAGAAATATAAATTAATTTTGACTTTGACATTGAATTTAAAAAAGGCTGAAAATTTGTCAGCCTATGTTTCTAGCCTACCACAGGTTACTATGAGTACTACAGTGGTTAATCTTAGAGCTTAAATCGCGATGGTAACAGGTTTCAAGGGAATCCTCAAGTATAAATATAATATGTGATTTTGATATTTTCTGCGAGACTTCATGGGGAATTATCCAGTCTCTAGTTGCCAGACATTCACATGATTTCCCGAATTTTGCAAATATAAAAAAATAATAAAAAAAACACTTTATACTTGGATGGTAGAGGGTCTAGACTCTTGAAATATGTTACCTTCCAAAGCTACCGCAGTTCGCAGTCCAAACTTCCAGGGAAGAACGGCTCCCCGTCCTATGCGATTATGTGCCGCCCATTTTTGCGATTTCTTAACCGTCGCCGACATAACTATGGTCTCTTTGGTTTGGATCTTCGGCGGATCTCTACTAATTTCTGATTCATTCACGCAGAGATAGTCCAGGCATAGCTTCATCGCGCGCTGAGGCCCAAAGTTAGCTACCAAGTTTGTTTTCAATTGGCAGTATTTACTCCCTCTCATAATATGCCTTTCCATAATATATAAATGTTTCTTTGAAAGCCTACAATCTTCTACAAACATGAATACAAATAGTCCCAGACATTTCCACAAGATCCACAGTGTAAACAAAATGTCCGTCAGGAACAACGTAATCCCACGGTCGAGCGAAGTTGTTCTACTCTATTTATTTTTACTAATCCTTCGATTCTGTCCCTTGGGAATGAATAGGCAATCAAATTGATATCTTACTGTTCTTATATTTTCTTTGTATCAAAAAATACGCATCTCTGAAGATTTTCCGATTCTTGTTTACTCATTGGCTTGCTCCATCAATAAAATTGTTACCTACCTACTTTAAAAAATAGTATTACCTAATTAAGGTTGATTGGTATTTTACAACGACCTTTGTGTCACAATTGTGTAAGTATATGAAGGTTCAATTACCGACTCAGGCCTGCTCTCAGGACTTATATTTTCTAAATCTTTTGTATGCTGTATAAAAATTTTAATAAAAAAAATTCAACCGACTTCCAACTCAAAAATTAACCTTAAACTAAAAAGCAAAAAATAACATCTTACCTATGTGCTACCTTCTGATCAGTTTGAAGGTGGTGCCAAGCCAGTGATGTTTTAATTCAAGCCGTTTAAATTACACAATTTCTGTGGTTCTTTCATTAACGGCTTTAATTAAAACATGACACTGGATTGGCACCGCCTTCAAACTAATCAGAAGGTAGCGCATAGGTAAGATGTTATTTTTTGCTTTTAGTTTAGGTTAATTTTTGAGTTGGAAGTCGGTTGAATTTTTTTTATTAAAATTTTTATTTTTTAATTTTTAGTAGTTTTAGCACACCTAACTGAGTGTGAACAAAAATTAATGAGCAATTAATTGAAACGTTATTTTCTTATGATAAGTATCAAATCATATACAAAATTTCACTCCCCCTTTATCCACACGTAATATAAAACGTGAAAGGTGACTGTCCTCTGTCTTCATCACCAGACCCCCTATGCAGTCACAATCTATAAGGGTGGAAAGTTCTCATCAATATAAAATTTATCAAGTCCAAACACAAGGTAGCTACTGTGATCCGTCGAGGAGTTCCCTTAACTCTCCTTCATCTTCATCACCAGACCTCTAATACAGTCACAACCTATCCAGGTGGAAAGTTCTCATCAATACAAAATTATCAAGTCAAAACACAAGGTAGCTACTGTGAGCCGTCGAGGAGTTCCTTTAACTATCCTTCGTCTTCATCACCAGACCCCTAATACAGTCACAACCCATCTAGGTGGAAAGTTCTCATCAATACAAATTTATCAAGTCCAAACACAAGGTAGCTACTGTGAACCATCGAGGAGTTCTCTTCACTGTCCTTCGTCTTCATCGTCAGACCCTTAATACAGTCACAACCATCTAGGTGGAAAGTTCTCATCAATACAAATAAATCAAGCCCAAACAAAAGGTACCTGCTGTAAATCGTTGACGAGTTCCATCGTCTGTGTCTCGGCTCCATCATCAGACCAACTCCAGACCTTCATAAAATTGTAGTGGTTTAAAATACCTTATGGAAACACTAACAAACGCACTAGCCGTCTCTACGATTTTCGAAAGTTCCTCTCGATTTCTCCAGGATGCCATCATCAGATCCTGACATGAAAAAAATGGAACTACCCTGGAATCAAACCCTTCAAAACAAAAAAAGAATTTTCAAAATCAGTCCACAAATGACGAAATTATCGCTGGACATACATAAAAAAAAAAAACATACATACAGCCGAACGTAGAACCTCCTCCTTTTTGGAAGTCGGTTAAAAATATTTAAGAAAATCGATACTAATATACTCGTACCTTATTATGCCTTGAACTACGGACAATGCGTTCTAAAAAACAATTAAAGAAATCAGTTTTAGACACCGGTGGTACCTATATTTCCATCTAATGTTCAGGTATTTGTTATGTGCTGACTAAATAAATAACCCATTACTGCACAATTTCTTTGTAACTTCGTTCCTCTAAACAAATTCGTCAACGTCACGAACCGAAGAAGGCACACGAGTGTAGCGAAGGGAAGGCTTGAACAGATGAGACGCGCCATAAATCCTTGCGCTTTGACAGCAATGAAGCCTACACAGTGTCTTGATATATTGGACGGGAATTTTCCGCTGGAGGAAATTGTGGAGTTCATATCACGACTGCCTCGGGTTGCCAGTTAAAATGTTTAGGTACTGACCAATATAAGCTATATGCTTAGTCTTGAAAACAATATTTTGTTTAATCTTTTCTTGGAAAAAAGACGAATTTCATATGGATGAAAATGTAGACTTCTTGTAAGTAGTTTATTAATACTTGTAACTTGTAAACTAACCAGCAGATGTCCCGTGGTTTCACGCACGTAATTCCCATTCCTGTAGGAAAATGAGTATAAAATATAGCCTATTTTACTCTATGAGTTCTAACCCAAGCATTTATAGACTTGAGAGAATGCCGCTTAACCAGAGCAATCAAGTGACCGTTGCTATATCAACTGCACAACACAACCCTCAAAAATCGATTGATATATTCGGCTATAAAGATACGCCGTCGACAATGCCGTAAGATTGCCGTAATTTACGACGCGGCCAAGTGACATTTATTGCCAACCAATAAAGTACACGATAACGCACCTATCAAAAAAGGATACATTTTTTTTAATTCTGAAGATAGTAAAACTTTTATACCGTAAGTTATTATCGAAGTTTTAGGTGTTATTTTCTTTGACTCAGTGGTGGACACTGAGTCAAAGAAAACACGTAGAGGATTTTATTAAAATTGGAAGAACGCGGGTTCTATATCTGTAATTTGTTTACCTAATTTTTATAAATGAAATAAACAGAGATCTCCAGGAACACTACTATTCGTATAATCATTATGTATCAAGAAACTAACCCGAAAAGCTGACTTTTTTTTAATTACTCAAAAATTTAATTTTTTAACCGACTTCCAAAAAGGAGGAGGTTCTACGTTCGGCTGTATGTATGTTTTTTTTTTTATGTATGTCCAGCGATAATTCCGTCATTTGTGGACCGATTTTGAAAATTCTTTTTTTGTTTTGAAGGGTTTGATTTCAGGGTGGTCCCATTTTTTTCATGTCAGGATCTGATGATGGCATCTTGGAGAATTTGAGGGGAACTTTCGAATATCGTAGAGACGGCTAGTGCGTTTGTTAGTGTTTCCATACGGTATTTTAAACCACTACAATTTTATGAAGGTCTGGAGTCGGTCTGATGATGGAGCCGATACACAGACATTGGAACTCGTGAACGATTTACAGTAGGTACCTTTTGTTTGGGCTTGATTTATTTGTATTGATGAGAACTTTCCACCTAGATGGGTTGTGACTGTATTAAGGGTCTGATGATGAAGACGTAGGACAGTTAAGAGAACTACTCAACGGTTCACAGTAGCTACCTTGTGTTTGGACTTGATAAATTTGTATTGATGAGAACTTTCCACCTAGATGGGTTGTGACTGTATTAAAGGGTCTGGTGATGAAGACGAAGGATAGTTAAGGGAACTCCTCGACGGTTCACAGTAGCTACCTTGTGTTTGGACTTGATAAATTTTATATTGATGAGAACTTTCCACTTATATGGATAGTTCGTGTGGATAAAGGGGGAGTGAAATTTTGTATATGAGTTAAGGTAGTATTTTTAAAATTGAGATTGTAGGACTTAGATACTTATCATAAGAAAATAACGTTTCAACTAATTGCTCATTATTTTTGTTTACACTCAGTCACAAACATGACACTGGATTGGCACCGCCTTCAAACTGATCAGAAGGTAGCACATAGGTAAGATGTTATTTTTTGCTTTTTAGTTTAGGTTAATTTTTGAGTTGGAAGTCGGTTGAATTTTTTTTATTAAAATTTTTATTTTTTAATTTTTAGTGTTAGCACACCTACTGAGTGTGAACAAACCTACTGACTGTCTGACTGTCCTCCGTCTTTATCACCAGACCCCCTATGCAGTCACAATCCATATGGGTGGAAAGTTCTCATCAATATAAAATTTATCAAGTCCAAACACAAGGTAGCTACTGTGAACCGTCGAGGAGTTCCCTTAACTCTCCTTCATCTTCATCACCAGACCTCTAATACAGTCACATCCTATCCAGGTGGAAAGTTCTCATCAATACAAAATTATCAAGTCAAAACACAGGGTAGCTACTGTGAACCGTCGAGGAGTTCCCTTAACTATCCTTCGTCTTCATCACCAGACCCCTAATACAGTCACAACCCATCTAGGTGGAAAGTTCTCATCAATACAAATTTATCAAGTCCAAACACAAGATAGCTACTGTGAACCGTCGAGGAGTTCTCTTCACTGTCCTTCGTCTTCATCATCAGACCCTTAATACAGTCACAACCCATCTAGGTGGAAAGTTCTTATCAATACAAATAAACTAAGCCCAAACAAAAGGTACCTGCTGTAAATCGTTGACGAGTTCCATCGTCTGTGTATCGGCTCCATCATCAGACCAACTCCAGACCTTCATAAAATTGTAGTGGTTTAAAATACCTCCCCTCGGTGATGAGCCCGACCGCTCTTACCGTTGAACTATTGAGGCTTATGTTTAAAGGTGGGTACAGATTGGTGCAATGCAACATGCAATGCAAGAATTTGACGTCCACATTGCTGCAATGTATCACGAATGCTCGTGGTTTGGACGCCTCGTGCGCACGAACTGCGCCTGGGTCGCACACGCTCCGAGCGTTACAACTCGTGCGCGGTTCGATCCGAGATTTGTCGGTTTTTGGTACGAACACAAAGGGGCGCGCAGTGTGCGCAGGACTGAGCCGACTGAGCCGACTGATTAATAAGGCAGAATATTACATTACATGTCGCATTGCACCAATCTGTACCCACCTTTATGTTTAACTCCTTAACGCTATCTGATGTCTATACTTATATTATAAAGAGGAAAACTTTGTTTGTATGTATGTTTGTTTGTTTGTAATGAATAGGCTCAAACACTACTGGACCTAAAAATTCTTTTACCATTCTAAAGCTAAATTATCCTGGGGGTAATGGTGGGGTTAGGGTGGGGTAGGGCTAGGGTAGGGGTAGGGTAGGGGTAGGGTAGGGTAGGGTAGGAGGGATAGGGTAGGGATATGGTAGGGGTAGGGTAGGGGTAGGATAGTGGTGGTTGAAAGTTTACATCGAGTTTCACTCAGACGGAGTCGCAAGCGTCCGCTAGTTAGCGATAAAGACCAGGAGCGGCGGCTTAACTAGCTCTGCGAGGCAAGTCACATGTGTTACCCCACCCTTTTCCCAACGACGAGCTGAGAAATTTCAAAAGATCATTACCTCATATCCCGACCCAGGAAAAACTAAAACTAACCTAAGACCTTGCAATAAGAAGCAACATATTATAGGCTAACACACCACAAGTAGCTTACAAGTAGGTACTTAGATATTCCAGTCCACTCTGAATACGAGGCGTATGTTTGTGCAGTAAACGAAACAATACCAGCTAGGTTAATGCAGATCCAGCTGACCTATTCACTAACTTTTAACAAAAATCACAATTTAAAGTGGAAAGTGTCATCTACCACAATATGACATCAACAAAGTGTTATCAGTAGGCATCGGGTGACCTTTTACCTGTAATCTCAATTTTAAATACGAAATCACGGGTCCTATGAATAACTAACAATGAAATTCGTATAATATGTCGTTGACAATGACATATTAACCTATGTCAAAGTTAGTGAATCGGTCTGCAGTTCGGCGTATTGCTACTACATACTAGCTGTACTTACTATACTAGTGTGCTGAAAGAGGAGCCCACAGTCAAAATATTCTTTTATTTTTCAAAACGTTTAACAGTCACTTCAACAAAGTTAGCTGAGCTATTAAAACTTGACTGGGCTGTACAGGCTACGGACAAGTTAATTGCAGCGTCACAAAATTTGCATGACCCGACACGTGCGAGGCTGGGCTGACGACGCAAAGTGATTTTTTTTTCTTTTTCAGTTATAGTTGTTTGTTACTATAACAAATAGTGTTTTTTTTTCAAATGGTTGTTACTTTTATAACAACTCTTTTTACAGTTATTTGATGTGTCTATTGGAGCTTAAGTTTAAAACTTCAAAATCAGTTGTTCGTGATACAATACGTATTAATCGTGGTTTTTTACTGAGCAAATGGTGAAAATCTTTCACTTCCACCACTTTTTCAATGCAAAAGTAAACTATGTTTTCAAATAGAAGAAGAATATTTAAGTAAATAACTAGATGATGTAAATTCTTATAGCAGATGTTCGTATTTTTACTATTACAAAATATTCCGTTCGCTAAAAAATCAACTGTTTTTCACAAATACCACGAGAACCATATATTTTCCAGAATAAAGAAATAAGTAACCTATTCAGGGTATAATCTATTGCCATTAAAAATTTCAGTTCTGTATTTAAGGCTTGAAAGAGTAACAAACAATAAACCAATATACACACAATCTTTAGCAAAATATTGGTAAGATACTTGTCGTAAAGTGTTTTATAATATTATGTATTCTGCGGAAAAGTCAAAAAAGAGTTTTCCTCGTTCTAAATTTACAATGCAGTGATTCAAGGATAGCTTTTCACTATGTGAAAAGTTTTCAATCCCTCGCCGTCAGAGTGAGAGTGCTACCGAGTGTATTAAGTTAACTCAGTGTTGCTGTGAAGTGAACCGCAGGCTCGGACCACAGACAACTTGATAATACCACAGAAAAGGTCTCTCTTTTCACTCTCAGAATACATTCAGAGTATTTTATTCCGGCTCGTTCCATCTTCCACAGCAAGAATAAAATTTATTTAGTAAAAAGTTAAACTTATACTTACCATTTACTTCGGCAATTAAACTAACTATGTAACTATGTTTAAGGCACATGCACATGCCATGAAATATAAAATTCTCAATCTTATAAAAACTTTGTTAAGTTTATTTAGATAATGAATGAAATGTCCTCAATTGTATGGACAAATTGTTTTGATTTCATTTGTTTCCGGAAAACATCACATGCATCATAAACATTTGTGATAAAATGTAGGTTAGAAAACGTTATTCAATTTAGTAGCTAACAACAAAATGAAATCATTTAAAAGTTTCGTTTAACAAGCGATGGAAGTTTATATCAATTAACAAAGCGATGCGATCGCTTCTAATTAACGAGAGAGTTTAATAAAAATAGTTGCACAGGAGATACGATAGTTCGATATTACAGAAACATTTGAGTAGGTACCAACTGCACAACTACTACACCTCTATAATCATAGACTCATTTCGTCATCAGCTCATAAGTCCTGGTTTCCACTGAGTCTTAGTTTGGAAAGCACATTAAGCCGTTCGGCCCCTGTCATTAGATAATAAATCAAACAATATTATCATAACCGAAACCGCATTGTAGCAGCGCAGCAGTTGTACAAGCTTATGTTTCAAATTCTTTGGTACTTTAAGACTAAAGCTAAAAGGCCTGGCCAGGCCTTTACTTTAGGCCTGCACACATGTTTAAACACGCTTGTAGCGTGTTATATTAAAACGTCCTACGACTGCTAACATCCTCCTAACATGTTAGACTGCATCATCACTTATCATCAGGTGAGATTGTAGTCAAGGACTAACTTGTAAAGAATAAAAAATAAAAAAGGTGATTATGACTGTTGACTTTTAGGCCTTGTAGTATGCTTTTAAATTATGCTATTGAACAATGGTGATAATGATATCTACAAAAAATAATTAACCCTAGCAACTAAGTATTCAAATCATGATTCATGAAGTCTCAAACGTCCTACATCACTACATAGTATAAAACAAAGTCGCTTTCTATAGCAGTTTTTTTAATAGATAGAGTGATTAAAGAGGAAGGTTTATATTTATAACATCCATGATTCCCGCGGGATTTGTAAAAAGCTGAAACCCACGCGGACGAAGGCGCGGACGTCCGCTAGTTTATCTATAAACGTCTTTAATAAATGTTCGAGTATAAACGACGCCATGTTCTCATCGAAAGATAAATGTTCTGCACACAGGAGTCTCGTTATTTTCCAATATGTGGGGAATCGATATAGGATCGGTCGCATGAGGTTTTTGTCGGTACACGGTATCTGCGTGAGAAATGTTAGCGGAAATCATTTATGATTTGTGTTCGGAGGAGAGTAATTTCGATCTATTAATCCCGAAGCCGCGAGTGATTGATGATGTTGGCTTGCGTCTGTGAGTCCTTTGACCTCGCCGCATCGGATAGTCTATTCGGGCTGATTAGTGGGAACGTATACCGACTGTTGATTAGGTAAATCCATCCTCACTTACTATTTTTATAAATGCGAAAATAAGGTATTTTTGTTACCATTCCAACCGCTAAACTGATTCTTAGGAAAGGTATAATTAATGAGACCGCGTTGTTTTTGGGCACGAGAACAAAAATAGAAGATGAATAATAGGGATCGCGTATGAAAGTTCTTCATTTCTCAAATTGTATTTATAAAAATTGGTACCTAAAATAATAACTAAAAAATAAAATGTTATTTTAGAATCTTTGAAATCTCCACCTTCTTAAGAGTTTTTCTCACTTTCTTACACACTTTATAAATTCTCTGATTTCCTATAATACTTTTACGCAGTTTTATGTTGTAATCTAAAGTTAGTAACTTGTAAATATAAAGTACATAACAAATCACTAGTAGCCCGTAAAGTAGTACATTACAGCGGTAGTGTGAACTGTGTAGGAGTAAGACAAGGTCGTAAGGCGAGCTCTATGTACGAGTAAACATTTGTTATTCAGCTTTACAGGGAAGGCAATAAACAAGCTCACCGTCAGCTTTGGACTGCATTGTTTATTCACGGCGATATTAAGAGTTACTGTACTTCTCGCTTACTAATATTATTTCAACGAGACTTTGTCAAGACTCCTTAGTAATTAATTAACTTCTAGATATTTTGTACTTGTTAAAAATAAGCAAAATATTAAATAAGCAGTTTTTTATTTATTTTTTCGGGAAGCACCAGATTTTTTTGATTAGATTGTGGATAAAACTTTACTAATTTTTGGTAAAGGGCTCCTTTTAGGAGCTACATTGTATCATTGATACGGCTGATATGGCGCGAGCTACGCCTATTGAAGAAGGGAGGCCCTTTAGTAAGTTGTAGTAGTGATAATACGTGGCATATTTGATAAGGTAATAGGTATAGGTAATTTGATTCAAATTCGAAATTAATGAAATATTGGCTGTAGAACACAGTATAAAGCAAGTACCTACTTAATAAATATGTATAGCTGACTCGTTTGTTGCCGGGGCCGGTGCTCTCAGTAATTTGCAGCTATTAATCACCGGCTGGCGTCAAATTGATAGATTATCTGAAACCTATAGAGCGGACATTTTTTCCGGTAGGTAGGAAAATTAGCTTTGGCCACTCGCAAAAAATAGAAATGTTTAAGCAACGTATGCAGGATGTTTCTCATCGTTTGTTATTATTACATTCTCTGCTGCAAACGCTCGTGATATCACTTCGATGGGTACCTACTCGCTATGTAACGAAGGTACATGTTTGGCCTAACTATTCAGTGCACGACTAAAGTGTTCAAAGAGTGTAAATATGATCACTGGCTAAAAAGCAAATTAAACAATTGCCACATCTAATACTAACCAGATTAATATTTTTTAGAACTTTCAAACATGGCACTTCAGCACCTCGGATTAAATATAATTATGTAAAGTTTAACGTAGGTTTATAAAAGAGGTTCGAAAACTTTTTTTCTCATAGACCACTTTCAAAATCTTAGAGGATCCGGTACAGATAGAAATGTAGCAGGGGGTCCCTGCTACATTTCTACATAAAATTTATTTTCCGATCCGGTGATAGAGTCAGAACAAGTGGACAGACCTGACGTTTCAAAAATGCTTGAAAACTAGACTTTTTTTCAAATAAATTAAATTAGAGTTTTGAAGTTTGTACTAGTCTACAAAACATTCAAAATTTAGCTCTAACTACGCTAACTTGCGCTGCGGCTGAATCCACCCATGAACGAGCAGTATTCGAAAAAGAAGGGAATGATAATTAATAAATTTTAATTAATTTAATTAATTACAGTTTGTGCTAGGAACCAATCAATCCATACATAAGTAGAGTAGTAAACCACTATAAAACCAGATAAATGTAGATGGACCCCGCTTATGAATTGTAGTCCCCTATTATTTGGTGACTCCGACGTAGACCCCCGAGGAGTTTTTTGTGGACTCCAGGGGGTCAACCTGAACCAGTTTGGGAATCAATGGTTTATATGATACGATACATTCATTTTAAATATGTCCTTCATCCGCGTTATCAGTAATTTTATGGCTATACCAAACAGAGCACAGCCTTCTTCTCTTGTATTTAGTAGATATAGAGCGGGATATTTACATGGACCCAATACGACATAGACAACCTATTCCGGGAATTCTGAATTTGGACGTACGGGTAAGATGACGGACCAAGCGCGTTTGTGTGTATAAACTAAAGGTTGGTTTCATTAGAGAACGTATAATTAATTCAGTCTCACACACAAGTGCACTGTCTATCAACAGTCTCCTTACTGTTAAACGCTTGTGTGTACATTTACCTTAACAATAGGCACATTTAAAGCCAAACGGACTTCGACCATACCAACTAGACCGTTTGACTTTCTAATATCACTTCTAATATCAGATGTTATCATGTCCTGGTCAACACCGATAGCTCTACTGAGCACAATGGTATAACGCCATCAATTTCTCAACTCTGCTCAGATAATAATTTTAGGAAGTAATACTAAAACCCTCTGAACGAAGCAATATTTTCATTACTTGAACAATCTTCTACCAAATAATCTTATATTCATAGTCAATAGTTAGCACAGGTTAATCGAGGTAAAAACAAACTTTATTGATAGAACTATTTAAAGAACCAGAATCTATAAATTCGCTATAGACTAACGAAAACGTTTAAAGAAAGATATTTCCACTCAAAAAGTCCATTGAATATTCAATACTGGCGTAGATTGACGGAATAAAGCAATTTTCCGTGCGGCCGCAAAGCCGGCGGGCGTCGGCTCGCTGCCCTGATGCAGTTAGCTCGCAATTATTTTAAAATAGGCCGAAAGTGCTGCCGCCCGCGGCTGCCACTCGCAGCGCTGCAAGACTTTTACACATCGGGACATTCGTTTTTAAAAAAACATCCAATAAATCTATTTTAAAACCTACCTACCTATTTGAACAACTCGACAATGTGAGTTTTTAATTCGTCTCATTCATTCTCTGGAGAAAGTTAACAGATAGAGAAGAATACGAACCTATCTACCAAATTAATATCTGTACAGCCCCCTAGCCAAGTGTCACGTCGATTCTCTTTCTACGATCGCTAATGTTTCGAAAACTAGAAAGATGTATGGGAATGACATTTGCCTAATACTCCTAACTCACAGAGACAAAGACACAGAAGTGGCTTTGTGTGGCACAGAAGTTTGGAAAACTGTTAGGTGTTAGCATTTTTTTTATTATGGCTTCGCATTTTGTGGTTAAAGCCAGTCCTCAGGGTAAAGTTTTTTTTATCAAATAATAATTTGCCGTTTAAGGCGAAAATGTTCAAATATTAAAGTCCATCGTCCATCATTGTCCTTCTTCTATTTAGACGAGATTAGTAGGTACCTAAATCACTTAAGTTACCCCAAGTCTACCTACCTTTCGAATATAAAAATCTTTCGTGAAATGGAATTCAGGGCAGGGGCGTTTAGCTTTTAGGTCGATTGGCTCTTTGAGTGTTGATTCCTACCAGAATCGGATGAGGATTTTTTTGATATTATTTGTGATTATAGAGAAGAAGACCTACCTATCTCACTGTTGTTTTCTGTTGTAATAAGTAGGTACTTAGGTAAGTACCTCCGTATATTCTTCTTATTCTAGTTCTAAGCTACCTCTCTACCAATTTTCAAGAAAAAAGTTTTTCTAAATCTAAATCACTTTTAAATCAGCCTTTCTTGAGTTAGGTATTTAATGTAACTAACACGACTTTCATACAAATATTTTCTAGATTATTTTGATCTCTACACAAATCTATCTCTGGTACAAATTAACCGCAGCCACTCGCGACACAATAATTTTCTATTCTTCTATTTGTATTTTGTCTTTCTATTTCGTACAGCGCCAACTATTTGAAATTTACATAACCAATCACGCAATTGGCAATTTGCTTTGTAATGCGCTTATTATTCACGAGATGGCGGTTACTAAGAAATAAAGGAACATAATTTAATATCTGAACTAGTAATTTATTTTCATCACAGTCATATCATTAAATTATCAATTGTTTAAATAATTTGCTTAATTTATCAAAACTCACTTTAATGTTTGAACTGCACAGAATATACATATTATTTGACGGTATTTTTGTTGATTGTCAAATGTCATTTTGAATTTTGACGTATACTGTCAAAAGTTCGCTTTGAATTTGAAAACAACAATTATAAGTATAACATGAAAAAAATTAAAAAGATTTTTTAATGTAGAACACAGTAGAACAGCTATATTTAAATGTAAATTAAAATATGTATTAAGTTTTCGTTTTCCCATAAAATGTATATTTAAAGTTATACTTAATTTTTATCCTTCAATGAAATTTCAAAGCTATCAACAAAGTTATTTTTTATAACCTGCCAAGAAAAACATTTAACGCCGAAAAGAGTAAAATAAAATGAAGTGAAATGTGTGATAAGAAGGAATATAGATGTGTAAACTGTGGTGCGACCGCTGCTGCCTTGTTCAGGAATTACGGGCCATCAGTACTGAAATTAACAAAATGCGTAAGTATAACATTTGAAGTAGGCCTGTTGTATGAAGAACTTCTTACAATATACCTTAATGCCCTGTAGCAGAGATCTATCAGCTAATGATGAAGGTGATGACTAAAATAATCTTTTTATTCAGTGTTATGATAATTTTTGGTTATCAGTACATTTGTAATATATTATGTATAGTATCATATTATTTTTTGTTTTTTACATTACCTATCATAAAACAAAAAAATATTGATAAGTAAAGTTGCTATCTTGTAATAGAATCAGGTATTAGTTGGTTTAAGTTCTAAAAAAAATTGCAACTGCAATCAGCCTCATGACACTAATCACGAGGAGTTGATCTTAGAAGGTAAGATACTTGGAAAACATACTCCAGGAAGACATCTCAGAAAGTGGATAGATGATGTCAAAAAGAGGACTTTACTTAGTCCTCTACATGTGCATGTGCCAAGTTAGCAAAATTGAGCGCGTGGGGCAACTCTACCCCCCTCCCGGCCTGCATGGACCATCGGGAGTGTTAGGAACGAATTTGGCAAGCTATACATACAGCTTAAAAATTTTGCAAAAGACCTGAAAATTGTCTACACATGACCATCACACTTCAGTTTAAATAAGACTCTCAGTGATGGTGATAGTTGGTTCTGCCACCCTTATAAGTTATTGTGGCTCAGTAACTGTTTCACAAAATATTACAAATTTTTGTAAACATGTATTTCAGGACAGCTGCAAAGGCATAGTGGATAAATACATAGAGTATGATCCTGTGATAGTCATGATTGACCTAGTGCTGATGTCGAGAGAGGCGCAGAGGCATATTATCTACAACACTGAGTTTAAGGTTAGTATTATTAAACATTATGCCACACATGAAGGCCTATATATCCCAAGATTATCGCCATATACAGACAATAATAGATTAACAAGACTACTTGTTGGAATCAACTTTAAGCACTTGGGGAGTTTGTTATAAAAAGTGTAATGATGCGAGACAGGGAAGTTAAAGAAGTATAGTTGTGTGTGACGGACAGTTGTCTAAACTTATTATTAGGCTTTGTTTATTGAAATTTGATGTGAGGAATTTCACAAATGGATGTTTGTATTTGATTTGTATTTGATTAATTAATTAATAATAAATTTTTGTGTAATTTCCAGGCATATTGGAAGCTGTTCATAATTTTAATACTATTAGAGACATTTGTAGTGTGGAGGAACGACAGTTTGTTCAACATAGCCATCAACACAATATGCAATATCAGAAATAACGCTACTATAAATTCTACTCAAATGTAAGTATACCCAAGTGTTTTGTATCAGTTAATCCAAAACCTGAGTCATTAAAATATTGTATGTTTTAGTTGATCAGTAATAAATCAACTCATTATTCTTTACATTAACATCTGGCTATTTATATAGGTACCTATTGTTAAATGGTGATAAACTAAATTAGAAAAAAACCCAGCTAAGTTTTTTGTGACCTTAGACTAAAGTTTGTTTCATGTAGATTAAAAAATAATAATTTTGACTTTGACATCATCAAGCATTTTTAAAGGCCCTCAGGGCCTCTTCCCTTTTAGTCTAGTGGAGACGATGAAACACGTTTATAAAGTAGTATAACTCGTCCAAGGAAGTATCACCATGCTTATTCTGGCCATCAATAAAGATATTCAATGTTCTTTGTTTTGAAGGATATTATGGTTTCCAATTTAAACACTGGCACTTGAGGCTTAAATCCTGTCTCAGGTTGATGGACACAAGGCAGTGTATTGTAGGATGTGTTTGTTGAAAAATAATTATTTATAAAAGAGAAAGTGTTTTCAGAAGTATGCCAATAAATTTGAGCATTCCTCAACAATGGAGGGGAGAGTGCCAGGGCTGGGCGCAGACTGAGAAGGACACGGCTGACCTCTTCATCTGGGAGAAGGACTTCTACATTCAATTCCTCTCTACTTTTGCTGGTAACAAAGAAATAATACACACACTTTACCCTACATTCATAATGATATGAAGTTTAATAATATTTTTTTTTCATTTATTTTTCTGCACTTATAACAATATTATTACATTTTGATTGAGTACAGTTTTAATTTTATTTCAGGGATTGTGGTGTACATATCTACGGTGCACATCCTCATGACTTCGTTTTGTACTATAAATAAAGGTAACCATGTACTTTCCATTTATTTAGCAGTATTGTAAAAACTGGCCAAATGCCTGTCGGGCCACGCGCAGTGTAGTGTTCCGTAGATTAAGTTTTTAAGCACTTTAATCGCTTATGTAATGCACCGATAACCATACCACAAAAATACCGATAACCATACCCCACACCATGGGATAGTTCATAAAAAATTCATCCCATTTGTATATAGAGAAGGAAGCCCAAATACTTTTTTTTTCAAATTTTCTTTCTACTCATATACAGACGTAATTACCTATGGGTATGTATATTAAATAATTATATTTGTACGTTCGCACATAAGAAAATATACTTTATATTTACTTTATATATACTTTTTGCATTATTTAGTTTATTTTGTTTTCTACAAATTTGTAATACTTTGAAGTAACAATAAATTTAATACTTTGACTAATTCTTAAGGTTATATAAGGTAATTTTGTACATGTTGTTAAATTGTCTTATTCCTTTGTTCCGTTGTAAGTAGACGTGGATTCTTTATTTGACGTTTTGAGAGTTACAGGCGCCCTCTTGCGTCCTCTCCGTACACCAGTTCGCTTGTATGATTAGCGAGCGAACAATATTTATTTTTTTAATCAATAATTTGAGATATTATGACATGAGAGAACCTAGACAAAATTAAATAAGTATTATTGTATACATTAATTGCAGCGCCTGTACAGAGGGTGTTGAAATCGTTCAGCCTGGCCAACGTGAGCACGTTGTTCTGTGTGCCGATGTTAGTGTGGGGTAACAACGACACCCCGCCCGACACCCGCCTCGCGCACTACCTGCTGGTGTTCGCATATAGTCTGGTGGTGTTCTACAACGTATTACGAGGTAAGACTGCCAATGCTGTGTGGGGTAACAACGACACCCCGCCCGACACCCAACTCGCGCACTACCTGCTGGTGTTCGCATATAGTCTGGTGGTGTTCTACAACGTATTACGAGGTAAGACTGCCAATGCTGTGTGGGGTAACAACGACACCCCACCCGACACCCGCCTCGCGCACTACCTGCTGGTGTTCGCATATAGTCTGGTGGTGTTCTACAACGTATTACGAGGTAAGACTGCCAATGCTGTGTGGGGTAACAACGACACCCCACCCGACACCCGCCTCGCGCACTACCTGCTGGTGTTCGCATATAGTCTGGTGGTGTTCTACAACGTATTACGAGGTAAGACTGCCAATGCTGTGTGGGGTAACAACGACACCCCACCCGACACCCGCCTCGCGCACTACCTGCTGGTGTTCGCATATAGTCTGGTGGTGTTCTACAACGTATTACGAGGTAAGACTGCCAATGCTGTGTGGGGTAACAGCGACACCCCGCCCGACACCCGCCTCGCGCACTACCTGCTGGTGTTCGCATATAGTCTGGTGGTGTTCTACAACGTATTACGAGGTAAGACTGCCAATGCTGTGTGGGGTAACAACGACACCCCGCCCGACACCCGCCTCGCGCACTACCTGCTGGTGTTCGCATATAGTCTGGTGGTGTTCTACAACGTATTACGAGGTAAGACTGCCAATGCTGTGTGGGGTAACAGCGGCATCCACCCGACACCCGTCTCGCGCACTACCTGCTGGTGTTCGCATATAGTCTGGTGGTGTTCTACAACGTATTACGAGGTAAGACTGCCAATGCTGTGTGGGGTAACAACGACACCCCACCCGACACCCGCCTCGCGCACTACCTGCTGGTGTTCGCATATAGTCTGGTGGTGTTCTACAACGTATTACGAGGTAAGACTGCCAATGCTGTGTGGGGTAACAACGACACCCCACCCGACACCCGCCTCGCGCACTACCTGCTGGTGTTCGCATATAGTCTGGTGGTGTTCTACAACGTATTACGAGGTAAGACTGCCAATGCTGTGTGGGGTAACAACGACACCCCACCCGACACCCGCCTCGCGCACTACCTGCTGGTGTTCGCATATAGTCTGGTGGTGTTCTACAACGTATTACGAGGTAAGACTGCCAATGCTGTGTGGGGTAACAACGACACCCCACCCGACACCCGCCTCGCGCACTACCTGCTGGTGTTCGCATATAGTCTGGTGGTGTTCTACAACGTATTACGAGGTAAGACTGCCAATGCTGTGTGGGGTAACAACGACACCCCGCCCGACACCCGCCTCGCGCACTACCTGCTGGTGTTCGCATATAGTCTGGTGGTGTTCTACAACGTATTACGAGGTAAGACTGCCAATGCTGTGTGGGGTAACAGCGGCATCCACCCGACACCCGCCTCGCGCACTACCTGCTGGTGTTCGCATATAGTCTGGTGGTGTTCTACAATGTATTACGAGGTAAGACTGCCAATGCTGTGTGGGGTAACAGCAACACCCCACCCGACACTACCTGCTGGACGGGATTCGCTTACCGTCTCGTGATGTTTGACGAGGTAAGACACCCGCCTCGCGCACTACCTGCTGGGGTACCTATGAGTGATGATATGACAGGAGCGTCGATATTCACATATTATAAACTAGACGCCCGCCATTGTAACGCAGGTGTGACTTACAATGCGTTTATCCGTTGCGACGAGGTAATGCGACGTAGCAACGATGCTGTATAGTAACAGCACTTAAATGATACCCAGCTATTAACATTAGTATTTTTAAAACGTCAAGTCTGTCAGTGACTAGTGCCGACTTCGGAGTAACGACCATTTCTGCAAGATGTTGCTACGGAAAAGAACCATCAAGAATATCAGAAGTTGCTCTTAAAAATATACTTTCCAATTTAACAGCAAACACCTTTCTCTTTTTCATTGTGATGGTCATATATATACTTCCAAGGAAACTTCAATATTATTCTTATTTTGGTTTCAGTTCTGTACGAGGGTCCGCGGCCACTGACCGTGGTCGTGCTCATCATCAGCTACTGCGCCAAATTCCTCACCACCTTCCACGTCACCCCACTCGTGAGGAGCACTATGCAGTACTGAATTATTTTAACCTGGAGCCATCATCATCCAAACCAAAGGAAACTGCTGAACATTGATTATAGGGAATTCTAACACGGACCCGCCTTTATCCTTCTAATGTCGACATCTTAGTTGAGTTGACTGAATAAAAAATCATATATCATTTTTTGAGACGTGACATAAAGATATTTTTTTAAATATGTTTTTGACGATACGAGCCTGTCGGCCATGACATATTTCAACTGTTTCATGACGTAAATGCAATAAATCCCATACAAATGGAGCGTTTGACAAAAATATTAACAATTAGTTCGACGTCACAAAATGGACGACAGTGTTTTTGAAGTTTGGAAAATTTGAAAAAATACGTATTAATTGAAATCGATATATTTCGGACCCTTATTCCATGTACCTACTACACGAAATTAATATTGTTTATATTTTATTTGATACTAGAGGACGCCCGCGACTTCGATGTAAACTTTCAACTAGGTACTCCTACCCAACTGTACCCCTACCCTACCCCTACTCTACACCTACCTTTTCCTAAATTTTCTTTGCTATAAACCTCACGGAGCCCGAGACCTTTCCAACGAATGCAAAACCGTGGAAATCGGTTCGTGCGTTCTGGAGTTACAGTGTCAGGAAAACCCGACTTATTTTTATATAGTAGATGAGTCAACTACCCTATTTGTCTATTTTCTCTTCATGAGATATATTGTTGATTGCATGTTAGGCAGGGTTAGCTCAGAAAGTCGCAAGCCAATCGGGGCTAGTATACCTATAGTTTGAAGACCTGATGGACGTTGGGGTCGCAAGGTGCTGGAATGGCGACCCTGCTAGGTGGACAGAGGACATCAAGTGGGTTGCAGGAAACCGCTGGATACTGCCGGCTCAAGACTGTGGTGTTTAGAAGTCCATGCATGAGACCTATGTCTAGCTGTGGACGTCCATCGCCTGTTCATGATAATGATGATGATGATGTTAGTTCTAATGGTATATATTTTTAAAAAAAGTTTACATAATATAGTGGTCTAGAAACTTAAAACTAAAAATTCTGAAATAAAACGATATTTTGCAGTATCACAGAGTATTTATTTCAAAATATATAGATCCAACTTTGCATAATTTATAGCTATCATGGTAATCTTTTACTTAACATACACATTACAATTATTACACAACATTACAATAATATGTATTACATACAAATATTAGGCAAAGAGACATTCTTGAGCGAAAAAAATATTCATTAGGTACTTAATTATACGAGAAATGGGAAAACTGTATTATTTAAACATGTTTGTTTGTGCCATTTTTATTGGAAGACAGGTCAACATAAATAAAATTATCATATTCTTTTTATTTAGAAAATAAATATTGTTTTTTTTTGTTTTACGATCAACTCACATGATTATTTCAAGGAAAAAAAAGTAAATAACTGTTTTTCGTTTAAATAATCTTACTACTTGCTACTGCCACTTCTACATTACTTCCACTTTACGTAAAATGAAGATACTCATGTCATTTCGTTTAAAATACGATGAAAACGATGTAGTGACTTATTATTTGAATGGTACACCGTAAAGATACATTATAACCCTGCGGATCATAGTCTGCCAACTGATCGCATGAGTAACAACGAAAAATAAAGAAAAACACCTGTATAGGTGTTTTTCTTTATTTTTCGTCGTTACTCAAGTTTGTGTATACAAACTTTGATTTGATTTGATTTGATTGATTTAAATTGTGCTATTTTTAGCATGATGAAGTACGAGTCATATAGTCATAACACAACATTGTGTGATATACTCACATTATACAGTTAATATTATATTAAAAATAAACTATTTCACTGTGATTTTATGCATAACAACTACTTTAATTAATCACTTTGGCTATTAAATTTAAATCTGAACTATATTCTAAATTTTTAATTTGCTTGCAAAGCAATGAGATTCCGTATAAAACAAGGAGTAATCTATAGGTAATAATAAAATATATTTTTATAACTAGTGACATATTTCCTAACTACATTTTTAAAATACCTAACATTATGTTGGTTAGTGTTTATCTGTTTCACGAAAACCTGGCTGAAGTTGTAGTGTGCCTAACTACAAAAGTTGGATTTGAAAACATTAATATCATTAAATTAAAATATTATTAACTAGCAGACCCAGTCAAACTTCGCTTTGACTTATGTGCACTTCTTCTCTATCCCTACCCTACCCTACCCCTTGATTCTTAAACGGTTGTATGGGAAATAGAAAAGGGATATTTTTATGGTTTTCCCAGTAATTATTCTAATTTTTCTCACCTTTCAAACCTTCCCTATATCTGCACAAACATTTCAAGACCAAGATTAGATAAATCCTTTCAGCTGTTCTCTAGTTTTAACGAGACTAACAAACAGCAATTCATTTTTATATTACATCTAATATATAAAATTCTCGTGTCGCGGTGTTCGACATTGAACTCCTCCGAAACGGCTCGACCGATTTTGATGAAATTTTTTGTGCATATTTAGTAGGTCTGAGAATCGGCCAACATCTATTTTTCAAACCCCTAAATGTTAAGGGTAGTCCACCCCTAAATTTTTTTTTTATTTTTTAGGCAAATTTTTATGTTTTTATTTTTTTATGACACAGCATACAAAAATACATACAACCCTAAATTTTCACCCCTCTACGATCAACCCTTATATTTTATTTGTTAATTAAAAACTATACATACAAATGATTTGTAACTAAAACGTAGTCAATTTGAGCTTTATTGTTATTGTATAAAGTTCATATTAATAATAATTAGAAAACGGGGTAGGGGTAGGGGTAGGGTAGGGGTAGGGTAGGGGTAGGGTAGAGGTAGGGTAGGGGTAGGGTAGGGGTAGGGTAGCGGTAGGGTAGGGGTAGGGTAGCGGTAGTTGAAAGTTTACATCGAGTTTCACGCGGACGAAGTCGCGGGCATCCGCTAGTATTATATAGAATATTATTGTTTTCAAATCAATAGTGAACCTATTGTGGTAAATGAACATAATTTAAAGAGTAATTTTCTCGTATATTGTAATTTGCTCCACTAGTTTTAGTTAAGAGCTTAGATTTCTAGTTGAAGTCTGTAGTAAGTACTTCAACTTTTAATGGTCTGCGAGAAATAGATCATCTTCTAGCTAATATTAGACAGTCAGATTATCACTATCAGCCTATTTTCAAAATGCTGCAGGGCTACTACAGGGCCAGGCCAGGCGTTTTTTTTAAAGAGTTTTAATACGAGAAAAACACCCACCAGCTCATATTGGAGTAGTGTGGTGGGTCAAAGCTCCAAATTTCCTCTCATACATTAACACTGGTTTAATTTGACTATGCTACCATCTTAGTTGTTGCTACACTAATATTATAAAGAGGAACGATTTTTTGTTTGTACCAAATAGGCTTCAAAATTACTTGTCCAATTTTAAAAAATCTTTCACCAATGAAAAGCTACATTATCAGCGAGTAAAATAGGCTATATTTTATCCTCATATTTCTATGTGAATGGGAACTACGGTAAAACCATTTGTGGTCTTATAGTTTGTTATCTTAAAATACACATAGTAAAAACTAACATGTTCGAGCTGCCATTGAATAAATACTATTTTTTTCTATAGCAATATACTAAATTAAATGAATGATTTTAGTTTTCAGACCCACTAAAATAAAGACTTCACATCTGAAATCCAGTGGTTTCAAATACATTGTTGTATTTTTTCCCAAAATTCCATTTTATAGCAGAAAGTGATTAAATTTATTAAAAACATAACATACAGAAATAATGTGTTCCTTCTAAGATACAGAACCCTCTGTCTCACTCAGTTTGAGTTGTTATAATATTAAGCAATATTAAAGCGGCTATGTATTTTTTATTTAATTTTAATAGAATTGTGAATCAAATTTAAACGTAGACTAAATTATTATTCATTCTACATTTATTGGATCAACTTATCTGGTGTCCTGATGTTTATTGATATTATTAAATCCTGTTGAATTAGCAAGATATTGCAGATTCCAGAGGGAATAGCTATCTTGTTTGTGTTTATTACAAAAGTGACTTAAACTAGAGAGAACAAAATTACAATTTTGTAACCACATTTCAGTCTTTGGTGACATTGAGCGGACAAAGCAAACTCTAAATTTATCATATAAAATAAAACTAGACCTTTATTTAATAGGCAATAAAAATATTAATTAAAAAATAAAAATATTCTTATACCTTAAATTTAACTGAAAAATTAGAAATTGTATTTTGTTTGGAAGAATCTTTGTATTTGAAAATGTTATAAAGGATTGAGAAGAAATGTGTATTTAATATGCAGGTTAGAAAATGGAATTTAGCTTGGATCATACAATGATTTTCAAAAATAAAACTTAATTACTATATTTGATTTTATACCACTGAATTAATATTCAGTGATATAAATACATACATACAAACCATTTTTGTAATCATTTTGTGATGACCTCTTGGTAATTTTTGTCAATTTCCTTGGACTACATTTTAATCAGATTCCACTATAACTGAAAAGTCTAAGCATTGTATTCTATTCATACTTTGCTTTGCTTTGCTATAGATGATAATATAGACAGACTAAATAAAACAATAAACATTGGAATCTTATTTAAATCCTTTCAATGTATTTAAAAATATTAACTTCACAAGTAAATAACATTATAAATTATAATTATACAATATAATTTTTAGTTGAGTATTAAAAATTGCATACTTTGTCAATAATAATGAACATTCAAACAGGAAAACTGACGCCAGCTATCAGCTACTTTGTAATGTTATAATAAGAATGATGATTACTTTATTAATTCTGTCAATAATTAATTAGGCTTCATAGATAAATTCCATTTGTGTACACAAAATAAATATTTAGCATGCTGATAAATACACAAGTTAAAATTTCAAATTGTGTAACTTAACACTCAAGAATTCAATCATTAACAACTTTTATGTCCAATATTGATATGTTCAGATTGGCTATCAAATCTTTGTCCTTTATATCTTAAGTGAATATATCTAAAGAGAACATCAACAAGGTGGACAGTTTTTGAGATATAAGGATGTACAGAAAACACATTTGGCCAACTGTACTAGACTACTTGTTGGAAGATGTTAGTAGAAAATCAATCAAAATGGATATCTTTAATTTAGCAGAGCACCTTTTTTTGAAAATAAATGCAGGCAAGATCTAGGCAATCGTTATGAACTTCTTAAAGCCAAACCACTCCCCAATATCACATATAATTATGTTGACGGTACCCTAACTTGTCCACTCTGTGTCAGACCATTCTGCACAGAAATGAGGTACATAAGTAACATGAGGGTACATGATTGAAGCCTGTGTGTGATCTGATGCGTGTTTCGAGTAGCTGTTGCCGAATAGGCAAAAACAAGAGATAGAGAACATTATCATAAAGACTATATCAACTTTCAAACAAAAGAACTGCATCTGACACTCAGACAGACACATGTAACTTATAAAACCCCTCAATTTTTATGTTGGGGGTTAATACTAAGATTTGGATCAATAATCATACATAATTTTATATTATGTTTAAAAAAAATTTAGTCTTTAAAATGTCTAAGCATTACATAAAACAGTACACAAAACGCTAGAAAATAATGATGAATATGTTTCAAAATTAAATTGAAAGCTTGTGCTAATAGTTTGCATGAGAATAATCTGTTGAGAATCTGAAGCTTGAAGACTAAGAGTGCCATTGGGCTCTGTAAAGACTACTATGGAACCAGGGGTGGATCATCCTGTCCGATCATCACATCTTCGTACATAACATCATTGTTTCGCCTTAAATTGATTTTATGACGAACATACTCAATTAAGTTGTATTTCCTTATAACTAACACAAGGCCTACAACCACCAGTGCTATTGTGAAGATCGACACGACCGCCGCCGTCGCGTCGTGATCTGATGCAGTTGCAATAACAGATTTATCGATACATCTATTATCACTAGTTTGGACATATCCATCCAAACAAGTGCACTGCAAAGAAGTCGCGTTACATACGTGGTAGTTCCCCGGACAAGGATTCAGCTGGGTCACGTTGCAGGACAGGATATGCTCTGTTAAAAAGAATAAAGCTCTCGGATATCACGTCCTGGACGAATTGATTCAATTAAATAATTGTCTACTTACCCGTGTACGCGCCATGTAGCAAATTTAATATTATCGTTGCAATGATATCGATGTTTCTAATACCCATGTTTGTAGTATAGCTCTCGGCGCCTCACATCACAAATTGTAACGGGATAATAAAAGAAGTTTTTATATTTTTTTCCGCTTTCGAATATTATTGCTTTGCTGCTTCACAGTCGGTGTCAGTCCCGAAACGACGAAAGAAAACAAATGTCACTGTCAAGTGTCAATGTCAATTGTTTGCTATGTCATTGTCAAAAAGTTTTGTTATTGCTATTTGAACAAAAGCAGAAATTAGGTATTATTCAATGTGATAACACACGAGCAAACATTATCATAGTCGTCAGTATTCATTGTTTAAAATTACTCGTTTTCTTTTCGAAAAAGAAAATAAAAGGTGTTTAAATAATTAGGTATTTATTTTGTTCTAATATATTATCACAGTGATTTTACTGGTTTATCAAGCTTTTACAATTATTTGAAACTTGAAAGTTATGTTATAAAATTATGACGATATTATTAGATTCTTTGGTGGAGTTTGCTTCTTCTTGCTTTGTTACAACGGTTTGCAATTCTCTTGATATTTCTGTTTGGCGTGATTATGTTGTTAAAAATCGTATTCTTCCCCGGAACCATAGGTGTACTTTTCCGGAAGGATGTAGTCGTTAGGATCGTGTCCATGAGCCTCAACTCCTCCGTTGCCGTCAGGAGCGCCCTCTCTGGAATAAAATAGTCATTTAATAATTTCAAAATTGGAAGCAGGTATTTCATTTACTAATATAAATCTCTGGGTACTTATATTCCCTTACAAAACAATAATAATCACGGCTAAATCACGGCACGATAAATCAAAAATATTAAAAATTGTCAATAATATGTTCTGATAATTGTAATATTGTAACTTGATCTTAATAAATAAATAATGATGATTAGTAAAAAAGGAAATATAAAACCCCGTTACATTATATTTTCTATTATAATATGAAGCTGAGATAAAAACCGTTACTTCAACAAAACGGCGTAATAATTATTAATTATTTTTAGTGGGTTCTCATACCACCAAAAGTGTTGACTGACGTCGTCAGCTTAGTTGGAAGGATTACGTTAGTTTATTAATTCTAAAAACTAAAACCAAATCTAGCTTTTTATTAAGTTCAAAACTTTACTCACTTTAGTTCTTCATGTTCAATTTCAGGTATGTCGTCTCTCAACCGTTCCACGTCTTCTTCATCTTTAGGTTTTTGTTCGCGAGGCTTTTCTGCTATGAAAATATTCTAATCATTAATGTCGAATAAAACACCTATATAGATACCGAAAATCTTTTTATTTTCCACTTATTGTGACTACAAATTGTCTGTCTCTATGACTAAGTATTTTGGTGGGTAGGTAATCTTCAAAGTAGATATTTACGTGAATACTAAAATTATCTAACTTCTAAAATATCCATTTGAAAAGCTTTCTGGCAATTTTTAGCGGTCTTCTAATAAGCGGGCCTGCTCTCAATTCACCTTTCTTCTCGTGGCGGTGGCTGTGCGCGCCCTGCTGTCCCTCCTCGTCTTTCCCATACGAGTCCTCGGTTTCCAACTCGTAATGGTCTCCAGCCTTTTTGTGGTACGAGTCGAAGTGCTGGTAGCCCTTCTTCCCGCCGCCGCTCTTCTTGCGGGAGTAACCGATCACACCGTCACTTTCACTTTCGTATGTCTTTTTGTAGTCCTCCTGCTCCTGTTTCTGCTGATGTGGCTGAAATTTTATTTTCTTAGTTAATTTTAATACCACAAATTATTAAATTGATTGTAAGAAATTGTAATTAATCAGAAGTCGCATGCAAGGCTGCGGTGAATTAGCGACCGCTAGCAAGCTATCCACAGCTATGTATGTCGCGCTGTGGTGTCAGCAAGTTGCGTTGTTTATTTTCAGTTGAACGTTGAATAATGAAATTACGATAACAAACACGCATTTTAATGTACTTATTTTGTCTGAAAGCGAGTCTGCTTACGTTAGCTGAACAACATTTAAGACAAAACCAAAAAAAGACAAACTGGTAGTTTATAATATAGAAAAGATCTCACAGCTGCAGCTCTGACGGCGCGGACGTAGCTTCCTATTGCCACGGTGTCGTCCACCATTTGCATGTCCTGAATACCCTGAAGGGAGCTGGTTGGGTTGGCTACAGCAATATGCAGAAGCCCGAGGGCTAATAACTTGAACGCCATTCTAATACTGGAACTATACAACAATTAAATAGTTAATTTAGCAATAAATTATTATAACCAAATTTGTCAGCGTACTTAGACGTCATTGTCCCAAGATATTGCACTATCTAGTAATTATCTTTAACGATATGAAATAAATATGCGAATTTTCTTCAAACATAAATAATAAAACAATGGCTTATAAATCTTACGAGTGATAGTAAAATCTGTAAAACCTTACTAGACCTACTTCAACTGTTAAGCCATAACAGTCACGAATAAACATGCACACAAATAGTCACCTACAATTGAGTATGAAAACATGATTTCAAAAAAATTAAGTCACGTTCTCGCGGTTCGGTGTTACACAATAGAAGTAATGAAGCAAAAACGGTATGGCATCTGGGTATTTTAGTCATTTACGTTTTTCAATTACGTTTGAACCCACCGCTTATAAAAAAACTGTTCCGTCCGTTCACAGCGCAGACTCTACAAACTCCACACGATGTTTCAAACTTAGTGTTTTATATAACTGTCGATTGCGAGCGATCAATCTTTCACAACGTTCGCCGCCGAGCCAAGCCAACGTTCCAGGTTTCCCAGCGAGATTGCTTCTTAGTTCTTGCATGCTATTGTAGACCGTTTTATTCAGATGTTTTTGCCTACATTGCTTTACTTTGCCAAGTTTCTATTAAGCGTCGTAAGTTACGAATCATTTCCGTTTCGAGGTGAGATCCGATTTATGCTAAGTATTTGAATTTGATCGCCATTTAAAATTTAATTTAACAGATGAATGAGTTACTTACACTTAGCGCTAACCACTGTAAAATTGGCATGAGTTTTCTTTGAAATTTGAAATTTATTTTACTGACTATTTTTTAACAATGAGGAATTTAATGAGTATTAGTAGAATTTGTTAGCAACACGTTAAGTAATTCTTACAGAGAAACTACAATAAATAATTTTACATGGACAGCGTTCATTGAGAATTACTTTTAGAAAGGTAAGTACCTACATATTTGGAAACTAGTATAAGCGTTGTTTAAATCTTGGAGTCATAGAATTATACCTTGTGCCGAATCGTAAATCAATGCTTGGAGTAATGTAAATATTGCAGACCAGTGAAATGTCAATAAATGTGTCTATATCTAAATTACATGTTAACTATACAAGTACTTTTGTAATTAGATAGACTGAATCAATCCACAAATGTGTTCACAATTATTATTTCAATTATTTTTTTGAACTCATAGAGAGCAACTTCGATAAAGATATTGAAATATTTAGTCAAATGGATAACAAATTCTGATGAGCTTTACTTTAATTTAATTGACGTGGTTGCCATATAAAAGAGTTATACCCGATAGACCTATAGATGGACCAACTTAAAAAAATAGCTACTTGGGGCGCGAAAATTGCATACAAATTCCGTTGTTAATTAATTAGATAAAGTTGTTAGAACGATAATTCAGAGTCTGTCAAGACTAGAAAGCTGTAATTAGGCATGGCTTTATAATATTTATTACGTCTAGTGAAAAGAAAATTTGTGCTTTAATTATTTTAATCTAAGATCCTCTACACTCTGCCCATTCATTCGGCCAAGAGATAATAGGGTCTTAAGAGAATACTGCTACATGACATTCACGCTTTAAGAAATATCCATATTATACCAATTTTTTTTATAGATAGGTACATCCATAAATATTTTTTAGGCTGCTTCCTTGTTTTTACACTAGATTTTGTACATAGAATTTGTACCTACTCGTCTTTATTGACGAGGTAGAATTTTTTTTATATACTAGATTAAATAAAACATGTTATAGTTTATTACGGTTTATTAACAGCTGTCACCATTAACTAATTATATTATATTTTATTAATTAGTTACTCTCGTCGATTGAATATTTCCATAGGCATTTGATTTTTATTTTAACCTTCTTATTTACGAGCGATTTTCGATGTAAATTTTCTTGCAAGTCCATTTTTATTTTCGTTGTTTCTCCAATATTTTTTTCTAATTGTAGATATTTCTTTCAATTATTTTCAATTTTCTTTGTCTGTTAAAGAAAATGTGTATACTGTTAATATTTTTCCATTGGGTTGTATGGTGTCTTCCTTGTTATCGGTGGAGTATATCTTTATAACGTCGGGTAAGACTTCGTAATTGAGTTCATATTCTTTTTTCAATTGTAGATCTTCTAGTGCTTTTGCTCTGAAAAAAGAAAAAAATGTTAATTAAATCTGATATTTTCATAAATCCATTGGTTTCCTGTTATAGTTAAAGTAACTATCTTTTTTGCTTATTTTTAAATTCTTAATTTAAGGTTAAACTACAAATAAAATATTCCCAATACTCACATTGAATATTCAGTGACGTCAAACCGCAAAAGAGAAAACCCCATTTCCCGACCGCGCTGAATCGAGTTCCGGACGAGCATCTGAACTATTTCTGAGCTTTTTGGTGCATCGAGAGGAACCATCAAAACTACCTGTAAATAAAAGTATGTTGTATTTTATATAGTAATATGATCTATATCTTCGAAAGAAACGAAAACGAACAGAAGATGGTTTACTTAATGTTATATGGAGACCGATCGCCTATAAAACAGCAGCACTTTGCTGTGGTTGTAAAAAAAGTGTCTTACAAGGCGCTACACTGTGCCCGTTAATTTTAAACGTAGGTGTTAAATCTCACGTGCCTATAATGTTATTGGCAACTTCCCTTCGGTTTGTAATATAGCAATATTATTTGGTGGCAGTAATAACTGAAACTGAATAATAAAATGCTAATACTTAATACTCTTACTCAAAAAATACTAGCAATTTCCAAACGCAATATCTGCGGTTAGGTTAGACAATCTCAATATTATACTTAGATTGATTTCCTAAACAGTTAGGTATCCAGGATTCATTACAATAGACGTGATTGATAGAAAATATGAGAAGGACCACATTAACTAGGCAAATGGATAGATTTACCAAATATATCCATATCAGATATACATTAAACGGATCGTTATTGTTTCTCCTCGCGACAACCATACGACTCATCGTATTAGGTCGCTTATATCTCCCTGTACGAGCACGACTCTACGTGAGGGATAGCCCCTCTTATCCCTAATGCGTATCTACCTACCTATCACGTGATCTTCGAAGCACGGGGGTATAACACTCCAACTTCACTGGTACTGAGAATCACTTGAAAAAAAAATTTAAAACTAAATAAAGGTCTTCAGCCAAAGTCACTTTAGATGAAAGAGGCTATTAGTAATTTTACCTGTAAAACTTTATGGACTTTGTATTTATCGTGCAGGTCGGGAGCTTGCAAGCAGTGCGCGGAGAACAGCATCAGTTTCCTAGTCTTCGGGCAGCGCATGCACTGCGCCCACTTCTCCAGCAGCTGGGCGTCCCACGAGCAGGTGGAGGAGCTGAGCGCCAGCCCCCGGATCTGCGACCAGCCCCGTTTGTCCGCCTGTTGCTCAGCCAGCATAGTGTGACCTGGATCACAGGATTCCTGACTAAGCGTTTGTCATGTTATGAGATCAAATACATCTTATACTCATAATATTATTTCTAGCGGAGTTAAACACTCACGACTTCGTGCGAGGAAATCATTGTGTGCTTCCATCCCTTTGTAACTTATTACAATTTAAGTTTAAAAATAACGATATTTACAGCGATCTTAAAACACTATGTTTCATGTATATCCAATCCTCTAGAAACAATTTTTTTTTTAAATATTACTCCAAAAATTATCTTCTATGTTCTTTGGTTCCATTTAAGTATAAACCAATAATATTTTCAATCAGTGGCTTAGTCGTGAAAAAATAATATACAGACATACTTTCACATTTCAACGGTACCTTGAGCCAACATTCTAGCAACGTAGTCGGAGAGGATGATAAGGTTGGGCGTCTCCGAGCCGTTGACCAGACCGGGCCACGCGAGGCACGCGTTCTCCCGCACGAAGCGAGTCACCCGGGAGACGTCGGCGGGCCGGGCTCGTCTCACCCTCACGCGCACTTCGTCTTCTGTGCCGTGCGCCTTATAATAAAAATGGGTATTTTTTGTAAGCATTCATTGTCATTATCAGGGCCAGGCTCCCTACAGGCCTGGCCTGGCCTATCTTATTTAAAGGAGAGGAAATATGGAGCTTAGGCTCACTACGCTACTCCAATGCTTGTAAGCGGGCTTAGAGTTATGTTAAATTCATTGACGACCGCTATCAGATGATAATGATAATGAAAAAAGAAAGAAATATACATCCCAACCCTGGTTTCGAATCCAGGATCTTGTGATCCGAAACCCTAAAGGATAACCACTGGACCAATGGAGCAGTCAGTTGTGGGCATAACGAGTAAAAAATAAATTAAAATTTTCAAAATTTCAAGTACATAGGGTTAGTTAACAAACACTTTTTATATCAAGATTGACTATTTCAGAAGGCAGGTGGAAAGAGTATTTTCACATCTTATTATAATAACCTAGTTTTTGACTACCGCCTCAACCTTTGTAACTTTCTTGACCTTTCTTCTGTGCCGTATGTAGCTAATTACGGATAAGTTAATGAGGTTAGAATCTTATGTCAAGCCTACAAACAAAGTGTCTAAGCTTAGTAGCAGCCTGGAGTTAGGAAGTTGACCCTATTATTTGTATTCACGTGTTGTCACTGTCATCTTAACTTCTAACTAAATCTATCAAGAAACAAACTGGATGCTGCTCTGACAAATGACCAACAACTGGTACAATACAGAAATGAGTACCTGCCTACATGAGTGTTACGTGTACAATGTAACACAATATGTGTATATTTTTTCATCATTTGCAACATCTACTATCTTACTTCTACGCGTATTATAATGTAAACTTATCATCTACGGAGTAGATTAACCACATATAATATATTCTCTTTGACACTCTAAAAATTCATACTTTTGACTTGGAGCCCTTTCTTTTCTTTTGTCTAACATATTTTCTAATAGTCTACAATTATTAAAATCATTAGCTTTTCTAACCACTTATAACACCAAAATTGCTATTTCTTTTTTTTCTTCAACTTACCATGACTTTCCTGGTAGGATCTCTTTTAGGAGTATCAGCAAAATTGCGTAGACGTTGCTTTAGTGTAGAGGGAGAGAGAGGACCGCTGGTAAGAGCTACCGAGTTCCTCACCGCACAACTAGCCGGCAATAGTTTCAATAAACGGAGCACTGACATATTTTGATGGTAAATGTGAACACAGGAATTTTGGAATCTATGTTTTGTGTAAATTAGGCATGGTTACGAATTTTGGTTGATTGTTTCTATTAGAAATTTTGAAATATATAAAATACAATTCAGGGCATGGTGACGGCTGTGACAAATAAGCTATTTTTTCCTATTTTGAAACATGTCAAGAACGTGAAACAGGCTATTAAAACCGTGAAGGTTTTATATTTTCATAATTTTTGGTAATCGTAAACTTGCAGAAATCATAAAGATTTCTACAAGTTTTTCTTCGAATTTTCTGTCATTTTGATGTCAATTTCAATAACATTACAAAAAATAACCAACAAAAACCAATTAAATTTCAGTTTTTAAATAAAATGAAGATGAAATAGCCTTTGAAGCCCTGAGCAATGAATCGACTTTGGAATTTAAAGAATGGTTTCTTGCTACCAGGACGATCCTTTCAACCCTGCATAAATTCACAAGCCAAGCGTTTTAGAAAGAAACAAACACCGTGTGACATTCATTACTACCCTATAAACAAGAAACCGGTACAGTTTATATCCAATGCAAAATAATGTGTAGCAAAATGATGAATATTTACTTCCCCGGAAGCACAGTTTTTCTATCGATGATTTAGATGTCCTTCATGTTTTCCGATAGCTTCACAAAGTATTTCTATAAATTTAGCAGGATCTAGCATTGAACTTGCCATTGCCACATTATAAGATTGTTTCATTTTCTTAATAGATGGTTAGACACTTTAGCTATTGCTAACAGAGTACATTTTAGGAAGCGTGAAGTTTTGGTCGTTACCTTCTTCAAAACTGGCGTAGCTAAATATTTATTTAAGATATCCAAGTATTCCAATTTGTGTCAATTTATTATATTTTCACTGTGTTAATATTACAAAAAGCAACGGGATTTCTGAGTTAATTCAAATTTTTTGTGCAGTGCTTCAATTTACAAGATGTGACCATCGAACGAGGGAACCAGTGCCATGCAAAGCTCATCAGGTCATTCCTCTTCACACACTACTGGCCGCGGGAGCCCAGTGTGGTGGGGCTGTGGATGTGTCTCAACAGCCCCTACCTGGAGACACTCACTGACAAATATTCCAATACAGGTATCTGCTATAGCAACTGAATACGAATCTCCTTTCAGTGTAAGAAGGGTTATGGATTAGTTCTCCACTCTGACTTTCGTCTGAATTAATTAAGTTTGATAAAGTACACTAAATATACCAACAATAAAAATGGCTTCAAATAACTCATATGTTAAGCGTATTCTGGGATGTGCTATTTATAATCGTATTAACCATCAATAAATATACTGCAACTGTAGTAGGTAAATCATTCGCAACCCATGTTCGGCTCAGCATAACATAATGGATATCATTTTGTTCTCCCAGGTGATCGTCTATTAGCTTTTGAATTCCTTCATCGTACGAAAGAGAAGAAGCTAATTGGCGTGAGTGTGGCGAACAAGACGTTTCCGTGGATGGTCGACGAGTACGAGGACTGGGCGCACTACACCGTCTGCAACGCGGAGCGATATCGCATGTACTTTATGGCGCATTGTTTGAAGAGTCCCAGTTTATTCAACAAATATAATGTCAATTTTTTGTACGATGTGAGTGTCTTGTAAAGAAAAAATACAAGTAAAAATCAGTGAAAGTAAGATTCTAAAGCTAACATCCATGACTTATTAACAATTGCCTACGAATATAATATAATTAGATTACCTTTCTATTGTTATAGATATTTAAATCTAAAGCGAAAATTGGTAAATGCAATGATAATTTAGACTGATGAAGACGTTTTATATTTCTACCTTTTATGAATTTTTATTTCGACAGATAGAGGTTCTGGGAACAGCTTCCGAAGTGGCAGGTCAGGGCGTTGCTACTCTACTTCTGAAGGCAGCGCTAGAGCACGCAGAGGAATCCCGATTCCCATTAGCGCATGTCATCTCTGTTAGTCATTACATGTAAGTATTGTTCCACAGTCGTTAACCTTCCTTCCTTTGCGCGACTAATCAGAAATCAGAATCAGAATATTAACACTTAAGACTCAGGTTAACAGGCACAAGACAGCTTTAGCCTATAGAACGAGTAGTGGTGTGCTTTGTGAGCTTATCCGGAGATATTGCCGTGCTTAATTATATTGTTAGGCAACATAGTTGTGTTCTTGTCTGAAATCTACGGTGTGCCGGTCAGATTGCAGGCACAATGAAGTATAACTTACATCTCCAGTTGACAGGCACTAGTTATCGCTTGCATGTACTGCTAGTTGCTGTGTTATAGGGAATGGTTTTCCAAATACCATCACGTGGGCAGTATGCCCACATTTGCGTTAGGGACATATCTTTCTAAATAAAAAGTTATGCCCCTAAAACTTCAGAAGTACCTACCACAAGCTATTCTTCCTCACGATATTTCTCTCATTAAAACGAGTTCGTTCGTTATCAACCCATATTCGGCTCGAGTCTTCTCTCAGAATGAGAGGGGTTAGGCCAATAGGCCACCACGTTGGCCCAATGCGGATTGGCAGACCTCTCACATGCAGAGAATTAAGAAAATTCTCTAGGTATGCAGGCTTCCTTGAATGTCTGAGACACGTGATATTTAATTTCTTAAAATGCATATAACTGAAAAGTTGGAGGTGCATGCCCCGGACCGGATTTGAACCCACACCGTCCGTAATCGGGGGCAGAGGTCATATCCACTGGGCTATCACAGCTCTCACGAGCATTACAAGTAAAATAATAATAAAAACAACTATGCTTTAATCTCTCAGGTCAAAAATCTGTGAAAAATGTGGCATGAAGCGTGAGTGGTCCATGGAATATTCAGATTTCATAGATGAAGCTGGTCAAAGGGTTTTCTTCCCGCGAAGACCTCACCTCAATGTCAACGTGTACACCAAGCACTTCAACCCAGCGGCAGGGGGAAGGTTGCCTTGCAGTCCTCTACCAGTTTAACGTCAATTTATTTAGAACTCTGTACGTAATTCACCCGTAACATTAATATGCAGACAAATCATAATAGACAAAAGTAAAAAAATTAACATTTTGAAGATTATTTTAGTTTAATAAGAAAAACACAAAAAAATATTTTGAGAATAATAAATGAATTAAAGAAGTATTATTGTTGTACCTTTTATATCTAAGCCAATAAATATATAATAATTTTGTATGTTTGTTACGATTAGTTATTGAAACGATTTTAATAATTCTTTCACCAATGCAACGCTACATTATCAGCAACTAATATAGGCTATATATTCCTATGGAATAGGGAACTACGCAGGTGAACCCGTAGACGGCTACTAGTCTTAAAATATATGGGTATAAAAACTCGAAATGCACAAAATAATATTTACATTTATTTAGTTACAGCAGATTTATAAAATTATTTTCATATAAAATTTTACGAAACCAGTGTTACGCACTACCATGATAGTGATTATCTATTTTTACGAATCAAAACAAATTTTATTCTCAGCCAAATGACTATAAATATTTATGATACAAAAATTTGTTAAACTTATATTCACCAACATTATTATGAAGTCTCACAAAGTGCCAAACATATAGAATTTAGATAGGATATCAGTAGAATATTTGAAAAAGGGCGTAGAAAAATTTCACAATAATCTAGACTCTAGTTCAATCAAAAAGAAAAGTCTAAACGACCTTAGTACAGTTACAACAACCGGTCCATTTGTTCCGGTCTCTTGCGCGAATACAGCAGACACTGAACTTTTTATTCAAATAACTCACAAATGTACTGTGAAATTAAATTTCCAAACATTCAAAAGTACTTATTATTAAACTTTTTTTTACTACTGACGTGAATTCAAATAATAACCAGAATGAAGAAATATTAGTTAGATAAAGTCACAAAGCAAAAAAAAATTAAAACGTGTAAGCAGTAAGTCAAATAAATGGCAGAATAATCGCAATCGTAGGGATTGTTACTAGAAAACTTAAGAATTCAAAGGTAAAAAGAAGCCTAACTAATATTTACGGACGGCAAAACATTTAATTAAAATAAATAGAATTATATTCATCATTCATCATAAGACATAAACTAGAACTTTAAAAATTTAAAGTTTCTGTAGCACTATTCTTAATTTTCACTTATACATAACCGCGAAACACAATTATTTCACAGAGTTATTATAAATCTAATCTTAGTAGTAATTACTTAAATAGATTAAAATGAGAACATTTTAGACTTAATTGTGTTTTCAAATAAGTTTTTTAAGTAAGCTATATTAAATTAAGTTTTGTAAGAAATCGAAATCTGACATTTTAATTATTATATGTATTTTATTATAGTGTTCAGTTCTCTTACCAATTAATGTTAATTTCAATTACATGTTATGTTCTGAATGAAAGTTTATCCCAGAAGATTCTTAGGATATTTATTTTACGATTCTATCTTATTTATAGTATAGTATTACTTTTTAGAAAATTGAATAATATACTACATTTCATAACAACCTTACGCAATTCCTGTTCAAAACTATTAAACTTATCTATCTTATCTTAGGCTATGTGCTAGTGCTTGGAATAGCCCCATTGTGATCCATGGTCTTGCTTCCCTTTCTTCCCGTGTTCTGCATGGTGTTGCTTGTGTTCCTCATGGCCATGTTTACCGTGATATCCTTTGTGGTCTGCATCTATGTGGCCTTTGTTACTGAAAAATTATCAGACATATTATTGAAATATTAATTAAAGTAAATGTTATCGAATTGACGCTTTAATATCGAAACTTGTACACTTAATTTGTTATTTGATCATGTACATATACGCAAACTAGCATTACTAATGAATATATATTAGGCTGCAACATTACTGTTTCCTGTGAGTTTGTCTATTGGTTAAAGAGTTTCTTTGGAGGGAGGGAAGAGGAATATCGGTCATATTGGTGGTATTTGACATGAAAATTATGCCATCGTACACATAATACAACTTTTTACATCAAGTTACAATGAAAAAACTGCTTACACAAAATACACAAGTTATAAAAATAATATTTGAGATCCTCACAACAATCTCTTTAATTTTATATTTTCCATCTTGACCGCTAAAAGTGGTAAATACATTCAGTTTTTGTTTATGCACATCACACCTATGCTTTAAGATTACAAGAATTAACATTGTGTATCAGAATTCAACTTAATCGGTTCAGTAGATTCTGAGAAAATTTACTCTGACAGGTAGCTGAATCCTACACGAGTGATTCCGACTTCTGTTCTTATCTATTCAGACGTATGAAACTCTAAAACCATTCGAGGCTTACTTTCGTGCTTCATCACGGCAGAAATTCTAATTCCTTGCATGTTACTAGTAGATATTCACCCTCTTATTTCAAGATACAAAGAAAGCCGTTTCTGTCTAGTGTGGAAACCTTACCTGTAGCCCTTCTTCCCGTGTTGCATGACGTCGTGTCCGCCCTTGACATGGTGCACCTTCTTCTTGCCGCTCTCGTCGCTGGCGTGCTTGGCGTTGAAGTTGCCGTAGCGGTGGTGCTCGCCGTCCTTGTACAGATCGTCGTAGAACTTGTGCTCCTTCTGGAACTCGTCCTTCTGGTACTTGTTGTGGAAGCCTGGAATGTTGACATATGTTTTTTACCTTTGGACCTGCCAATTCATAAGCTAAAGATCTGCCAATGTGCTGCACATGTATTACACTAGGCTTGTAACTAACTAAATACTACTAACTCATCAATTATGAGTTTATTAGTGACTAACATTGGATTTAATAAATTAGATTTCATCTTAACACAAGAAGTAAAACTAAAGTCCAACATTATATCAGTCTAAGCCTAATATTTAAGTTACGTAAGTAAAAAGTAAAGAAAGAAAAGTTAGTGAAGTATTTAAGCTAAGTATTTATTATTAAGTTTTCTTTTACCATATTGAAAGTGGCGAGGAAAAAGAATGAATGAATGATGGATGATAGTTTATTCATAAAAATGTAGATTGTACACGATGGTACAAATAGAATTGAGCACATTTTACTACAAATGGTCTATGAATTATTTATCTATTATCTTATGTAATTAAATACATTTGAACGAAAATAAAAAAAAACTAAATCTAATAAAATATCACAATTACAAAATAATAAACTTCAAAAAGTTGAATTTAATATTTGAAGTGCGTTTAATGAAAGATGAGCCAAACTGTTTAGTACTCGTAAGTACGCGTTCCAGAGATGTCAACAACGAAGCGGTGCCAATTACTACTATCAGGTCAAAACTTCAAATACCCTCTCCAATAAGAAGGAAGCCCGCCCTATACTTCGCAGTTAATATAGGCAAATGGCGATGACGATACTAATTAATTTTAACTTTGATTCATTGCTTTCATTTAAGCTGTGCAAATACTAATAATATCTATACTTTTTATAAAGCATTATGTACAACTTTAGATAACTTCCGAATAATCTAGGTAGTATTTTCGGTTGCATTATTGAATGTTATAGTTGGATTACATTCAATGACGAAACGTTACTGCACCGCTCTGACCAACTTACGATGAAAAGGTTTTTATTCCGTTGTATTTGCCGTCACTTGCGTCTAGCGCCACCATTGTTTAGAAAAAAATTGTTTCGCGGTCGAGTGAAAGCGAATGATTTGTTACATAAAGTATTTTGTTGTCAGCCATTGATCGTCTGACCTTATGGTGATTTGAATAAATTGTTATTGTTATGCTCTCTATTCATTATTAACTTTCTGATTCTTTCGGTTAATTTGTGAATTACGACATTATCTATCTGTTTGGTGCACATAATTGTGATTATGTTCAGATAATTAAGTGTTACGCCAGTAATTCTGTTTGCAATTTAGTATCACATTGCCTATGAATTTTGTTTCCCAACTCCTATTACTATTGCCTTTGAGTCCCTCAAAGCACACCTCCCAAGGCCACATCCTGTGAGTCTGACTAAAGTTCCATCAAGCAACTTCAGTAAGATTCACAGGATCTTCAGCGTAACAAGCAAACCATTAGCCCACCAAGGAGTATCTACAGTTATGTATTATTAGATAATAATATGCGTTAGAGAAAAATATGAAACAAATATCAAAAGCACTGAATTACACCTTTTATTGTATTATCTTTTTTAAAACTTCGTCACTAGGTGGAATAGTTTCTGATGATAAAATATTTTATTACTTGGTTTTATCAAGTTTCAATTTCTAGTAAACGGATACTATACTTACGCGCTAAAATCAGCATTAAATTACTGACGCCTATATCTATCTGGTGTCGATGTAATTGGAGTTGCCTTGTCTTGTTTTATGCGTAACTTTCTTATTATGTACGTTTTATATTTAAAAATAAGATCAATAATACTTTTACGATTATTATTATAATTGAATACTTATACTTTTGCTAGTGTCAATCCACTGTATTGTTAATCTGTGTATTAATAAAAAATCGTGTTTCTGATAGTGTAATGTGATAGATGATGATATGCGATGTTAAAAGTTTAACTTTCTAAGTAAGTCGCTCCGATTTCGCATTTCTTAATATGTTACGTAAGAAAGATTCATTAATTTCATTCAAGACCGAATACTTGTTAATTTATTAGTAGGAAAGTATCATCATCATCAGCTCTTTGTCCTTATTTCGCCTAGTGGTCACTCACTTCTATCATTTCTTCAACACAATACAGTTTACTTCTCAAACACACGTGTGTTTTCATAACTATTCTCACACTCTCATCTATTTTTTGCTTTGTTAGATAAACTACTTTGTGAAGATTACCTTTAGTCTTGTGTCCTTTCTTGTGCCCCTTCTTTTCACCGAAATGCGCTCCCCTGGAGCCGTACGCCTCTTCCTCGTGGTGTCCGCGGTTGCTGGCTTCGTCGTGATGCTTCTTCCGCAGCCCCTCCTCGTCTTCGTACTCCTTGCGGTGCAGGTGGTTGGTCCTGAAGCCCTTTTGCCCTTTGTCTACAAAGTGGTCCGATTTTCCACCTTTGGATGACTGGAAATATATAACAAATTTATTAAAATACCAGCTTTTGCAGACGGCTTTGCGCTTATGAAGATTCATTTTACATTTAACTTTGGATGAGCGCCTCTATATATATTTTTTATCTCTCCCTCGCCTCCCTATCCCTCCTTGATGAAACTTTTTGTGTTAAGCGATAAACCTTTACCAATAAACATTCAGAATCGTATGTCTACACTATTAGTTAATGATTAGTGTTGTGAAAAAATAAATCAATTTCTGTGTAATCCGTAAACAAATAAATAAACATTATACAAAATGTACCTGTTCATTAGCTAAAATTAACATGATATTTATATGGCATGCAAGAAAATAGATCCATTGACGTATCAATAAAGACGTAATATTACTAAACTATTTTAAGTACCCACGTTGTAATTTCACGCCATTAAAATCTGTCTGTAGCTTGTCTGTTGCTTCGATCGGCAACAGGTGCCATGAGCATAATGAATACGGACATAGACATACGATGCAAAGATCTAAGCGTATCAGGTGGTATCTAATGTGGTATACATTATTTTTATTACTAGCGGAAGCTCGTGACTTTGTTCGCAGTCCAAAAATACTCGCATGAATGTGAGCTTTCATCTTTTAAGCCCCATTACATATTCATTGCAGTTTAACGAAAGTCACTGTACAAATAATCGTAAAAGTAACTCGAAAATTAGAGATACAGAAAAATATCAACCCTTTTAAACTAGTGACCTCTACTCCATAGAGGTGAAATTTTCAAAATTGTTGAATATATTCTATCGGCTCGTTCAATATATTCTATCGGCTTCATACCATTTTGAAAAATGGATTATTTATTCAACAAATATAGACATAAACCAAATTTTCAACATTTTCCTACCCATTGAATTGAAATGGTGGAAGGCGTAATTTCAAAAATTCTTAAATCGTCATAATCATTAACTATCTTAAAAGTACATACGCCGCCGGTCATAGGCCTCTCTTAAGAACTTCCAAACAACACGGTCTAGAACCGCCTGCACCCATGGGCTTCCCTATAAATTTTCAACCCGTATTTCACACCCTTCTATTTATATTTCGGTGACAAAAAGGTAGCGTAGGTATATTATTCTGCTCCTATACCAACATTCAATAAAATCGGTTCAGCGGTTAAACCTTAAAATAGTAATAGATAGACACACACAGACAGAAAGACTTTCACTTATACGGTTATCTATGTTCTGTGACTATGTAGTATGTTTAATATTAATTATTTTGAAAGTACCTAACGTAATAAATTGAGATAAGTACTATTACGTTTTTACTCTCTGGAGTACAGAGAAGTGACTGGGGCCGCAATGCACCCATGCTAACTGCCAGTCCACCAGACCCCAGCTGGCCGAGCGCCAAGCTGATGACGGCGCACTATTTATAGCGTTGAAGAGGTTAACAGCTGATCGCGGACACGATATTTGGTGACATTTTACAATTATTGTTAAGAGAGACAACCTATCTATACTCCATTGGGCAGGACTCCAACATGAGATACGAGGGCTTGTTTCCCTTCCTAATCTTCTATTTGGACTACTAACAGGGTTATTTGGAAGGAAAAGTTTTTAGATAGGTAGATAGAATTAGGTAGATTTTTTTGTATGACTATCTAAGTACAGTAATATTTAGTAATGTACTAATTAGTTCGGCTGTGGGTATATACATAATTAAGACGGTCTCATTGTTTTGAATAAATCAGCCTAAAAAAATAAATTACTCAAACTTCAAAACAAAAAAGTATTTCGTTAATCGCTGTTACGCGGAAATGTTCTTAAAAATAGGAATTCTATAATATTTAGAACCTATTATGAAATACCTACCTACCTAATAAGAATAAAATCTTCGCATAACCTGTATCTTGTAATACCTACTTGACCTTTGAATATTACCGCTTACCTCTTCATTATGTAATGTAGGAAGCGACAATTGCTGATAATAATTAAATACACAAACAAGTGATCAGGAAGACACTGACTACCAGAAAAACTCATTATCATTAAATAATATCTTATGACGTATTATGTTCTCACTTCTCATACCAATAGTAGGTACCTACCTACATAATAAAGTACCTTACTTGTGATAAACTTAAATGTATAAATCAAAATAACGAACGAAAATTATCATCTACAAAAAGTATCTTCAACATAATTGCTTCGGCGTCGAAATGAAACGATTGCGTCGGTGTTAGATGATGATTAAGTGGAGACGTCGAGGCCTCTGACCAATAAATTGGTCTAAGATTACTTAAGGCATCGTAAAAACGAACGAGCTTTGCTAATAACAGAGTACGGCAGAACTTTGCATAAGAAAACCAATCATACGAACGAGACTGTCTGCTTTTTTGCATTCTTTAAAAACTGACCTGAAAATTAGCTATAATTCGACCGAGATTATTATTAGGTCTTTTATTTTTAAAAATTATATTTTAACTACGTTGAATTCCAATTTACTTGGAAAGTTATAGTAATGGAATTAAAAGAGGGATGAAAGTTTGCATTATCAATATCTGAATTTGGTACATATTATAGGTAGGTATAAATACATTATTTTTCGAATTAAAAGCTTTGCCTATATGCAATCATATAGTAATGTATATCACCGGGAAGGGTTGATAAAATATTACAATACCTTGTACAATAAAATGGATATATTCTGTTTTGGCTTATCTTATCGAAGAGTGATAAAATAAATAGACGTGTGATAGTTACTATCGCTCGCCATTTTCATTAATATTCGCGAAATCCTATGAGTATGTACCTACCTGCGTAAAATGTAGTTAGATAGGTAGGTACTTACCTAAAATAATGCTGTCTTTTAGCTACTTATCTCATTTTGATAAAATTATAAATAGAAATAAATTAAAGTGTTATTACTAACTAAATATTTAAACTAAGTTTAAATCAAAATAGACGGTAATGATCAATAAACTTATTTGTCACTAGCGGACGCCCGCGACTACGTCCGAGTGGAATTTAGTTTTTTACAAATCCTGCAGCAACCATAAGAACTTCATTCCGGGATGAAAAGTAGCCTATGTGTTAATCCAGGGTAAAATCTATTTCCATTTCAAATTTCAGCCAAATCGCTTCAGCGCAAAAGAGCACATACAAACTTACACACACACCCATAAAATATTAGTGTGATGTATCTTATAATAATAATAATATTATTATGTTGCCACGTTTAATGATGTCCCTTAGGCATGGGAAGCTTAATATTACGTTATGTACTAACATAATGGATAGCAGTTAAGGGAATATCATCCCATGTTTTAATGCTTTCATGCCTTAATGCTAAACAGTAAGATTATAAACATACCTTTCCACCGTGCTCGGCGTAATGATCTCCATGGTGGTCGTGGCCGCCACCGTGGGAGCCACCGAACTTGTGGGAGTACGCCTTGTCGTGATGGTGACCGGCGGCGGCGGAGAGATCCTCGTGAGGCGGAGCAGCCGGCGCTGGAGCCGACTGGGCGGGCTGGCTGGTGTGCGACACTGAGAAGGACACCGGTGTCGCGACATTGACGGCTTCCGCTGCGGGGCTCGCTCCGAAGGTGAGCGGCCCGGGTTGTGCTTCAGGATTCAGGTTACGGCCCTTGGGAGGAGCGACGTACACCTTGTGGTAATGCTCAGCGCTCGCCACTAACATCTCCTCATATGGCGGCGACGGCAACGACCCCGCATCGTTGTGTTCGTGCACTTCATATTGATGAGGCTTTTTAGCATCTCGACGCGATCTCTCTTTCTCGTATTTCTCACCGCGTTTCACTCTCACGTGTTCCTCGAAAGGTCCTTCCACGTACGCCTCACGTTTCTTCCTATCGTGGTCCACTTCTTTGTAATCGTTGTACTCTTCCAAGTCTTCCTCTTCAACTTGAGGGACGTCGGCGAGTGCCGTCGCAATGACCGCAAGGGTCAGGACCCAGACGGCTGTTCGCATGTTGAGTGAGCTGTAATACACCGTTTTTTATTAAATACTTATGGTTAATAACAGCCTTTCACTGTTGGCAAATGCTTATAATGCGCGCGGTCGGACGCGGCGCGGCTTTATATCGCGACAGAGTTCGGCTCGTTTGTGTTTCTATGTTTGCTCAAACGTTCGCGCGGGATAGCAGCGCAAGAGGGACTAAGCGCTCGCCGGCGGTAGAAAGCGATCAATTCATAACCAGATGCGAATCTGCGATGTTTCTTAGTCCCCTCTTGGTGACTTTTGCGAATTATTCCGCTACATTACATGTATATTAGAAACTCTTACCTGTTCCTCCGATAATGAAAGCGTGATGTCACTAAATTCGTAAACGACAAATGCAGCAGTACAAATTATTTGACTAGCGGAATGACTAGTGGTAATATTTTTTCTAATTCTACCTTCGACTTTTTACTTAACAGCTCTGTAGTCTAGTACTTCAGTATTGATGTTTTGTATTTTTCAAGCCATAAATTAAACAAATGCCTACCTACAAAAAATATTAAACTATTTAATGGAATGAAATTAAAATTGCTTTATAAAGTATCTATAGAACAAGTTACATGGAGTCATTTGTTATTTTCTTTATATAACCCTATTTAATATAATATGACACCAAAAGATAATAAGAATACTTATAAATCAGACAAAAATGTTTGTGTCGGTTTTACGAGTGTGATAGCATTTAAACATAGGTACCTACCTACCTATACCTATGCCTATTTGTAAATTCATTCACCTCAATGATATGGATATCGAAACCGATACTAATAAGTAATAATGCATTGTAATTTCGATATGGATCGAAATTATCACAGCGTTAGCTTTTAGCGTTTTCTGTTCTATGGAAAATACAATGCATTATTAGTGTTACCTGTTGTTCTATTCTTCAGAATCCATTCTAATATAAAATGTTTACAAAGTTAGTCTGTCTGTCTGTTACCTTTTCACGGCTAAATCACTGAACCGATTTCGATGTATTTTGGTAGTCATAGTAATAAATTGGAACTTGGTGCAGAACATAGGCTACTTTTAACACCGGAAAAGTCCACGGTTTCCGCAAGAATTGCGAAAACAGAATTTGATGCAAACGAAGTGCGGGCGTCCTCTAGTTTCAGATATGAAAAAAACTATGAAATTGTGAAATTTTGATTAGTTACACACATTATGTAGGTAGCTATATCTATTACAGTTCGTTTCATGTAGGATGGTGCCGGTGACAGTTTGTTAATTCGTTTCACTCTTGAAAGTATGCTGCGATTCACTATAAAAGTATGTATTACGAGCGTCATACAGGTGACTGTCGCTATCTTAAAAACACTTCACTTACTATATCTATTCTTCGCATAGCCACAGCTTTGCAGTAGCTCATGATAAAGACCAATGGGATCAAAACCAGTGGGACATTGTTTCAATATTTTACCAATTTGTCGACTTCAAGAAAATGAATGTAGGTCTTTGTAATCTGTACCTAATAAATTTTAGTGTAATATTATCCTGTGATAGACACTACCATAAGAATCTCAAATGTATTCCATGAGTTTTACGAGACGGGGACAGATATCAAATCAGGTAACATTTCTGCAATAATCCTTGACCAAGAATAGTTTCATAATAAGTATAGATAGGTATTTTTAGTTGGTATTATAAATACAACTGTTTAGGGTCACGGCGATAGAAATCGAATCGGATCAAAAACCACCCGTCCCACTTTCCCACGGCCGTAAATGTATCAGTGGGAACAAAAGATTTTAGTCTTGCAAAATTATTACCACTTGTTTTTGTGCTATCCTGCTGGCTATTGTTTACACAGAAGGAAATTTCGTTATCAATCATTAAGACAATCTATGAGCTGATTGAATTTCGGTGCAATTCAATTTCGCCATATCTACATTACAATCACACTTGTCGTAATTCGCCACACAATCACACCTATCTATTAAGGTTACAGCATTTTGTCTTGTCGATTTTTTTTCAATACCACTACGAATTTTGCGGTATAAAGTTCCTTAGTTCGACAATGTCTTGAACGTACAAATTATTGGTCTGTTTATATAGTAAGTACCTACCTATAGTAAAATAGGATCTAAATAGTAGTATCTATCTAATTGATGACCGCCAACGCTCTTTGAAAAAGCGTGGCGCTTCTAAGCTCTATTCCATCTATCAGGAGATCGGACGAGGTACTTCTATGTCTGAACTAATGATAGCCAGAGGGATTTTTTTATTTGTATCCAATGAGATTAGAATTAACTAAATAAACCGGCCAAGTACGAGTCGAACTCGCGCACAAAGAGTTTCGTACTATTATCTATTGTAACGGTAAAAAGTCATGTCTGGTAAATAAGAGAGCTTAAAATATTTATTTTATTCTGTTTTTAGTATTTGTTGTTATAGCGGCAACAGAATTTCATAATTGACATGCAGCCTGGTAATATTAGACGGACGGACAGCGGAGTTTTGGTATAGGATTCTGTATCCCTTTGGATACAGAACCCTAAAAATGTATGACATTAAATTAAAAGCACTAAAATAAATATTTGTTTTGTACATAAATTTATTTTGAAATTAAACAAATCATTTGCATATTATAAAGGTACCTGCATGTGTGTTTGCATGCACGCTGTTTCTCTTTTATATTGAAATGCTTCATTTACAAAGTATCGTGTAATTAACTTTTGGTAATATGACAATCATATTTAACTTACCTTATACATTTAACCTTGGTTTTAACAATTTTAATACAGTAAGATTTAAAAAAGTTTTCTTTTTCAGTTTTTCTACAATATTTACACCAATTCGTATATAACAGCACTTTTTTTATATTTTCTATAGACATTGTAGTATCAATGGAATTAGTCAGTTTTTGTAAACATTTTATATCAGTGCAAATTATAATAAATGTTGTTGATAATATTAATTTCTATAATTAATTTATATACAATGTAATTTACACAATTCCAAAATGGCACGCAGTTTCATTACAATTTATTTACATAGTTGTTGTAAAAACACAAAAACAATAATTATCAAAACAATATTAACAATATTGTCTAAATGATTTTGTACTCCAAAATTCATTTAGACATAGATATGAGTAAGTTATTCCCATTTTTTTATTTGGAAAAGTTATCTGAAACTTACGTGTAGGTACAATATATTAATATTTAAAATTAAAACGCAGCCCGTTTGTATGCAATACCAATAAAAACAAAATCTTTTAAATCTTCATACATATTTTACATACAAATTTTTGTACACAGTCATGTAAACAAACTTAACAGCCAAACCGAGTGAATCAATAATAATTATTTAATTTTTAACAGTAACATGAAACAATTATCGACTTAGATTCCTACGTTAGATTTAACATTGAAAATTACCTTTTTGGTTTCCAATCCCACCACAATAATTAATTCAGTTACTTTTCTTTGTTTTAAACGACAACACTTCCGAAAAAATATAAAGTTTTTCGTTATTGAAGGAGCGATGTTAAATTCAAATTAGGTAATTCAAAGACTATTGAATTACCTAATTTGAATTTAACTTCGCTCCTTCAATAACGAAAAACTTAGGGCAGGGCAAAGTTTGCATGTAATTTTGTACACTGGTGACCCGTGGTCTTTATTAGTGTACCAAGACGATTTGACAGAGCTACTAGATTAACGATCATTTAGGCAGACTCAAATTTCACTACGTAGCCCCGCAAAATCAAGGTAGGCCGAATGAAGGAAGAACAAAGTATTCAAATCAATCTGAATCAAAGTATTCAAGTGGGTACTTAGTCATTAAGCTCATACAAAATTTCTACGAAAGACAACAGATATGAGACCCAAGGTTGGTGATCTCTTCTCGTGACGTAGGTAGGGTAGACCCCTCAGTAAGGGGTCGGCTAAATGTTAAACCTTACAATTTAATAAGTCTTTATCAAGTGGTCGGTGACGTACGGCAGTCCGTCTGGATCTTTGATCTTTTTCTTTTTATGTAAAGGGCAGCTTTTCTGCTTCACACCGGTTTCCGACTTGTTATGAATAGGCTTATACTGAGCGGGTATTGACACACTTTTCTTGTACACGTTTCTTTGGCAACTAGGTTCAGATTTGTCTGTATTATCTAAGGGAATACTGGGCGCGGGCGCCCTTGAGTCTCTGTGCACTATATTGTTTTTATAATCTGGCGACACTTCGAGCTGGCTGTGGTGTAGACAGGTGGATGTCATCTGAAAAAAAAATCCAGAATAAATATATACAGAATAAAACTTTATATAAAAGAAAACTTTCTTCTCTTTGGTTTCTCACAAATTAAATAATCGTTTAATAGACTCGGCCTTATCCTTATTACTCGGACTACAAGTCTGCGCTTTCCAGTGCAGAGTCGCCTTATCAGCACTTCTGATTGGGACCCAGTCCATCGGTTCTTACAATTACATATATCGGGAATGGAATGTGTTAGTATACCAGCGGCGCTCGCGCGTATTTAGCCGCGCGACCCTCGAGCTCGCTGCGAAGCCGCCACGCCGCCGCCGCCGCGCGCCGCCGCTCGGCCGCAGCAGCGCCGCCGCCCGCGCCGCCCCACCTTATACAGAAAAAAAAAATACAATATGTCAGTGATCATTCATATTGGAGTGAATAATGGTATGTCAATTTACTAAATCTCGCCCTTGTCCAGCGACAGACGTAACCGATGTGTGTAGGTACCTTGTCAGCAGCTGAAGTAGTCTAGAGTGCTGCCCCGCACTCCTCAGCAGCAGACACGCGTCGCGCAAGGACGGCAGCGCGCCGCGCTCGCCCTTGTCCAGCGACAGACGTAACGCCGTCGAGTAGTAGGCCAGAGACAGGGGCCACAGACCTACAACCATCATATCGTAATTACTACTCTAGAAATTTGTGATTGCCACCACTAGGTACGGTGTATCTGCGACGAGTATTTAGGTAGGTAATATGTTGGGGTCCCAAAGTGTTGAAACTTTGGGAGCCAGCTATGAAATTTGCTGTGCATAAGAAACAAGTGTTAAAAGCACAACGTATACTAGCACTCCGAGTTTGCTCTGCCTATAGAACAGTGTCGACTGACGCGGCACTGGTTCTGGCTAACCTAACACCCATTAATTTACTAGCCTCTAAAAGATCGGCTCGAAGAACAAAAAATAGCGCAGAAAAATCAGGAACTCTTGAAAAAGAAACCCTAGCGAGATGGCAAAAGGAATGGGAAGGATCTTCTAAAGGTAGATGGACGCCTTATTCCTGATATAGAAGAATGGACCAGCAGAAGGCATGGCCGAATGACATATCGACTTACACAGTGCTTTACTGGAGATGGCGCTTTTATGTGCTATCTTGCAGGTATTGGTAAAAGACCAGATGCCACATGCATGTACTGTAAGAATATAGATGATGCGATGCACACCATCTTCCACTGCGTAAAGTGGGAACATGAAAGACGAGAAGTTTCTGCAAAGGTGGGCGATATTAGTGTACAAAATTTGGTATCTAAAATGCTGGAATCTGATAAAAATTGGAATGTGATCAGTAATTTCCTTGAGGATATTATTAGGGAAAAGGAAAAGGAGGAAAATAACAAGAACTTAAGACAGACAAAAATGTTACCGTGTTATAGGCTGAAAGGCGGGTACACGGCTAACAGGGCGATTTCACATTAAAGGCGGCATGAGTTTACCGTAGCATGTTGACTAGTGATGTGGGTTATACGAATCGTTACGAAAACGTTGAAATTTCCGATTATCACTAACAGTTAATTATTAGGGTTAATAAACATGTTATAACCGACGTAAAAACTCAATGCTATAATTTTATTGTAACTCTTGTTTTTCATATTAAACAAATATGATAATGCACACACATTTTTTTTTTTGGCTGGTGGGAGGCTTTGACCGTAGCTAGTTACCACCATACCGATAAAGACGTACCGCTAAGCGATTTAGCATTCCGGTACGATGTCGTGTAGAAACCGAAAGGAGTGTGGATTTTCATCTTCCTCCTATTAAGTTAGCCCGCTTCCATCTTAGATTGCATCATCACTTACCATCAGGTGAGATTGTAAGTAGTCAAGGGCTAACTTGTAAAGAATAAAAAAAAACAAAATTTACTGCCAGTGAGTTCTCTGCATTTTTTAAATATTATATCATCTTAAATGCATCCTATATTGTTGGTAAACTTTTAGGAAATCTAACTAGAATCGTTGGTACCAAGTAGACTTTGTTTGTGTGGTTATGATGTACCCACTAAATACTTAAAGTTACTCAAACCGCCAAACTCATGTAGTCTATTAAAAACCTCTGTTTAGAGAATGATACAAGATAAGCCAGCTTTTGAAAAACCCTAATAAATCTAGTTTGGATATAATCCAGTCATACAAACACAATACAGTTGGTCAAAGAATAGGTAACAGCCCAAGCGTGAATTAGCCTGACTATAAAGGTAAATCATTATGTAGGTTATTACGATATTATATCTATGTTAAGTAGACCTTTAAATCACGGACGACACTGCCAACTTATGTATACCAATAAAGCTGTATCTATTTTAAGGAGCATATTATTATTATTAGGAGGGGTTTTTAGCCGGTAGGAGTCCGGCACTACCCTTTAGGGTGTCCATGAGGATTTCCCCTCCTGAAGAAGAAAAAAAAAAAAAAAGTGTTGAAACTTGGAGTGGTGAATCTGCATCGGAAAATGCAGTGTTTGATCCTCCACTAGGTGGAAGGTCGACATCAAGCAAGTCATTAGAACCGGCCCGGGAGCTGCCTCTAGTGGTTATACCACAGAAAACGTATGGTTATACCTCAATCAATTAGGCAAAATAAAAGTTCAATCTCGGAATGAGAGGTAACTGAAGGAGTAAACCCGTTGACAGCTTAGTAAACTGGTTTACTCCTTCACTAAGGTGTTCTAACAGTTGTTTCAGAAGTCTCACAATACCTCTCCCTTTTAACCAGTTCCCGTACAGATGGTAGTGTTCCCAGTTGGTAGGCTCCAACTCCAGCAGCCGGTCCAGCGTGGGCCTCTTCTCGTGCTCCGGCGTGATGTGCAACAGCTCCAGATGCGCCTGCACGAAGCGCGGCTCCAGAGACAGGCAACGTTCTAACATCTTCAGCGATTCTGGTATACGATTCTTTTTTCTGAAAGGTGTACAATTATTATTAACTTTTAAATCTGTATTCATGGCCGTGAGTTCGATTCGCATGACTATGTAATATACGCGTATTTATATATACCTATACGATGAAATGAGATTTTAATAGCCATAAAATAGGCTACTGTTAATTTGGGATTATACAGATAGTGATTTGCTTGTAATAGTATAATATTTATTTAATCCTCAAAAACCTCAATAGGTCAAAAAGCTGGCTTTAAGTCGAAGAGAAATCGGGTTGAATCCCTGATTTCACTGGTAAGAGTTTCCTTGGAGAACCCGGAGTCATCTCAATTAAGTGTGCTGTGTGGTCACCGTTCGTGAGAGGGTTTATGTGGGTAGATAAAAAGTCCCCATAAACCTACGCAAGTCTGCCCCTAGACTAGGGATTGACGACGAAGATTTTTCCTTAAAAAACTACTCTTTTTTTAGCTTTCTGTGTATCGTGTTGCCAAAACAAGTTCATGATTAGTGACGAAGAACCCAGACGGTTTCCAAACTAGTCGCACAGATTTTATTTATTTTAGTATTATGAAAAATACTCACGCGTAGCGTAGGTTACTTTTAATTAAAAACAAGATATCTTAGTACATTATGGGTATAAAGTTTGTCTATGCTTAGGTAATGAAAATAACAAAGCTCTTCAGGCATAAAAGAAAGAAACAACAAGACCTTGCAAAATAAGAATAGGGTTGGAAAATATTTAAAAAAATGCTTTAATTCTTATCTTTGCTGCAATTTCATCACAAGGGTAAATAATAATTATTTATAGAACAAATATAAGCTGGCAAACCTTTGCTCATGGTCACTATTGTGCTAGATACGGACGTACGACAAACATCTCTCAGGAGACACAAATAAGCTGTTATCAGCACCCTTATCAGTCACGTCCTGGCGCTAACTAAATAGTTATAGTTGCTGGCTTTGACTTGTGACGTCAACGCAATGTGCACAGGACTCTTGTTTTGCTCAATGATATGTACCATAAACAAAAGCGGACTACCGAGAGTGATGCTTTTTGAAAATTACGTGCTACGAACTATGAAAGCATCGAACCTTGATTTGTCGAAAAGCTGATCTACGTTAATCAGGGTAAAAGTTAACTTTGCCATTGAAAGGTTTTGGATCCCTTACAATACAGAAGTCACTTTTTTTTACAATTTGTTGTTTCCAAAGTTTACAATCGCTGAATAAGGAGTACTACATATACATTTACAAAAAAGGTCCTGACGAACAAACGGACCACCAATTATTGGTTGTGATTCGTTTGTGGTTCGTTTTGACCATTAACGTACTTAATAAAAAAACAGTCAATGAAATGATCCTACGACATGCCCATAGTGTAATTTTGTACTAAAAGGCACAAACGGAACTCTCTAAAGAAGACCAAGTATATTTGTTTTATTTACTGATAAGTTAGCCCTTGCTCACTTGATGTTATCTGACGATGCAGTCTAAAACGAAAGCATACTCGAAAGAGGTGCAAGTTTATTCTACCCATACCTCTCACAGTTTCTACACGGCATCGTACCGGAAGGCTAGTTCGCTTTGCGGTAAAACATTACCACTACCATACATACCGGTAAAGTTTAGCCAGGTTGTAGTGCGCGTTGACGTGGTCCCTGTTGTACTTGAGCGCCTGCAGGAAGTGATGCTCGGCGCGCCCCGCCGCCTGCACCAGCGTGCCCAGGTTGTTGTGGGCGCTGGCGTAGCTCGGCCAAAGTCTGGAAACATACGCAGAATAGTCATTACTCATTCCTCATAACATGTTATTTAATTCGTCAAAGTTCGCCTGAACAAGTAGACAGCCTACTTGATCCTCTATCTCAGAAGTTCATTACATCGCGAGACATTTGGTAGGAACACGCACACAACATACGCCGTACAATGTCCAGCCTCCGACGATCTGATGTAGGTAATTAGATAATTAATTAAACCTTAAGTTGCTACAAATACTTCGGTAATTATTATTAATAGTAAATTCACTGCATGAACACTATCAGATGCTACTACCTGCTTTTTTTTTTCTTCATAGGGGGGAAAGTCCTCATGGACACCCGTTTGGGTAGTACCAGCTAAAAACCCCTCCTACTAACTCAGACAAAATTATGCTACTACTAGCATAATTTTGTCTGAGTTCCGGATTGGATTAATTAATAAAAATTGCTTCGAAGTTGTTTTGTAGGTTTTGACTTTTAGTTACCATGCTAACGGCTACCGAGTGTTATTAGCGTTTTGTTACGATGACACGTTTTTAGCTATCTATATCAGATAAAACCAAATCTCATTTGTAGGTGATAAAAAAATTGTGTGTCTATCCTTTTCAGTTGTGTCCATTATAAGAAATTGAATATCACGTGTCTCAAACGGTGAAGGAAAAACATCGTGGGGAAGCCTGCATACCAGAGAGTTTTCCTAATTCTCTGCGTGTGTGAAGTCTGCCAATCCGCATTTGGCCAGCGTGGTGGACTATTTAACCCCTCTCATTCTGAGAGGAGAATTGAGCTCAGCAATGTGTCGAATATGGGTTGATAATAATGATACCGATTTGAGCTTGAGTTTAATACATAATTACTAAACAAATACAAACATATTTTAGCTACGTGTTAAGTTATAATATAAGTCTTTAAAAGAATACCTTAACGCTTCTTTGTAATGTTTAATAGCGTTCTCTTGCTGCTCGATGTCTTTCAGAAAGTTAGCAAAGTTGTAGTGCAGCTTTGCGTTGTGTGGAAGCACTGCTAGGTCTGCCCTGTAAAATTATACAACAACAATGAACACTACCTACAAAGAGGACCTGGCACTAAAGTGGTTAAAAAATGAGTAACCTTTCCATACGTGTGCAAAGAATGAAATAGCTATATAAATTATGCCCAAGAGAAATGGTTCCAGGTATTCTGGTTAAATTTCCCTGTAACAAGGCTGATTCTTTGCGTAGAAAATAAGTAAGCCCTTCTGTTGCCAGTCGAGGCTATTAATATTAGCTTCGGTGAAATATTTTGGAATGTTTTTTAGCGAAAATAGAAAACGGTTTCTTGGTTTCTTTGTATATTGTAGTGATGTCCCAGTGGATATGACTTTTGACTTTGATCTGGAGGACGTAGGTCCGGTTTGGGGCATAAAGCTTCAACTTTCCATACGTGCCATTTGACGACCTCCGTGGCGCAGTGGTATGCGCGGTGGATTAACAAGATGGAGATCCTGGGTTCGATTCCCGGCTGGGCAGATTGAGATTTTCTTAATTAGTCCAGGTCTGGCTGGTGGGAGGCTTAGGCCGTGGCTAGTTACCACCCTACTGACAAAGACGTACCGCCAAGCGATTTAGCGTTCCGGTATGATGTCGTGTAGAAACCGAAAGGAGTGTGGATTTTCATCCTCCTCCTAACAAGTTAGCCCGTTTCCATCTTAGATTGCATCATCACTTACCATCAGGTGAGATTGCAGTCAAGGGCTAACTTGTAAAGAATAAAAAAAAAAGTGCTTTTTAGGAAATTAAATATCATGTGATTCAAACCTTTTGAAGGAAAAACGTCTGACGATTTTCTTAATATTCTATATTACTCATTTAAAGTCTGTCAATTCGCATTGGGCCAGCGTGGCAGACTATTAGCCTAACCCCTCTCATTCTGAGAGGAGACTCGTGCTCAACAGTGAGCCGAATATGGGTTGTTGATGATTGTTACCTCAGTAGACTCTCCCTAGTTCTCCAGTCCCTGTTCCGGAGGTAAGTTCTAGCAGCACCCGACGCGACAAGGACGGCAACACTCAGCACTAGGAGCCGTCTGCTGTTGCTGCCTCGCTTCCACATCAGCTGGACCCCGTATACTGTTATTACTACGGAACCAACGCTGAAAATTCAAAACAATATTATTTCAACAAAGTTTAGACGGTGTAAGTATGTGTGTTTGTTACTCTTTTATCCCATTACTATGTAACCATAACTATGATAGAGATTATACTCTGGAAAAAATTTCCATTGCTTCGTGGGATTTGTGAATAACAGAATTTCACACAAACAGATTAGCGTGCGTTTGCTAGTTTATTTTTTTAACTTGAAAATTGAGCTAGTGTCAGTAAATATTTAATACCTATTTATAAACATTTTTGAAGGCTAGCTAGCTACAACTTTACATTGAGCTAGAAATAAATCCCTCAAGCCCTAACATGCGCGCCAGGACTTATCTCCAGAAGATAATCGACTAATAACAGCCTCAATAGCTCAGTGGTAAAGAGACCGGACTCATTACCGAGAGATTGGTGTTCGATCTCCGCCCGCTGGTCTATTGTCGTACACACTCCTAACTAGATTAGTTGGAGAGTAACTTTAAACATAAAGGCATTTTTTTTTTATAAAAAAAAGGACCGGAAATATCGATAGGGTATAATATTTTCGGTTTAGGGTGGGTGTTTATGGGACGATTTTTCTTCATGGATAATATCGTAGGTCGCACGTTAGACTTGCCTCTTTGCGCCAAAGGTGGATAATAATGTGTCATTATGTATTTTTTTACCTGGGAATATACAAGACTCTTTCAGCGACCACGAAGCCGACGGTGACCAGCAAGTTGGAGGCCGGCAGGTACGGCAGCACCAGCAGCAACAGGCCGACCATCAGAGGCGTGTGCCGCTGTAACTGAAAACGGAGAATTCATAAAAATTATATTAACTTCTAACTATCTAACTAGTACCTGCTGACGTGCAGTCTGTACTGATAATCTTTGCTGCCAATCAGGGTCGCTGTGCTCAGAGTTTCCGGTGAAATCAGAAGCACACGAGAAATCACAGGTACAGGGCAGTGCATTGTAGAACGTGTTACTTGCATGTACCTACTGTCGCAAGCAATGGTTTCATACGGAACAGCACATATAGAACAACATTGCCTATGCCTGTGCTAGGCTTTTAGTTTTATTTAGTACTCACTTCTAACACAGTATTTTGTAGTAGGTAATTGGTAGGCGAACGCAAATATTAGTCATATTTTTAAACAGAAAAATATATACATTGTTTCTCGGACGCAAATCTGATAAAGGGAAAAGAAGTTATTCTCCAAAAAAAAAAAATGAAATTTCGCACGAATGAATGTAATACATAAATTAATGGCAAATACAATACTAAACTACAGTTGTTTGTGTAATTCGTCATCATCAGCCAATATCAGTCCACTGCTGGACCATAGAGTTATCCGAAAACGCGTCACCACACACGACCCTGCACCTTCTTCATACAGCCACTTCCACTACGCGGCCTCCCTCCTTACATGAGAGTGATACAGAGCTTAGACCCTGTGCAGGCGGGCATTGGGTGATAATATTAATTCTTTAACAGCCACTCAGACGTTAATGATAGTTGCCGACCGAAAATTTAAACTAAACATACTATCTGAGGCATTTGAGTAAAACACCATAAATGCCCAACTCCAGGATAAGAAATATTACTGAAGCTTCTTGTTCTTCTTCGTAATCTGAAGCAATACCGGCTAACCACTCGACCAACGACTGTTGTTGCCTCACCTACCTCTAAATCCATGAAGCAGCGGTAAGAGAGCGCTAGCAGTGCAATGAGCGCCGCACAAGTGAGAAGGTTGCGCGGGTCCCAGCCGCTGGTGATGAGCGGCACGGAGCCCATCTGCCAGTCGTGGCTGAGGGGCCAGGGGCACAGCAGCAGCCACCAGTTGAACGCGGCCAGGTAGCAGAACGTCATCAACCTGAACCGCAACATGGAAACAAGAACGCATTACAAACATTTCGTAAGAATACATTGGGTGTTTCGTAATAAAACGAATATACTTAATGCTTAGTTGTAAATTTTTGACGTACTCGTGAATAAAACTCGTCTTAACCCACAACTACCTTATTCACCACGTGTGTAAAGAAGTTTTACCACAGACAAGCGAGACGCCGTTTACAATTGTATCATTTTGTCGTCGACATCCAGTCGACCCGCACCAAACGTTTCGCATCAACGTTTCTAATAAGAATTGCTAAAATGTGGAATGCCCTTTCGGCTTCGGTGTTCCCAGACACCGATAAAAGTCAAAGTTCATTTATTTCTGTTAGGCTTCGATTACAAGCATTTTTGAAACAATTATAGCTAAAAACTTAAATTTTAGCAAGGGTTACAAACGCGCCTGAATACATAATGTAATTGAACACCTTCAAGGCAAGGGTGAATAGGCATCTTCTAGGCAAGCGCGCTTTAACTTAGACCTCATCCTCTTCATCTTAGTTTTAAGCGCAAGCCTCTATAGCATAAAGAAAACTGTAAAGTGTCAACAACCGTATAGCAAAGGAAGGGTGGAAGGCGGGCGGGTTGTCCTGCGGCGAGAAGGCGGGCAGCGAGCCCTGCAGCAGCGCCAGCCGCCCGCCAGCCAACACCAGCAACACCAGCAGGCCCCGTGCCACGCGCCCCCACACTGTGTAGGCTTTCCACCGACATCTTACTGGCGACCTGGAATCCGGAAAAAAAGTATTTTCACTTTTGGTGACAATTGATTTTTTGTCATCTCATGAGGGTTTTCTCCGAAGGTCAGGTAACAACAAAACTTTGCATATTGTTATCGCAGTTTAGTGTTGGAAATAGTAGTCTGCGACGGATATGACGTCGCTCGATCTCGTGTTGGCTTCAGTGTGCTCGAAGCGTTCGAACCATCCACATCTCTTGTTGTGTAATTCTTTATGGGTTACTTGGGATAGGCGGGGAGAGTGGCTTGAGTGGAAAAGGGAAGTGTTAGTCGACTATTAAAGGATCCTTTAACCCTACATGTGTGTAGGGTTAAAGGATCCTTTAATAGTCGACTAGTTCACAAGTACGTGACTTCACTCAAGGTCATTCTCTGCCATTCTAGGGTCTTATTTTGCTTACAGTTTGCAGTTACAACCATTGTTCGGCATTAGTTTTCTTATATTTGTAATCACTATTGAGTCCACTAAAAATATTTTAATTTTAGCAGTAAAGAATTTAGTCTGCCATAAACTGGTGCTGCAGTCAGGAATTATTTCTCTGCACTGGTTCGTATAACAGCCAACAGACATAAATCGTATACCTACGTTAATTTTTTAATAATCTGCCAGTTGTGGAAATCGATGGATTTGGATGTGGAAGACAGGGTCACTACCCAATGCATTCATTGGTTGTTGTTAAAACAAGATACCTGCAAAATATTTTTTTCATTTTGCAAGTACGAGTATACAAATACGATGTGCAGCAATGGCAGTACCTGCTCATGGAGCTGCAGCTCCTGTGAATGTCTATGGCCAGGTTGAGCAGCAGCGCGGTGAGGCCCGTCTCCTTCGCCAGCATGCTGAGCGCCGCCAGCGCCACGCTGCACCACACGCGCCGGCGCCCCGACGAACTACAGTTATAAAACAGATTAATATGAGAACGAGTTAGCTGTAGACCACGCGACTGAGATGAAAATTCTTTCAAAAATAAAAAAATAAAGCGCAAAGTTTTAGTTTCCAATTTAACTAAAAATACAAAAAAGGACTGTTTCCATTTTAACTAAAAACTGGTATACTGGTAGTTTAAAAACAAATACTGTTTAACTATGCCTGTAAATGGCAGCACGCATCTCAAAAGTCTCGCTCGATTACACTTTTCAAAACTCATTCGCCACTCACTCCTCCGAGTTAAACGTGCGTAAAGTTGATTTACTTCAAAGTCGTTCAATATAAATAGGTTCACTTAGCGCCTTGTGTACCTACTATTTTAAGCAATTACATACAATTGAGAAGACTAAATTGCAAAAACAGTCGACAGGACGTAACGTTTTTCTGCGACGAAAACCTTTCTTTATTGATGTCAGTTACAAACTTACGTGGGACGTGAAAACAATGAAAGAATTTTCCGTCTGTAACGAGTAAAGCAATTTTTCCTCGAGTTACGAATATTATCAATATCATACACTGACATACTTTATGTAGATATTCATATACTATACGGTATGTTACTCAGTATACGGAGACAACATGGAAGGCTCGACTGTAACACAGTAGAGCCAATTCGCAACGTTCGGGCGTAATACGCTTCCACAAGTTTCGGGAACATTCAACTTTCTCAGCATTCTTTGCAAAGTTACTTATTTCGAAGACAAGGGACGAAGTGAATAACAATATTAAGGAGAAGACGGGTGTACCTACGAATTATTTGTACATTAGAGACTAACTAGTCAAAAAAGCTTTATATGTTTTTAAAAATATTAGAATACATATATAATCAATATTCCCCTTTTTCCTCTAAGTATAAATAAACTTGGGTCTGAAACCTGCTATCTACAAATCCACCATAGTCCAAACTTCACATTTGGCAACCGTACTACGTAGGAGCCGTGATAGCCCAGTGGATATGACCTCTGCCTCCGATTTCGGAGGGTGTGGGTTCGAATCCGGTCCGGGGCATGCATCTCCAACTTTTCAGTTGTGTGCATTTTAAGAAATTAAATATCACGTGTCTCAATCGGTGAAGGAAAACATCGTGAGGAAACCTGCATACCAGAGAATTTCTTAATTCTCTGCATGTGTGAAGTCTGCCAATCCGCATTGGGCCAGCGTGGTGGACTATTGGCCTAACCCCTCTCATTCTGAGAGGAGACTCGAGCTCAGCAGTGAGCCGTATATGGGTTGATAACGACGACTACGTAGGTACCTATGGTAGAATCATGGGCGGTATTTCAGCTCCTAAAAATGAGCTACAAGGATGTCTGGCTACCCAGGCTGCCGTCCACGTCTACATCTAGTCTACATTGTGGTAAGCTGCAGCTGATGTATACGACCTGCCCAGATCTGGGCCAATTTAGATAATATTAAATCCTAACTAACCCGTGTTGGAAATCATACCCGGGACCTCTCTGTTGAGTAACACAGCACTACAAACTGCACTGAGGTCGTCAAACATAATTGCTATGTTATTTGCGGAAGGCGATTTAAAAATTCAAGAACAATTTAAAGCCAGAAAGTTGTAGATAAAATTCTTAAGCGTCTACATAATGTAAATTACTTTAGTTTATATAAAGAAATTGATGGAGAATTTATTTTTGTAAGAACATATTTCACATTCATACACGCAAATATGAATAGTTAAAAAATATTGTTTGAATGTTGGCCATTGTTCGTTTGTAAGTTGTAAGTTTGTAGTAGTGAAGTAGTAATGAAGTCGTATCTATAATAAACTCGCTTACTGTATCATTAGGTATATAGTAAGCTCCACAAGGCCTCATTTGTTAGGTTTCCTCAAGATGTCGAAGGACTTCTTAGCCTAATAACGTTCAAGTCAGCTGATAATAAGGTTTGCATGAAGGGTTATGTGAATTAGGTTAATGCGACCCTCTTTTTCTATAATAATACCATACTATGTTGTCGGTGATAGCCGTGATAGCCCAGTGGATATGACCTCTGCCTCCGAATCCGGAGTGTGTGGATTCGAATTCGGTCCGGGGCATGCACTTTCAACTTTTCAGTTGTGTGCATTTTAAGAAATTAAATATCACGTGTCTCTGAAGGGAAACATAGTGAGGAAACCAATCAAGAAAGTTTTCTTGATTGTAATGTTGAAGTAATGTATGCTAGGTTAACATTTGTATGTAGTCACATAAATTATGTCATCTTGCAGTGTAATGTCTGCCAATCCGCATTGGGCCAGCGTGCGGTGGACTATTGGCCTAACCCCTCACATTCTGAGAGGAAACTCGAGCTCAGCAGGTATTGACTAAGGACAGTCCGCGACCAATTAATAAACGACTTTGTTGTTAGCTTGATAAGTTGTGAGTGTTGTTGTTAAAGTCTCATCTGCATGAGATGATTCCAGTCTCATTGTCACTTACTAGTTAAGTGTTTGTGAACACTTATGTTAAGTGATAATTTGCCGAGTACACCAATTCAATAATTAATTTTTTACCTTAATTTCGTGATTTTTTTAAGTAAACGTTTTACGACAGAGCTCTTCTGAGAAAGAACTATCCTCATACTTCCGCAGCTAAGCTTTATTGCTACGTTTTAGCCTGAGAGCTATAGTTGCTGGTGTAAATACAGGCACAGAGACTTAACAAATAAGCCGGTTAATGGTCACAGGCACGTGTCACGTGTATGTCTTGCAAAGTGTTACATTTTTAAGTGATCGTTTGTTACTTACCAGTACGTGGGCCTTGTGCTTGGTTCGTCAGTTACAGGTATACAACTATACATAAAATAATAAAATAATATGAGAGTTACCCGTGATAAAGTAGAAGAGAAGAGAGGAAGAAGACACACGCCAACACATCGGCGCGTCCGACCACTCCTGACACCTGAAACAATGAAACACGGTATGAAACTGCCTCCTTGCTCTAGCAGTTAGTAGAGGAGTTAGTTCAGATTAGAGGTCCTGGGTTGGACTATGAAATATTGAGCTTTCAATATCCCAGTAATAGTTCAGAGTGAAAAACTTGGAGGTGTAACACGCCTGTACCCTAAAGTACCTCTCTCGTTGGGCCAGTGGTTTCGGGTCCTGATATCATGGGTTCGAATCCTGGGTAGGGCTAAAAAATATCTACTGAGTTTTTCTTTCTTCTAAGACATTTTCAGTGAAAATTTTCATAATTTCAGCCCGGAGTTGTTGGATGTTAATGAGAATGAATGTCTCTTGGCCCTCCAACCCGTATCGCAGCAGCGTGGTGAGCCTAAGCTTCATATCCCCTCACCTATAAGGAAGGTGAGGCCCTATAATGGTATGTTAAAATAGGCTCATAATGATGGTGACCAATAGTAGGATTATAACGGGTAAACTTAGTTAACCGGCTAGGTTTCCGGTTGTGCTAAGGTATTAAGTTAGATAAGGTATAATTATTATTATTCTGCCTAGCAGAGCACAATATCATAGTTATTCTGTGGCTATTCTAGATGAAACTAGTTCGCCGTCCAGTGCGTAATTACGCCACGGTAATGTACTTTACAACAATGGCTGCCAGCGCGTTGTATTATGACTTTGTTTCATATAACAGAGGGAATTTACACTTTCCTCCACAGTACCACACTGATGCGTAAATTAAAAATAATATTTTAAAATATAAATTTCGCAAAAATATTTAACTTAAGTAATAGATTACATATAATTAAACCATAGCGTAGTAACCTCGCAGAAAAGAAAATGTCTCTAATAGGTATTTAAAACTCATTAGCGAAATATAACCTGGCAAAGGGCTATTAAGAAATTAATAAATTAGGCAACAGAGGAAATAAATTTTTATCTAAGGCATTTCGATAATATGTTACCATTTCGAGAATCAACCGACTTTACCACCGTTTTTCACCTACAAAATTAAATAGTAGAGAAATCAAACATCTTTAAATAACTTATGAAGGTTGCGTCATGTTGGTCCTTTATTTCAAAACTATACTTAGCTAAAATAATTTGTTTATTTAATCAAATAGCAGACTGGTTCAATTTTTGTTTATTGAATCCAGTCTCTTGTTTAAATAAATAAAAAATTTATTTAAGGTAATTTTTAATTAACTTTTTTTTTGCTAACTTTTAGTTATAATTAGCTAACTTAAATTTTAGCCATCTTTTTATAATAATAGGAGTCGTAAAATGAAGTTCTCGACAATGTAAAACTTTTCTGAGGTAGTCAACGTCGTAGGAGAGACAATACTGATATTATAATAATAATAGGTATAAATTATATTCTGATTCCATATCGAAACGTTTTTTTTGCAAAACCTGTTAAAACTTCGTCAGTCCTGCTAATGGATTTTTGGCAAACTGTTCTGTTATTTGAAACGTTTCTCTAAACCCTAATGTAGTTAGGCTGTACCCTGGAGCGATGCTGACTCCAGTATTTAAATCGTTAAACTTTTTGTGTGTAGTGATTGTGATGATGATGATATCATTATTGTAGCCGGTTCCAGCAATAGGAGGGGAACATAAGATTTAATGACGGTTTTTTGATACGACTATCGGATGCCCGCGTCTCCGTTCGCGTGAAATTTAATAGTTTTTTAGTTATTCCCGCAATAACCGTACATCTTTCTGGGATAAAAAGAAGTAGGTACGGCCAAGAGGCCACGCCGATACAAAACTGAGGAGGCCAATCCCAACGCCAAATTATATATTATTTATCAAGTTTTGTTAATTCTCCACGTAATTCTGCACGTAATTAGCAATTGTAGCACTCGTGGTTCAATGCCCCTCATTACATGACAGTGGCACAAATAACTATTGCCTACCTTTTAAATTGACTAACAAAATCACTCTCCGGTTTTCACATTTTGTCTAAAGCAATACGTGCCACCACCAATTCGCTTCACGAGCTTTGCAGACAGACGCATAAGAATCCTGCAATAAATCGTGAGCGTCGCGCCAGGCTGCGCGGTGATGCGGTACACTCGGCGACATCAATTAGCACGAGCCTTTAATGACCGGAAGCTCGTTACTGGGCCCTTTTGTCGGCGATTAATTTTTGTGTTTTAAAGAGGTTTGCGACTGTCAGGGGCCGTCGCCGATTGCGGGGATGCCAATGATTACCATTCAACTGTCGCATTGAGATGATTCCAAGTTATCGGTGCCACATTTTTAATTGTGATTGTTGTTCTATTCACTTCCGCCGAGTTAGGGAATTATAGGGCCTGCCACGCTTCAACTACTGCCATGGTTAGGTTAATAGATATATCTGCTGTCAAGCAACATTGCTTTATCAGTACCATGGTGATTTTTAGTTTGTCATTTAACATAACTTGTTTTGGGAACTAATGGTCTGAAATTCAACAAAAATCGTATGAGAAACTTGTTGCGGGCCGAGGAATTGCATTACACGGAAGTAGGTAGTAATAAACAAAATATATATTTTTTAAAAACATTTGAACAGATTTCTGACTGCATTGACTTCTTCTACTGTTACTGAAACATAAAGTTATGAGACCTCGTGACTTTTCCGAAGAATAACTACTTAAAAAATATTTTATTCAAGTCGAACGGCTACATTTAGTCTAGTCAAGTTCTGACCATGATAGCAATCGAGTGAAAAATGAAGACTCCTCGTTCAAGTTCCGATATAAATTGCATGGCGATGGCAACTTTTCAAATTAAACCCGAGAGCGAGACAAGTCCTGCAATCAGCCGGCTAATAGGAAAACTTTAAGAATATTGCCTTCCAATAGTTCACATTAAGAGCGTTTGTAGGGCTTCCTCTATTTGTCTTTGTCTAGCACTTTGTGGCCGGAGAGGAGACGACTTATTAACTTTTTTCGATATTTGTTCAATTGGTTTGCCTTTTAAAACTATTGTTATTGTAACATTTTGGTAGGTTGGATAGCTACCATCCTATGGCCACCATAGGATGGTAGCTATCCAACTTAGCGCGCGGGAGAGAATCGCGGCGAATTGGCCCTTTCTGGACTGAGCCTTAGAGCCTTCTTATGAGGGCACAGTCAGCGACCAAGTCTCGAATGCCATCGGTATTAAATACCAAATGGAAATGAAATAAAATAGTGACGAGTGATAGTCAATATATTATCCCCGTATTCCTACGGAAACGGCAACCAGGCAGATAAAACCGCGCGGTGTGAGTTAGTATTATAACATATAGAGATAAACCTATAATAACATTACCCACTTAATACGAGCCGGCTGAAACTACATCCAGGTAAGAGCAAAATTGTGTTACGTCGCTGCGTGAGGACTTTACGTAATGCATCTTACGTAATATTATTATTCCGTGAAGGCTGATACCACAGATACTGTGGAACGGTGTTCCGTTTCGATGCGATGGTGACGCACAAATTAATTAGTGGGTGTGCTTACGAATAGTTTACTGTGTTTTTTTCAGGTTCGGCGAACGTTACCTACTGTGGCAACTTTACAAGAGGAAAAAGGCACTTAGTAACGATAATAATTATATTATAATAATAATAATATCACCTATCTTTTTTGATATTACTTTTTCTATTCCCCTTTCCCTCCAATAATTATTTCAAGCTCATATCATGACCCGTTGAGTGTTGAGTCCAATCCTTTAAACGCAGATTGAGCCTTTCACGTTATGCCAATAATATCAGTAACTTATTCTACTGAAAGCTGTGATAGCCCAGTAACCTCTGCCTCCGATTCCGGAGGGTGTGGGTTCGAATGTGATATGGGGCATGCACCTACAACTTTTCAGTTAAGTGCATTTTAATAAATTAAATATCACTTGTCTCAAACGGTGAAGGAAAACATCGTAAGGAAACCTGCATACCAGAGATTTTTTTTAATTCTCTGCGTGTGTGAAGTCTGCCAAACCGCATTGGGCCAGCATGGTGGACTATTGCTCCTAACCCCTCTCATTCTGAGAGGAGACTCGAGCCCAACAGTGAGCCAAATATGGGTTGATAAAGATTTTACTGAAAGTCCCTGAAAGCCGCGAAAATCCAAACAAAATTATAAGCTGTAAAGTAAATAAAAAGTAGCTCTGTAAGTTAGTATATTTAATGTTTTTAAAATAATATTACCATATGAACTCACCGTACAAACAGTAGGTACACGTAAACAAGACCCCAAGCCAACGACAAATCAGTAACACAAATAGAAACTGGGAGTCGCATGTTTGATTTTAATCTAAAGAAGCCCTAACCGTCGCTTTCATCCCGCGAACCGAAGCGCTAAAAACAATAAACGTTCAGACGCTGTTAATTAACGCAGAGTTAGCGTAGAGTTAGCGCGGAGTTAGGGCGGAGTCTGTAATCTTGTTTACAGTTTCGCACCGGATAAAGTTGTTTGATGAATTGGGACAATACGAGGCGTGGAATAATAACATTTGACTTGTGCGAACTTATGCGCCGTTCGCGATGGATTCGATTCTATCGTAAAACCTCAGTCGATCATGGAATCGATTTTTTAATTTGATTCTAAATAAATTGATATTTGATTAATAGTTAATACCTTTTATAAACATTTGTTTATTGAGATGCGCGGAGAGTGTCAGTTAAATTCGAGTTATGCAAAAATTAGCCAATTCAAATCTTGACCTTTCATGTATTTTAAGTTCTATAAGCTATAGAATTTGGCACCCATTTAAATATCATTTATTTTGCTGAAATAATCGATAGCAAAAATTCGCTAAAAATAACTCTTTTCTTTCTCAATAACTTTAAAAACTCTAAGAATGGAATTTAAAAATTAGTGATGTTTCATTTCTTTAGAAATCGTCATTGCTTAACTTTAAGTTACTAAATCAAAAGCTCTGAGATATGCTCTCTATTAAATACAAGTAGCCATGGAAAATAAAATCTGAATTCAGATGTGAACATTAAAATTTATGTCAACGTAACAATTTCCCGGCCATAAAAACATAAATCGAATAATAGGCCTCTAGAAATTTCGGTCACATACAGAAACGAAATACACGGGGATATTTTATTTCACGGAATCACGCATCCCGTTGTCCCGGGGGCCGACTAATCCAGCCTTAATAATAAATAAAGACTATAAAATAGTTTACGATTTGTATCGGAGGCTGTATACTCTAAAGCCTCCGAGGACGTAAAGTTTTGATGGCGCATTATGAAATATCTCAATGCCCCTGGAAGCAATCGAGATAATGCTCCGCGGAGCTACGAGCGCGACCAATAAAATATCCCATTATAATAGTGACACGGATATCAACCGGAGTGTGGCGACGTTAGGAGTAGCACCGCGTGATCACAGTGAAGGATAATTTTATAGTTGGTAATAACAATATTGAATTAAACTTTAATAAGCTTCCGCTGCGACAGAGATTAGAGATGTGGCGTTTTATTACTAGATCATGATATTATATTGTAAATTACTAAATTTACACAATGAGATCCTACTACAGGATCCTTAATTTTGCAGGTTTACAAACAGGGTTTTTAAAAAAAAACTTTTTGAGCGGAGTATTTTAAGTTTTTTTAATTTACGGTTTACATTTATTCAATAATATACAATATAGTTTAAGCTGCACATTCAAAGTCAAAAACAGGTAAAAATAAATTGATTGTCTATTACAAATATAAGGCTAAGGCCGCATTATCAATTTAGCCACATATTGGCCTTAACATATTATATTATACGTACGTAGTACCAACTAAAATTGATGTCGATGTGGCAATCATATAAAGTTATCTACCAATATTGATATTTTTTATTTTCAAGCCGAATGGATCGAACTGAAAAATAAAAAATATTAATTCGATTTCTCCATTTCATTTCATTTTTCTAATTACTATATTAGCGCAAACATTTAAATCACACAAGCTGTTATCCAATTTCAGTATGACTACGAACAGAAATTCGCAGATCGATAAAGAAGATCTATGATCATTAGTATTTGTTGATAATGATAACGCCGACATTTTGTTAGCATTCTATTGTAGCTTACATCAGACCTTATTAACTATCAAGTAAGATCATGGTCAAGCGTAAACTAATTTCCTGAATTTTATTGAAAAGTACTATCAAAACCGATCGGCATACACAAACAAAATTTCATATTTATTTAAAACAGAATACCTATTAAGTGAGTAGTGAGAGTAAGAGTAACATAATTATTTTTGTTCTTGTTAAGTAATTCCATTATCTGGCTCTACATTGGGTATGCATTCTACAGACTAATCCAGCTGGGATACAGTGCTCTCAACATAATAAATCAGAACATAATCACCGGTTATACAAAACACACACTATGCAAACATTCCCGAAATAGCGGAGCGTTTAAGCAATTCACGAAATGCGCTCGAATTACAAACAAGGCGAAGCTTATAAAAAATTCAAGTGGATTGCAGCGGTCACCGCCGCAGGAGGGGGGGGGGGGAGGCAGGGGGATATAATAGGCCCCTACTGCTCTTATTGCCGTTGAAAAGTTTTTACCTCGTTTTAAATGTTTTACGCGAAACATTGCTTACGTGCGTTACACTGAGGTTAGCTGGGAAGGGGAAGTTTGCCCATTAAATGAAGCCATGTGTATTGTATTTGTGTCATATACATTTTTAGCTGCGCGTTACGTTTATATTGACGAAGCCTGGTAAACATTAATGGAAATATGATGAGAACTGTAGCTTTTCAATATGTTAAAGATTACTGTGTATATCTGTGGATAATTGAGACGTCTTCGTATTTAAACAGAACATCTACTAATTAGCTAGAAGGATTTGAAACGTAAAGTAAATATAAAAATGTTAATTCTGATTCAGAATGCAATAAGTTGTTGTTTAACAATTTATTTACTTTATTGCAATACTATTTCAAACATAAATAAATTGAATTACAAATACACTAGAGCGGGACCGCAAAATAAAGTAGTTGGAACGAGCAGTGAGCAGACTACAGAGCGCACTACGTTACGTTATAGTTAAGGCTTGTAGTGCTATTGTTTGCTCAACAGGCGCGCACTCCACCTACTTAGTTCACGAGTTTCATTCAAACTTAAATTTTCTACTAGCATCCAACCATAAATGTGCTTAAGGGAAATAATATAATTTACATTTATGAATTTGAAATCAATTTGATAAGAGTCGTAACTTTTGGTTCAGCTAATAAAGCTGAGTCACTCAGCGGGTTTTTTATAAATAACTAGCGGACGCCCGCAACTTCATCCGCGTGGAATTTAGTTTTCAGAAATCCCTCGGGAACCATGGATTTTTCCGGGATAAAAAGTAGTTTATGTGTTAATCCAGGCTATAATATATCTCAATACCAAATATCAGCTAATTCGGTTCAGTCGTTGAGGCGTGAAAGAGTAACAAACATTCATATCATCAAAATCATCAGTTTTCGCAAATCTCGGGGAACCATGGATTTTTTTCGGAATAAAAAGTATGTGTTAATCCAGAGTAAAATCTATTTCCATTCCAAATTTCAGCCAAGTCGCTTCAGTAGTAGCGGCGTTATAGAGTAACAAACATCCAAATATACATACAAACTTTCGCGTTTATAATATTAGTAAGAAGTAGGATAGGATTATGATGAAATAAAACACGGGGAGATCAGTAGAAGTAACAAAGTCCAAGATATATCGAGTCGCCAAGCTGAAGTCACAGTTTGAAGTTTGAAGAGCCAATGGCGGTGCTCAAGGTGTTGGAATGGCGATCCAACAATGAAAAATCGTAGTGTTTCAACAGGTAGAGGGATGTCATTAAAGATATCTCTTGGAGGCGCTAGTTACGAGTACAAGCGCTGAATTATTCCCCTAAGTCCGTTGACCAACATTAATAACCGTGGAGCAAAGTGGCGGCTGAAGCGTCAATCCCAATCTCATTCTTAATATTTTATTTGTTTTCTTGGTGACCAGATTAAGTCAAAAAAACTTTTATGTTCTACTAAAACTGAAATCCTAAAGCCTACTTTATCATGTTATAATGCAGGTCTAGCAATCAATTTAAACGCCTTCACGTCAGAACAATTTAAAAACACTTAAACAAAAGTAAACTCAAACAGCATTAAAACACCGGAAGAAAACTTCGCCAAACATGAATCTTAATATAGACTCTTAAACATGTAAATAAAGAGATTAAACTCAAAGCGTAACAGAATGGATGGCGGTGTTGGTAAAAAGTAACAAAGCGGTAACATCAATCATGGCCGACGTAAGTACAAGTGGTGTCGCTGATGAGTTGAGTTCGCCTCACCTCACTTAGCGCCGGCGTCGTGACGTTTGTTGGCTCTTTGTTGCGATAATAGAACAACTGGTGATAATGAGGCGATGGCAGGTGACAAGGTGTTCAACGTAGCAGAATAGTCTAAACTAAATTCAGTATTTTGCTGAATAGTTCATTAAATTATTGATTAGAAAGCGTTTGCACTTCTTTATCATGATTTATTTATTTTAATATTTACCTAATATCAAATTGCAAGGGCTTGAGTATGAATATTGTAGAATGGACATCTGAGGATGCTCATAATGAAATGATGGAACAATGAGAGAATGAAAAATAGAATATTACTCTAAAACAAAAACCCGACTACTACAAAATTACTCTCTAAATAGCAATAAGTAGGTACTTGTGTAAAACTAAAATAAATTGTTAGTTATGTAATGCCTTAAAATGGGCTGATAATAATGACTGTTGGACCAAGAGTCGGATACAAAAGGCAGTGATTCTTGAGACGGTGCATGAGGAGATTTCTCACTCTGGAGCCCTGACCACCGGTTGCTTGGGCACTCAAATGTCCCGCAGCGCAATAAAAATATTGATCAAACATATCAACAAATACTTATACTTATATTCTATTGGTCAAAATCGTCTTCGTGGTTGGAGATGATATTTATATGTCGATGATAAAAAACGACCTAATGATTCTTTCTAAACAAAGATAAAAAGTAAATTTAAAAAATAAACATAAAAATATTAGAAATACGAATACACGTACATGAACAGATTAGCGCGTGGCGTCGCTGTAAAAAGTAACAAAGCGGTAACATCAATCATGTGCCGACACTACGACGAGGTTTCGTTGCTCCTTCACTTAGCGCCTCGGAACAATCGGATAGCCATTTGGCGCGCTTTTGTTCTTATAACTGACAGCCTAACTGATGGGCCAATCTATACGTCCGTAAACACTAATAAATGACAAACTTTGTTTGAATAGTCACTGTCCCATGATGTTCAGACTTTAAGAAGTATTCGAGAGGTAGTACCTACTAACACCAAAGAGTAAATAGATAAACATTATGTGAATATAATGTTTAAGCCGTGATAGCCGAGTGGATATGATCTCTGCCTCCGATTCCGGAGGGTGTGGGTTCGAATCCAGTCCGGGGCATGCACCTCCAACTTTGCAGTTGTGTGCATTTTAAGAAATTAAATATCACGTTTTTCAAACGGTGAAGGAAAACATCATGAAGAAACCTGCATACCAGAGAATTTTCTTAATTCTCTGCGTGTGTGAAGTCTACCAATCCGCATTGGGCCAGCGTGGTGGACTATTGGTCTAACCCCTCTAATTCTGAGAGGAGACTCGAGCTCCACAGTGAGCCGAATATGGGTTGATAGTGATGAATGTTTAACGGAAGGCGGTTATTGGTATTCGTAATTTTATAAAAGTGGAAATACGCCCATGCTTGTGAGGATTTTAGACCGTGGTAACTGTAACAATACATGAAATTTATATATTGTCCTGTAATTAATAGATAAAACGCAAATGGTAGATACACCATCTAATTATCTAAAAGTAATTTGAATAGTTTTTCAAAAATCCCTAGGGTGACCAAGTTATATTTTTTTTTTCAGATTTTTCAAAATTTTCTATCTTGAATCACTTTTTTCAATGCTGTAGCTTTTGGAATTAAGATATTGAAGATCTGATTTTTGTTAAACATTACGGATTAAATGACTAATGCAACTTAATACTATTTTCGTAAATCATGTTTTATTTGTTTAGACAAGAAGCTTTGAATGCAATAATTATTTTTCTGACATTAAGATGACCTAATTAAAAAAGAATGTCCTTAAAAAATGCATGTAGCTGAAATGTACCATCGTTTTAAAAAGTAGATCCAGAGATTACCGCATATAATACCACAAACTTTACGTCTTTATAATATTGGTATAGAAGTATAGATGAAGGTCTGATCGTTACGAATGCTCTCTATTAATCTAATTTAAGTATGATTTGGTGTTCGCAATAGTTAATAAAGAATATTACTTTAAGTATAAATGTTTCCACTACTTTTGAAAACAAAGTTGTAAGATTATATTTCATTTTGGAGTAGTGTTGCCGAGCTGAACGCTTTACTCGCTACACCCCGCCAAAGCCTCCACTAATTGGCACTGACGCAAGCCGGTAATCCTCGCTAGAAAATTAATCTTTCAGGTTGCAGTCGGGGAGTATCTCCGAAACTCTAATCTGACATTGCGCGTCAGATAAAACTAGTTCTTTTTTCTTGTATTTCTGACTTGACGAAGTCTTAATGCTACTTAAAATAAACAAATGCTTTATAAAACTAATAACATTTAATTTTTATGAAGACAAATTAGATTAAGTTTTGACTACAATAGCCATAGTGGAAACACGCGGGAGACATTTCACAAATTCACAAAATATGTTTAGAGAAACAAGTTGCACTGCTTTTTTTCCTTTTAATCTTCTAATAGGACAATACCTACTCGTAGGTGCATACACAATAGGAACAAAATTGTAGAATCTTGATTATCTAGGATCATCTGTAGGACTGAATGGTTTTAATACTTAAATAATTTGATCTTTCCGAGTTTCTAGTTCGATTTCTAGTACCAATAAAATATTTCAAAAATAACATTTAATAAAAGCCTTAATGATTGTAAGCTTTATTAAAACACAAAATGAATAACTTAACTATTAAAATAGGCATTAATTACTATTAACTAAATAAGTCTATTAAATTAAAACAAATACTTAAAAATACCTATCAAAATTTGCCGGCCTTGGTAGACTGAAATTAATACAGATTGGAACCTCAAAAGTTTCAGTCATTTCAGTTAAGGTAAATAAAGAATGTTAGTCATCGTACACTGGATGTTACTCAAAAAAACAAAGAATAATAATACCTAAGCTAGTATAGTCTAGTGTTAGGCCTTTTGATTATATACCACCCTAAACCCATAGCATTCTGGTAAGACCCTGCGTTCAACCAGATAGGGGATGAATAGCTCGCACCTATTTAAAGTCTACTACGTCACTTAACATGAGGTGATATCGCAGTCAAGAGCTAGCTCGTTGAAAAAAAGTTCACTCCAGTATTTTCGCCACTTCGTTGAAGTATTTCGGAACTGTGAAGGGGTAGCGATTTCCAGGTAAGCCTTACTACTCGCAGTTGGCAGCGCTGCCAAGTGCCTTAATCCGCCGCAGTAAATTAATCTTCTGAGTCGCCTACTGAGTCTGGGAGACTGTAATCTGTCGCCGCAGCTGTATCTAGCTACTAGCTAATGCTACAACTTTTTTAGAATGCACATAAGTCAATCAGACGAACTTAATATTTGAATTAAGCAAACTCTTAGTTCTACTCGACGAAATTAATATTAAAATTAACTTAAATTATAAGCTAGCTGCTGAAAAACCCACTCGATTTTGTTATACTTTAACTTTGTACTTATACAAAATTACCGAACGTTTGCGACTCCGTTACCTTATAATTATGTTTTTACAAATTCGGTGGGAACCACGGATTTTTCCGGGATTTATATATAATATAATGTAGTTTATGATTTGCTCCACGTTTCAAATTACTTCTGCGGTTAAGTTGTGAAAAGATAACAAACATACAGACAGACAAAAATATTGAGTTGCTTTCGCATTTATAATATTAAAATAACTATGAGTTACCATTTTTACGGTTCTATATCTCTCAAGGAAAAAAACGAAACGCCGGTAGGGTTTTGAAATACCTTGTATTATTCTGTGGAAATACTAAGATTTTATTTCTTTTAAGAGAAATTTTTAGTAAAAATTGTCAGTCTGCAGTAGAAATGTTGGATGTATTCAATCCTCGTATCTTGCTGGCCACGTCTAATTATTATTATCTTAATAGATAGTGATTGATAATATTATTAACCCGAAACCCGCATTCGAGTAATGTGGTGGGCTTGAACTCCACCACATCTCATATAAGGAGAGAGGCATGACCCAGTATTAAAATATTCATCATCATTATCAATCCTTAAAAGTACCTATAATGATGAATATTCGAAGAAAATTAAATTTCCTGGTCATAGTCGTACGCTATGAAATAATTTTAGTCTCAAATTGATACCTAAATTCACAAAAACTCAAGTAAAACGTATTTAAACGTAAAAACTTGCTCACTTAATCTAGTATTCAACCCTTAAATGGAAGATCCGGGTAAAAAGCGATATGAATATTCATCGCGCTGAGCTGCGAGTGGAGGCTTTTATTAGATCAGCGTTTCATGCTCCGGCACCGGCGGGCCCTTGTAGTGCCCACGGCCTTACTTGTTTTAAGTTTTTATCAATAACTTATTTATCTTAAACATAATGCCAATAAATATAAATAAAGTTATAATTATATTTTTTTTAATTTTAAATAAATAATATTTAAAACTTAATATAAAATTAGATTGCAGTCAAAGAATAAAATATAAAATAAAGATAAAAGAAATGACAGATTGTGATAAAAAATTGTAAAAAGACACCAAAATATGAAAATAGGCTAGGCCGTACATATAAAATGGAGTGGGAAAGAGAAGAATAAAAATCGCATTATTGTAGATATTGTAATTTTTTCCAGTTGTGTGAGTCGAACCCACGCCTTGGATGCGAATCACTAACCACTGCGCCACTTGGCATCAAAGTTGCCGTAACGATTCAATTCATAAAATACGATATCTCGCGTAAGCATCGGGTTTCTACCGATATTGTAATTTTTTTTACTCCCACATGAAAAATAATAATAGCCTATATAAAAATTCAAAAGTGGGGGTTATCTTAACACTTTAAATCTAATTTGGTAATTATTGTACGAAGTTTTTCAGAAACTGGGTCAGATTCTGTCCTGTGTCCTTTTATATAAAAGCTGAATCTAAGCTATTCTGAAGGAAAAGCTTCCCTAAATTCCACCAAATTCCCCGCAGTTACCATATCCAGGTCACGTCGGGCACAATTAGCGTCTCGAGGGGGAAGAGGGGGATGAAAGGAAGCCGCTAAATGACTCCAACTGTTTCATTGTTTAACGCCTAGTTGCCGCGTCCTAGTCTATATTCGCGTACTATTGTGAAAAGCCAAAATAGTAAGCCCAACAATAGCTCTAAATTTGTGCGCTGTGGGATAATGGGGCGGTGCTTTAATGGAATTTTACTTGTACGTTTCGAGTTAGATCGGAAATAAAATATTTCATAGCCAAATTATATTGAAAGGTTTCGAAATAGTTTTAAAGGCGCGTAATTTAAGGTATTTCTTATTATTCTTCTTCTACATCGTGTAGTGGGAGGATATTTTATTTAACTTGCGTGCGGTAGTTAATAAATATTGTAAAAACGTTTAGGTACATACATCAATCGTCAAAGTTAAGTCACAGAAAACATATGGTTAAATTTCAATTAGTAAATATATATCAAACAGTTTCGGGTAATTTGGAAGCTTTTTTAATCGATTCAGTCTAGCCTAGTAAATAATTTTATTTGAGAAAGTTTGTGGTATCGCCCGACATAAGCAGGTGATCACACGTGAGTGTTACATGACAACTATAAATCATCATTATCAGAATATCTTAAAGGTCTACTACCTTTCTCCTTCCTTGAAAGTTATAAAGTTTAGACCTACTAGAAGTGGCGTAGCGTGCCTTGGAGGGGCCCTGTATAAAAAATAGTTGGGTAAAGATTTCTCACAAAAGAAACAAAAATGCTTGCTTAAAATAAATAGGACAGTGACTTTACATACATAGGATGTTTCCATTTGTTGGCTGCACCAGAGTAAAGCTGTAGCCGCACGCTTACCCCGGGAAAAAACTCTATAGACAGTTTTTTTATATGATTTTTCCGGGACTCACTTTACCAATTTCTTGAAATAAAAAAAAAAAATACCAATTTTATTGCCCCTCGTAGGAACTTCTGACCTCGTCATCCGAAGCCACATACGCTAACCACTGTACCAACGAGACAGTTTACTTAGAGCTCACACAAACAATTCCATCGAAACGCTCGAGCTATTTAAATCAACACACAACACAAAGTTTGGGGCCTCGTAATTACTCAGGTTCAGAGTTGAGGGGGTTGATTGTGTTCCGTCGCCAGATTCGGTGCAGATAAATATAATCACCGTTATTGCGAGGTCGTGCATGTTTGAGCTATTAATTTGTGCTGGAGTCAGCGTGCGAGGCGGAGCTTTAATTATAATTGGATTATAATTACGAGAACAACACTTGCTCTGCCAATGATAATTATAACTCTAAACGTTATGGTTCAGCTGGTTTCAACAGCTGCTGCTGTACGATATAGTTAGTTTTACATTGATGTCACATTCGTTCGTCTACTATATTTTCACTTAGTTATTTGTGACACGTCCGGGACGTATATCATCATCATCGTCATATCAACCGATGGACTTCCACTGCTCAACAAAGACCTCTTGAACTTCCAAACAACACTACTTTAAGCCATCAGCATCCAGTTTGATATCATAATCCAAGGTCCATATATTGAGGAGTCAACTAACATGCTTTATGGTGTGAAGGCACATGTGCCTCACCTGTGCCTCACGACATGTTCTTTCATGCTCTGCAAAGTGATACTCTGTTACTACTGTAGTAGTGTTTGTGGTAGTACTGTTTTCCACTTACCATCAAGTGGATCATCATTTTGCCCGCCCGTTTGTAAATTATCTACTAAAAAAATAAGCGAAAATTCAGTGATTAGGAGTTTGTACACCACACCTATAGCTCCACAGTAAAGAGGCTCTACCACAAAGTCCATGATACACAGCCTCAACAGCGGCTATGGGACAGTCATGGGTTTCAATCTATTGTCGTACCCACTTTATAAACAGTATTTCTGACTAAATGGAGGGATTTTTGTTCATATGTACTTATTTTATAAAAAGTTATAGCAAATATTCTTTTTCAAAGAAACAAAATGATCTGGATTCAATTCTAGATGTCTAGAATTGAATCCGGACATAACCGGACTAACAATGTACGGGTCCGAACTCAAGCTGTGCTAACAATCAAACTGGAGCGGTGCAAAATGATAATTCACTTATGTATTTAAGTCGATTGGTTCGGTCCTGATTCCACCAAGATTGAACACCGCAAACGCAATCCGATATTGGAAATATTGGATCGTGCGAATGTTTAATTCATTTATTCATGCGACGGAGCTGACATCTGCGGGATGTGCTGCCGATAAGCGCTACCAGATCTGATGGAAAGTGGACGGGGACTCATCTACTACAATTACTGAAAAATAATAATCAATTCATATAAATAAAATTGAAGGTTCTATCTGGGATTTCAAAATAACTGTATTTTTTCAAGTGCTTAAGGTTATTCGTCGTTATCAACCCATATACGACTCACTCCTGAGCTCGAGTCTCCTCTCAGAATGAGAGGGGTTAGGCTAATAGTCCACCACGCTGGCCCAATGCGGATTGGCTGACTTCACACACGCAGAGAACTAAGAAAATCTCTGGTATGCAGGTTTCCTCACAATGTCTTCCTTCATCGTCTGAGACACGTGATATTTAATTTCTTAAAATGCACACAACTGAAAAGTTGGAGGTGCATGCCCTGGACCGGATTCGAACCCACACCCTCCGGAATCGGAGACAATGGTTATATCCACTGGGCTATCGCGGCTCAGCAAGGTTATTCACACGATACTAAAACACAATTAAGCTTTTTTTTAATTTTTTTTTGTCTTTTCTATATCTGTTTATATCGCCAAATTGTGGAACGACTGAACTGATTTTACTACTGAAAGTGAAACTGAAACTGAACTGAGGTTACTGAGCAACATAATATGTGTGCTATTATCCCAAAAAAAACATTTTTTTGAATTTATTAATGACAAAGATGATGAGATGCTTGTAGGAACTGGATCAGCTTTATTTTTACAGTATTTGAAATAATTATTCTATGCAATGATAATAAATATTGTAAATAATGATGATTTTAAAAGAACAAGCATGAATTTGTTGCCAAGTTTTCTCAACAGATCCTGCCTTCCGATGATACGAGTAGAAGCTCTACGATACGTCGTTTCAAAACTTTTTGAAATTCAGAGTAGGTATAATAAATATAAAAGACACCAAACTAGTTACCGACCAATTTTGTAACTCATCTAACGGAGAGTAACAGGCAATTCTGTAGAACAAATACTTCGTTTTTTCACCTCTCAAGCGGTGTCGGGAGAATGTATTGGATTTATGTATCGCAGCAATACGCGGCGCGGAATGTTTCGATTCCAGCGAGATTGAACAGCACAAGCCGTTATTGGATTGTGTTTCCTTTAATTCGGTTACATTTATTCATCCGCGACGTCGACGTCGAAGCGACGCGTTCGCTCCACGTCTTCGTGATGTGTGGATAAAGGCACGCGCACATTCAGTACAACTTCAGATTCACATAAGCGTGATTGTAGATTTTTTTTCCAATAAGCTTTATAGTCCGGGATCCGTAGAACATTTTGTACAACTATCAAGTTAATTTTTCGTAAAAAAATCTTTTGTAGGTTTGGGTGTACTCTTCTATAATAAGATCCCCAAGACTGTGATGGACCTGCCAATGCATAGCTTTAAGCAATGTGTTAAAAAACATTTACTTAGTCGAGGGTACTACAACATTGATGAGTTCCTTAATGATAAAGATGCTTGGAGGCCGTTGGATCAGCTTCCACCTTCACACAGAAAGTAAAACTATAAGAAATGTAAACAGTAATTGTTATTAATTGTAAATTATAATACTGTATGACTTTTTCAAAAGAGCAACTGTTGAGTTTCTTGCCGGTATCTTCTCAGCAGAACCTGCCTTCCGAACCGGTGGTAGAATCTTTACAAATAGTCAACTGACGTGTCAAAAGTGCTTGTAAACTGAGCCTACTTGAAATAAATGATTTTTGATTTTTTTGATTTCGTGAGTAGCTTCATCTCGATGATGCGATAAACTTTTTTATTTACGAAAATTCTTGATTCTGGTAGCTAACTGAGTTACCAGGAAATAAAAAGTTGTGAGCGTCGGAACGAGATAATGTACCTTTTCTCACGATATTTTTCCTTCACCGTTTGAGACACGTGATATTTAATTTCTTAAAATGCACATAACTGAAAAGTTAGAGGTGCATGCCCCTGACCGGATTCGAACCTACGTCTTTTGAATCGAAGGCAGAGCTCATACAACTGGGCTATCACGGTTATTTGTAGCTTAGTATAGTTATTGTTTTATTTATTAGTACCATAAAATAAGTGCAAACACATAATAACTCTGTTTTTGAAATTTTTAAGTAGATATTTTTAAATTTTATATTACGTACAAGTATTTGAATGTTTATAGAATAAAGTAAGATCAGTTTATCCCATTATTGTACTTTTTAAATCCATCATCACACAAACAATTTTCCATAAGCCCGTAGAATGTGCGCGCGCCTTTATGTTGAAGAATAGACGATTGTCCCACGTAGCACGTTTCAGACATATTTGCATAAATATTAAACATTTCTCTTTGAATGGTAAGCAAGGATGGCTGCCAGCAGTCTCTTATGTTTAAACGTTGATAGTACAATGCTCGTCCTACAAAAGTTATAAAATATAATATTTCTCATTTAATATTATATATTGTTGTATATCTACTTGTATAAGTATTACTACTTTAATCGTTACGGATATTATAAATGTAAGAGTAAATTTGTATATTTCGCTTTTTTGGTTGAAATTTTATATACAATCTGTCAGGAGAACAGAAAAGATCACAGAGCACGAGTACCTTTCATCCAGAAAATAATACTATTTCGAATTAAATACTAAAGTCGCGCCAAGTCATTATTGTGAAGCTCTAAGCTACTGTACTACTTATTTTACATATTCCTACAGCTTAGGGTTTTCACTTACAATGAACGAGATTTTATAATTCCTAAAACATGGTCTATCATCATCATAATCATTATCTCCACCGGACATAGGTCTCTTGCATGGACTTCCAAACACCAAGATCTCGAGCCACCATCATCCAGCGGCTCCCTGCAACCCGCTAGATGCCTTCGGTCCCACCTAGGGTGGAGTCAACCAACAATGCGCTTTCCGGTGTAGAGCAAAAAGTGTTATACGGTTATTGGTGAAAAAATACATAAAATGTACTGGTACGTTGTATATTTTTTGTGATAAGCGAAGATTAAAGCTCAGGCGCTCACCGCATCGCTCTCGTGTCGAGTGTATTGACAATAATATCCAATATTGAGGCGCGTATGTTCGCTTGCGTTACTACTTACCAGTGTTTGCGTTGTGGGAACACATTTCTGTCACCCCACGCGCAAACTATCACAACACAAACAACTTTATGTGGAAGAAAATATTATATCTAAACAACACTCAACATTATTTGTAAATTGTTTTACTCGTAAGTGTGTCGGGAAAGCAAAGAAAACATTTGTGTTTTGAAAAAAAAAACGATTAAAAAATTCATTCGTAAGACTCTTACAAAGCGTTTTACGTAAGCTCTTCTCGTACGATGCCGGAATGCTTTTTTCCCCGTTTCTAAAAGACAAAGACGTGATAAACAACAGATGGTTTAAATAATAATTTAACCTCAACTACGGTTTCAGTTTAATTATTGAAATCAAATCTGTACCAGAAATCCGTTAGCATTAGTAAGACGGAACTATTCAATGCGATGTTCTAGGAAATGTAGAATTCGCTTCACACTTTCACAGTGAGGTAGCATCAGACAATGTCGTACCTGCAGCTGGCGTGTCTCGAGGCTTGAGGTTAGCGCAACGACGAAACACCGCACATCACGACTGCGATTCCGATAACTGAGCAGGTTACATTTCATTTATTAATTTAAAATTTTGTAATATAACCAATATTACAATCATGTGAATGATCGGTTTTTGTTTATCAAGCAAAAACCTTAACGGTTATCCGGGCTCCACACTTTGGCACCAAATAGTGGCCAACCTGATATTTTTTAGAATCACACTTTGGGTGGGTGACGTTGGATCCAATGTTGGGGCCAACGCGTAGCGCCGATGTTACGCTAACGACTGGAGTGTGACTTCGTAATCTTCGTAAAATCGTTCGCAAAAAGGAAAATGACATCGTGAGCCATCAATCACGTGTCGTAGTCAATTAGTATCAAGACTGGAGCTACTATACTAGCTGCTGCCCGCGAGTTTATACAGATTATACTCAAACAATAAAAAATGTGATATTGTATATAGATATGATATTTCTTAAAAAATTTCATCACTTATTTCACGCAGGTACTCCAACAGGTAATATCCATTTTATACATATCAGTATCAAAAAGTAATTAAAATCAGTTTCGTAAAAAAATAATAATTTCGTAATAGACTTACAATTTCGTTTATAATAGGATGGATTTGTCTCGCTTTCCTTGGAATTGGAGGCAATTAGATTTTGAAGGTAAACTTTCACAGTGCTGCTTTTCCTTTGATTAAAATTAGTCCTCTAGATTCTGATGCAAAATCAAGCTTTAATTCAAAGTAATTATACTAATATAATAAACAGTGAGATGCTGTAGGTACAATATATTATTTAGTTATATAAACGCATTTGGTTTTGTTACTAACACAAAAATTGTTAAACGGGAAATACCGGTGTGGATGTAGTTTGAATTTCCTTGGGTGATTCGAAGAGCCACATGGCATTAGACACTGCTTTCCTAGCGTTTTCTGTTATGTGGTTGTTTCTCGGAGCCCTTCAAAACAGGATTAATTGCGTGCGAATTCGCAGGCATGCAATATTGGTTACTGGGTATACGATATAATTATTGAAACAAAGTGACCGATTAGCGGGCAGTATTTAGCCGCGTATCTGATCGGAGGCTAATTTACGAGTGCCAAGCGGCGGTAACTGTGCCGATAACGACCCGCCCTCAACACCTGCTAATGTGCCATTACCGTCCCGCTTCTGTCATTTTTGGCGCCGGAAATTACAGCATTGTCCGTTATATTTTATCTTTTATACTCCAGATTACGTAGCTAAATAGTACTTGTACAAGGTTTTGGTAAACAAACATTTGTTGAATAATGGTAGATGTTAATTTTTGGTGAGCAGTGGACATAGTTCTAAATATGAGACGCGGTTAATAATTTACGGTTGAAAATTATCCGTATTTAATTTAATTCCATTATCATGGAAAACATTGTAAAGTCAGTTAACGCTTAGATTAGGCTAAAACTTTTTTCATTTGGTTAGATAAAGAAATTACTAGTATTACCTATATAGAAGCACTCGTTATTTCGTGAACGTTTTTTACGAGCAGTAATTATAGTATTAAAATGTCGATATTATTATAAACAGACTAATAAAATGAAAATATAATATAGTATATAAGAAAATATTCTGCCTCGTGAATTTTCAGTTTCTAATCTCCAAAACACATGACTGATACAGCAGGCCTGCTCTTGACAGATTACTTCGCGTCTCCCATCTATCAAAAGGCAACGAAAATATTAGGAAAACCTGGAACACACGTGGAATTAATACTCCTAAATAACTTTTAGAAGAAACACCGATATAATAATAACCAAGATATGGTAAAGAAGTAAAAGTTGAGTACTTGAGTAAAAATATACATCAACATAATCAAAATACCATTCTGTTCTAATTAAATTGCGAGCAAGTTCAAACTACCTAGCGACATAGTTAGTATAAAAAAATAGATTTGAACTCTACATTTCAATTGAGATATTACTACGTATAAAAGCAAAATGAATATTTTTCTTTTTAGTTTATTTTGTAGAAAATGTACCTACGCTCTATAGAGCAAACTCAACATTCACGAAAAATAAGTTAATAGCTACTTGAATAGAGAAGTAAGTAACGAGATACAACATAATAGTATATTATGTCTGTTACAGTTTGCTATAATACTTTTAATAGTCATTACGGAGAGAACATGGCCGCTCTTTCGGATTGAGCTTTGTTCCGAAAACCTATTATAGTATAAAGAAAAGAACATCGCATTCGGGAGCCAGTATTAAATAATGATTTTCCTCAATTTTATTTCCATTAAATTATTATTGAAAAGAGAAAATAATAGCCCATTAACCTTACTCTGCATTACAAAGGATCATCGTTTTCTAAGAGGATTGGTCAAACAGGGAAATATTATTGTAAAATAATGATTAGATTTTTTTAAGGAAAATAAGGAAAACCTACGGCCATATTGCTTTTATCGTTGACAGTTCTCAATATTTACTTTCATATTATTTTTATTTGCTTCCATGGTGTATTAAATGAACCTCCTGGACAATATCTGGTTTTTAAGGTGCGGGTTTACTTAGTTCTCACTTCCTTTTTACGATCGTCTCGGACGGAACGGAAACAAAAACGGAACTCCTATAGGATCGCATGTTAAATTAATAATTGTAAATAATACACAACTATCAACTTATATGAGCTTGAATGGCAAAGGACGGGGCACATACTCGTAGTTCGAAGAATCGAAGAGGACATTGGAGTCCTGAGGTTTTGGGATGGCGACCCGTATTAGCGCATTATCAACCCATATTCGACTCACTGCTGAGCTCGAGTCTCCTCTCAGAATGCGAGGGGTTAGGCCATTAGTCCACCACGCTGGCCCAATGCGGATTGGCAGACTTCACACACGCAGAGAATTGAGAAAATTCTCCGGTGTGCAGGTTTTTTTTACGATGTTTTTCCTTCACCGTTTGAGACACGTGATATTTAATTTCTTAAAATGCACGCAACTGAAAAGTTGGTAATGCATGCCCCGGACCGGATTCGAAACCACGCCCTCCGGAATCGGAGACAGAGGTCATATCCACTGGGCTATCACGGCTCTCTGCCGTATTAGCGCAGCGTCGGTCAATCTCCAACTAGGAGAACTGCATGTTCATCGGCTGAAAATGATGATGATGATGAAAACCCTAGATTTATGATCATCTTTCATCATCTCGTACTACTAATAAATAAACCGCGCGCTACACTGTTCGATCGTCGAAGCCGAAACGATAGCTAAATTCGTTTCAACACTCAACTTCCGTGGGCAACTAAAACGGTAAAGTTTTCCGTTACTCAGCGATTGTGTTAAGTTCTATAGTGTTCCACGGATAAGTTCCGTTTCAGCGATACAGGTAACTTTTATAACTTCATTGATATTATTTTAAGATCGGAAGTTTAAATTTCCTTTTATTTTTTGGTATATTTCTCAGTAGCCATCCGGTGATTTCATCAGCAGATTTTAAGAAATATCTGTGTCGAAAATTGAACGGTGCAGGTGCCTTGCAGAGCAAATTAAACCGGAAGTTAAACCCGCACTGTATAAAAAGTTTTACTTTTTCAACGAAGATAAAGTATATAGATAGTATATAGTATATAGTAGATATTAGGGTAATAGTAATTTTTACTCAAAATTTTTTTTTCACTACTCTTGCTCAAAAACACTGTCATATTACCACTCCATTTCAGCCTCTAGGGGCAAAGTAGTTTTATTTTTTTAATTTTCGTCTGTTACGAGTGCTAGCCTACTATAAAACGAAAAAGGTTTAATTCGTAATAGTTTAATCATGTTAAAATAATGACTTCTATCAAACGAAGGAGGTTTTATTCGTAAAAAGAATCATCATAGGTGGGCACGGGTACATTTTAAGGCCCTGATTGTTTGATAAAAAATTTTAATTGGAACGAAATTCAGCGTTCTTGTCTGTTTCCACAGACAAGAATTCGTATTTTTTTTTTTGATTTTTATTGAGTTGCGAGCTGCGTCTACAAAAAGAAATTTAACATGAATTCTGTACTGAATTATTTTATTTTCTCACAATTGTAGCGAAAAGAATATCGTAACACGCGGGGCTAAACCCATTATAAACTCGGTTTCTATTTAGCGGTCCTCGCCTAAAAATACCTCATATATCGGGTTTTGTGTAGCCCCTTGCTTAACAATTTACTATTATATTATTTACTATGTATTCATACATTTATGTAGAGTTAGAGACGCGATTTGAATAGAATTGGCAACAAAAGTTACTCAAAAGCCAAACCGAAATCGATGTTCCGATTCCCACAAATCAAAATTCTCGTCCATCAGTATTGGACGCTGATATCAATTAGAGGCGCAATATCTTTGTACCGCGGCGCGATTCCGAACAGTAATAATGTGGCGGAAATTCCGCGAATTGTACCCGCTGCCGCTATCTACCTCACACGTTCGCTTCGGTTTCCACTCGAAATATTCCAGAATATTCGGGAATTGCAACAGTTTCCCAATTCGGGAGGTGGATCCGAAATTGTGAAGTTTGGTTGTGTTCGGCCGTTGCCAAGTTTTATGACCGTATATCTTGCACAAATTCGTGTTACTTGGTATTAAGATGTGTAAGTATTGATGGACTCGCAACTGTGCTTTGGCTAGTATTTATTAATTTATGAATGTCCTACTGATCGGATTTTAAAACGGCACAGTTTGTCACTAGCCATTTATGCAGAGCGCAAGCACTCTATTTTCTATCTCATAGTTCGATTGGACGACCGACCGAAAATAAATCGGGCACAGGACTTTAAATGAGCCAGGACCAACTATATGAAATGCAACTATTTGTATTGTGCATGACATATTACATATATTATGCACGATTACCTTATCTTACCTACCTACCTACCTTCTTGACGTATCCTCAAATATACTCGCATTTTGAATTCACCAACTTTAAAACTTTCACCGGACAATATCCGATATCAAGAGCTTAAATTATATATACGCATATTTTATTTTAAAATGCTCAGCGCAGTTATAGTTCCAATCAAACTCTTATTTAAATGCATAGAACTTTCAAGGCTTTAAATAGGTACGTTTCATATTATAACCCTAATGTGTGCTTCAGAAACTGCAAGCGAGAAAATGAGGGCTGTGATATAACACAACAAGAACGGCCAAAGTGATAGTGAGGTGTATGCAAAGAAGGTCTTCTCAAATTACATTAACTCGGCCAGGACGCACAAAGGCGGCAATTACGAAGCCGTGGAAAGAAATCCATTCGCTTTAGAGCGCTGCATTGTTGGCTGAGTCCGCTTTGTCTCCGGCAAATTACTTAATGGCTTCTCAACTATACAAATACGTTAATGGACTTTGGCTGTGACTCCTGAATTAGATCCAGGTACAATTAGTTGTTATTTGTGAACAATGGCGTGTTTGCGAAGCCATTAGCTGTTTGTTACGAGAACGAGTGTTTGCGAGCTGGCTGATGAATTGTTGGCTAATTCTTGATGACGACCACCTTGTTATAATCTTTAGAGATTTGTTATTTGAGTTTCTTTGTCAGATAATCTACAAGTAAGACTTTGGATTACCTAACAAAGATGATTGGAAGCTGCAACGTTTTCAGTTTCAACTTGACACTTTAAATAAAAAAAAATGAAGAAAATAGTGAATTTAATTTTTCTAGTTTGTGTTAATGCACATACCATGACTCTAAACTAAACTAAACGGGTCGACAGACATTAAAAACTTTTTGTATTTTTAAGAAATTATAGTTAGGAAAGAATTTTTCAGGCTCCTCACCCCAAATTTTTTATGGAGTTTTTTATATTTTTTGTATAAAGTTTATATGACAGAACAACGTTTACTGGATCAGTATATTATAATAACAGGCAACAATATAAAATAAGAACAAATCCCAAATCAAATAAGTCACAGAAATACGAGTAAAAAGTGTCCTAGTTCCTTCGAATCGCATTTCCGGAGGGAAGCGGGGCAGGTGGGAGGGGGGGGGGGACCACTAAAAGCGCACTATAAATAAATATTTCAAGTTACGACTCCCGACTCAACTCCGAGAGCTTTCTCTTGTACCTCCCTATTAATGTATTTTATTCGGCAGTACCACGATTCTACGGAAAGAACAATCTTATTTCAATATCCATTTTTATGATAAAAGTAATAATGTTAAAAAGAATAATAAATGTTTCATGAAACAAAATTAATGTATGTTATCGCCGTTTAGTGTTGGAAATAGTAGTCTGTGACGGATATGATGCCGCTCGATCTCGTGTTGGCTTCAGTGTACTCGTGGCGTTCGAGCCGTCCACATCTCTTGTTGTGTGATTCTTTATGGGTTACTGGGGATAGGCGGGGAGAGTGACTTGAGTGGAAAAGGGGAGTGTTTGATATCAGTCAAAGGATCCTTTAACCCTACACACATCGTTCACAAGTACGTGACTCCACTCAAGGTCATTCTCTGTCATTCTAGGGTCTTATTTTGGTTACAGTTTGATTTGTTAATTAAGTTGTCCTGACAAGTGTTGTGAAACGTAACCTTTGTTCGACATTAGCTTTCTTATATTTGTAATCTCTTTTGAGTCCTATAATATGTAAGATACTTTATTCTCTCGTATGTAACATGAAAAGTTACTGTCATTGACTTTCGATAAATTATTTATTTAAAATAAAGTAAAATATTTTTGTAAAGTATTGTGTTTTGGTAAAAAAATGTATTTATTCAAGGTAATTTATTTTATGAACAAAAATAATTATTTTAATAATAAACGTAGTTACGATAAATATGACCACAGGCTGACAAACTGTCAGCCTTATAAAAGCAATTTCTAAATCCGTTGTTTCCAAATGACCACACACGTCATAAACTTTGTACCGTAACCGTGTACGTCCTACGAATCCGCAAGTGCCTTCCGGTCATGTAAACTACTGAATAATAAAGTGTTCATTAATAAAACAAGAGGGTCTTAAATTCCCATTAGAATTGTTCGCCGGCCAATTAAGTGCGACCTTTCCTTTGAGGAGTTTACCGTCGGATGTTCGATCCCGCCTCGTGTTAAACTTCAAACGGTAGCACCTCCGACGGTTTAACATTCTTTGGGTAACTTTAAACAGTTGAGATTCGAACTTGCCTTTATCTTCGCGAAGAACACCCACACAAGGCTAATATTAAATTTACTAAGTTACCTTCAAACATTGTTAGATATAAGGCAGCGGTTATGTTAATGAAGTTGAATTGGTTTGTGTGACAATGCTTGCAGACAGTCGGATCAGCTTTTAGCTTCACTTAAAAAATATCAATGTAATATTTTAAATTATTTTGGCAATTCATCATCATCATCATTATCAACCCATATTCGGCTCCCTGCTGAGCTCCATTCTCCTCTCAGAATGATTTAGATAGGGTTAGGCCAATAGTCCACCACGCTGGCCCAATTCGGATTGATAGACTTCACACACGCAGATAATTAAGAAAATTCTAGATATGCAGGTTTCTTCACGATGTTTTTCCTTCACCATTTGTCAATTAGAGTAAAATTATTGTTTATAACAAAAAAAGTTGGTTGCCGGCTCAGTTTTCTTTTCGAAGAGACAATACTGTAGTAGATACATTATTTGGGTGCAAATAAAACAACTGGTTAGTCAAATTTGTGAAACATAATAAAGTAATACGACAATGTTAACAGCTGTCTGGGGTAATATGTATTAAATATTTTATAACGAACACAAAACATAAAAAAGCTAAAGATTTTAATAATGCCGTGACAATGAATTTTAACTCAAAATTGTAATTTTTGAATTAATATTCATATTGATTGTGGCAACTTTGAAACAATTAATAAATGATAGTCTACTTGTTAACTTTTTAGCACAATTTTTTTCCTGAACATGTTTTTTGTAATTAATAAAAAATCAACGCTAAAGTTTGTTCAGATATCACGTGATTTGTAAGGGATGCCCAAGTCGTGTAGTATGACGGGCGGCAAAGTACGCGTTGAATAATTAACTAACCCCACTAAACCTCACGTTGTCAGCCCAGCGATTAAATAATTCAGGCTTACAGCAGAAGTACACTCATCACCGGTGTAACTGTTCGCGTAAATTAACCGTTGGCTCGTTCCGTGTTCAAATACTACGTAATTAAAATGTCGTTAAACAAATGTGGTCGTCCGGTTATCGTATTGGTTGCACGCTGCAGTACAGTCAGCTACAAATATAAGATAAAGTAAATTGACATAAATCTGTTACCATCAAAGGCTTGTTTTAATGGCCCGCTACGCTATGATATCCTAAAGATATTTGAAGATTAGGCCGACCAATGAAAGTTTGGCTTTGTAATTATTGCCAGATACTAATAATAATGATGACCGTCTAATTAACATGTTCGCTGCAGCACTGATTTTTCTGTACTTTCCTCTGGTGCGTTACGAGGTTTTATGATCTCATACTAAAACTTCATGTGGTGTGGTACGAGGTCCATCGCTCTCGTAACTCTTGAAGACGCTAGACTTACGAGGTCAATTGACCTTGTAGCTAGTAGTGAAGTTTGACTATAAGTTTCTATACCAATCTAACCAACCACGGACTATTGAGAATCTCCTTAAAGAAAGAAAACCTGAACTTTACAAAGCCCGACTCGGTTCTCGAACTCAGGACCTTAGGATCCGTAGCCATATCGGTTAAAGGACTAATGAGGTAATAAAGTAAGGTCAATTAAATTGATAACAATAGTAAGTGAAAATCTTGAAATGTAAAGTACTACCTACTACATTACTTCAAAATGTAATTACAGACGTATAAGTCGTAAAACTCAAAGACGGGCCGAAGTTAGAAACTTGTAGAAGCTTTACGACATTGGCCCTCACAGTCAAAATTATTTCTGTCCGTGCACAACCAGTCTAGGAAAGAAAATGAAGACAGGCCATTTCATTCCCTCGGCTAGTTGTAGCTTATTGAACGTAGAACAATTTTCTTGTTGGACTTGCTCTACCTACTCTCTAAATTAAGCTTTGTTGAAAATTTTTGCTCTCAATATTAATTTCAGGACTCAATTAAGACGTATTTTCTTTTTTTTATACAATTTTGATTGAGTACATAAATACCTCACTTGTGACTTGTGAGTAAGTAAAAATAACGGCTAAAACAGCAATATTAAATAGATATATAATAAAAATATTTCAATTTAGGTGCATAAAAACAACCAAACATCCAATTTGTGGGGATAGAATTTACTATAATTTATATTCAATAAAATATTTTGTTGTTGTGTGTACCTACTGTGATAAAAACCAATCAAAATTAGTGGATCCGTTCAAAAAGTTTTTGTATTAATTAGCGTTCGTTAGCTTTCGTTGATAAACTGATAACTCGATTATTCGCTTACCGCTTACTAAAAATGAAATTATTTCGCGCAAATTAATCCATTATTCTATGGAATGGGGTGTTTCGTTACTGGCTTAGCGTTTATGTAATTAAAAATAACAAATGGCTGTTATTTGGCATTAATTGCGTGCTACGTATTATTGTTGACACTTTTAATGGCGTTTTTCATTAGAATGTCCGACAAACACCAAACCGAAGTAAACAAACAACGAATGCTTAATAATAGAGGACTTATGTGAATTGTTATAAGTGATTTATATAAACAATTCACATATGATAATGTTAAAAAGAAAAATACAGTGAACCTAAAATTTATAAAAAGATTTTGCTTTGTAGATGTGTCCGTTTTTAATATGTAGATGAAAAAATTTACGTAAGTGAATATTACAAAATGTAAGATCTGCATACTGCATAGCACGTTCTATTTGAATTAATACCTGAATATGAAAATATTTATTTATTGACTATTTATTATGTGAGTAACATAAAATCAGACGAAAGTTAAGCCAAAAACAATAGAATTTGGAGATTAAGTTTTATGACCTTTGACAAAATCAGCTGTACAAATATACAAAAATATAATACAAAAATTGAAAATGATATTACATTAGAACTGTATTCGAAATGAAGTATCAAATCCATGCAAAGTCGACAGCAAAAGCTCGTAATACCAAAGTGCCAAATTGACAACCCCTTTTTAAAACCATCTAAAAAGAGCCGAACAATATTCTAATAACTCTCATTTAACTTCAACGCTCTCGTGAACCCAAAGCCTTCTGAAAATGTAAAATGAAGGCTTTATGAAGCGGGGACGCAATTATGAATCAAAAGGTCTGAGGATTCTATCGGATTAAATCACCTACAAATTAACTTTAACCCCTCCCGTTTGCTCGATATGTTAAAACTCAATAATTTGTTGAGTAACCTACTTACAAATTGGGGAGTTACAAAATTGTCGTTACAGTTTTATTCTCAACTGTATTGATTTGTAATTCACTGGTTTCTCTGAGATACATAATTATTTTTTTTAATAACGACTTTAAAACATAAATATAGAAACCAAAATGCGAAAAATAACATTACAATATTTTCTATCTACTGATCACTTTGAAGGAGGTATATATAATTATATAAAAAAATATCAAAATCGGACCACACAGTAAAAAGTTACGCGTGTTATACATAAAAATATACATGTCGAATTGATAACCTTCTCTTCGTTTTTTGTCGGTTGAAAATCTCGTATGCAGGAATTTTTTCATTATTTTGATAATATTTTGCTGGAGGTGCAACAGACGGTCTAGAAGAAGGCATAAAGCGTATTCTTCGAAGATTTCCTCGGCGTAATATAAGAAAGGAAGTCCCCAGTCACTTAGCTTCGCGGCAATCATTCGTAAAGCACCATAAAAGATCAAACTGTGGTCTCTAGCGAAGGGTTTCGGAAAACTAACTTTTCTGTTTCTGTTCTGGCCATTCTGGCGACTGGAGGATACTACCTAAAGTAGCATGAGCTAACAAATTATATCAACCTTCATAAAATTAGGAATAACTGGTCAGCGCTGGCTCTCGTATTATAAAGCAACACAGTTCGCCAGATATGCTAGGAATACATACATCTTTTAACGGGTTGTGTACAATAATCTAAGCATAAATGCCTTATGTCAATAATTTCCCTAAGCTCTTACATAACTGGCCCTAAACAGACTGCTAATATCAATTAAGAAATTAACATCAAATGAATACAACTAACTAGCGACTCGGTAATTTACATAATTCTCCGAACAAAAGTCAAATAGGTGCCTGTAATACAATCACAAAGTCCACAATACAAGAGGGGAATCCCTTAATTACAGAGCCTATCGCCACAAGCGGCCGTAATCACCGACATCAAAGGGAGCCGAGACAATTAAATGATGGTTCTTTTATTGAGTGCACCTCTGCAGTTGGAGGCGAGGGAGAATTACACGCGGTACCGAGATGCCCGGGATGAACCGCCGGCAAATGCCTCCCTTTTCAACTCAACTTACGTTTATTAAGTGCTGTTTTTACGTTTCTTTTTTGAAAAATCATTTTTTTAAACATCGATTGAGAGTTAATGTGCACTTTATTTTATTAATCATGAATGAGAGGTGTGTCTACATTACAATTCCAGTGTGTCTTTGTGTTTGTCTTCGTCGTAATTCCGAAAATAATTCGGATATAGGAGTAGATATATTTCAAAAGCGACGAACCACCAAGCGATTTAGAGTTCCGATGTGACGCGAAGAAACCGTAAAGCCGGATTTATATTTGACTCACGTGTCGTATCGTGACGCATAAGAACATAATCGGTATCATACATTTTGTATGCGACGCATCAGAAGCCATCACGACATGTCACAACACATAAGTGTAAACGTTGCCATACAAAATGTATGATACCGATTCTGTTCTGATGCGTCACAACACGTCACGTCAGACAAATGTAAATCCGCCTTAAGAGGTAGGGGTATTTGGAGATATTTCTTAGAAGTATAGAATAGTATTGCTAAGACATATTACAATGAATAACAAATTTATTTTACTTTCAACATCAAATATTTGTGAAAAATTAATTATAATAGAAACTTTTGACGTAAACGGCGCATACACTTTACTGTGCAACTTAAATACTAGAATAGCGAATCTAACAATTTTCACCCGCACTCGTACAAGTTGGGAATTGTTGAGCTCGCCCTTTAGTTCTGACTGCTAGTTAAAGTTACAGTTATAGTGAGAATGAAGGCTGTATAATAATATAAAAGTTGCTTGAAGTTGTCTGTTGTAATAGCTAATATAACATTCTTGGTACTTTTTAAAACTTATAGTTGAACGAGATAATTACAATAACGCTGCTCGCTATGCATGGTGGCTAATATAAACATAGCTGTAATACACCCCCGGAAGAGTTCCGACATAGATATCTACTATAATAATACTCGTACGTGCATCCTTGGGCTAATCGTGAATTTAGGTACATTCGTCAGATATCGTTGCGTACATTATGAAAGCTCATTTAGAAACAATGTCGAAAGCGCTCCATGACAGTTTCCAACAAATCATAATACAGCGTCCTACAACAATATCTTAATATCACAAAGAGAAGAATGTAAAATATTCGCAATTATTACTGTAATATGTTGGAGCGACGTAACTGGGAGGCACTCTTAAATTATTCCGACCGTGATCCGACGGAACTTTTCGACGGAATATTTAAAATATTAAACGTAAGATCACGTTCCGGTAAATCTGGAATTTAAGGAATGATTAAAGCTTAACTTGCTCAAAGAGAGTTACTTACTCTAAATTGAGTGTGAGTTAGACTGATGTAACTTTACAATTTACATTAGGTTAATTTGTGGAGGGAATTGCTTAATTCAAAGCGATTTTTTTATTAATTACCATGCAACGCAACACAACGAATATAAATTCACTAACATTATACAAATATTGTATAGTGTTACGGAATTGTTAGTGTGTCACCCGTGTTCCTCGGCAAACACGTTACGCCGTCGTTCATTATCATTAACACTTCGGAACAGCGTGGTGGGTCGAAGCTCTATATCTGCCTCCTGTAAGAAAAGAGACCTGGCAATGTAGAGAACCGTTAAAATTTTCAAGGGTTGATTATGAAAATTATCGCTCTTAAGTCCACCAATCTGCAATGGAATGGAAATAGATTTTACTCTAGATTAACACATAGGCTACTTTTCATCCCGGAAAAATCCATGGTTCCCGCGGGATTTGTGAAAAACTGAATTCCACGCGGACGAATTCGCGGGCATCCGCTAGTTAATAAATATAATGGGCTGGTGTAGACAAAATATAATAATAATAATTTATAATGATTATCAACCAATTAGTATTTCCCACCTCTTAATTCTTCTTCTTCGTCGTCACACTCTTGACAGAGTGGTCGTGGTCGTCATTTGGGCGCGGTGGCAAGCCTCACTATCCGTCGCCATTCCTCCCGCAGTGTGGCTCTCCTAGAACATTCGTGGAGCGATCCATGGAGAGCGGTTTTTACTTGATCAGTCCAGCGCATTGGTGACCTGCCACGTGCTCTTGTGCCCTCCACCTTTCCTTGCACCACAAGTCTCTCTATGGACGTGTCATCTTTTCTTGTAATATGACCAAAGAAAGTCAGTATGCGACATTGGACTATTGAAGAAAGACGCTGTTTGATGCTCAGTTCTTGGAGGATTGAAATGTTGGATCGGAACTGAGTCCAGGATATGCCAAGCATTCTTCTCCAGCACCACATTTCTAGAGCGTCTATCTTTTGTTTCTCGCTTTCTCTCAGAGTCCACGTCTCAGCACCATAAAGAAAGATGGGAAACACCAATGCCCGGACTAATCGCATTTTAGTGGCCTTTGTGATGTTCCTGTTTCTCCATATCCTTTTGAGTCGATCCATGGCAGATCGTGTAATAGCCATCCGTCGTTTAATCTCATCAGCGCATCCACCACTATTTGATATTAGTGCCCCGAGGTAGATATATGATTGAACAACGTCGCAATTCGCAATTTTAGTAACTTCGGGCGAATTGCCATTAGCTCGATCGATAACCATAATCTTTGTCTTGCTGCGATTTATCTTTAGACCGAAATCAAGACTAACTTGCTCCATTTTGGTCAGTAAGCATTCCATATTTTCGATGCTAGTTGCAAATAATGTGGTGTCATCTGCATAACGCAAATTGGATATTTTATAGCCTCCAATAGTAACTCCGTCTGTCCACTTTTCGAGTGATATTCTCATAATGAGTTCCGTGTAGATGTTGAACAAAAGTGGTGATAAGATGCAACCTTGACGAACTCCGGCACTAGGATGAAAATTACTCGACAACACGTCGTCTGTTCTCACCGAAGCTGTACCTTCTTCATAGAGTCTCCTAAGAAGGTGAACGAGATGTTTTGGTGTTCCCATAGCCAACAGGGTCTCCCAAAGTACTGGCCACCTTACTGAGTCGAATGCCTTTGAGAAATCAACAAAGCAAATATAGGTCGGCTTGTTGAACTCTCTGGCCTTTTCAATAATTTGGCGTACATTCAAGATCTGTTCGCGAGTACCCTTTCCTTTTACAAAACCAGCTTGCTCAGGAGCAATCTCCTTCGATAAATAAGACTTCAATCTCTCGTTTAAAATATGCAGCAGAATCTTGCTTGCGTGTGAGATCAAGGCAATTAGACGGTAGTTACTGCATATTTTGGTGGAACCTTTTTTATGTAGAGGAACAAAGACAGTGTGAGTCCATTCTTGGGGCCAAGTACCTGTTTCCCAGACTTTGCTACACAGGGTATGAAATATATCAACACCATACTCTCCGGATATTTTGATGGTTTCGATCGATATAGCGTCCCTCCCTGTAGCTTTTCCGCTTTTTAGTCGTCTGATAGCGGCTCGTACTTCGTCTTTTAATATGTGTGGCTCTCTCTCTTCGTCTGTGGGTTCCGTCGAGAGATAGTTGTGTGCTTGAGGATCTTCAAATAACGACTGACAGTAGTTCTTCCAGGTCTCAGATATTGCACCTATTTCTGTATGTAATTCACCCTGTGAGTTTTCTACAGCCCAAGTTTTAGAAGAGAGGGTTTTTGTAATTGATCTTATTTTTTGATGTAGGTCGCTAGTTTCGTGTCTATTAGCGTGAACTTCAGCTTCTGCGCATAAGTTGTTCAAATAGTTATTAAGATCCCGCCTACATGCTTCCTGTATACGAGCAGACATTGAGTTTAAGTTGTTAATGTCTGTTCCCTGAGCTTTCATGTTTCTTCTTTCTTCTACAAGGGCAAGCGTTCGAGCAGTCATCCAATGTTGACGCTTGCGAGCTGATGAAGAGGACTTTGATTCTATTACCGCAGTTTTTAGCAGTCCTCTTAATACATTTAATAACAACCATTAATATCGACAAAAAATCGAACGATCAGCGATGATAAACTGATTGTACCCCCCATTGAAGTTTGAGTTTACAAATTAAATTATCCAGTAGGTACCGGCGCCCGCTGCCGGTAATTCCCCGTCGGCATTTTGTTTGTCAATGCCTTTGAAATTCAGAAATTAACTTCTGTTTCTTGAACTAAATTAGATAATTTGTACCGGCGCTCCTGAATTGACCGGTTCAATTCAATTTAAACTGTCTTTGAAATGAAGCAACCCCGAGTAAGTAAATACAAGTTCACTTATCTTAAAGAGATTTTCAAAAGCACTGGGATTACTATAATTTTGATATTTATTTTATTCTTGCAAACTAATATAGCGAGACCCTATAACGGCCGGTCTTATGTAACTTTGCCAGCCAAGCCCGAGTTTCATTCATTGTGACTTTGGGAGGTAGCAGATTTCAACGGCCCCATTTTTTTAGAATTTAAGCTATCGTCAAGACCCTCAATCGTGCAAGTGCACAACGCATTTTTCTTATATTCTCTTTGACTATTGTAGCGATCCTTGGTCTTACGAATAATGTTAAGGAAAAAAGGTAAATATTTCATAGTCTAGAAAAATATAATATGGTGGGATTACTTGGTTTATTAAAACCCAAAAGATACAATTTAACTATTAAAATAAGCATAAATTGAAATTAATTGACTAAAACTATAAAATTATAATAAGTTAATCTATACTAATATTATAAAGTTTGTTTGTTTATTTGAACGCAGAAACTACTGTTCCGATTTGAAAAATTTTTTCAATGTTAGATAGCCCATTTATCGAGGAAGGTTACGGGCTATATTTTATCCCAGTATTCTTACGGGGCCGGGAACCACGCGGGTGAAAGCGCGCGGTGTCTAATAGTTAAGTATAATTTTAAATTTTTAAGACAAGACTGTCGCTAGGCTAATAACAACCAGTTATAAAAGGAGTAATTAAGTCTAGCATTAGTTTTTTACTTTATTCTACTATTTTTACTTTTTACAATTTATTTGTCCTACTATTTATCACTGAGAGAATCTTCTCAAGACAAAGCGCTCCATGGGAGTATTTGAGGTATTAATTCTCAGAGTACCGGGATCTGGGTAGAGGGTAGGATCTGGCGGGTAGTGGGTACAAACTGGCGGTAGTAAGGTGGTGAGTTATGCGCGGACAGGTGGCCGTGTTAACGAGTTGGTCGGAGGCAGATAAATAACCGCTGATAACGTAATGTCCCTTTGTTGCCGAGAGGGTGAACGTAAAAAGTAAGGGGCCGTAACCTGATAATGGGCTCCCGGAAAACATCTTTAGATGTTGTCAAGCAATCTCATGTAGCCATTTTTATATAGTATGTAATAGTTGGCGCAGAAAGCTCACCTGATGCTAAGTGGCTAATCAAATCACAGGGCATGCATAGAAAACCCTGCAATGTACTCTAGTCTGTAAACTGTCTGATAAAAGATGCCTTTGCACATCGCAATGCATATCACGAGCTACGTCACAAAAAGCTTTATCATTTAAAAAAATCTTTACTTTCTATACTCATAAAGCTGAGGAGTTTGTTTGTTTGTTTCGCGCTAATCGCAGGAACTACTGGCCCGATTTGATAAATTCTTTCAGTGTTAGATAGCCCATTTATCGAGGAAGGCTCTATATTATCCTCGTATTGCTACGGGCACCTCGCGGGTGATACCGCGCGTTGTCAGCCAGTAAATATTAAAGCTTTCTCTATTAATAACCGCTTTGACACAATTTTGTTTTATATGGAAGAGAAGAGAAGGAGAAGCTGAATTTGATTCTTAGCTTGGATTATTTCAAGAACATATATTTCTTTATAATTTAGAAAAAATATGAAAGAAATAGCGTCCCTAAAATATATAAATGTTTCCGTGACTTTTATTTAAATTTAAACGAATAAAATATTACTCGATCTGAACAAACAGTGACAAAGGCAACGTAGCTCTGAAGAATTAAAATGTAGTCAACAAATAAATCGCGCAGTTAGGGCTCGTTCGAAAAGAAACTCCGCCATTTCGCTTGTCGGCTCTAGAGAAGTTCGCGACCTAAATGTAAAATGAGTTACATCACTACTGTACCTGTTTACATTGACCTTAATTGTAACCTGTCAGTTTGTTTCAATAAAAGTACGGATAACGTAATTAGATTAATGATAGTCTGCATTAGTAAATATACAAGTATATATTCTAATGTAATAGAGGACGTCCACGAATTAATCGGTGTGGATAAGGGTCGATTAAAAAAAAAGCCTGCTACAAGTTTAGTTTTCCCTACCCACTGAAACGCTGTACTTAATTTGGCAAAAATATGTAACTAGCTGCTCCAGCTGTCGTCTCCTAGTAGCTTAACTTTTACATAAACCTTCATTTGTATATTCACATGGAATTCGTTAAGCAATATATGTCAGATGACTGACAAAACGTATGATTTTTAGTTGACTGTTCTAATGTGCATATCATTCACAATGTGATATACAACTTTTTCTAAAGAGCCAGTTGAATAGTTAAGTCAAAAAAGTTACAGACACTTAAACAAAATCAGTAGCACAAAAGACACGTGTTTTTCCTGTTACGGTGATGTTTCGCATCAGTAATTCAGGTTTAGTTGCGTAGTAATCTCCATTTGCGATTAAGGAACTACGGGAGAACTTGTGAAATTCGTTTATATACACAGGCCTAATCAAGCAATAAGCACAGGAAATACAATTAAAATGAACAATAGATACGTGCCCTGCCTCTCTTTAATTTATTTATTCGACCACCACCACTTTACACTTATACCACTTTATTCGCATCGCAATAAAGTGGTAATTTCCATTTATAATTAGGATAAAAAAATCTAAGTACGGCACGGTATTCTCCTATTGAAATTAGAAATATCTTGTAAACTTCTTCTTTATATTCTCCTATTGCAATTAGAAATATCTTGTGAACTTCTTTTTTATACATAAAAGGCTTTCTTAAAAGTTACAATTTGTTATTACTAAAAACATGCGACCTTCAGCGTTTCGAATCCTTATTCCAAGCTTGGAAGCGCAATTTTAAAAATGAATATAGTTCTAAGACTAGGTTAACTTGTGAAACTCCTTAATAATATACAGTTCTAACAATGTGATTATCACAAAAGACACAATAATTAATTAGCTTAAATGACACGTGTGTCATTGAGTGATTTTTCGCATCCCTAGCCCGGGCTCGGCGGCGCGGTAGCTCCCGTTTGCACAGCTCTTCGGGTAATGCTTGCAAATTAAACACCTTGTGTACTGAATTTATTAAGAGCCTTGTAAAAGCTGTCTTGTTTTGATTGTGCGCTGTTACAAAATTTAAACTTGAGTGGTTTATGGCTTGGCATAATTTGTTTAATTAGACAATAAATAGAATATTAATAATTATTTGATATAATGTGCATTTCAAACGTAATACGTAAGTACTGAAAAGAAATCTATTATAAAATCCCATTTTTGTATAGAAGAAAGTACCTACCGTAATTTAATTTACAATTATAACACCCCTGGGTTTTCAATGACACTTTGACTGTGTTTCATCCAAGGTCATCAGAACTGAATAGGCATATCCCCTATCACATAATCAGATACCGTGAGACACATTATATCCCCTATCACACAATCAGATAACTACGTCAGATCTACACTGTTACAATCAAACCAAACCGTTTTCCGAAAACAGAAAATCTATAACTTATTTAAAATTAACATTTACATTTATTTAGCTGACGCCGCGCTGTTTCACCTGCGTGGTTTCCGTTCTCGGAAACCACGCGGAATACGGGGATAATATGTATTGAGCACCACCAAGGAATACGGGGTAATATGTATATAGCCTTCATCGATAAATGGGCTATTTAACAGTAAAAGAATCTTTCAAATCGTACCTGTAACTCCTGAAATTAGCGCGTTCAACCAAACAAACAAACATACTCTTCAACTTTATAATATTAGCACATATTTATACAGCAATTCACTTACAAGCTGCAGCTATGAGGTATTTTCAGATAGCTTTACTGATAATCATGAATCGTGATCTAAGATTGGTAATTCGCACTAAGTCTGACTAAATCAAACAAGTTTCCGCGACGAAGCTCGCTACCCGAGATATTAATAACAGTTTGATGAACTAGCTTCCTTTGACAACTACGAGTAGGTACGTTGCTTACGCTATGTCGGTAAACAAGCTTAGTTTCCAATTAAGATACTTTACATAGCGTATCTTTGCGCACTCCTCATTGTAAGCAAACACTATAGCTTCACGGTTTAGGAGCTTGAAATTAATTCCGAGATCTTTTGTGAATTACCAATTCCCACGTGTATGTATGCACATCTTCGTATGTCATAACCAACCTTATGTCACAGTAGATATATTATGTTCGCTAAACAATAATTAGATTTAGTTTGTCTACTATCGCTGTTGTATTGGTAATTATTATTATATCTAAATTGGTAATTATTATATCTAAAATACTAATATTACAAAAAGGTTTGTAGTATTGTAGGGGGTAATCTCTGGATTTACTAGACTGAAATTGAAAATTCTTTTACCACTAGAAAGCAGCGTTATTTATGAGTCTCATAGTCTATATTTTATTTAACAAACAGAAAATACGAGTTTAAAACCGCAGGGCGTTGGCGAGTTTTTGACTGAGTTGAAAAAAAGGAGGAGGTGCTCAATTCGTTTTATAGAAAAGTATATTATCTGTTATTGTCTGTCCTGTCCAATAGATAAATTATGATAAAAATCAAAGTAAGTTTATGTAAATCTGACACTAAGTAAAATCTAAAAAGATTTTTATAGAATCTCAAAAATATAACTATTTTTTTTTGCCCAATCTTGTTTACAGTCAATGTTAAAACAAAAGAAGTACAGACCTCTACACAGGTATTATATTCTGTATGTACGCTATTAATTTGGGGTGAAAGACATCGCAGTTTTCTCTTACTACGAGTATATCTCATGTAAACGTAACTAGATCTTATGACCAAGGGTACAAGGGTCAATTTCGTAAAACCCTCTTTGCCGCGTTCGCCTGCGGGCAACAGCAGTGGAGCGACGTAACTGGGTTCATAACGTTAACCCTTTTTTAGCGAAGTCCCTCGTTTCTTATTTCCAACCCCGCATCTGTCTTGAAATACAGAACTGCTTTTAGTGTTATTGTTTTACATTTTCTTCTGACATCTTTTTTTTGATATTCTGCTTTTTACATTATTAGAATTATTTTACGCTATAGTCCTAATATTATTTTTAAATCACTGATGTAAAATCATGATAATATGCTTATAATAATATCCTCATTTTAACAGTCGATCGACGTCTAAAGACTTCCTTCGTCCTTTTGAGAATTTCTAAACACCACGGTCCAGCACCACCACCACCGCACCAGAATTCAGCGGCTCCATAAATACGCTAATTATTATATGTCTAACCACTACCCAGTAAGGACTCGACCAATACCTACTGCGTTTTCAAGTGCGGGATTTCAGCACCGTAAGACCAGATATTAGCTTTTCGAACGGTGTGCCCACCCATTGCTACTTCTCTGAACTTATGATTCGTTGAGCTATTTCGTTGAATTTTGTTTTACTGCGGAAGTATTAATTTCTGATTCGATCATGCAGAGGTAAGCTTATCTGCTCTCTAAGTATAGTTTGTTTCATCACCCGCTGAATCTTCTTATGAGAGGCACATAGTTTAGGGAATAGAACGAGGAAAAATGAGTAAGCACATAGACTTCACACGCGTAGTTTACTGGGTAATTAAGATAATTCTGAGGAAGGCAGGTTTCCTCGCAATATTCTTCCTTCACCGTTTGCGGCATGTGATATTTAATTTCTTAAAATACACATAACGGAAAAGTTGGAGGTGCATGCCACGCAATGGATTTGAACCTACGCTTTTCGGATCAAATGCAGAGGTCATAGCCACTGATGTAACACAGTTTTAATATGATAACATAGAAAAAACAACTGTCTTTCAGCAAATAAACGGTAAGTGACAGTAATATTGTACGTTTGTAGACATAAGACAAACAACTCTAGGAGTCTCGTTAGTCGCGGCTCTTTGCTGACCGCTGCCGCTCGTTACCGCTGCCCACTACAGGGAACTAATGCTTGCACAGTTATATTGATTTGATATACTTGACAAATATTTATTGAATATACAAGTTCTGTATTAGAAAGGGTATCCAAAACTGCCCTAGTAGGATCATATCAAATTTGGCTAGGAAGAAAGAACAACACGAGCGGATAAGTGGAGTGTTAGTTAACTGTCAAGGACGTCAACCCTACACCCATAGCCATCCACTAGAAATTAGTCTAATACCTAATAATGGAGATATTCATGATTTTTTGTGAGCAAAAATAGTTATTAGTACCATAATTCGTTAGTTTCAAGACAGCATCGCAGCCGACAAGGCTAGTAAAATTATACGAGTACCATAAAAAACATCATCCATAATTTTAGTGCTATGTGTCAATAGTAGAACCGTGGCCAATTGGAAAGATTAGATAATTCAAACTTACCGCTTCAGTATGTACAGGGTGCACAGCGAACAGCAACGCGGCGAGTGCTGCAAAGGGTCTCTGCAGACGCGCGACAGCCGCGCCGACGCGCGCGACTAACGCGCAGCACGCCGCGTGCAGCGCGACGTTGCACGCGTGCCACCACCATGCCGACAACCCGCACAGAGCGTAGTTCAACCTGTAAAATATCGTATTCCATATTTATATTCTACTAATATTATCAGCTTATTTCTACAAACCCACAAAGGACAGGGCTTCTCTGAGTATAGAATAAAGAATATTGACGAGTCTTTTTGTTTGTTGTTTTGTTAAATGAAAATGTGCAAACACCACCGCACCATTTCATCTCCCTAACGTTGTTCTGTCACCGCTTTGTTTCGTCGCACATCACCGTTGCCTTTGGTCTCCAGAAAACGTCGCGGCGAGCGTGTTGTTGACGTCAAAGTGATAAACGTGCGATATGAACAAAGCGACGTCACGCTGCGACAGCTGTGATGTCGCGACGTTTTGGAATGCCCCGCTTTACATAATATTATGGTCTCAGGGCCCATGTATGTAAGACCTTTGTCATTTTGTCATCATTATATTCTGATAAAGGCCAAATATAGGGCCTCCCTCTTTATAGCAGAAGGGCTTAGACCTACCACGCTGGTGCTGCACAAAAGCTAAAAAATCATCAGTTCGTGGTCAGCCCATAAATAAGGTAGGCATCCATGAAGTTTGGGTCATCAATAGTTTACCAGGTAACAATGTTGTAAGTTTTACACCTTAACATCGTCAAAGGATACAGTGTATTTTTAAATCTTTGTTATGATCTTAGAAATCATGCCCTAATATAATATAGTTTTGTGGATAGATTTCGCCAGACAACTTAATTAATTATGACTCCTCGTCATGTGTTTTTAACCTGAATATTAAATTAATTTACATGAGTACATTTTTCCTTAGCAGTGAGGCAGTTTGGATAGTCTCGGGCCTATTGTATAGGTAGCTGCCAGGCAAATTCTATGGGTAGCTGATGATGACGATGATACAAACTCCATAGTTGTCTCTAGTCATGGTCTGACACAGTACAAAATGACAAAGGTCTTGCCACCGCGGGCTCTCGTTGTAACGGGACAGTTCATGTCACGGTTGTCTACTTCACTGGTTCGCATCTTGTTATCGTTGGTGGATGCCATTTGTTTTGCTTTTTATCGGTTCAATAATTGATGTCAACTCAATACTAAATAACATTATATAAACGCTATTAAATTGCTACACAAGAGGCACTGCTTTTGCAAAAAAAACATTAACTGTATTGAACATTTTGATATTTTCTGTGAAAAACTACGAATCCGTGTGGAAACTTTACCCGGATTTAAACCATTCTTGTAGCGTACGTTTTGAAGCGATATTCGACCAATCATTCTAGACTCGTCAACGTGACATTATTTAATCGCACATGTTTTACAAACTAAGTTACTCAACCATTCAATTGTACTCGTATATTGTATTTCATAATATTTTGTTCATAAATATGTAATCTGTTTGCTTAGGTTAAAAGACAGCCGATATTTTTAAGTCATATTATTGCTATAAGCTACACAAATTAATTAGTTAAGAAATAAACATTTTATTGTATTTACAAAATAAAAAAAATATATCTGAATATATTATTTTACTGGTATAATATTAACACTAAAATAATATTCCGGTTAAGTCACTAAGTACGTACGATCTGTGTTCAAATACCGTCATAAATCCCACTTTTGCAAATTATTTGTAAAGCACTGCTAAGCAGAGCAGACGTGGCGTACAGGCGCAATGGGCAGTAACTTCATATTACGGTAAGTACATTTTATCTCAGCACCAACCATTCTTTACTATTACCCGGTGATAGAGAGAACTTAGCGTTTAGCAGAAGGTATGTATTTTTAATGGTGGAAATTCTAGTTTAATTTTCCATTTGTTTTGATAAAAACAGAAATTAGTTAAGATTCAAACTAACGTGTTTGTTTTTTTAAATAAGTATGTTTTTTTTAAGGAATAGTAACTATTATTCGATGCGACCTAACTGAACATTACGAGCTAGTTAATAACTTTAAGATTTTATTTGCTTTCGACCTGTAGGCAAAAAAAAGCTACAAAAAAATTTAAAAGAATTACAGCAATTTAAAAAATTACATCCATTTTACCGGATATGTGGATTTTTTATTTTATTCATATAGGAATAAAAATGAACAGCGTACCCACTTTAAATTATATACATCTTTAATAATAATTGTTTATTGTTTTGCATAAATGAATAAGGTCGTTTTTATTAGTATTTTGTTGATATGAAACTAAATGCTACAATAAAATAACGCTAAATGATAACGCGAGGGTGACCTGATAATTAATTTAACGGAGCTTACGTTGCCCACGCTTATTGCGCAGAACGACTATTTGCACACATTCAACGAAATAGTCTCAGGGTCACCTGAACAGACCCTTAGTGTCCCCGCACACTTGAGCCAAGCCACTGCTACAAAACGCCGCCACCTCCAACCTCTTATATGAAACAGCTCTCGAAAACTTATTTTGAGAGAGCCGCCACCCACCCCAACCAACTAGTGGTTGAGGCTTGCAGCTACATCCCCGATATCAACGCTGATTGTAGATCTAGACGCCCAAAAAACGTCCTTTACGATCCTGACGTTGACATAACGAACGACAATGCTTCCCAGGCAACACAAACACAAGCTACACAGCGTCTTCGCCGGCGAAGACGAGGTCCCCGATATCTGACGTCACCCAGACGTGGGCTTTTTAACTCACGATCTCGGGGGCGCCCGGACTGATACACTCAGGCCAAAACACCCTTCCCGAACGGCCCTCTAAGTCGAGGCCCGAGTCTCAGAGGAGACGCCCTTAGAGAGTCGTTCCGCCCACTATTTTCTTCTGCCTTCGGGCCCCATCAGGCGATGCTTCTGCGCTCGCCCAAACCCCCCGGTGACGCCGCTGAGGTCCCATAAGGAGCCTACGGCACTTACACAATCAGAAAAAATAAAATCCAACCTCTTTTCTTTATTCTTCATACGTTTTATATGGACTCGCCGCTCACAGTCGATGGCACCAGTGGGCGTCTACTGTAGCGACACACCTATACAGCACGCTAACAATGTTTTCCAATTTCCCCTGACAAAACATCCAACGCATCATGCGACACGTTACGTTACGTTTCGTGCGCACAATTGAAAAATCTATTGCACTCCGACCGATAGCTCCGCGCGTCTGCCCCCTGGCCAAGTGACACGTCGATTATCTTTGTACGATCGCTAACTCTTGGAAAACTAGAAAAATATATGGGAATGACAGATCTTGATCACGTGACCTGTCGATAGCAAATGTCATTCCAGGGGGCGGGTGTGTCATAGTCATCGATAATTGCGTCGCATTAGTTTCCAGTAGGCTAGATCGTAATTTTAATAAGTACCAAATTGGTACTTTACAATAGAGAAAAAAAAAATAGTTTCCGCACGGAAACGTTACGCAGGTAAAGACAAAACGTCGCTTCTAGCTTTAGGCTTTAGATGGCGGTGTGTGGTCGGGGCGTGGCTCCTATGTGCGGCGACGCTAAGCGTTGCGGTGAGTTATGATTTATAGCTGCTACAGGTTAGAGGAATTGCTGATTTTTTAGCTAGCTCTACCTTTCCTGAGAGGTAAAATATTATGCACGTATTCTGAGGTTCATAGAAGGAGGGCCAAGTCAAATAGGTTGTATTTATTTTACCTTTTATTTCTTCAAGTTTTATGTTGATTTTTTTCTTTGTTAGAGCCTTTATACTAAGCAATTTCTGTTTCCTATAAGAACTTCATTGAAGAATTTCTGCATAAGATGATTACAAAATTCCTATCCTTATCTTCCGTTTCACAGACGACGAAAATAGTTTTCATTTCTATTTTCTACTATTTCTATTGATTGTGCTTACCACTGAAATGTGAAAGACAAAACAAAAATACCTACGCAATTTCATTTTTTTGGATATATTTTCTCCTTTTTTTTCATTACTTAACCTTAATTTTAATTTTTTGTCTTTGGAATCAACAATTTTGAAATATGAATTAAAATATTGTTGAGTGGCGTTTTTTATGGCATAAATCGGCGAACCTAGTTTTTATGTTAACTTACAAGTTTTTCACAACTTCAAGGAACTATAGAACTGAGTATAAGGTAATTTGATACCTATACGCACTCCCAGGATTATGGAACTTCACAGACAGACAGATAGACGGGCAATAAAGTGATCCTTGAACACTGTCATGAATTTATTTGCGAAATTCCGTAAACATCAAATAAAGCACTTTAGAAATAGCTGTAAAATATAAAACTGTTGCTCAAGAACACAAGATTATGTTGTAACTTTGTATCCCGTCACATAATTCGGCGCAAAGTTGTACACGAAATTGTAGAAAGCGCTTTCACAAGTAGAGCTTCCACGGCGTCCTAAATTCCGAGCGATTCAAGGATGTACAGCGACGTCTCAAATGGGGCCTGCATTGTCTGTGGCGCAGCTCTAATGGTTTTGTGGCTAAAACAGAGATTTTCCTAATGTCGGAATTGCTTTTGTGTGAAATATAGTTTTGAACGAGGCGGCAAAGACAATGACGACCTATCTAGTGCTCTCTACTATTTGCGCTATGCTGCTGGAAAATGGAGTTCTCTGGTTCTATAATTGCTGACTCGGGTTTATTTGGAGATTTATAGTAAATAAATTCTTACGACTGAAACATGACTTTAGACTCCTGCAATATACAAAATATACATTAATGGTTGGGCACGTAGAGGATGTGTGAATGTGTGATGAGCCTAACGAAAGGGATTTTTTGGATTAGATGAGATTAAATGAATATGTTGGAAAGCGAGAGGCCAAGGCAAACATTGCTGACCAAATCTCAATAAAGATCAAGAATAACCTAAACCTAAGCCGATGAAGTTGTGTGGAAGGATTGCTGAAAATGGAAGAACCGAGGGAGATATGCAAGGATCGCAGCAAGTGGAATGATATTGTCTCTGCTAAACCTTACCGGAAATGAGGCGTGAATATAATATATATGTATATACGAGTATACAAGGCAAAAGTGACCTTAAATTGGAGAAAATCATGTCTGGAAAGCTTGCGCCAATGGTTTAGGTGTTTATTCCCCTTAACTGTGCTAATTGAGGTTTGATACATTTTGAAAACAGCAAAACCTTTGAAAGAAAGTACGCTTCATGCGAGTTGACATCAACATCGCTATTACATCCGATATCAGATAGAACACGATGGTGCCTGCTGGCAATAGCTTAATAAACCCAACTCGTTCATAATTCCCTCGTCTTAATAATCTCATTTGCGGAGCGCCGTCGGCCCGTGATGTATGACTGACAAGTATTCATGCTTCAGCTGTATGTCAGAACATTACTCTAATTAATTTTAGTGAAATTCAGCTTAAATCACTGACAAAATTTAATTTATTACCAGCGTACGCATACGACTTTGACCGCATTGAATTATTATTTAATGAACAAGAAATATTCATAAGAAGGGCAAAGATCGTAAGAATTAAGAGTCATATCATAAGAAAGCTTAGAGTCACACAGCGGGCGATGGAACGAGCTATGTTAGTATCTCTACGTGATCGAATCAGAGATGAATAGATCCGCAGAAGAACCAAAATCACCGTCATAGCTCAACGAGTCGCGAAGCTGAATTGTTTATGTCTTGCAGTGGACGTCCATCGGCTGATATGATGGTAATGATGAAGAAATATCACAAATAAAACAACACAAAGCTTGTAAATAGAAATCGAAATAAAACAAAATTTTAACATCTGGTGTTCTTTCCTCTCTTTCTTTTCTTTTAAAATATGACCAATAATCCTGTTCTCCTACAATTCGTTGGAGAAGACTGTATTAAAATTAAATACGCCAATAGTCCTCCGAGAGGGAATTGAACAACAACTTCTCGGTAAAAAGACCTTTGCCTTGACCATTGAGAGATTGAGGCTTTGATTTCCTAGTATCACAGGAAATACACTTAGGGAGACTTTCGACCTGCCCCTAGGCACAAATTTATATTAAAAAAATCTACAATAAAAATTCTATCAACAAAAAAAATAATAATTTATACCCTACCCTATAAATGTAATAATTAATTCACAAAATGGTTGCCCCTGCCGCCCTTGGGCACAAATTCCTATTAAAAAAATCTACAATAAAAATTCTATCAACAAAAAAAATAATATACCCTACCCTGTAAATGTAATAATTAATTCTTAAAACGGTTTTTATTCTAAAAACATATCTACTGATATTATTAAAACTATGAAAAAGAAAAGAAGGTAATCAAAACATTATTAACTATAAAGTAGAGAATTTATTTAAATAAAAGTAATATAATTCCGCCCACGGACCAGGCCGGAGGCCGGAGGAATATGCATAACAAATTTCATAGGCAAGAAAACAGCGACGTGAGCTGTTTCAAAAGGAGGTAATACGAACAAAATTGTATCAAAATATTTATTCTGTAAAGTGGAACGTAGTAAACTCCGTTGTAGATCCGCAATCGTTTGTCTGCGTCTGGCAAAAAAACAGTTATTCTCTTTCAAATAACTCTTTCTGCCTTAATGAAAAATTTGTTTCTCAAAATCTTCTGTTTAAATAACGCAACACTAGATACAGATACCAGCGTGAATGTTTATTTAAAGAAACACAAACCTGCAGTATGCTCTTCTCAAATCAAATTAAATTAATATTTTTTTTGTAGCAAAATTCATGGGAAACCTATAAAGTTACCCACCAACCCACATTGAAGGAGCGTGCTGAGCCTTTTCTATAAAAGGGAAGCTAACCCTGGCCTGAATCGTTAAAACAGGCTGGTAATTGACCTATAAAGTATGTACAGAACATTCAACGTTTATTATGAAAATGTACATAAATATATTATTCTCTATCTGAAGCTATATTCAGGTATCTAGGATAACTAGACTCCACGGGCTCACTAACGAGCGAATATTTTTATTACAATATGGGTTTAAGTCACTTGGCTGTTCTTTCTTGTATATTTTATGAGCTCTCGACATTGATATAGAAAACACAAAGATATGTACACAGTTTTTAAGGCGGTAAATGGATTTAAAAATTGACATAGTACTCTTACATAGCGATTCCCTCTTTAATATATTGAAAAGATAAAGGATTTATTGTACCGTATATGCATATATTTTTGAAATATTGTATTTGTTTTATTTAGCGTTTTTTTTTCTCAATCACTATTAATAATATTTTAAATTTACAAAAATACAATTATCGATGTTTTAATACTAATACACTGGAACATAAAAATTTACATTTTAAAATTTGTTATAAATATAGATGGATCTACACTTTCTTAATTGTTTCCTAAGTTAATGTCAAAGTCATTCCTACATTTTTGTTGCCGAGTAAGAAGCTGTCGCTCATGTTTGAGAAACTCTCCTCGTGTCATCTAAGCGAGCAAGCTAGCAATCTGTGACACTTAGCTGGTCAAATACGTTAGCTTAGCATAGTCACAGTGAGTGAAAAGATTAAGACTGCATCTTAAGTCTAGTCTACAAGTCTATGATTTAGTATATCGACGTGTGTCGGCCATTTGTACCGGCCGGGAGCCGGGCTCTCGCCGCAAATGAAACTGCGGCCGCACCTATTTATAATGGATTATGCGGCATATTTAATGCTCCTCCAGCGCTTGCTCGGCGGGCTTATATTGCTCTAACTTGTTATTGTTTTAAAACTATGTTCAACTACTATATGGAGTGCCATATGCGTGATGTATCGTTTTCGCGTTGGCAATGACCTTTATTTTTTGTACTTGATTAATCATCAACTATCATTATCAGCTGGTCATAGGTTTCTTGTGAAGACTTTCAAACATCACGCTCTTGAACCACCAGCATCCAGCGGTTCTGTGACCCGCTTGATGTCATCAGTCCACCTAGGGGCTCGACCAACACTGCGTTCCGGAGCTGAGTCGCCATTTTATTTGAGTAGGTAAGCTTATTTATGTGTGTACGACATCGTAAGTTCCAAAAGCAAATTTTAGAAAGGCAGAACTTTTTAACAAATAGGTAACAACGAGTATCAATTTGCAAATACACCCCAAGATAATGAATACGTTTAATTACAAAATATATAAAATATACATGTAACCATTATCGTAACGTATATACAGATTTATATAATAACCTTAAATGTTAAAATACGGTTTTATTGAGTAGCCAACATAAAGAAATTAGATCAAATCTGTGAATAATTATGGCGTTTGTACAACAACAATAAGTAGTCCATTGTTAATTCGCGAGAGGCTGAGAACAAAATAAAACAAATTCAACCGCTCCCGGCTCACGGCCAATCGACCCGCGGCTCCTTTGTTCTTTACAAATTATAAAAACGACAAAAACACAAAACAAACCAGAACTCCGCTTTGCGTATTTGTGTCCATTTCGGTTTCGAGACTCGAATTTCCCGGGACAAACAAATAATAAGTAAATTGAACAATGTTCTCTCTTTATAAGCTAACAATAAAAGTTGTTACCGTATTATATAGCTTTATGATGGGTAAATTGCGTTCTAGTAACTTTAATTGACCAATCAAGTATTTGTCACTAGGACGTGTTTCTTTATAAACATTGGTTATCCAATAATATAAGTAATATCAGCCATATAGATCATGTTAGACTCATAAAGTCATAACTGTATTTTATTAAAAACTTACATATTTAGTGCAGTCAAAAATCCATACCTACGAGTACTAAGTATAACTTTATTATAATCTAGGTTTCTTGTCGAGGAACCTGGAAAATTTTTATTTATTCTCTGAATCCTTAATGTAAAAGTTTAGCCATGTCGAATTCTTTGAAATTCTCAAATTTGAGATTAAACTTTGAATTCTATAATCAGGTTTTCACTTGGGGATTTGAAGTTTTTGCTTAAAAAATACTATTATTTATTCGATTACTAGTATCGCAACGATAGAATAAAGGTATCGAGTTATATTTTATGAGTTGTTTAGGTGTTTGGAAGGTTTTTTCTTTTTAGTTTGATGACATTATGGTTTTGGAACTCCAGTCTCAGTCAGTAAAAGGAGGTTTTGTACTAGACCGTTAAAGTAGAAGGATTTTAATGATTTTAAACTTATTTCGTGGTTGTTCATTATGAGTCCCGTCGTGACCACGATCCATGCAAGTTGGTCGAAATATCGACATTAAAAATCTCGTCGTTTTATCGTGGTATGATTTTCGCTAGCGCGGTCTTATGATCTTAGATTAAACATAGGTTTATGGCGTTGATAAATCACATTCAAAACTAAACATATATTAATGAAATTTAATTTACATAATAAAGAGACAACAGGCAATTATTTTTATGGTGTGTGAAAAGAAAGACTTAAAATTTGAGATAATACAACGATAGTAAAGTACTTGGCAAACTGTATCTTCCTCCCTAGAACACCTAGAAACAAGTTCCTCAAGAAGTTTCGCAAAGCTCCTCTGTCGGGACGCGAAACCCTTTAAGACCTCAGTATTTTTACCTGAGAAATTAATTAAACTTCGCGAAAGAGGAATTCGAAACTAGTTTAAACTTGCATCTGCAGTTAGATGAGCTTTTCATTCCCTCATTTCTCTAAAACCGAAGCTTAAAAAATATATAAAACTAACTAACTGCAAAACTGTAATGAGATAGTAGATAACATAAGAAAATTATGAAACGTGGTTTATTAGGAAATCATGTCCTCAGACGCTTATCTTTGTGGTGGTTATTTTCTCAGAAGAACTTAAAGTTTAATTTTTTACGGTGTTCTTCGAAGGGTTACCACGAAGTTTCGTAACACAAAGTCTAAGATGCTTTAAATGTAAGACTTTCATTCCCACTTGACTAAGTACTGCAGATAGCACTTGATAAGTTGTTAGTCACGTTTTGAAAACCGTTGTTATAGTACAGCGTCATTGGAATCTATTAGATTTGGTAGATTACATGATAGAAATAATAAATGGTTATATACTTTTTTCGCTTTCGGCGGTGGGGAAAAAAACTACAGATTTTAAAGAAAATTTTTATTACTTTGGCTTACTGAAATCATCAGAAAACATGAGCGGTTATTTAGGAGATTATTTCATTCAAAATAAGTAAAAAGTTAACTACGCCCGTGGCTGGATAACAGAAATATAAGGGTTTTATTTTGTAACTTTGGAGTCCTCCTATTCCATTACGTTACGTTCAAATCGTCAGATTTTCGAAATGCACACCTTTTAGCTATCAACTCACCTACCTTATCTTACTACTACTACTACTACTTAATCTGACGTGCTGCTTGAATATTTCTGAAGTTAGTTTTTTTTTTGGTTGCCTTAAACGTACCCACTAATATTAAGGGCTCATACTTGGTGGACTTACTGAACAACGAGCAAGGCATATTCTCTTATGTTCATCTGCCGCGCTCGACTGACTGCAAAATCCCCTCTTCGGCTCCCCTACTATTAAAGATTATTTTAAGAAAACTGCGAGTCTAAACCTAAACTAAAGATAATCGCGAAACTGAGATTCTGACGCTTGGAGAAATAGTTCCTTAGGATGTACCGTATAAAAAATCAAACAATTCTTTTTATATTTAGTTAATTGAGAATCTGGACCCTTACAACCTTCTACCGTCCAAACTCTCCCAACAACGAGTACATAAATAGCTACCGGACTTACCTATGGTAAGAGCAAGGGTTAACGAACTTTCATCAACCTTAAAAAATCAGGTGTGTCTGGCTATCGCAGGCAAGAAGAAGACTTTAAAAATGTACACATGTGTACCAAAATTCATCACCATCTCCTTCCTCTTATCCCACTTAAGTAGGATCGGCAAAATATGTCAATCTTCTCCATTCGTCTCTATTACTCGTAAACTCATCATCCACTCCCTTTACACAAATGTCCTCTTGTATACACTCCTACCATCTCTTTCAGACTTCCTCTTATATACTCTTTCCTTATTTTATTCATTCTTATCATACGCATTTCGTTAACATGCATTCTTCTACTATTCGTCCCTTTTACCACCCTACATTCTGACCCACACAGCATGACAGGTCTTACAACCGTTTTGTATAGCTATTTTTATAGTTAAGCCGGAGAGGCATTCGAGGGTCACATAGTACACCTGATTATCGCCATTTCTTCAATACTGCATTCAGTCTACTTTTCACACCTCAGTCCACGTTGCCGTCGTTTTGACCCGAGTAGCGAAAATCAGAGCAAGCTGATGGAGTAAGTAGGTAGGTATACACATTTATACCAAAATTACCGAACATAAACGATTGTGTTATTTAATCTGGCGTAAGAAACAATGTCCGCAAATAGTCGTTTAGCGCAATAACTGCGGAAGTTCGGCGGACAATTAGCGAGGGTCGGCACGCGGCACACGTGTGTATATTTTATTATTATTGGATCCTTTATTAAGGTAAACAATTGTTGTCAGGATTTATTGAAAATAAAATGATTTTCTTTAGCTTACGTAACGTTTACGTATACATTGTTATCAGGACCAACGGACGGATTTATTTTGCAGACGTATTTATGTGCAATTCTTGTACACAGACGAAATTATCACTTTTAAACCAACCACCATACAACAACCAAGTGACTTATGTTGTATGTTTACTTATTCCATACACGATTAAAAAGAAAAAAAATAAAATTGTTTATACTATAATCATGAAAGATTAAAAACAATATAACATAGGTAGTGAAAAACCGTAGTCATGATGGTTCTAAGTTCTGAATTTCCCTCTTTTATAGGAGTAATGAAGTATCAAGTAAATAAAGACTATCTATACTAATAATCGTAATACAAAGATGTCACGCTTGTGAGGTTGTAGGGAGTAATCTATGGATCTAATGAACCTATTTAGGAAATTCTTTTACTAATTAAAGCCACGTTATTTGTAAGTGTCATCTAGGTTATCTTTTATCCCCGTACTAGTGGACGACTTGGTCCGCGTGGAATTTAGTTTTTCACGAATCCCTCGGGAACTATATATTTTTCCGGGATGTAAAGTAGCCTTTGTGTTAATCAAGAGTAAAATCTATTTCCATTTAAAAAATCAGCTAAATCGGTTCAGTAGTTGCGAGGTTAAAGAGTAACAAACATCCATACAAACTTTCGCGGTCATATTAGTACGATTTCCACGGGAACGAGAACTACGCGGGTAAAACCACGGGATGTCTCTAAGGATATAGTTAATGATAAATGATAAAAATACCACACATTTTAATACACCAAACGCCAAAAAAAGGAGACATTGAAAAATATGATCACTTCAGAAATATTCAGGTCCAGAAGCGAGGACACTAACAACAAAAAACTGAATGAGATCGGATGAATAAGCTTTTTAGGTTTTATGGGCTTAGAGGTTCCGTGATAAATTGCCAAAGGACTTTTTTCCTTTTTACCCGTTCGAGGTACGAAGTAAAAAAAAATTTTTTGTTTTAAAAGGCTAATACCTACATACTCGTACTTCAGTTTCAATATTTTTAATTACTAGCGGACACCCGCGACTTCGTCCTCGATGGATTAAGTTTTTTTACAAATCCCGCGGGAACTATGGATTTTTCCGAGATGAAAAATACTTAGTAAATAAGTGTTAATCTACAGTAAAATCTTTTTCCAATCCAAATTTCAGCCACATTGCTTCAGTAGCCACAGCGTAAAGGAGGAACAAACATACACACAAACTTTCGCTTTGATAATATTAGTGTGAGTTTTTTTAAAGAATGTGTACCGAACATTACGCATACTTGGCCTTTACCCATTGTCGACGTATTTAAAAAAATCAAAACAGTAAAATCATGTAATACCTATTAAACAAATATAAAGATACTAGCTGACGCCGCGCGGTTTCACTCGCATGGTTCCCGTTTCCGTAGGAATGTGGGGAAAATATATAGCCTAATAGCCTTCCTCGATAAATAGGCTATCTAATACTAAAAGAATTTTTCAAATCGGACCAGTATTTCCTGAGATTAGCGCGTTCAATCAAACAAACTCTTTAGCTTTATAATATTAGTACCTATAGATTTGAAAAAAATAAATATGTATCATAAGTAATTAAAAATTTAAATATGTTTTATAACTTTCAACTTGAATTTGCCGTGATTTATCAAATTAGACTGATACACTTACGCTAAATCGTCGTCATATTTTACGATTCCAGATGGAAATTATCATGAACCTGCAAATCCGCTTAACTACCCGCAATATGGCTGAAATTTGGAGCAAAAAGGATTAATGGCTGCCCCTAATCATTGTAACGTATTCCGTCCCACGGCCATCCTTATTATAATGAGGGCATTAAAAATTCGATGAGCTGTGACCGCGTGTTGCCCGGTGTTACGACTCTTATCAAGTATTTATAGAGTTTGCAGATGGTGTGTGTGGCGGGAAATAGTTCATTATTATGTAGGTAACCTTTTTGCAAAAGCTGTGTTCGTATTATGTACATTTTCGACATCTGCTTAATTTTAAATGATGTTCACTAGTATCTTCAGGCCCAGCCAATCAATTAACCAACCTCATTTTTACTGACTTCAACTTTTACTAATGTAACTTGTAGCACTTCATTTATTGCTACTGAGATTTTTTTCGAAGTAAGAAAGACTCATCGTATCGTAGCCCAGCTCTGCATCCTAACTACAAACGTTATGAACCTAACCGGAAGCGGTCCAGTTAACGACTTAATCAACGAGGCGTTTAAGAATGTAGCCTAAAACAATACACGCACTGCAGGTTCGTTAGTCGTCTTTACATGCATAGGTAGGTACTGTATTCACGTTTGTCAGCTACCACTAGAGAGATAGTAGAGGTTTTCCATTAAATAAACCTTTTAAAAAGTGCTTGTAACACATATTATTTATACTCCTTATGCTTAGATAGTCCAAAGTTTAAGATAAGGGTAAGTAACAATCGTTATACGTAAATATTGGTATAAATAATATATCTTCTCCATATCGGTGTTTCATTGACGCGTAAAACTCCTACATTTCATGTAAATGTGAATTGTATGGAAAGCTAATATTTATACAAATTGGCACGAATATAGACACTCATCCTATGCTCCCAGATAAGTCCCGATTCCCGGCAAGAATATGCAAAACAAATTTCATAGGCAACGAAACACGAACCGTTGATATACGTACCCAAAGATGCAGTATCTTAGAACTTTGAGCTTAACACGCACTATTGGTAACCTTAAACATTTACCTGATGCTAATTATAAGACGCGCCGCTGTATAAAAAGTAGGTTGTTGTAGAAAAAACGAAAGTTTTCTACCTAAGATTAGATGTTACGTAGAAAACCCATCGTCTAAAAGAAGATACTACATAGTACCTACCTAAGTTGCAAAGCACTAAGAAACATGCCCTCTAATATGCTGCTTACTCTGTCATGTTGTCATGTTGTCCACATCCACTATGCTATAAAATGCAATGTAACCCGGCCATGTATTGAGCCGTAAATAGACCAGGCGCTGTAAGGTATTAGGTAGGGTATAACAAAAGAATGGAGCAATGGACCTCCTGGCAACATGCAAAATCGTAATTTGCATGCTTTTTTGAGTTCAAGACTATAATCAATATGCGGTCGTCGAATTATCAATACCTCACAGCACCAGCAGAATAATTCACTAACTTTGACGTAGGTAAGTTGACATATCACATCACATCACACTTCACACTGATATTAATAAGGCGAAAGTTTGTGTGGGTATAAGTGTGTAAGTATGTTTGAAGTTGAAGTTTGTACTGAAGCGATTTGGCTGAAATTTGGAATGGAAATGGATTTTACTCTAGATTAACACATAGGCTACTTTTCATCCCTGAAAAATCCATGATTCCCGCGGGTTTCGTAAAAAACTGAATTCCACGCGGACGAAATCGCGGACGTCCGCTAGTACGAAATAAAGATTCTATGTAACAAATGCCATGCGGTGCCTACTGACAACCCTTAGTGGATATCATATATTAGGTAAATGACATTTTTCAGTAGTTTATTTTAATAGGTTGTTATTAAACCAAATTAGTGAATAGGCTCGCTGGTTATAAAATAGCTTGAAAATGACGATAATAATCTACATTTTACGTTCGTTCCTAAAGTCAATATTGGTGGTTTAATATCAATGGTGCTCTTTCCGTGCCACATACATTGGCAATAAAATTTTACGATGGAAAACGTGTTCTCTGAATGTTTTAACAAAAAAGTTACTAAATTGGATACGTGGTCTCCCTGTGGAGGAGTTCCGTGTTGCAGAATTATCACGAATTTAGGTGAAAGTGAAAAAAATCGCTTACACAAAAATCGGCGTATTTGTTTAGTTTACTTTTGGGCTAGTTTTGCTTGTATCTTATGTTGGGAAAAGCTTGAACGTAAATTAAACGTTAGAAGCTAGTTGCTCTAATGACAAAAACGCTTGAAGATTTGGTTTATAATAGATAGTTATACATATTACAATAATTAAAATGCGAAACATATTTTGTCCACATTTCTTCATATTCAAAACTAAAGTCAAATTACGTTTACCTAATACTAATATTATAAAGAAGTAAAGTTTGTGGTTTTGTACGAATAGGATCTCTGGATCTACTAAACTGGTTTTCAAAATTCTTTTACCACTAGAAAGCCATGTGTTTTGTGAGTTTCAAATTATATTTTATTCCTGACTTCTCATGGAAACGAGTACTACGCGGGTAAAACCACGGGGAGTTATATATATTTATTAACGAAACGCTCAAAAGCATCGACGCTTCAAGCAAATTTAGAGTAGCCAGAAGTACAATTTTTTTTAAATATTGTATTTCTGGCTACTTTTATACTACAATAATTCACTTTTTTGCATTACAAAAGTACAAAAATAAAATTTATATTTCATAATTATTATGTTTATACTTTCCTACCACAGTGTATAAGATACGCAGTATTTCAGGCTTTTACTTGTTGTATTTCGTACGTCCCCCGTTCTTTCACAACGCGCTGAAAATACAGGGCAACCGAGAGCCGCCTTCTAAAATAGTTCCCTTGAGCTTTACTGTTTGTACATAAAACATTCACATACAATATGCAGCCCGAATATTTGCCGCGTCCCGCCTGTGTAGAGTGAGGTACGCTCTTCCCTGTGGATGTGTTAACACTGGCGGTAGGACACTTCTCTTTTTGCCTTGTTTTTTTGGAATCGACTTCGTAACAAGTAAAATAGAGAGTGGGAAATAGATGGATCTCTTTTTTACAGTCATAGTTGAACAAACTGTCGCTGAGTGGAAAATCGTCATAACTATAACTAAGTACAGTTCGAAAAGCAAGCAAAAATACGTATTGAGTCGTACGATGTCTTGTAACTCTTCACTTATTATTATTTTCAGCACCAAATTACAATGTCCACTTTGTATATGAGGGTTTTGATCCTCACTGAACGGTCACTGAGAATAATAATTGTATATTATTCTGGACCGGAACACATTGACGCTACTAAGCAGCAGATTTTATTAAACCATTATAGACTTTAATAGACAATCAAAGGGTAAATATAAATATAAAAGGTAGGTAATAAATAATTTAAATAAATATTAGAATAATGTTCTATAACTAATTAACGTTCTCGTATTTAAAGGAAAGAGACCGTGATGGGCCAGTGGATATGACCTCTGCTTCCGAGTCCAGAGATGTGGGATCGCATCCGGTCCGGGGCATGCACCTCCAACTTTTCAGTTGTGTGCATTTTAAGAAATTAAATATCACGTGTCTCAAACGGTGAAGGATAAACATCGTAAGGAAACCTGCATACCAGAGAATTTTCTTAATTCTCTGCGTGTGTGAAGTCTGCCAATCCGCATTGGGCCAGCGTGGTGGACTATAGTCCTAACCCCTCTCATTCTAAAGAGGTGACTCGAGCTCAGCAGTGAGCCGAATATGATGTGATAATGATGACGATGAAATGAGTAATCTAAAAGAAATACATAATTATGTGCAAGGATGAATTAATTTATTTTCTTTTTGTTGTCGAACTAAAGGATAAACGGCAAAATTTCTAATATTTTAGACAATGACTTCTTACAGGACCACAACGATAGATCACCAAGCGATCTAACACACTCCGAAACGGAAACTTTTCTAATTATTTGACGTACTCGTGGCAGCACTCGGTCGGGTGGGAATCGTTACGGTGATATTATTAAAAGCTCGAAGCTCGCTCGGGGTCGTATCTCCGGCTGTAATTAAAAGTTTTTTTGTAATTTCGCGAGCACACTTGTCTGTTTACATTCGCTAACGACACTCCACTAGAGGGCGCTATCAGCGTCGGGAACGCAACGTTGGAATAAAATTATGCTTTCAGAATTTTAAACGCGGAAAAGGTTTCTATAAACCCAGCCGTACTTAATTATTGTAAATGCGACAGAATGCCTGTATATAAAAGCCCAAAAAGCCATAGTTTGTAGCCCGGTAGCCAGGGTAAGCGAAAAATGTAAGGATGCTATCGTTTATTTTTGACGACCATTAAAAAATGAACTTTTAGCCTGGCGACTGAGGACTTGATTTCTCAAAATTATTATCCCACAGAAAATATAAAAAACATTACGCTTTAACGTCCACAGATACGCATCATACGTAACGGACGCATCGCATCAAACGGATCTTTGTATTCTGTGTATATAGAAAGACTTCACAATCGTAGAGAGTTGAGAAAAATCTCAGGTATGCAAACCAGCTGCTTATCAAATCAACCATAGTCCAGACTCCTACCTGTGGTAGGTGCATGTGCTTCAGGTTTATTGAAATGCCGAAGGTCTGGCTATTACAGGCTCTGACTCGATAATAATAATAACATATAATAACTTTAAATAATTAAAAAAACTAAAAAACACGTTTTAAACACGCGCTAAAAATTACAAATATTGTATTTAAGTCACGTGACTAATTTTTTCGTATTTCTGACAGCAAACCCTTTCACTTGATATCCTTATAATGGGGGTGGATTTCAAACAGCCAGTCCGCCATCTTGGGGAGGCCACCATATTTGATTTGTAATGACGTTTCTTAACTAGACATGTATTGTCATCAAAACTCAGAGCGTATGCAATTTTTCATCCTAATCGAAGACCGGGAAGTGGGTCAAATTGTGATTCCAAGATTTGATTTTCTTACATAGTTACAAGTGAAGCTAATTTATGCATGTTAATATTAATCATTCATCTACTCACTCCGTGTAAACTAAAATCACTTTTAAAACTATTACATTCCTTAAATGAAATGAAGTCTGAAACATTGTAATTAAAAGTGAACAAAGAATTAAAACTACTGCACCAGCTTGCTTTTAAAGTTTGAAATAAAATTCCAATTCAAATTAACTTGTTAAGATTGAACTTTTTATAATTAAACGTGACGTCACGGAATTTTTTACATCAAAGGTTTTTTTTTTTTTTTTATTCTTTACAAGTTAGCCCTTGACTACAATCTCACCTCTCTTGATGGTAAGTGATGATGCAGTCTAAGATGGAAGCGGGCTAACTTGTTAGGAGGAGGATGAAAATCCACACCCCTTTCGGTTTCTACACGGCATCGTACCGGAACGCTAAATCGCTTGGCGGTACGTCTTTGCCGGTAGGGTGGTAACTACCCACGGCCGAAGCCTCCCACCAGCCAGACCTGGACAAATTAAGAAAATCTCAATCTGCCCAGCCGGGGATCGAACCCAGGACCTCCGTCTTGTAAATCTACCGCGCATACCACTGCGCCATGGAGGCCGTCAAACCAATGAAAAAATCATACAATATTTTAAGTGGAAATTTAAATTATACTAGTGTACCTAAACATATTTTTAATTATGTAAATACAAAAAATAATGAATACAAAGAAAAGATTATTATCAGCTTATAATACAGAAGTTAGTGATATCAGTTTTGCTGTGATTGTAGTAGTGAAACAGCTAAGCATTGGCCCAGCGCTTTGATATGATACTAAAGCCGCGTCAGCAATGAAGAAACATTATTAACTTATCATCTATCGTACCTAGTAATTCTAATGAACATTTTTTTATTCCGTCCTTTTTAACTCATTTCCGTCGTTTTTCATTCATCGCTACACGACCTCAGACCCGCGCCGACCTGTGTTATTGTCACAAACAGTGTCGTCAACTTTTTATGAGCCATAATTATGAAAAAGCATTAAAAAAAAATACAAAACTAGGCATTAAAGGAAAATATGTTCTATTAACTGATATCACCAATAAGATGTATATCCTAATAAAGAGACACTATTTCACATATTTTTCCATGATTTTTTTGTGGAATTCAGAACGTAGAGAATCATTGATAAAAGTGTTGGGCTTCTTCTCAGGTTCTGTGCGTGCACAGTTTTTGAAGACAACATCATCGTCCCATCTTCTTTTTACCTTTAAATCATTCTTCTGTCCTGCTGCAGAATAATTTAGCAAGGGATTTCCTGATAATATATTTTCCATTCTTATCCGCTCCTCTTCTTGTTTCTTCTCAGCTTCCTTAGGTTAAAATATTATGAGATTTACTTTAAAGGTGTAAAAGTTTGGCACAACAAGAAAGCAATACATCGTCCGATTTTGCTGAACTGTCAGGCAAGTGAACCGTATCTAAATTGATTTTAGGTACTTAGGAACGTTGTATGTACATAAAATAATCATTATTTTTGAAAATCTACAGCGTTATTGTTTTAAGCAACAACATATTAAAAGAAGTACATGGAAAGTTTGATTGCCGAAAAATTATGATTTGTATTGTAGCTGTCTATATTTCCCCATATTAGCATAATAGGTCTAAATTTACAGAAAAATCGTATTATAGTGTTAATGACTTTATAAACGGCAAAAAAGCTTGGAAATTAAATGTATATGACTGGCTGACTGAATCTTTGTAAAATAAATTTTAAGTTTTCGACTAATTATTATCACCACTATCTTATATAATATTTATACCTGACGTTTCAAAACTGTTTGTTTTATTGATTATAATCTAAAGTCGAGTGGTAAGCTTTAGCTGTGGCAAGTTATCATCAAGGACCATAATAAATTAAATGATTAAGCTCTCTGTTTGTCCAAAACCAGTCAAGGTTATTTGACCAAAATCCCTGTTCGTCGCCAACTAGTTGGGAGTGCGTAAGTGTGTACGACAATTATAGTCCACTGAGCAGGAATAAAACCCACGACCGGTCGGTCCCTTTACCCCTAATAAGGCTTTAAATTAGTATTGGTTGAATGAACTAGTACCTACCCCGCGCGCAGTACACACTCTACCACTGAACCTTGTGCAGGTGAGATAAAATTTATTACATACAGATAACGCATCAATAGTATTAACAGGCTGCTTGGGAGTATTTTCCATAACTTCAAGGTTATTAATTCTTTAAGGAATATTAATTAAATATGTCCAAGGAACAACTGTTCTAAAATGAATATTTTTGGAGTAAATGTGTCCCTTATACACATCCTTATAATAATGACGTAGCAAAACATATTAATTGATAAATATCACGAAGTAGCTAATTAGCGAACTACAGAGTGCCAGTTGTAACTATCTCGTCAATAGACAAAACAGGTGCATTCATACCACTATCCGAAAGTGCAAGGGCTTATATCAGGCCTGCTCTGAAGTAATCAATAAATCACAGAACCACAGAGCTTGTCGCTTCCGTCAAAAATGTAGTACAGTACAGTCATCATCATCCTAACTTGTTATTAAATAAAAAAAATAATTTCATTATACCTAATAGAATTATTTGAATTCCTTTGTAAGAAAACATAATAAGGTTTTTTTAGTTGAAAAAAAATAGTTATGCAGTTCGGCTTTTAGTTTTAAGTGAACTCGTCAACACCTTGAAGTTATGGGAAATTACGCCAAAGCACCCTGTATAACATCTCTCTTTTTGTAGTAAAATAAAGAGGTTTGAAAACTACGAATTAATCAAATTTGCCGCAACCGCGTCTGTTGTGGCTCTAGAGCGTAATATTATTGCACAAAGCAATATGCGATAATATAATGGCGGATGAAAACCATTTTCGCCTTTATTTGGGAACAAAAATGTTTGGTATATTGTAAACAGCTGAAAGGAATGTTCTCGAACTTTCGACCTTGTCATAGCCGAGGTCAGATTGGCCTGAATAATGTAATAAGGTCGCCCTTGTTCGGTCCCTCGGTCTGTACCCGTATCATATAATGCAGCTAAATATTACAATACTACAGTCTGGTACAAATGCCTCATTGGTACAGTGGTTAGGAACTCTGTCTTCTGATCCCGAGGTCCGGGGCCGAGCTACGAAATACTTGATCTTTTCATTGATCTAAAATTTTCAGTAAAATTCAGAAGAGGGAAACTTAATGCGTTACATCCCCGAACCTTGGAAAGCACGTCAGTCCTACTTTTTATTATCATTAACATCATCATTATCAACCCATATTCGATTCACTGCTGAGTTCGAGTCTCCTCTCAGAATAAGAAGTGTTAGGCCAATAGTCCCCCACGCTGGCCCAAAGCAGATTAGCAGACTTCACACACACAGAGAATTAAGAAAATTCTCTGGTATGCAGGTTTCCTCACGATAATTTTCCTATACCGTTTAAGACACGTGATATTTAATTTCTTACAAAACACACAACTGAAAAGTTGTAGGTGCATACCCCGGACCGGATTCGAACCCACACCCTCCGGAATCGGAGGCAGAGGTCATATCCACTGCGCTATCACGGCTTATTTATATATGGTCCATATTCCCTCTCCTATTATAAGAGCAGCCTGGTCCTGTGATCCACCAATGATCATTACCAATCATGTTCGTCTAGTTTGGTCTGGTCTAGTGGTTAGCCTATTCAGTGGAGGATCCTGAGGGTTTTTAAGACCAAGGCCCGCTTGGGCCCGTCATTTTGGGACGTAAACAAATACCTCATAATTACGTCTAAAATAAACCGTTGATTCATATTTATTTTGATCCATAGTAATAAAATAAATGCATTACCGAATACCACTCGGGCACCTCCTTCAAAGTGATCAGTTGGTAGAAAATATTTTAATGTTATGTGTCGTTTTTTAGTTTTGTGGGTACCTTTATTTTGAAGTCGGTTGTAATTTAAAAAAAAAATATTACGACGTAGAGCGCGAACATTTTTGTCTTGTGGCTGCTTGCCCTTAGTTTTGGGTACCTATTCGGCAATTAAATTGGCAGATGGATAGAGAAAGCTCGAATTTTGTACTATGCAACATGTTTGGCGACTAAATTAATTATCATGTTTCAGTAGATTAATCAAAACACAGCCAGATTATAAAATGAATGTCACTAATTTTCCATTAAAAGTCACAAAAAAGATTTCAAAAATCACGCGTAATAAATCGAAGTCTGATTAATTGCTCCTGGAAAACTCCAATTTCATCGAAAAAATCGCGTAAAACTCCAATAAAGCAGTACCCGGTTGCCCTTCGAGTACAATAGGTCATTAATTAGATTGACAGCCCGACGGTTGCGGGCAAAAAATATTAATTCCCGATATAAGCACACGTTCCGATGCCCTCCGCTTTAATTAAACGAATTAATCAACCCCCCCTTCCCGATTTCCCTCCACCTTCCCCCTCATGCCCCTCTGACGCCAATCACGTGACGGAGCACTTCGCCTCTCGTATACAGAATTTTAATTAATACACGAAAACGTACTTTAGGTAAATGTATTTTTTTATACTTTCCTTGAGCTCCCTTAGAACCTTATTATGTGCGGTAGGCACAATATTTTGGGAAGGCTGTTTGCTGGAGTATTATGTCAAGCGTTATTTAATTAATTGGGATGGAAAATTTTAAGAAATCTTTGACGTATTTCCAAGTTAATTATATTTTATATTATTAATAACCTTCCTCCATCCATCCATTCACTATCTTAGCATAACAAGTTCAGAGGTGACTTTTTGTTAAAGAAGGAGTGAAATTAAGGAAATTATAATTATGTTTACAGAAATTAAAAATAACGATAAATAAATAAATAATAAAATATTTTGTTCATGTGTTAATAATTTGCTTAGTTAATTAGGCAGTAATGTGTAATTAAATTATATTCTTAACTTTGTATATAATGTACTACTCGACCCAACCAATATTTTGCCGGCCTCAGTGGCGCAGTGGTGTGCGCGGTGGATTTACAAGACGGAGGTCCTGGGTTCGATCCCCGGCTGGGCCGACTGAGATTTTCTTCATTGGTCCAGGTCTGTAGTATCTAAAGCAGCATTCACGAAGCTGATATAATTTCCCGAAGTTCTTGTAACTTTTGGCACTATTTTTATTGTATACATTCTAACTTCAGTTGTGTACATAACAGTATACAAAAATAGTTTCCTTTCAGCATTTGTATATAATTTGAATTGCAATGTGATTCGCTTGCACGTTTTGATGAATGCCCGCTGAGAGCCATCCGTCACTGCCAACTCTGCGATGCAAAAGAGTTTGCAGACGCCGCGATTTATTTTAACTTTCGCTCAAGATAATATTAATAATTTATTAGAAGACTGCTCAGTTGGTGTAGTGACTTGCTATCCATTGGATAAACGAAGGCGTTATTTTGATGGGTATTATTTATCAGCCTGGCTGGCCTACAAGACGAGCCAGGCTGATAAATAATCCCCAGCGAATAGAGGTTTGCTATTCTCCGCGTAAAAGTGATTTACCAGTGCAGTAGCATCACCCAGATCCCACTAAATACTTTTACTCTAAAATTTGTTACGAAACCAGCTTCAGAAGATCTTGTCTCTTATTGGTATTGGCAAATTGCTTTTCATTGTCTTTGGATATGGGTTACATTGCTGCAATAGAATCTCACTATTACGTTACAGATGGAGATAACTAAGTTCTAATTTGTAAATAAAATTATTTCACACCAACTATAGTTCGCCACGTGATCGAAATTCGAACGTTTATGCTTTTTAATGTAGTTGTAATCATCCATATATATCGTTAGATGGGCCCCTCCATACTAAAGAACGCCCAAGTTTATGTTATTACTCAAAAAGGTGCACGCACATCTTATCTTAGTACGTAACAAGCGCATGCTGTGAGAGGACGTGGACTTAAAAAAATATTTACTGTTTTTTTTTTTATTTTAATCCCATAATTATGCCTTCGTGTTCATTTTGGAAGTGTAAAAACACAAGGCACAACATGAATAAAGAGAAATGTGTTACGAGAGATGACATGTTCAATGTGCGAAACCAATGACAATTCTGCGACGCTTTGAAGCCCATCTAACGATCTACGACCGAAGGTTGTAATATTGTAATTTGTAATTTAAGATTTTAAAAAATATAAACTTCTTTTTCATATAAACTTCAACATGGAACTTAAGCTAACTTATCCTAATAACTATACAAATCATGTCCACGTGGAATGGTGGCAAGAATACTGGCTGCATTTCATTTCAATTTCAATTCATTTCAACTTCAACTGTGTCAACTTTAACGTTCAACAGTTGTTAGCGCAATTTTCTTGAAATGAGTTCGATTATTTTTGTTCCACTTAATTATACTAAATAAAGTCCAAACTAAAAAGCTTACTGTAAGGAGGACCCTCGTCCTTACTATAAGAAAATCTAAAGACTGGCTCATCTCGACACTGGTAAGGCAAGCAGACCGCGCACGACCACTCAGGTCGAACGCCGGTGACAGACTGACAGTCTGACATAATACACTGTAATCTTTGAGACTGACTATTGCCCCCACCACCAATGTACATGAGATAGTGTGTGTAGTATTGTAGGTATCAATTTAGTATACACAAACACTACACTTACTATACTGATACTTTTGATCTACTGGTAATAATGCAATTGGTCAACTAAATCATGTGATGTACGCTGTCATGGCTAGTATAGAGCACTCCATACGATGACGCACAGGAACTCAACTAAACCACAGAATGCTCTCCGTGTTAAATAGATGCGCTCGCTCCAATTTATTCTCGATTCAATCAATGTCAGTTCAAAGCGGAGCCGAGTTAGCCGAACGAAATGAATAAGATTCTGCCGTGTCAGTCACTGCCAACTTCTGTTTTGATAGATAAAACAATCCTAACTAATATGAATGTGAATATCTTTGTTGATTTGCTGTATTTGTTTTACACAATTATCTAATCATGTGTTGCAGACATCTATAACCTCTGACTTAGATTCGGAGGGCGTCAGTTCGAATCCGGTCTGAGGCATGCACCTCCAGTTTTTCAGTAATGTACATTATAAGAGTAAGAAGTTAAATGTCAGGTATCTGAAACGACGTCTATCGGCTGAAAATGAAGATGATGATGAAATGGTGAAGAAAAATATCGTGAGGATATCTGCACATCTGAGAATTTAATCTTCTACATGTATGAAGCCTGTCAATCCGCAATTTAACTGGGTCGGTTACGACTATAAACAAAGAGCTTGTGAAGAAATATTGATGTTTTACGACATACTGCTTAGTCGTAGGAGATACCGATAGAAACGGCTTCTAATACAGATCCTAGACTATCGAGGCACGAAAGTACAAAACACGGAAGTGTAACCGCATCGACGATTTCTCATATATTCTGTACTTTTACAATATTAAATAATAATTGCTACAGGGAGGGAGCGAGTTTCTTAAAACAAAAAACAATTTTTTTTTTTTAGTTTTTTCGCAGAACCTTTTACATGACCTAGTCAAACTAGCTGGGACGAAGTGCAATTATTAAATGAAATTCAGAATATAATCAATTTGATAATAGATTGTAGTAAACGAAAAAAAAATATGTTTTAATTGATTCGTTTGATATTATTAACTTTTGATTCCTCGTGTAAGTACACTGAAAACGCGAGATCTGTCATCAATTTTGCTAAGTGACTAATCAAACAACGAAGTCGAGTCGCTGCGAGTTACCTCCGAAAGCAACGAGTACGAGTGGGAAGGTGGAGAAAGCTGCCACTTTGCTCCCGGTTAATAATAAAAATACCTCACGAAGATGAGAGAGGGATCACTGGGCCGCGAAGTACGCGTGGGTGTACTCTTTATTATTCTTTTAATTTGAAAAATGTTTTAGACTTTACTCTTCCTTAGACCAATAATTTCCAAGAATGACATTTTTAGATACATACTAGTGGACGCCCGCGACTTCGTTCGCACTGCGACCTCTTTAATCCAGCCCTTACAGTAGTATCACTGTAAAATGGAGTAAGTAACTTCTCCCGTTTTCCCAACATTTCCCTTCACTGCTTTATATTATATTATTATAATTATAATTTTAAATATCTATTTATTTTTACCATAAATGCTTTATAGATTTCGCTGTTCCAGTGGCCCCAAAAAAGGTCGCTCCTACACCGCAGAATGCGGAAATCCGCTTTTCATGTTACACCGAAATAAGCTGCCAACTCGATGCTGAACTCATGTCCCCCTCCCTGCCGCACGCCGCACCGCACCCCCGCATCCCGGTGGAAGTTTATCCTTCACTGATTTTATTATTACTCACTTTCCAAGCTTCAGTAACAATTTCTAAAACCAGGTAATCTGGCAACACAGAATTTATAACGTACAGGTCTAGTTAGATTTTTAAGCTTTGCAACAGTAAGCCAGAACTCCCTCGTTGGTTCATGGTGTTGGTTGGTTAGTCAATGGAGCAACACAACGAGGCGATTTATTTTTTTCTGAGAGATGTTTTTTTTTTCAATTATCAAAAAAAGCATTTATTGTATACACGAAATATCCAATACGATATATTAAAAGGTAGTTTATTAACTTCATACACACATATAATGCTCCTACGCTGTATATTAAGTGTTTCTAACAACTTTCAGCAACTGAAACTATCTCATTTCGTTTCGTTTCTTTCATACTTCGTCGTTATCAACCCATATTCGGCTCACTGCTGAGCTCGAGTCTCCTCTCAGAATGAGAGGGGTTAGGCCAATAGTCCACCACGCTGGCCCAATGCGGATTGGCAAACTTCACTCACGCAGAGAATTAAGAAAATTCTCTGGTGTGCAGGTTTCCTCACGATGTTTTCCTTCACCGTTTGAGACACGTGATATATAATTTCTTAAAAATGCACACAGCTGAAAAGTTGGAGGTGCATGCCCCGGACCGGATTCGAACCCACACCCTCCGGAATCGGAGGCAGAGGTCATATCCACTGGGCTATCACGGCTCTCATCTTTCATACTTATACTATTCTATTTCTTGGTATTCTATTTTATTTTCCTAATAATACTGGGCGCTCTAGAACTCTCATATTATTTTAAATTTTATGTTTGCAACATATTACACTTTACAAAAGTTTAAAAAACAATGTTTTACCAATTTTGGACCGCCGCGCCATCAAAACAAATGTTCAATAATTTTTTATATATTTTTTTTAATAATAATAAAAATAATGTTATGGCAATAATTGTAATGGTTAAACTTAAATAATATATTCTAAGTACATACAGAGAAAAAAGTAAAATAAATAAAGAATTTGTATTGCAGGTCATGTCGTAATTCGTAGCAGAGGAACAGCATTCTACAATTACATACGCTACGAGAGCTACGCGGGCTACAAATGGCTACGACCGCTACGAAACATTCCCTTCGCTCCTTCGCTATCTGAAACGGCAAAATGCGCTTGTTCCCAAAGTTGTTGGACGCGCACTATCTTAATGACCATCGTAAATTATAGACTTTAATCTCGACCCTCCTTTGTGTGTATTAAACATGTATGTGTGTGCCATATATACCCATACGCGAGTAATGTGTATTGTCAAACATTCTACACCCGAATGCATTATCAGGTTTATACAAAATTTTAGCTATATCATATTAGAGTTCAAACTATCGTGAGTGTAATTCATATAAATTTATTATACAAAAACGGCTAAAACTCACGTAATACAACGTCGGAGTATGCCCGACTAGTTTCGAACTCATACGGGCCCCTTAGTTATGAGCTTGTTCTTGCAATGCGGCACCATCTAAACTATGGAACTCACGTGAGTTTTAGCCGTTTTTGTATAAAAAATAATGTATCATATAATGTTGAAATAAGCTTTTATTTATTATTATTTATATAAAGGTATGAGTACCTACATCCGGACCCTTTGCTCGGGCACTGTGAACTAACAATTGGTTGCTACTTAACTTTTGTACTTTTGTAATCTACTACTTTCATAATAATGGTGAATTCCGTTTTCCTTGTTTATTTTCTTTTGTGATGTACAAATACGAATCATGAAAATATATAAAAATACATTCTGTCGTGGATATGGCAAGACAGCGCATTTCTACAAAGAAATGTTATATTTAGGGCGTCTTCATCAATATTTACCCAATCAAGGTACAACAGTCTGTCTATAGTATTATTACGTATGTTTTATTTGAAATAACACTGTCCCCGAGAGATACATCTTTTAGTCTTGGACCAAATTAATTAACAACCTTGTGATTTGATAAAATACTGTATGAACATTTAATCAAACATTTTCTGCAATTTACTGGATGACGAACAAACGTAGGTTCGAGGGTCAAGTATAGGCTGATGACTGAATGATATCTATTAAGTCTAGTAAATGATTTCATGAAGTGAATATTCCCACCTCGCACTAACACCGCAATCGTACGTGACGAGAGTGTGACTTTGACGCTACCGACGCGCCACGCGTGTCGATAACCGCAACTGCTACTGCCTCAACTCATCAACACAATGCCATTACGAGTCAATGTGTGGTTTGGAAAGTAGCAAGCGTGGGTTGGTTGGTTAATTAAATTTTTCTACTCCCATTTCATAATCTACTCAATATAAAACCTCAAACCTTAAAAAATCACAAACCTTATCACAAAGCTATTCATTCCTAATGGTTGTTTGTTAATTCTACATTACCAGACGGGTAAATCTTGCTACTTTGTTTTTTTTAATTTTTAAATAAAGCTTACTTCATTGGCTACACTTAAATCTAGGAAGCCAATCCGAGGCTAAGTCTAAGACTAGACTGATACAAAATCGAGGAGGCCATGCCCAACGCCAATTATATATTATTTGCCAAGTTTGTTAATTCTTTTATCATGGTCGTAGAAAAAGCATCGTATGTCACTGCACATAATTAGCCATTTTAGCACTCGTGCAAATCTATTGTGTCGTGTCGTGTGGGTGTTGTATATATTGTGCAAAAATCCTGCTACAATGACGGTAACATAAATAACTATTTTAATGTTTCTGTATTTTGATTTATATTATGCGTTAGTTTGTGGAAAGTTGTTAGGTAATTGCGAAGTGACCATTCACACATTCTGACAACGCAACCGTACGTGACGAGGTTGTGACAATGTCGCTGCACCGACGCGCCCGCACTCATCGATAGAATGCCATTACGAGCCGATGTGTGGTTTAAAAGTACGAAGCGTTAATTAACTTTTAAATATTTCCTTATTTTAATTGAAAAAATTTGTTAATTTGTGCACGAGTAGGGAATAAAACATTTATTTAGTGTATGAAAAGATTAGTTACTTTATAAAACTTCATCATCATATATCATATGTGTAAAAACTATAATATTGTCAAAAATATTTGATTTCTATTATACCATAAAATTGTCAGCGTAAATTGAAAGCTCGTTACGTAGGTGGGCAAGCTTAAAGTGATAATACTTGATTCTGTTATCATAACTACAAGTACCTTGTTGATTTTAAGGTACCAATTTCTCAACTCCGGGCTAAGAGTTTTTTAGAAGAAAGTTCAATTTTTTCTGGTCAAACCCAGGTCTTTTAGAAGAAAGCTCAATTTTTTCTGGTTAAACCCAGGTCTCGACACTAGCATCTGATGGTTCGAAGTCAAAAAGGCCTGTCACTGGATCTACGACGTAGGTAATTACGAGGAAACGACGTAGGTAAGTGGTTATTCCACGTAAAACTGATGATTATTACAGCAACGCCATCCAAATCCAACAGATGCACCTTTGAACTGAGTATTATTTATTTTATATAAATAAATATTAAAATGAATTAAAAGCAAATATTATACGAATTGCTTTGTTAAAAATTAAACAAATATTGCAATAAGTTGTATATACATCCGTAAATATTCCTACGCGTTTAATTTATTATCCTGTCCTACATTTTCTTTTGTGATAATAATCTCTTACTTTATAATTTTTTTATAATCAATTTAAAACAAACAAACAACAACCCTTGCCGGAGTACACTGCCTCAGCATAAAAGCTCGCAAAGTAATCAAAGAAAATGTAAAAAAACACCGTGTATTTTATAGCTTCGAAAAATCACGAACTTTTTATACTCTCTCTCTCAAGAATATTTAGGAGTTTGTATTCAAGAATACTTCCGTTGTATTCCGAGGAGCTCACATTCAACCCTTTTCAACCGTATTTTTGCGGGTTATCCCGGTGTAAGGGAGATCCGTTTAACCCCTTTTTGAATCGGCGGCCTTTTTCAACTTTATCTCTAATCCTTGTCGACTTTGTGCGCGATGCCTACATACGCCACTTTAGATTTAACTTGAGAAGAGCACTTCAGGAAATTAAGCACACAAATTGAAGCCGTTTTGTATTACGAAGGATGTAATGTTGTGCCAGCTATGTATGCTTAACGGTTTCTCCCATTTAAGACTGTTACTAAAGCCTACATCTTTAACAGTAGTAATCCACCTACACGGTGGGAACGGGTCTCCATTTTTGTGGTTTCATGGTTAGTAAGTTATTTAGCTTAACACAAGAAATACAAGGTTACTTTGTACCAAAAATTAATACTAATTTCAAAATTCAGATTTCAATTAAAACTGAAACAACGTTTGTCACTAAGCTTAACGATTGTTATCGCCGCGTTAGCACCTTTTAAATTTACATGTTTTTAATAAATAGGGTAGGAAATAGTAGTCTGTGACGGATACGTCGTTCGATCTCGTGTTGGCTTCAGTGTGCTCGTGGTGTTCGAGCCATCCACATCTTTTGTTGTGGATTTCTTTATGGGTTACTTGGGATAGGCGGGGAGAGTGACTTGAGTGGAAAAGGGGAGTGTCAGTCGACTATCAAAGGTACCTTTAACCCTACACACATCGTTCACAAGTACGTGACTCCACTCAAGGTCATTCTCTGCCATTCTAGGGTCATATTTTGGTTACAGTTTGAATTGTTAATTAAGTTGTCCTGACAAGTGTTGTGAATCATAACCTTTGTTCGACATTAGTTTTCTTATATATGTAATCATTTTTTGAGTCCTATAATACGATTAAGTTTTTTGCATAGCAACCAATCCGAGGTAGTAATTAATGAACTATAAAGTATCAATAACGTGTCTACAATAAGTAACAAAAGTTATCACGAATTATGTGACTGAAATACGAATATTTATATATATACAGCGAATATTTTTCATAAATATTATTAAGTCAACACGAAACTCGAATCTCGAATACATAAATTGAATAACCACTGAGATAGCGAGTGAACAAAATAATAAAAAGTCAAAGATAATAAAATATTAAGAAACATTTTCCGGGCAGCTTATCGCGTGTCGACTTTTATTGTACCGCATTGCGATTTTTCCGCGGCCTGCTGCTGGGAAATTACTTTTTATGAAGCTATCCCGCGAATAAAGGTGCCGGGTTCAAACCGTACCGAATTAATAGTTTATTAATTTTATTGTTAGACTTATATAGTTTGATAGAAACCTTCCAAAGCTTCTACGATCCGAGTTCTATAGTTGCCAAAGTTACCAACAGTAGAAGTTTTAGCTTTAATGTGAAATAACACAAGGGAAGTATGACGTCGTTGTTTTGAATTTTGAATAGCTCCGGAGCACACTCAAGTATCTGTTTTTAGGGTTCCGTATGAAATTTGTCACAGGCTTTTACTATACTATATTTTTTTTAGCTGGTGGGAGGCTTCGGCCGTGGCTAGTTACCACCCTACCGACAAAGACGTACCGCCAAGCGATTTAGCGCTCCGGTACGATGTCGTGTAGAAACCGAAAAGGGGTATGGATTTTCATCCTCCTCCTAACAAGTTAGCCCGCTTCCATCTTAGACTGCATCATCACTTACCATCAGGTGAGATTGTAGTCAAGGGCTAACTTGTAAAGAATAAAAAAAAAATACGAGCTTAGCAAACCCGGCAAAGTATTGCTCTGTTATAGATAATGGTTTTTCATTTGATGTCAAATATTTGCATTTCCCGCCAACTAATCTATTTATTGAAAATCGAATTAGTCAGAATAAATTATTGCATATGAAAATATCTTCTAGTGTGGACTTAGCCTTAATTTAAACATACTAGGTCAATAAAGTTATTAGTATTCAAATTTGGTTTACGAGTAAGTATTAAAGAAATTATAGTGCAAAACATAGAGTCGTAGTAGCGTGCGCCCTACTGTTGCCACGTCGTAACATTTGCTGAAAATGACCAAAACATTCCTTGGAAATATTCTAGACTAGCTGACGCCGCGCGGTTTCACTCGCGTAGTTCCCGTTCCCGTAAGAATACGGGGATAATAGCCTATAGCCTTCCTCAACAATGGGCTATCTAACAATGAAAGAATTTTTCAAATCGGACCAGTAGTTCCTGAGATTAGCGCATTCAATCAAACGCTTCAGCTTTATAATATCAGTTTAGATTTAGCTCAACGGTAAGAGCGTTCGGACTCATCACCGAGGGGTGGTGGTTCGAGCCCCGCGCCGTTGGTCTATTGTCGTACCCACTCCTAGCACAGTCTTTGTCGACTACTTGGAGGGGAATGAGAATATTGGTCATATTATAAAATATATGGCAAATATTCTTTTTTAATTAAAAAAAAATTATGATTGAATAATGAGAAAATATTATGATAAAATATACGGAACTATATTCTATTGATCGGTTTAAAGGTGGTGCTGTGCAAAATAGGCTCTTGAAGGTAATTTTATTTTTTGGCACCGCCTTTAATTTTTTATTTTAAAAAGATTTTTTTTTGTTTTTATTGTGTTATTTTAATTAATGAACTGATTTTTGTAAAAATTAAATGCGACCAATCTAGAAGTATACGTATACTCTTTCACACAAAAAAAATCAGACTTGGTTAATATATGACGAAGTATGAGGTAGCAAACAATAAAAATGAATTAAAAAAAACATGCGCGTCGACTTGAGAACCACCTCCTGTTTTGAAGTCGGTTAGTAATTAAAGTAACTAGACGTATACATTGACCAATACCGAAATGGCTTGCGCTCCAAGGCATAGGGTTGTAACTTCAAAAACTTCCTAACGAATTCATGCTGAGAATTTCTAGAATAGTTAAAATGTGTATGAAAACACGTGACGGTAGCAATTTCCCAGAAGAGTTTCTTTCACAAAGGGCCCTAATACTAATGATGTAATTTTCATACATTAAATATTATAATAAGACATTCCAGTACAAATAGCGGCGCAGTCGCGTGCTCCCGTACCACCGCATTGCGATCGGCCGCTGTAACTCGGCGCTGGCAAATAGCTTGCATTCGTCACAACTCACGAAACATTTACTAATACAGGAGGCTTTATTGCCCGCCTTCCGTGCAAAGGGTAAATAGTAAAAATATTGATATAACTGTACCTACGGAACCTACTAAACGGTTATTCGTGCGATTGTTATAGATAAGTTCAACAGTTATGAACTTTATTTCATTGAGATTGAACGTTGGAGTTACGTTACATAAATTAACTTTTTAGTTATCGATGAAGACAAAATTTATCTTTTAATTTACATATATATATATATATATATATATATATATATATATATATATATATAAAGAACACACGCTTTCAAAAATGCACAGATATATTAATTAAAGATGAAGTTAGAACCAAACTTGTGTACTTTTTCAAGTGTTTACTTTCTACGTTATTTGAAGTTTAATAATAAAAAATTTAACATAACAAAAATTGTTTTAATAAGTTCTCGCTATAAAAATAACAATTTAGTACCATTTAAAAACCGTAGTAAGTTAAATAGGGAAAATTACAGAATTACTTTCTTTAAGCGTTCCATTTCGGGCTCGTTTATCATAGCAGCGCGTTTAATTTCCCAGGGTTTGCTGGGGTTTGTCGGGGTTTTCCACCTACTCATCACTGTGTCGTTTATCAAAGCGTTTTGTGCCTCCCATTGTCTTGAGAATCTCTGTGACCTACTTCCTTGTACTTGTAGTCTGAGAGCTAGTGCGAAGTTTTAAGTAGATAATTGCTAAACGCTGAACTTTAATGAGACTAGTTTAAGCGCTATAGGGAATAATTAATTAAAATCAAAGTAGGTAGTTTGAGTTAGGAAAATAAACTTGAAACACGAAATGGAAGGCCAGCGCCGATACGGCGAATTCTGCTCGATAGTTGCTGGGACAAAGTGTTGTTTCACAAAGGAAAATGCAAACCTTGTTTCCGCTGTGTCAAATTAATAAAATTTCTTTATCTCTAACTTCAAACTTTGTGTAAGTTGCTACTAATTACCATCATATTGCTTTTATTTATGTTAGATGGAAAGCTAAGCTTCGTTGCTTTGTACGCTTGTTAGAATAGAAATACTTATAGGCAAGAACCTTGAATGTTCATAAAGCAAAACTATTTTGAATTTCGGCTTTAGGACTTTAATTTATCAAAAGTTGTATTAGGTACTTACATCTTTTACTTTATTTTGGTAAAATACACTGTCAATATTTTCCACCAGCTCTTAGAACGTCATGTCTTAGTTTTTTGTGAAGTGGTTCCACCGATAGTGCAAAATGTACCTTGTGGAGATGGTCTAGGGTGCAGCTTAGAATGGCCGGGGGCTAAGTTGGCACTGAATGCGTGAACATTAAAGACAAGCCTCTGAAGATTTTAGGCATCCCGTCTTCTTTTTGTGTTGGTTGTAATAATAGCTAGACTAGTATCTTCTTAATTTTTCATAAAATTGAGATAAACTTTATGTGTTAAAAATGGATTAATTGTACAATTTGGAAATAACTATTAACTAGATAAAACAAGGAAAATTCAAACTAATTTAATAGATGGGAATGTGAGTTTGTTTCTTTGTTTCTTATGCTTACATGTCTTAACCACTAAGCCGATATTGATTTTTTTTTTCCCCAAACCAGAGCTACATTATCAGAACTCCGTTGTAGGTACTAACATCACGTCACGTATCAAACGTTTAGATTTAAGAAAATTAAATAATCTAAACCCATAAAAATTAAACCGCACTCTATTTAATAACCGTAAGTATTTACCCACCCAGTAATAATAATATTTTGGAAGTCGTTGCCCGGTGATTTGGCAGATAAAACTTTCTGTACAGCCAAATACAGCTCATCCCTGTCGAGATATTAGGCGTCATATTGAGCTACGCGTTACAAAGCGAACCCGATAGTTGTAATCCACAAAAACTCCGACATATTGGAACCCGTGTCGGGGAAGTGATTGCTCTGTGTGATGTTCGAGGTAAAATATTTGGGACAAACTGTGGCTGTTATGGCATGTGAAACATTTAGGTACAAGTGCGTGACTGGTGGAAGTATGATAAAAAATCATGTTTGCTTAATTGTTGCATGTTTTTAAAGGGCAACCTTTGGCTGTGATCAAGCCAACATATCCTCTAGCGAAAGTACAGACTATGTTGGAACGCGTTTGCTTAGAATATGCATAAACTCTCTTGGCTTGAATACATCTACACTGTAAGTAGTTTTCGCTTTTAGTGCGAGTCAGGAACAAGCAACCAAAACACTTTTGATGTGCTCATTTTTTTTGTTATGAGATTTTAAGCAATTAGTCGGACAATCCTTACAAATGTCGTTTAAGGTCATCTTACTCGTGAATCTTATAGCCTCAGAACTTTAAACAGTGCGCCACGTATTCAATCTCAAAATTTACAAGATAAATTTGGAAATTCGTAGGACATACAAAAAAGAAAACGTTTGTATTATACAAATATCACTTATATTCATCATCATCATCATTATATCAGCCGATGGACGTCCACTGCAGGACATAGGCCTTTTGTAGGAACTTCCAAACATCACGATACTGAGCCACCTGCATCCAGCGTTTCCCAGCGACTCGCTTGATGTCGTCAGTCCGCCTGGTGATCACTTATATTGTCAATATTAATTTGTTAAAGATCTGAAAGCTTGGCTACACCACAGGACGGGTACAAAACGTCTATAAAAGCCCGCAATGAAACATCTTCCGGGAATATAAATCAGAGTGCTCCGTGCGGGTGGGGGCGCGGCGAGATCAAGTTATTTTTCATTAACCCTTTTATTAATTTTTGCCGTCATAAGCTTCGTGATCTTTAATAAGCGCTCGCAGTTTTGTGTACTTTATTTTTCGCTTCATCACCCGCTTGTTTTTATCTCTCCCCAGCTGTTGCCTCCATGTGTACAATACACATACTATGTAACGTGCTTTATTGTCACAATATCTCTTTTTATTTTTAAGTTGGTGTTTAATCTAGGTATATGCCCCCTTATTACCTTTACCTGCGCAAGAATATTTAATAATTATAGTTGTTATTTCAAGAAGTAAAAGTTAACACACACTTGATTTACAAAGGATTATTCAGTTCCGAATCCAAAAGAAGATGTCATATATGGATATATATTTATGAGACTTTTAATATTTAAAATTGATATAAAGATGAAGCAAAGTAAAAGTTAACATACACTTGATCTACAAAGGATTATTCAAATCCGACTAACCAACTAGTAATCCCATTAGCTTGTTAAATTTTTATGCAGAAGATGTCAAAGTAATTTACGTTTTTCAGGAAGATATTTGATTTTTATCATCTTCACTCAGTATTTAAGATGTAACAAGCAAGCAAACAAAGTTTATATTATAAAAGAATCACAAATAAAATAAGACGAGAAAATGCTTGTCTCTACAAAATCTGAGCTTTGGCACATTGTAAGCATTTGTCTCCATCAACATAGCATTTCAATAAGGAAATTACTCGAATACCATCGAGATTATCCAATAAAGTGAAACGGCCTCATCGCTCAATTAATAAGGGTTCATTCAGACATATCGGGGTCAGGGATTATTGGACCGCTCGCAGTGGACTATCAAAGCTCTTGCAACTTAAGAAATAAAACAAGTGAATGTTGAAAAATATAAAAATACTTTTTCCATCAACTTCCGTGTTAAAATTTTAGCCAAATGTCACGTGACAAACAAAGCAATAGCAGTTCAGGGATATATTTTGGATATATTATTTACAAATTACATAAATTTTAGAAATTAAATTAAAATATAGCTAACAGGAACTGTATGTAACCCATATATTCTCAGTCCCTGACTAAACACTAAACACTGTCCGGAACTGACGTTGATAAGTATGACTACACCACAAAGTGTAAGTATTTGTGTCGCTCTTTGTCGGCGGGATAGATACTACGGGATAGTGGATATCGGACAGTAGCCTCGCATTCCATAATCCAGACATGGAATGTTGCCCGGATTTCATAATGGGGTGTTATGAAATCCTCTTATATACACGAGTAAATTGATTTATGTGTTGTTGTTTGATTTTGCTAAAATACAAATAAAATTCAGAAGAGGAAAAACAAAAAATGTATATATGGAAATTCAAAGGATACTATGAAATCACCGAATATTCTTCTGAAGGACAAACTTTACTATTTTAAATATGTCGTCCCATAAACTGACAAAGATTTTTGTAAGATGTTAGTGTTAGTGATGAAACAACAAAACTAACTTTGGATTTTTTCTTTCATCAAAGTTGGGTCAATCAATCATATAAACTATAAGTTTTATTACTTCACAGATGAAAAAATTACGCCATAAACTGTTTGTGTGAATAAATTTTGTAAAAGATTAGACTGGTAAGTCGGATTTTTTTCAAACTTTAAGAGATTGCAGACGCATTCCTGAGATAAGCAATGGTCACAGAGTATTACATAGAAGAAAAAATAAGTGTCTCGAAATTTTTTCACGTTTTTTTTAGTAGGTACATCAGTCACTACTTCACTTGTGTGTGTTAAACAGAGGTCGACAATGTAACGTCGTGACCCTAACAAATCATGCGATCCTGTTTCCCCCGTGTTCAGCAAACGCGTTGTCTCCGCGTAATGGCGGCCGAGTGACGCATGGCGGCGCTGGATAAAAGGTTTCGGAGGAGCTAATAGTATTTATTGTGCCTCTCGTGGCCCGTTACCGTCCCAGTGACGTGAAATACACTGCTGGGACCGTATCACTTAAACGCTACCATGTTTAACCGACTGTGCAATACAAGAAGGCTCTGAATTCTACGCGTACGATTTTTAGCATGTTTGTATACCATATTCACTAAGGAAATGGTATTGAGTTTTTCGATAAGACTTTCAATTAATATTTTATAGGCAAAAATTTTAACTAATATGCTAATAAATTGGTGTCGTAAATATTTTGCAAAAATATAATCAAAACCTGAGCAGATCCGAAAAAATGTAAAAATATAAAATCTTTACAACTGACCTTTAAATCAAATCCAGTTTATTACGAATACTATAAAGCTACGTTTTGTAATATAAAGCGTGGTCGCAAAGCGTTTCACAAATAAATAAACTTATTTTTAATAGAGGCTTATATCGTAATTTTATAGATAACACAAACAACGTAATATTCTCAATGAATATAAGTGAATATTACATTAAATCAATCGTGTAAGTTACGCATTCGATACATATTTTATTTCACGTGGGTATATCAAATTTCCTGCGAGAATATTCGATTTGAAGGCCGCGTGTCTCGCGTACTGATGAGCCTCTTGGAATCAAATGAAGCGAATTTATGGGACGGAAGATGGTGACGCTGAGTTGCCGTGTCGGCAATACTGATGTGTGACTATATACGACACGTTATGTTATAACACAGTTACCTTAACAATTGATTAGTGTTATTTATATAGCCCTATATTAGCTTGAACACGTAAAACAGTATATACTCGTAGTAATAATACATATCAAAGGAATATTCAGAGACTCACCTGAAGGTAAGCGTCGTAAGCGGTCGGTACGACTTGTGACTGCCCGTATCTGACATCGGCGTGCCCCAGAAGTCATTCTTGAGTATTTTCAGTACAGGGTTAGCGCCGGTGACGTCACCGTTCGTCACTATAGCGGGTATGTCGTCATGCACGAACTCGCCGTTCAAACTGTTCGAATACGTGAGCGCGCCGACCGACGCGACCAACGCGTACACAGCCCACTCGTTGTCGCAGAAACCGCGCCAGAATTTCGCGTTCGAGTCTTCGCGGACCGATGGTAGGGGACGGCGACGCATGGCTTCACTTTTACACTATATTTTCACCTTATTTTTCACACTAGTCGAGATTTTTCTTTCCTCAAATTGACTGGACTTAAATCGGAAGTACAACGCTTGCTTGGAATTCCCATTTTATTTGTCGGTTGACATTTAATTTATTTACATGATTTTCCATTTATCTTAAGAAACTAGGTTGGTTTTTAAATACTGCAGGTAAATGGTCTTTAAAAACATTTTTTACTTAATTCACGTTTTTGCACGCCTACTATCTAAATTTAGAGTTTTTTATGTTTTGTAAAATAGCTAAAAAACTTGTTATTACGACGTTTAGTTACTTTATCAAATTATTAACGCTCTCTTTGTTATGAAATTTAACACTTAGGTATTTAATTGATTGTTTTATAAGATTTAACTCAAAACTGAAACTACTATTGCACGTAGTTCGTTTTACAGATCAGAATATAAAATTTATGTTGATCCAAAAACATTGCAATCCATCCGAATGGTAGATCTGTCACAAAAGTCCATGCATACGCAATCGGTTCAAGTTTCCGAGGTTCCGAGTTGGCTAGCCAGGATGATGGATCACCGACGCATAAATCAACATGGCGGACAAGCGAGGACCACTGATGTCATATTCATGAGTGGGCGAGGTTAAACGATGGGCCTGGGAAGATGGCGACCGACCCTTTTCTTTTATTTTGGTTTTTTATGATTACTTCACTCCAGTATGAGCGGCCCTTCTGTTTTAATTTCCACTTGATTTATGTTCTGCTCTGTTGTTTCGTCTGTAACAAAAAATGGGAATGGGTTAAAGAGGTCTTTTTTTAGATTTCTCTCATACAAGTTTGTTTTCAATGGGTACTAATTATGAAGAGGCTTGATCGTTACATTATCAAGACTAACAGTGACTAATTTATTCAATTTGCTATTATCCGAAATTTGAAGCGGAACGTTGTAGCGTCAAAATCTTCTGAAGATGCTCAGATTTCGAGGTGAAAATTTCTGTAGAAAAAATGTCGCTTGGATTCATGGGTCGTTCGCGGATAACATCAAAAAAAATAATTTCTTAGTCAGTATAATGATTTTCCGCAAAGTGACTATTTACGCCCGTTACTATTTTTGACTAACAGTTTTTTAAGGCTGTTACAGTATCATAAATAAAAAAAAATAACGCTGCTTGTTCGATGTCGTCTGAAAAATTCTATTATTGCACTTTATAACTTAAAAGACTCCGTGGTCAGAGGCCAGCAAATACCTACTGCCTAGAACCAAACACTGATATTTGTTGAATAAACTAAAAACAAGAAAGAGCAGGCTATGAAGGTTAACATGAAAACTAAAAAGAATTTAAACCCTGCATTTCCATGATATTTTGTAAATTGTTTCTAAAAATCGCTTATCTAGATTAAAGTTGGAAGTTTGTGAAAATTCGCAGCTGATGGGAAAAGTTGCTCGCCGAGGGATTACGACATGCGCGTCCATCTGCATCGTGATACTCGTGCAAACTTTACTTATAGTTGTAGACGGTTTTTATGACAAACCTTGAGCAAGGAAGTACTACCACCAAGCTTATATTTGCTTCAAAGCAGCATTGCTGAGTGACAGTGACAGTGTAGTTACAGGCACATAAACCTCACCTGCGTCTCAGGTTGATGAGGAGGACACAGGGCGGCATTTTCTAGGACCTGGTTATTTGTTGTTCTGCTAAGTATTGCTCTGTTTATAGAGGTCGGTCCCATTTACCATCAGGTATATTTAACACAGCAAGCTGATGACTCGATTCATTGGATGTATGCTAACTTTAGATTCTATAAAGCTGAAGAGTTTGTTTGGTTGATTGAACGTGCTAATCTCAGGAACTAATGGTCCGATTTGAAAATTTTTTTCAGTGTTAGATAGCCCATTTATCGAGGAAGGCTTTATGCTATGCTATGATATTATCCCCGTATTATATATATGATGACGAAGAATCATTTTGTAACGTAAGTCTACCGTTAAGTCTTATACTTGGGATTTCATTTGGTTTAAGAGAAAAACTGAAAATCGTTTACGAGTAAGCAGGTGACACAATCAAAGCTAATTTTGTTCCAAACACATGTAAATTGATTCTAAGGTACAGAGACAATAAATTTGAAATTGGTTTTTCTTATATCCTGTTTCCTTTATCATCCCTCTTTGAAATTTTGGCTAATTTATTCAACAGTATAAACTTGGTTGTACTCTTTTATTTTAGTCGAATATTAATTATGTAGGCCCATTTCTTTGATCACCGAAAATGAATAATGTTTTAAATAAGCTACACGATCACGTGCCGAGTTCTTTGTTGCGAAAAATCTCGCATAATATCGCGTTTCGGGATTAAATTTCAAATAAATCCGCGCGCGGCCCGCGCTCCAAAAATGTTCGCTCGAATTTATTTTACCATACAAATTCGCACGCCAAAGGAAATATGTTAATTTCTCACAACATGTGTTGTGCCGAGTGTAAATAACCATTTCGGCGTCTGTTGTTTGTCAAAATATTTCGATAAACTACGTCTACACGCCGTCTGCAGGTCTGAACTGGTCTGATCCACTTATGCGAGAATCTACTGTAGGGCGTGCATAAGGTTCTTAACTAGAACAGACACAAATTGTACAAAACGGAAAATTCCTTCTCTAATATAGGTCCTAATGTGTCTGACCCTGAGGGTAGGCAGGCAATGCACCAGTTAATTAGACGTCACGCATTTAATTCAATTTTTTCAATACTCGCGGGTAAGGACCGTTTTTACTCAGAACACACGATCGGTAAGATTCAATACAACCAATGAAATCGTGTCGGTAGGCGCACGATTCAATACATACGGCCAACCCGATAGTTATTCAATAACAACAAAAGGCAATACAGGGATTTATCTGCAATACAAATTTACGGTTGACCAATAGGTCAACCAGTGCTCGTACAGTCTTAAGGAATACCTTAAGACTGTAAAAGCACTGGCACCTCAAATATCACCCTGCAAAGTATGATACTTCCCAACTCCTGGCTTTGTACCCGGTTGTTGTAAGTTGGTGCCGGAGTTTGGTTTTGTTATACCCCCGTGCTCGTGAAGCCATGATTTTCATTAACTCTTTTTTATTCTTTGCAAGTTACCTATTGATTAAAAATCTCACCTGATGGTAAGTGATGATGAAATCTAAGATGGAAGCGGGCTAACTTGTTTGGAGGAGGATGAAAATCCACCCTTTCGGTTTCTACACGACATCGTACCCGAACGCTAAATCGCTTGGCGGTACGTGATATAATCACAGTAAGAAACAGATAGACAGACAGCGGAAGCCAACGAACAGGTCCCGTTTGTATACGGAACCCTATGAAGGAAAACTGTGTCATCATAATTTGCGCGCATTGTCACTTGCATTGTTGTCGTCCCTGTCGTGCATGGAAGCAATCCGAACTATCTGTCTCACACTGCGATCTGAAGCCCCTTAAAGCTACATAGATCAAAAGCTGGTGATCGCCAGACCTTCTTCATTTAAAACTGAAAATTTTTCAAGTAAACAACGGTAAGCAACTGTAGATTTTGAACCATGGTGGCTAGAGGTAGATAGTAAAACTTTGAGAACCTGAGAAAGGACAAATGCTCTTTTTTTAACTTTATTTGTTGAATCTGGGTGGACTTTTGAGACTTACCGACTACTAAGCTACCTTTATCCAAACTCCATAGTTACCTCCCATACTTACCGACGGTAACAACATGTCGAAGTCTGAATTTATTTATTTTCATTTAATTATGGCTAAATAATTAAAGTCAAAAGCTTAAAATTAAAGTTAAGAAGGTTCCAAGGTTTGAATTTATCACCATTTTACAATAATTTTTAAAACTTACTTAGTTTTAAAACATACAGTGCATTGCATTTGAAAATTTATATAATCATTAACACAATAATACGAATGAAAATAAACTGGTTGGTAAACTTTCAGCTTTTTAGGGTTCCGAACGTACGTAGTACAAAAACGGAACCCTTATTTAATTTGCCGGAGGTGTGACCACAGCACGCTCATATGCCGGTATATAGAGATGCCCCTGGGATTATCGTCGCCGCAGCGCTGAGCCGGCGATCAATCACCAACTCGAGGGTCATTTGTCCGCCGAAGCAGTAACTTGATTAGCGACGATGGATCGCACAGCGCCAGCTCACTAACTGATGATAGCAATACTGAGCAACTACAAGTTTTTGGTAAACTAATCTATCAACTTGCCCAATGGTCTAATGTTTAGTGTTGCTGGAAGTCCGGAGTTCGAGTCCGGAGTTAGGACATAAATTAATCCTGAGTTCGTAAGTCGATGATTTTTCAAGGACTCTTCATTATAAATACTGCGAATTACTTTATATTACAATTATTTAATAAGGTAATGATATTACAATTATTTAATAACTTTATTGATGGTAGGCTACTCTCAAAATCGATTAGGCGTATAATATTTAAAAAAAACAAATGTTATAAGTTTTTGCTCTTCAATTCTCATAATAAATGATTGGTAACATCACTAGAGCCAATAATAATATTTTGAAATGTATTACACATAATTTTTCTTTTAATAAATATCTTATTAATCACTTGAAATTCAAGTAAAACTTAACAAAGTAGGTAAAACTTTGCAACACAAGATCTGCTGAATTGATGTTTTTGAGCATTGCTTTTTTAGGTTCATCTTCATGCCGGAATCAACAGAATAGTTATCAAAACATTGAAAAATAATCAAAAAAAATAATAAATACATTTTTTTAGAATACCAAAATGAAGGTTGGCAGCTTATTAGTTTCTCATTCCTTGCTTGATGTCTTTATTTTGCTGTATCGACTAGCCTATTTATGAATCTCTAAATGTAGATCTTCTAAAAGTACTCGTAGTTAGTCATAAGTTACAATTTCAGCCAATTCTATGTTTAATATTCATGTCTGAACACTTTTAAACTGGTTGAAATTTTAATGAGTAATCCATCTTGCCTCATCTGGAGGATTGGTCGGATTTTAAATGTTAATTTCACCCTTCCTCCTTCGCCGCTCACTTCGTACTTGAGCGATTAATCTTATCTCCATCAAACCGAAACATTCTTAATTCTACACTTCCAAAAAGTCAATAAAAAGTTTTTATCAAGGTAATGTTTCGTTTATTTAAAAATACTTTATTACATTTTTGACGAAGATAAGTTTTAGCAGACTCAGAAGTGGATAAAAATAAGAAAACTAATGTCGAACAAAGGATTAAGTGAAGTCACGCACTTGTAAACGTTGTATGTAGAGTTAAAGGTACCTTTGACTGTTAACAAACACTCCTCTTTTCCACTCAAGTCACTCTCTCCGCCTATCCCAAGTAACCCATAAAGAATTACACAACAAGAGATGTGGACGGCTCGAACGCTACGAGCACACAGAAGCCATACGACGGGTGCCTGATATCGCAAGTCGTTCCCGCCAACCGATCGTTACCCCCTCTAAATCCCTACACTTTACGAAAACAAGTCGCGCCACCTATCTAACACGAGATAGAGCGTCGTCATATCCGTCTCAGACTACTATTTCCTACATAACATAAGTTTCTGAGTAGTTATATCATTGCTGCTAGTTTGCCTATTTCTACTTCCATTCAATAAATGTTGACCTTTAACAAATCATGTCTCTGTTGCATCTCTATTACATGCATTAATCTTTCCCGCAGAGGTAGGCGGAGGCTTGCTAGTTGCTCCAATCCTTGCATATATCCCTCGCTTCTTGTAACAATCGTTTTAAACAACTTCGTCGTTTAAGGGCACTCTTGACCTGGCTTTTACTGGGAATATTCTGGATTTAGTCTAGGAACTTTCACTTTGGCCTTTCTGGTCCAACAATTACAGTCACCCTCGGCATAAATATATCCCTTTTGTTAACCGATTTCTAAAAAAAGGTTTTAATACTTGTACTTCAAGACTACACCGTATAGTGTCTAAGAAGCGGAAGTCGTGATGTCACACTGTAAAGATATGTAGAAAGTGACATCGTGTTCATATGATTTTCTTTTTTTATTCTTTTTTGTTTAAAAGAGTTTAGTTCCAGATTAGTAATTTATTTTAAAATGAAAATAACGAAATTGCCTGTACTGTAGCACTTTCGTTCACTATGCTGGGACACACTAAAAACAGAAAAATAAAATCTTTTTAACGAAAAAATTCAACCGACTTCAAAATCACAAAAATAAACTAAAAAGCGAAAAATAACATCGTATGTGCTACCTTCTGATCACTCCGTTAGTCTCCTTTCATTCATCATCTCTACGTGTCCAAACCCCTGAATTGATACACTTAAAAAAACAAAAGCTTGAACAAGTAACACAATCGTCGTGGAGAAATACGAGCTCGATTACTTAATCTGACACCCTTATTTTTAACACCCCCTAATAGTTGGCAGGCGTTAATAGAGTCATTAACAACAATGACTCGGCCGCCTTCGCCTTCGATAAGTGACGTTGGCGTAAACAAATTGTTGTTTACTCTGAGACCTTTCACACGATCTGCTTTTTACCGCGAGCGCCTTCGATAGCTTAATTTTTTTACTGGACCGCTACAGCCTGAAAGGTTTCTTTGTCGGTCATGTGACGTATATCACCTGTATTTTCAACAAAACTATCTGTATGATACAATATTTACATGTGGACGCTGTAATTTGAGATTTTATGTAATTGTAAGAGTGGATATGACCTCTGCCTCCGATTCCGGAGGGTGTGGGTTCGAATCCGGTCCGGGGCATGCACCTCCAACTTTTCAGTTATGTGCATTTTAAAAGATTAAATATAACGTGTCTCAAAACGGTGAAGGATAGATATCCTGAGGAAACCTTAATTCTCTGCGTGTGTGAAGCCTGCCAATCCGCATTGGGTCAGCGTGGTGGACTATTGGTCTAACCCCTCTCATTCTGATAGAGACTCGAGCTCAGCAGTGATTTGAATATGGGTTGATAATGATGATGAAAAAAAACTGCCATGTCAACCAGATCGAATTCGTCAATGTTCAGTTACTATGGTATTATTGATTTGTAATATTCGTTTTATTTTTCTCACTGCAAACAAGCTTCAAACCTATTTAATTTATACGATGCATACTTGACCCAGTGGCAATATTGTTCGTAAGGTACAGAGTTAATCATTATCAGCTGAAATCTGTCACTCCACATTGGAGCAATGAGTTAAGACTCCTTACCCCCCCTTTCTTATTGTATAAATCAGGTTCTGCAGTGGGTATGAAAGCAGGTTGAAGATTACACATTTTATTTATTTAATATTCACACATAAAAACGCCTGGTTATTTAACCTGGCATTTGCTCATCAGCTCCTACCATTATGACATTTTCATCGTAGACTAAATGTCAGTGAGAATTTTCTACTTTTGTTAACCTTTGGGTTTGGGCTTATTAGTTAAAGAACTCAATACACAACTATAACTGAGCGAGTAGGTCTCTACAATTCTTATTCCAGATATAGAATATCTGGAATCCTGGTGATGTATTTATGACATTAGTCCATCTTTGGTTGATATGGCAGCGATATTACCATCTCTAAAAATAGTAGCGCTCCTCGTAAGGAGTTTACTTTGTTTTCCACTTTATTTCATTATTTTTTACTTTTTAAATATTAACATTAGTGTCATTAATATTAAAGTATAATAATGAAGCCGTGATAGCCCAGTGGATATGACCTCTGCCTTCGATTCCGGAGGGTGTGGGTTCGAATCCAGCCCGGGCTTGCACCTCCAACTTTTCAGTTGTGTGCATTTTAAGAAATTAAATATCACGTGTCTTAAACGGTGAAGGAAAACATCGTGAGGAAACCTGCATACCAGAGAATTCCTACGGGAACCGGTACCACGCAGGTGAAACCGAGGCATCCACTATAACAATCGAGCAATCTTCTTATTCATGATAAAAAAAATACATTCGTCTTAAACAAAATTAAATATAACAACCTTAACCTTAATTACGCAGCGATGAAAACTTTGATGCTCTAATTTCCCTGCTTGACTAGAATTAACTCGTTTACAAACTTAATATTGTAGGCGGACAAGAGTTAAGACGATTTAGTCGTTAAACCGTGACGACTGGAACTTTTATCGCGAGCAACTTTGAGTGAGGCTTTAAGTTCTTGCTGCCTGCGAAACTCGATTTCGGAGTTTTAATACATTGATAAACCCTGGAAAAATAGAAATATTTAATGAATTATATTAAATTCGTTTCTTTTACTGTAGTTTGTCGTGAAAAGGAAGCTTCTGGTCGAATCTTCATAAAAGATGTATCAATTATGATATTATGTATATTAAATACTTTTTTTTTAGTTGGACTCATAAAGTGGTTGTATAAAGTTTAAGTTTAAATACTGAAATGTAAATACAGCTAAGAATCACGTGATATCACACTAATATTACAAAACGCATAACTTTGTGTGTAGATGTGTAAGTTTGTTCTTCCTTTACGCTTTTGAGTTATTTGGCTGAAATTTGAATTGAAAATAAATTTTATTCTCACATCGGCAATTTTATCCCGGAAAAAGGTTCACGCGGGATTTGTAAAAAAACTAAATTCCACGCAAAGAAGTCGCGGGCGTCCGCTAGTTATCTGTAGAATATGCCCGACTCGCTTTGAGCCCATAAGTAAAAGTACTAATAAGCTGATTAAAAAAGTATGGTGATACTATTCTATCGCCTATGATATAACCTCACAGGGCTCATACTCAAGGCAAAAGCAAAAAATAAGGATTATGAATGAACCCTTAAATGGTATCTTCTAGAGTCTTAGAAAATGTATGTTGTGAGAAGATGTTAACGGTTTTGATAACAGATCATATTAAAAAGTGTAAAAAAATTTTGATAAGGTTTGAAAAAATTTAGTTAATTTAAAGATTATAAAAAGTTAAATTTAAAGATTTTTGTTTAATTTCTTTATTGTCGTGCAAACTTTATATGACCCGCAAACATTACCTTTTTTACCAAGGGTAACTTTGTTGTGCTCTAGTAGGTAAACAGAAACAATAATTAGTACAGTTAGCTAGTAATCGAGTACTCTTGGTGACTGCTGATAAAATTTCCCAATCCGACACTAAATACCTTACTTTAGATTAGAACGCAACGCCCCGCCGTTAGCGAAGGTAATAAATAACACAAAGCGAGTTTATCAATTTAAGCAGCGCCTTTATCAATTTCAAGCAAAACAATCGCCCCTCTGCTAATTAAGACCTAGATTTAAATGTCGCTCATAAATCTAATCTATTTTATACTTTATTGCGATGTAGGAGTAATGAATTTCGCTTGACAGCCGAGTAGCCGAATTTTCAAGAAAATTAATACAAATGAGTCGTTCCATCGCTGTCTTTCCGACGTCTATAAGAATGGCGTCACTAAATGCCAACAATACAAAGATAACACAAATATTTATCAAATAATAATACAACAGCCATTACTTACTACCTAATACCTACTAATCAACGTTAATACTTTACATACAAATGTTCACTTGTTAAAGGAGAGGGCTTTATCCTGTACTTTTGCTATCTAATATTTGCAAACGACAGTTTCTTGAGTAATTCTAATAAAGAGAGTGTCCTGTCAGAACCTTTGGGCGCTTAGGTTTAATTACCAACAAAAAAATGTGAATACATAGAAACGCCAACAATCAGAACCACGTAACAAACAATAACGCGCTCGTAGCAAGGAAAAGCTGTTTGCAAAAAACTTGTATCTCTCCTCAAATCGAATAAAAATGTTTCGTGATCACACGTCAAAGCGAAAGCAGTACTTGTGCTCGTATTCTCGAACAAAAGAACTCGCGCGAGGAAATTTCCAGAGGCGTTCGCGCGCGATGCAGATCCGTAGTTTTGCAATTCAAACTTTGTCTCCTATCGGTTGTGCGAGCGAGCGGTTTGGCGATTGCGGCGTCGGGCGCAAGCGGTGGGAGTTGAGACACATACTTTTATGGTTTGAATTTGTTGTATCATCACTATAAACCGTCGTTAACGACTTACTACAGGGACCAGGCCTCCCTCCCCTCCCATGGAGTTTTGTCCCGCCATGCGCTTCTAATGCGGATTTGCGGACTTAGGGTGATAATGTTTCTTTAACAATGTTTTAAAATGTTAATGATAGTGACCAGGACCGAAAGTTTAACGTGTTCTCCGAGGCGCGGGAGTGTAACACTACCACCTTCCCAACATCGGGCTGTAAATTTTTCATAAAGCCTTATCCAGAATTCGAACTCTGGACCTTGTGATCCGAAACTACATAAGCTTGTATTGTAAGCTATTAGACCAATGGGACAGTTGGGAAACTCGTACACTTTTAGAACATAGGGATTTCACCAAGCGGAGCATGCATGCATGGTAGCTTTTGCAATTGGTAATTTGACAATTCATGAAATTAACGCACAATAATTCACATCCGAAGTTCCTCAGTGCTTGAAGGCAAAAGTCTTCGATCAGTGCGTTTTGCCAGTGATGACCTACAGATCCCAGAGTTGGTCGTTGACTATGGGCTTTATTAGAAGGCTTAAAGTCACTCAGCGGGCGATGCATGAAGTTTCTCTGCGTGATCAAATCAGAAATTAGGAGATCCGCAAACGAACCAAAATCACTGACATAGCGCAGCGAGTTGCAAAGCTGAAGTGGCAATGGGCTGACCACTCAGTTCGAAGAGCCGATGGACGTTGGGGTCCCAAGGTGCTGGAATGGCAACCCCGCACCGAAAAGCGCAGTGTTGGTCGACTCCCCACCAGGTGGACCGAGGACATCAAGAGGGAGCCGCTGGATGCTGGCGGCTCGAGACCGTTGTTCTTGGAGGTCCATGCAAGAGGCCTATGTCCAGCAGGGTACGTCTATCGGCTGATAAGGTAATTCACATCCTCAGCGTAAAAATAATATACGCTTACAGCTTGTAACTTAAACCACAGATATGTGTATGACTTTCTGATACGATTCACATAAACGAGGAATATTTGTGTAATACACGCTCGCTTCACCAGGGTCTCCACGTCAGGGCATCTGACCTAATTCGGCGTGACTCTGCTCGCGCCGTCGCGGGTGAAATTGACAGTGAACTGTCACGTGCGCACGTGCGCAGGTAACAGAGCGATAAAACAGATACAATCTGTTCAGAACGCACCCGGAGTGTATCTGATTCCATTGTACGTCGAGGTGTTTGTGCTTTGTTGTGAAGTTTGTTTATGTTTGATAGTTAAAATCTATATAATTAAAATAAATAACAGCAAAAGAGCAAGTGGAAGTATTTGAACTCAGGTCGTAGAGGGCTCTGTACAAATTCGGAAGTTATTAAGTAATATTTCCTATACTTCACACCATTGTGAGAAAAAGGATGACGGACAACCATTCTATCAATTGGCACATACTATAAAAACAATAGCTCTACAGTTAAGATGCCGGACAAATGTAAACGATATCAGGTTCACCATCTTATCTACTCGTATTACAATCTATATATATAAAAATGAATTGCTGTTCGTTAGTCTCGCTAAAACTCAAGAACGGCTTAACGGATTTATCTTATCTTGGTCTTAAAATGTTTGTGGAGGTATAGGGAAGGTTTACAAGGTGAGAAAAATTCAAATAATTTCCGGGAAAACCCTAAAAACTGCCCTTTTCTATTTCCCATACAATCGTTTAAGAGTCAAGCGGTAGGGGTAGGGTAGGGATAGGGTAGTGGTAGGGTAGGGGTAGGGTAGGGGTAGGGTAGGGATAGGGTAGGGGTAGGGTAGGGGTAGGGTAGGGGTAGGGGTAGGGGTAGGGTAGGGGTAGGGTAGGGGTAGGGTAGGGGTAGGGTAGGGGTAGGGTAGGGGTAGGGTAGGGGTAGGGTAGGGGTAGGGTAGGGGTAGGGTAGGGGTAGAGGTATAGAAGGGTAGAGTAGGGATAGAGAATAAGTGCACTTATGTCAAAACGAAGCTTGACCGGGTCCGCTAGTAGTAGATAAATTTAACAAAACATGTTTATATTCCTTTATACAAATACAAATCATGACCGACTGACAGATTCATTGACGAATATCTAGTTTAGAAACCTGTAAAATTTTGGAATATATAGATTATATAGATAGAAGATTCGACAACTGACTACTATACGCCATTGCGCATTGTCGACGTTGATTGCCATACATTGTAACATAATGTGCCCAATAAATGCAGTTCATTTTACACACTAGGGCTGAAAATGAGCCCGTTTACAGTCGACCGCTGAAATTGCGACAGCCATACGCGCTCCCACAGTAACCTGATTATCCTCTGATGCCAAAACTAAAGCGACCTAATCTAGCACGGGGTCAATTCACTGCGTTATTGCCCCATTTATGGGGCACGTTGGGGCACAAAGTGACAAATTGATTCACATATTACTCAGTTATTAGACCCCGATAGTCCTGTAATGGTAACAAGGGTGACATTATCTTGATGATGTAACATTAAACCGCGTGTTCTGGAACTGTTTCCTAACCGAAAGCGTTTATGTTCAAGCGTTTAGTTTGACAAATTAATAGTTGTTATAACTATTTTGTTTGCTATTAGTAGTTTCAGGTTATTAGTATTGTATGGTTTAGTACTATTTTGGCCATTTGTATTACAAGTCTATAAACATTAAGAAATTATTAAACACGGATATTTTGGACTACTGGCACATTTATTTTTGAAATTTAGAATTAAAGTATTGACAGATGATGAATTTTCGATATAAATTTTTTACTAGGATATTTTAAAATGACAAAAAGTTTTCCATATATATTATTTCGCTAGCTAATTCATCATTATCATTACCAATCTATATTCGGCTTGAGAGGGGTTAGGCCAATAATCCACCACGCTGGCCCAATGCGAATTGGCAGACTTCACACATGCAGAGAATTATGAAAATTCTTTGCTATGCAGGTTTCCTCACGATGTTTTACCTTCAGACACGTGATATTTTCTTAAAATGCTGTGTGCATTTTAAGAAAATATCACAACTGGAAAGTTAGAGGTGCATGCTATCACGGCTCTGTTAACTAATTGGTAAAACATAATAATGAATTCTATAAAAGAAGGTAAAACATCTACACAATGGCTGTATTCTGTTATATTTTATAATATTATTCTGCAAGGATCAAGCCCTCGCCTAAATTCTCCGCAAGAGAATGTGTAACATCTAAAAAAGGAGCAACACACCATGTTTCTTTTACTCGTACAGTAATAAAAATATATTATAAGAGCGCGGTCCTACTGCGTGGGGCATAAAAATAAATTCATTCCCATTTTATTAGAGGGGAGAACAACCCTAATTTTACATAACGTTGACACAGGTAATAAACTGTTACCTTATTATTAAAATATGGGTTGGTGTATTTCAGTAAATGGTTATTTATGTTTACGGAAACTTATTTGTTTTTACGACTGTATACGCAAAATGTAACAAGCTCAAACGTTTCGTTACTTGTACCGAAAAAAGACGCTGTTTTGCTGAATATGTAAAAGATACATTTTTTAACATAATGGTTGACAAAATAAGCTCCACATGATGCTACGAGTATATTGCCTGTTATTGAGGTGGTGAATAATAAAAACTGTATTTATACATGGCAAAATACCTATACCAGACATAACCTTAGACCTGTAGTTTCACCGGTGAACCTTCTCTACAAATAGAACCGGACAACAAAACAGAAACTTTTCCATAGAAAAAAAATTACTTTAGAAAAAAACTAAAATTTAGTCACACATAAATTTCGTTACAGCAGTCAATTTATTATGCACTGTAGCCTACAATTGATGGTATTTAAACTGTTGTAGGCGGACAAATAAAATCTGGCACACTGCGTACATACCTCCCCCTCCCCCACAAACAAGTCCAAATGTCAAACATACAAAGTGCCTGGCACGGATGGTCGCGTGGCGCGTAATCGCTCCGAATGCAACAAATAGCTTTTATTGTGCCGTGTCTATTGATTTTTGCCGTTCAAAAGGCACTGGAGCTTCATTGATGGCTTTTATTTCGATAGACTATATCTATGATAAGGCACTATTCGTTTAAACCTCAGCCGTGGGCAGGGAAATGTAAATGTTAAATTGAGCTTTACGTAATTAATAGCTTTTACTTTAATAGACTCTATTAGTATATGTAATGTTTACAAGAATAAGCAGAAATAGACGTAAATTACGATTTCTTTACCTTTCGATATCGTACCTGAAGAAAAAAAGGGAGTTACCTCCGACTATGAATAGCAGCACACAAGAGCGAATTGGAAACCCATACGAGCTTCCAAAGCAATAGCAATAGATGGGAGTAAATATACACAGATGAGAGCACGAGGGAACCGGACACAAAGTCAAATCGAATCGTATAAAGCTGGCGAGTGTGTCGTATGCAGGGAGCATGAAATACGCGCTTACCGATAAGCTGACGCGGTCCGGTCATATCCTACGGAATACGTGCTCTGAGAGCCTGTGACACCCACACCTACGTCATTTTATACAAGTACTTACCTTTAAAAGGTCTCATTCGATATCAACCCATATTCGGCTCACTGCTGAGCTCCTCTCAGAACGAGAGGAGTTAGGCCAAAAGTCCACCATGCTGGCCCAATGCGGATTAGCAAACTTCACACACGCAGAGAACTAAGAAAATTACTTAATTAGGTTTCCTCACGATGTTTTCCTTCACCGTTTGAGACACGTGATATTTAATTTCTGAGAATGCATACAACTGAAAAGTTGGAGGTGCATGCCCCGGACCGGATTCGAACCCATCATCCTCTGGAAACCGAAGCAGAGGTCATATCCACTGGGCTATCACATATGAAAGGTCTCAATAACAAAGTTATTTAAATTAAGATTAAGCTAGATATCGTAGTAGGTATGTAATACTTTAGAAGTAAATCAAAATTACTAAAAAAAATATTGTAGAAATAAATAAGTAAGCTACTCGTAGATCATAATATTTTAAGTACCTGATTCGTACTACGACCGAATTGAGAACCTCCTCCTTTTTGAAGTCGGTTAAAAATACTGTTATAACAGGTAAAAGATTGTAACATAAAAAATTTGGCACTCGAATGGAGAGCCAGCACAACCCTTACATTTTAATATTCAACGGTGTTTCTCGAAGGGTTGCCACAACACTAAGACAACTAGAGACATGATTTCTCATATTGAGTATCGACTCGAAGAACCACGGAATAAAATTATGAATACTTGGGCGATTCAAACTTTGGACCTTACAAATCTGCTACCCAAAAACCCTGGTGGTAGCGTACTTACCTACGGTAGGAGTGTTTCGCTTAATAGGGACTTGGGCGATTCAAGATTTGGAGTTGCTACCGAAAACCACCAAAACTAGTGATAGCGTACATACCTACGATGTACGCGTGTGCTGACAAACGATCAGTTTTATGAGATTGCGTAGGTCTGACTGTCACAGGCTCTCAGACCACAAAGTTTCGTGGTCCGGTTGATGTCCAATGGAACACACATTTGGGAGCTACACCGACGGCGGTGCCGAAGCGTATGGGCCGGTTGTGATTTCAATTTGTGCCGTCTATTGCGATAATAACAACACAACAACACTAAGCTATGGTATTGATGTTACCCAGTTGCGTAAGTTAACGATTGCATTGCTGTAAATGTTTTTATTTGTTCACTTGATTATCTTTTAAAGGTATAAGTTTATAGACTTATGTTTTACTTAACTGGGGCTTTTTTTATTCCAGAGTCTCGAATTTTTCCGAACACTAATTACAATTGTTAAAAATTGTTTCATAATATATTGAATTAAAGTATCATCTAACATAACCTTACTAACAGGTTAGGTTAAGAGTAAAGGTTTTAAATTGAAAGCTTTTCCATTGGCTCGTATTTTTTCTCCATTTCATTCATCTATCGCATGACGCATAACCCATGTCGTGTTACACCCGGCCGGGGAGTGCAGGAGTGAAGGTGGCGCCCAAATTTTATCAAAATCACACTTTTTTACAATAATATTCAGCAAAATAAGAAGCTAAATACTTACTCAGGTGCAGCTTTTTTTCATTCTTTACAAGTTAGCCCTTGACTACAATCTCATCTGATTGTAAGTGATAATGCAATCTAAGATGGAAGCGGGCTAAGTTGTTAGAAGGAGGATGAATGAGGACCCCTTTCGGTTTCTACACGGCATCGTACCGGGACGCTAAATCGCTTGGTGGTACGTCTTTGTCGGTAGGGTGGTAATTAGCCACGGCTGAAGCCTACCACCAGCTGACCTGGACCAATTAAGAAAACCTCAATCGGCCCAGCAGCCTGGACCTCCGTTTCGTAAATCCACCGCGCATACCACAGCGCCACGGAGACCCGTTATAGCTGTTCACTGCTATGCTTTATTATAGTCTATATGATTTTTCTATAAGCTATAGATGGGCAAGAACTTTAAAGAAACTTGATGTAGAGTTTCCCAGTGGAAGACCATTCATAACACAAGCAAAACCAATCTATCCCCCTGCAACATTTTCCATCTTGCTAACGCAAACTTAGAATAATTAACTACGAACCAGCCACTGAGTTCTAGTTCTAAATTATTTATAGTTAACTGGGAGCGTAATTACTAAAAAGTAATTAACGCAATACCAGCGATAGTAATTAAGAGCCGCAGTAATTAATTGATTTAGAATTAAGTTCGGTCGCTGGATCCGCGCGGCGCGACTGGGACACACTATTATTAAATCTTTGATATTATGAATATTTCACTAATTTATGACGGAATTCCAACTTCATTTGTATCTACGTAAATAAATACTAAAAAATTAATCTAATTTGTATTTTGGTCATATCCTTGTAGAAGACAGGATTTGGAGCTCAAACCCACCATTCTGCTCCAATGCGGGTTGTCGTACAGAATGAGAGGGTTTAGGCCAATAGTGCACCACGCCGCGCTGGCCCAATGCGGATTGGTAGACTTTACCGCAGACCCGCAGAAAATTATCTAGTATGCAGGTTTCCTCACGATGTTTTCCTTCACCGTTCGAGACACGTGATTTTGTTCGAGAGGCGTGAAAGAGTAACAAACATTCATATCATCAAAATCATCAGTTTTTGCAAACCTCGGGAACCATTGATTTTTTCGGGATAAAAATTAGCCTTTGTGTTAATCCAGAGTAAAATCTATTTCCATTGCAAATTTCAGCCAAATCGCTTCAGTACTAGCGGCGGTAAAGAGTAACAAACATCCTAACATCCATACAAACTTTCGCGTTTATAATATTAGTAGGATCTATGTTCAATATTATATTTCTAAAATACGAGTACAATTTGTTTAATATTGGCATGCAATAAAAAGTTCACCGAGCTAACAGCGAAGCTCCACCGTCAATACTCGCTAAAGTTCCGAACGGCAAACTGCAGGATCACGGCACTCCATTGCGCTTTGCTTCCGACTCTCGGCTACATGAGCTCTTTTATGGCAATTGTGAACTAACAAATGTATACAAACCAGTTTATGTGCTACTTACTCGTATTAGCTGCTTTATTTGCTCTTGTTCTTGGATTTGGTTCCCTGTAATAGGTACTCGTACTAATAAAACTTACCAGAGTCTAATCTCGTCAGTGAATTGCTCTTTGTTAGAAGGTATACAACCTACCAACCTTTCACTTATTTTCAAACAGTTTTTACAACAAGATAAATAATAATATTAATGCATAATTGTCCTGTAGACTATAGTATTTTATAGGCTTATTATATCTTTGGAAATTAAAGTAGTTTTTTTTTTGACTATCCAAAATTAATCAATATTTTTATTAGCTTTATCCAGCTTCCAGCTAAAGGATCAATGTATCTATCAAGTCAAGATTTAAATCTATACTAATATATAAAGCTGAAGAGTTTGTTTATTTGTTTGATTAATGCGCTATCCTCAGAAACTACTGATCCGATTTGAAAAATTCGTTCAGTGTTAGATAGCCCATTTAAAGGAAGGCTATAGGCTATATATTAATCCCCGTTTTTGCTACGGGAACGGGAACCACGCGGGTAAAACCGAGCGGCGTCAACTAGTTATTTATAAAGTGCTTTACATTTATTATTCAAGGCCTGAACTGAAGGGAAGGAATATTCGGATAGGGCTCGTCCACTTGGCCGCTATTTATTCCAAGTGCGCGACAGTAACAGAATGTTACTGGAGTAGCCTGGAATGGAATTCGCGACATTAACATATCATCTAGGACCTTTATCACAGAGTACTAATAATAATAATTAACCTACGTTTACAAAGATGATGAATTTTCTCTCTTTTTCCAGTTTATTAGGACATGGTCATTACGTCATTTTAATATGATCCTCTACTGGAGAGCATCCTTGAAAGAAAGACGTTAACAGTGCATTTTGCCAGTGAAGACCTCTGGTTTCGAGACTTGGACTTCTAACTATAGGCCTCATGAGAAGACCGAGAGTCACTCATCGTGCGATGGAGCGAACTATGCTCGGTTCTTCTGTGTGATCGAATCAGATCACACAGAAGGATCAGGAGATCCGCAGAAGGACCAAAGTCATCAACATAGCTCAACATAGACCATGCACCGGCAAGCGCAGTATCGGTCAACCCCCTCTAGGAGGACTCACGTCATCAAGTCAATCGGAAGGAGAGGGACATATCCTCAGAAGCCACATTGAAGTGTAATTTTGCAATTTTAGACATATACATATACTCGTAGGTACTCGTATAATATCAAAAATTGCGGAACCGGTAAGAATCTATGTCTCTTAAGGTATCGCGGCCTGAGCGACACATGAAGATATACCCAAAGAGACATGAGTTAACCATGTATTTCTAGAACGAACGAAGAACGCTTCACATCGAAGGTTTTACAAAACCTTATAACGTTTGCTATATAACACGTAAGGTTACCGGTAGTCGGCGCGCGCGGCGCACGCCAGTAACAGATGCCTGGCCGTAATTACCGCCTGTAATTAATCGAGCCACCGCGGAAGTAATTGATCGAGTTTACTTCTAGCTCGAGTGTGTGCGGTAACTGCTCCCTTCATTGAATTTAAGACTGGAGTGTAGTTTCAGAGGTAATTGTTAGTTTATCATACTCATACTAGCGGAAGCCCGCAACTTCGTCCGCATGCAACCCTGCCCTACCCCTACTCTAAGTATCCTATGTCCGTCTCCTGGTTCTAAGCTACCTCTCCACCAATTTTCAGCCAAATCGCTTCAGCCGTTATTGAGTTAAAAACTGTGTAACAAACACGACTTTCTTACAAACATATAGATTTACATTCAACGGAGATAACGCTCCTATCACTAATTCAGTAGCTTTATTTTCCGAAAACAGCCAAATTGGCGAATACAGTTTTGATTTTAAAAGAAAAAATATGCTAGATATTTAAATAGCTTCGTATAGCTGTTATTTTCTACAAGCTTGTGAATCAAATCTTGGACCAATTCCAGCTATAGCACGCTATAGGTCCAATCCCGACTTAGTTTACTTAATCATCTCATGACAGGTAATTACAATGATCTCATTAAACACCATAGCATCCATGATACAACAGGATCGCACTACACTCCACTAACAATGATATCTGATCCTAATGACTGCATGTCCAGTTCGCGTATAAGGAGCTGTTGTGTTAAACTGTGCTTTAATCGCTAGTTTGACGCTCCAATATACTCGACGATTATCTGATATTCTAACAACCATTAATTTTTGTTACAAAACGTTTAACAGTTTTCTCGGTTAACAAGTTGAAATCTTGAAATTTAACAACTAAACTCCTAAAAACAACCCAAAACTATTTTTGTTATATCTTTTTTTTATTTTTATTCTTTACAAGTTATCTCACCTGATGGTAAAAGATAATGAAATCTAAGATGGACGCGGGTTAATTTGATAGGATTAGGCTGAAAAATCGATACTCTTTCGGTTTCTACACGACACCGTGCCGGAACGCTCATTCGCTTGGCGGTACGGCTTTGTCGGTAGGCTAACTAACCACGACTGAAGCCTCCCACCAGCCAGACCTGGACCAAATAACAAAGCCTCAATCGGCCACAGCCGGGGATCAAACCCAGAACCTCTGTCTAGTATACCCACCGCGCATACCACTGCGCCACGGAGGTCGTCGTACCATCTATTTAGAACTTTAAATATATTTTTTATTGGCCTTCTCAAAACGAATAAGCTTTTGAGAAAATTAATTAAAATAAAATTAATTAAAACGAATAGAATGTGTTAAGCCTCAGTATTTTAATTCAAACCTCTAACATATAATTTTCCAGAGGACTGAAAGGCGCAGACATCCAATACAAATTAGTAAGCCAATAATAATTAAAGTGGTCATTACATATAGTTTCAAATAATAATGACGTCACAAACCGTGCAGTCAGCGAGCGGAAGCTACAGTAATACATGGTAATATCCGGAACCGCACGGATTGAACTGCAATTTGGTTAGTTGCGGCGTAAAGTTCGACCGAGTCGCGTTGGCAGGCGAAACGTTCGCATTTACATGTTATATGTATATTACGTAATTTGGTCGGGTTCAACTGAAACATAACATTCGGCTTCCGCAGTCTAATGCGGTGTATCGAATTATTGTTCTACATACGGACTTGTAGACTCACTATTTCGGTGTTATTATATAAAACCGGCTCCCATTTAAGTGTACGACGTATGACATACAAAATTGTACCTATAGCAGAATACCTATTACCAGCATATCTTTAAACAATTATAAAAATTTAATATATTCAAACGAAATTTAGATAATAAAATAAATAATAAATGTTTCGTTGTATAAAGTTTTGTTTTAGCGACTTATTTAGGCAGTATTCTTAAGTTTTTTTTATGAAAGTTTGACTGTTGATTTTGTTCGTATCGTAGACCTATGTATGGGTGTCATTAGTAAGTAAACACGATTTAACACAATTACAAAAAATAATCTAAATCTTCATCTATTATAAATAATTGAGGTATCGAAACTACGCCTTTCGTTATAAACCGACAAATATAAGATTCTTGGACGAAATTCGTCACATCGCAATGTTGTAGAGTAAAATCAGAATTTTTTTCTGTCGGATCTGAGTGACATTTTTGGCTTGGTTTCATCGTTTTTACGCGAGTAATAGCAAAATAATTAAATTAGTCACCAACTGTATGAATGAAGAGCTGTGATAGCCCAGTGGATATGACCTCTGCCTCCGATTCTGGCATGCACCTTTAAATTGTCAGTTTTGTGCATTTTAAGAATTTAAATATTATGTGTCTCAAACGGCGAAGGAAAAAGATCGAGAGGAAACCTGCATATCAGAGAATTTTATTAAATCTTTGCGTGCGTGAAGTCTGCCAATCTGCATTGGGCCAGTGTGTTGAACTATTGATCTAAACCCTCTCATTCTGTGAGGAGATTCGAGCCCAGCAGTCAGCCGAATATGGGTTGATAATTATGATGACACTAAAATTCCGTTAACCTTCATTTTCTTCTTCTTTTGCTATTGCCATAACCTATATGATGAATAATGAACTTCCGCTTCTATTCAACGTTTAATATTCATTACATCAGCATTCCTCTCCCAGCAGAAACAAACATTTTATTGCAGTATCACCATTAAAGGATGTTCGGGCACCATCACTGATTGCTCATTATTATGTTTAGGGGCGTCATATCGCTCGCGAAGGCTTTTATGTAGAACGATTCGCTTTATTTCGTTTCTCTCGTCCATTTCAATAATGCTTTCATTGCATCGGGTAACGGCCGCGTAGCGAGACGATAGACGATAATAGAATTTTGAAATGCTCGTAAAATAAATGTTCGTAAATAAACTGTTTGTCGTAAAAATAAACTTTGTTGTAATAAGCGTTGTCTTCTGTTTTTACAACAGTTCCTTAGGTGGAGCTAATAGCTTAGCTTTAAGGAACTGCAAAGCAAATCTAAATAAGGAATCCATAGTGTTTTGTATTTTAATAATATTTTTAAAATTAAAGAAAAAGACAAGTAAACAAATTAGAGAAAAATAAATATTTTATCTCATGCTGCGGATCATGTTCAGGAATTGAGTCTCGGGACAAAAAATAAGTTGGGGTATTTAAAAATAGAGTACCCTGGAGAATCTTAAGCTTACTATACGACTAAGTTCAAAGCATTATTCTTCACATTTTAATAAATCACTGTTTGTTTAGAATGCCGGAAACTTCTGACGATATTTCAATTTGTTATCAACCCATATCGGCCCACTGCTGCGCTGGAGTCTCCTCTCAGAATGAGAGGGGTTAGGCCAGTTCACGCTGGCGCAAATGCGGATTGGCAGACTACCCATACACACACGCAGAGAATTAAAGAAAATTCTCTGATATGCAAATTTCCTAACGATGTTTTCTTTCACCGTTAGAGACACGTGTTATTTAATTAGGGGGCGTTCATAAATTACGTGAGATGTTTTAGGGGGGGAGGGGGTCGAGTCAAATCTCATCTAATCTTACGTTGGAGGGAGGGGGGGTCTCGGCAAATATCACGTATTTTTTTTATGTATGAAACAAAAAAAAATATACTATTTTGGTCAATTTAATCCAGATTGTACATGCTTAAGATTTAATCTTAAGCGTAATCGTAATACGATTAAGATCATTTCCTTATTCGTTCTAAAAAAAATAATTTCATTTATACCTCGACGTTATACATTTACTGACTGTCCAATCACCATCCCTCATGAAAAAAAATGTAAAAAATATATAAAATATGTATAGTACCTAAATATATTTTTAATAATTAATTTTTGGCCGGTTTTCATATATATTTTATAATATATATAATATATTTTTAATATATTTTAGTTATATTCAAGATATATTGTAAAATACATAAAAAATAAGTGGCTAAAAATATATTTAAAATATATAAAATATATACGAAAATATTCTATTGTTAAATTTTTATTATACTTATAATTAAACTCTCAGCAATATTGATTACTAGTCTTAACTAGTCGTAAATAAAAACACGAAGCAAATTTTCTTTTCTTTTTACAATAATAATCTAACACATTTACGTAAGAAACCCACATTTTGAAAAATCTCACGTGAGATTGGGGGATGGGGGGAGGGGGTTGAAAAAAATCTCACGACATCTCACTAAGGGGGGGGGGGGGAGGGTCAGAAATTTCGAAAAAACACCTCACGTAATTTATGAACGCCCCCTTACTTAAAATGCACACAGCTGAAAAGTTGAAGGTGCATGCCCCGGACCGGATTCGAACTCACCACCCTCACGGAGGCAGAGGTCATATCCACTGGGCTATCACTGGAATATTTCAATTGTTTAAATAAATAAAATAATTATAAGAGTATAAACGCCGAAAGTTTTGGTACACCAGAAGTACCTCGGAAACCATGTAGTCTCTCCAGTCAAGTCGGTATTCAGTTATCGTTACAGAGCGCACCTATATTTGGGTATACACTTTTGCACTATAATACCATTATAGATAGCGGATACCTAGATCTCTTCATTCTCATCTTGTCACTTAGTCGCTCCATACTAAAATTGGTTGCTGGAGCCGAAATTAAGTCAACAGAACATTAATATTATATAATATATTTTGATATACGTACATCTAGACAAGGAAGGTTTCAACTCTAACATTTACTTAGCAATTTCCAGCATCGTCATCCATGGCTGCCCAACAAATACGCATTACGCCGGAACGTTCACTTGATAAGCGAATTTAAACTTTGATTTATGCGACATAGCGTCCTAAATTATACGGTCTCCTAAATTGTTTAGTTCATATAAATTCACACTCCATTGCTCTTGGCAAGTGTCACCCGGGGGTGATGACGCAGTATGGTTGTTTCTTACATTATTACTTAATTTTCGCATTTCCGATGACGTCATCTTAAAGAAAGAAATAAATGCTTTCGACTGACCATTATTGTGTGCCACAAACCCGTGTCGCGTCTAAGGATACCCCATATCCCAGAGAAAATTTAAAAAATGGGCTGTAAAAAAATTCATTTCGGTTTAAAGATATTTATTTCTTCAAAAAAGAACGTACTGTTCACTTAACTTAGAGTTAACCATAACTTTTAGCGATGTCTGTTCTGTGGAGTTAACATATCGTCATTTTGCAGACAGCATGCATTATTGTAACAAAATTTTAATTACATTGTTTTTTTAATATTTTATAGTTCCAAGTTCGTGAAAATGTAGGATTTAATCGATTTCTTGAGTGCTTTTATGAAAAGAAAAGAATCCATTTACAATAAGTTACATATTTATAGCTATTGGTTTAATAAATATGTAAAAGGAACCGTTAACAAACAGGTATTTATTTACGATTATGCCCTATACGAAGTTAAGTAAGTAACAAAGAGTGAAGAAACTCATAAACACGGCTTACCAACTTCATACCCTGCCATTGTCCGCTCTATATCGACGACATAATTTCAGCATTATCACGACGCAAACAGAATTTAAAAGGACTTTCCACAAAACTTATGCATAGAAAACTTCGCTGGAAGGGCTTTTAAGTCTTATTTAGGTACTATGTAAGCTTTCTTTTATCTTAGAATGACAACGCACGACTACGAATATTTACGGATAGCTGGTATAATTTGTGAAAACAGAAAATACGTTTTATTAGAACTACATTTTCTTTTCTTAATTCTTTTTTTGTTGTATTTTTATTTTATTTTCCTCCTTTCTTTTATACTTTTTTGGCAGCCTTCGTGGCGCAGTGATATGCGCGGTGGGTATACTAGATAGAGATCCTGGGTTCGATACCCGGCTGACACTATTGAAGTTTTCATAATAGGTCCAGGTCTGGCTGGTGGGAGACTTCGGCCGTGGTTAGTTACCACCCTACCGGCAAAGACGTACCGCCAAGGGATTTAGCGTTCCGGTACGATGTCTTGTAGAAACCGAAAGGAGTGTGGATTTTCATCCTTCTCCTAACAAGTTAGCCAGCTTCTGTCTTATTGCATCATCACTTACCATCAGGTGAGATTGTAGTCAAGGATTAACTTGTAAAGAATAAAAAAAATACTCTATAGTCATACATGTAGATGGAAAGTGTAATAGAGTTAGTATGTATGCTAGGACTACTTACAACACCGTGCTTATATTTTTTGCTTTGTATTCCCTAAATCTAAGAGGTTAATGTTCATTATTTTGTATTGTAAGTCTGCTAAGGTCTGGTTCGTCTAGGTACCCCTTACATGTCTAACAAAATGCAAGCTTTAGTTGATAATAAAGAAAATACTGAAAAATAATAATGATTTTACGTGTCTCTTAACTTTGAATATCTTATCTTAACTTGATAATATTAAATGTATTTTTTAACTGAAACAAAGTGATACCGTAAAGTTATATAAAAGATCTATTAAAATGTTATTTAAAAACAGTTTTTAAACAATACAATTATAACTTCCGAGCTTTCATCCTATTTGTGTTCGAAAAACACGCGCTAGTTGCTAACAGACGTAATTGTTAGATGGAAAACTATTTATTTTTCCCGGAGTTTTCTCCCCGAGGAAGCAGACGTAACGTGCAACAGTGCATCTTAAAGAGTTTCTTGTAAAGTATGTTTCTTGTGAAGTATTTTGTTTGAAGAAAAATTTACTGCGAACACATTAGTTAGGTTATACGAGTAGCTAACATAGCATTTTGTTTCTGACCAAAGTTCATTATTAGTTTTTCATTGTTTAAGGTCCCTTTTGACGTTACCATAGCTATTACCGAATATTTTGAAACTAGTCTGAAAAATTCAGGTAAATTACTTAAAACCTATGTTTATTTCATTATAATGGAAAACATTTACAGTTGTCTACACTTAATTCAAGTTATGAGACGAATATGGATTTCATTGATTTACCGTGTGAGTGACAGGTTCATCGTGAGAGAAAATCTTCAGCATTGTCCGAATCTTGTGACCTGAGTGTAAGGTTAAGGATTTCCTTTATAACTATTTACCCCTGCGCCCCGGTATTATTATGTTTTTATAGTCGTAATAGAAAAAATAAATTAGTTTTAAAGGATTTTCAGCAGCTTCTTAATGTAAAATTGTAGTCTAATTAAGATAACGTTTCTGACTTCGAAAACTAAGCATAATAAGCTGTTTTTTGGAAAAAGTTTCTTTTTCTCTTTCCTCGCAACGAAAACTACCTTTTTTAACGGTTTCTTCAAAATCAAACATGGCGCTGGTCACATGAAGTATCAGTGGTGTTTGGAATTCCATGCAAATATCCGAAAGACGTCTAACCGACGATGATATAAAATATGATTATTACTTTCCAAACTCTCTTGAAAAAATCATTTCTTCAAGTGGTTTAAGAGGAATACTTATCACACGAGAATCGAAAAACAAGCAGCAATATTTCATCTAATCCCATTCAGTAGTCACGATGAAATTCGCGGGTACACTCGTGTTTCACGCTCTATACACATGTCTCATAACCATCACTGTGACAAGTCCCCCCCTCGCGCCGCATTACGTCAATAAAATAAATCACAATTTTTCGCGAGTACAAAATAAACGAAAGCAATCCCTCATCTCTTTGTGGGCATTCGCGTGAGTTATTAAGAGTGCCTAAGGAAGCTCATAAATACGGCTTAGAAAATTGAAGTCTGCCGGCGAGCGGCATTGTTCGCCGACGATATCAACGCTGTAATGTCGCCATTATGACGATGCAGAGGGAATTTAAAATACTCCCCTCGTAGCCGCAGAGCCGGCGTCCAGGTTTGAGAACCTGATTAATGTAATAGGTGAACTTCTTCATAATAGGGGTTATACTTCCTTTGCGGATTAAATTTTATTGAGCTTGCGATTGATGATTTGACGACAGTCAGACACAGCCAGGACTTCTTTCTTTTTCATTAATCAGGTTCCCAAACCTGGACGCTCTGCGGCAACTTGTTTTCTATAAAAAAAATAAGAATTTTCTTATAATCATAACAACGAATGTATCTGTTTCTGTATTCAAAATTTCAAATCGTATACGTATTTTTGTTTTTAAACAAGGCATCACCTCAATTTTTTTTTAACACTACTGTTTTGATGTGTGTTCTTTATTGTTTACATTTCGCAACTAAGTTTCGGTCATATATAATCATTTGAATACAATTAGTTTTTTCTTCAAAAGAGTATATATTACATTAATTTGCAATGTTTTTTTTCAACTAACTACTATTATACATTTTTCAAATTTATAACACGAGCAGAAAGTTTCTATTAAGTATTTGCGTTAGAACACCCACACTCTTAAGTTATAAGCTCACGCAACTCAAACTTCCAGAGAAAAGAATGCTATTTATATTGGAAAAGTTACCGGAGCGTGTACGTTACAATATAACAGTTGGAAATGTTTAATTTCCAAAGAATAGTGTTTCGTTGTTCGCCGGAAACTGTCGTCGAGCAAATAAATATTATATGAGAAACAATAGCTTTCGAAGCTTTTATTTTTAGGAAGGTAACAATGTAACTGCTTCATTGTTCCATAGTTTGTTCGGCTATGGAAGAGGTCCCTGGTCAGTCAAATAAAAGAGCATTAGATCTTTTTTTTAAACTCTACGTAGTTTTATTGTGCAATATATTTAGTTCCTGGTAGAAAGCTAGTCTCATTATGGAATTGGTTATCGAGGGTACACTTGGACGTCATAATTATATAATCAACTAGCTGATGCCACGCGGTTTCACCCGCATGATTTCCGTTCCGTGGGAATACGGGGGTAATATATAGCCTATAGCCTTACTCGATAATGGGCTATCTAACACTCAAAGAATTTTTCAAATCGGACCAGGATCGGGAAATATCCCGAGATTAGCGCGTTCAAACAAACTCTTCAGCTTTATAATATTAGTATAGATAGACACATCTGAAAAGTTTCCTAACAATTCCAACCAAGTCTAACTTTTTTTTTCAGAAAGGACTACTTTATTCAAAGTACATATATTTATGTCTTTAAATTTCACTCACCATAGGTCAAGTAGGTATACAATTTTTGTTTGAGTTCAATAGTGAGTGCATTTTAATTTCAATTCACCGTTAATTCACATTCTCCCGGAACTTTTTCGTCATACATACACCATAACATACTCGTAGCTTAGCCATCAAAGGACATATAGCCTACCGGCGAGGACACGACGCTAATCCAGCGTAGGTAGCAGCCATTACGGAGGCTTTTTATCTGCCCTTTGACAGCATTACGTACCGCCCCGTCTCGCTAATATCTTATTGATCCCGCGTAACTTACGACAGGACTTGTTCCTAAACCTACGGGCTAAGATCTGAATTAGAAACCACCTTAACCCATCCGTTATAGGGTGGAAATGTAGTGTAAGACAAATAAATGCGAGTAACATTGCCTATAAGCAATTCCTGGGCAAACTATTATTAACCAAAATTTTAAAGATCGTATTTCTTTTTATCTTGATTTTTTAATCGAACCTTCTACTATTAAACAATTTATTTCAATTAAATGGCCATGGGTATCATAGATCAGCCTTAGCCACAGATTCTGTGATCTTAATAATATTTTAAAAACACCCTTTGGTAAGGATTGTGACAATACCTGTCATCGAGATCCAATTTACATATTTTTTATTGAAAAAAAATCTTTATTATTGTTAATGTAGTCTAATTTGTGTATTATTGTACTGCTTGTACAATATGCTAGAGATGCTTGATTAAGATTTATCGCATTAAAGAAATAATATATTTGTGACATATTTAGAGATTTACACAAAGTTGTTTGTGCCTGATGCTGACCTCTATTATTTAAAAAGAAAAGAAAAATATCAGCATTGAATTTTTATGTACACGGAACTACGATTTCGCGGAAAAAATGCGACATCGATGGGATAATTTCGTAGAAAATAGTGAATAACTGTATTTTCCGTTTATTTCCTTTCATAAATGTCTCAATTTCTTGTGGGGGAGAAGTTTTCCCCTGCTAGTGAGTGTACAAAGGCCAAAAAAGTCCATACGTCATCGTTCAGCGGCCGATCACGCTTCACGCTCCATTTGACCGCGGCGCAGACACTTCTCGTAGCTGACGTAGAGCGGCTAAAGATACTTTTGTGTGAATATTTATGCACAATATAACGATACCAGCTTTGCTTTTATTTTTGATCTCGCTAATGTAGTGTGCAATGCAACGCAGGAGACTGTGTTTATACAATACGAACACATTCAAGGCAAGAATAACTATCTTTTTTTAATCCCCTACTGTTTTTTTTTAAGTGGGAAAATCTTTATAAATACTTCCGCGTTACAAGGAAGTGTGACACTTATATGTCTTACCGACTATCTCTCGATATTCCACCTGATCAACTTGTGGTTGAGCTATGAATTCTGTCACTCTTTCGCGACCCAACCAGAGACATATAAGCCACCTGCCTTACGAATCCCTTTAAACCATAAATGATTTTCCACAATATTTGACAATAGACAATAGACAATAGCTTTATTACTAAAAGTTACATGCTTATTTAATATACTTAATCCAAAAAATTAAATGCGTAAATCCAAATAATTAATGTGATGGAAGTTGCACTAGTATAAACCGTGCCGCAACTTCCATCGCTCTTCCCTCATTATAGATGATTACAACATTCAAAATTAACAATCTAAAATTATAGAAAATAAAAATCTTAATAATAAAAAACTAGCTAAATATTAGTAAAAGGAAAAAAACTAAATAAACAAATAATAATAACAACGACGAGCGAAGGAAATAAAATAAAATAAAATAAAATACATGTTAGTTGAGTGTGCCTTAGAAAGTGTATGTGGGTTGATGTGTGTGGGTGTAGCATGTGTAGTGTGTGTTCGTGTGTGTGTGTGTGTGTGTGTGTGTATTCGTGTTTACGAATGTGTGATTAATGTGTGTTTGGTTTAGGCCGGTGCTATGGGCAGAGTAAAACGAAAAAATATAAACGAATCGATTGAGACTCTCGACAACCTATCTACCTACAGTTTGCCATCGTTCCAGAACTTGGAAGTAGACAAGTATCCTTTTCTTTATATTAATTATCTCCGTTTTGTAGCATTGTTTTATCTGTCACTAATAGAGTATTGAATATCCCGTATGTTGGGCCGGAGCCACATTCCGGTGCTGGGTGAGCGGGAATTTTGGCAGATTATAATGAATTACGTACTTTGGGGTCGGAAGGTTACAGATTACCTTTCGGGGATTCAACGGGTGTCGCCTTTATATCGATTTACGTCTTTAACAGGAAAAATATGGTACTGGTAAAATTAATCTACCATTAATAAGGTCAAAGATTTTTACGCTCTTATTCGTTGTAGTTTTCTTTTTTAAAACGCAATACATATTGTCCAGTTAAATCTCGAATTTTAATAAAAAATAACAGCTGACAAAACAACACAATCTAAATATGAATAGTTAACGATGTTGACTCGAGTAATGAATGAACATAATATTGAGTTGATCACATGGCATGGCTATATCGCATTCCCCATTAGGCTCTGTTTGCTGTTGATTGATTTAATTACTAAATATAACGCTACGAGTGATCAGAGAGAAGCGATCATCGATCGCCCACAGGTATGTTGATTGTATTCACTTTATTCGTTTCAAATCTACGTCAATTATTAGCATCCTATTTAAATGGGTCAAGCCTTCAAAATATAATGTCTCCTTAGGATAAAATATGACCCATCACACTACTCTAGTGCAGTTCGTTGGGCTAATGGTGATAATATTTATAAACGATCACCAGGGTGTAACACCACATCCCTACCCTGGGCTGCATTACAAGAAAAAATTTAATGCAGGCCCTTATAATCCGAAACTGCACATGTTAACCACTGAACCAACAAAGCAACTACACAGTATGACGGTGATGAACGGAAACTATTTAGTTGTCCGTCTGCCCCATTGGGTTTTATATCCAGATAAGTTCGGGGTCAGCCACAAGTTAAATACTTCGGCCCCTCGTTTTCGCTAAATCGTCTGAAAGGCTGATGAGTGAGCCCATACAAATGTCCACCCATACAATTTTTTCAAAGAATCGCAGCGTTTTTCGCAAAACTTTGGAACTCGATATGATTTTTCTTGAATTTTGTCTGGTTTCGCGCAATACGATCTCCGAGTATAAAATGAAAGCGAATTAATTTAGTTCTCCGATGTACATTAATTTGTTGGGTTTCTGAAAGACATAAAATACGTAATAAATTGATAGATACGCATCAACGAGAAGCGCAATTCAAACCTAAAATCCAATTTCAAATGATTCAACAAAAATCTCATAACTTATGTTCTCAAACTCAAAATGTTTTTTTTCAAACAATGGTCATATAGATAATAGTTGTTAGCTTGAAATTAAAACTAGAATAATTACAAAGATGTCCAGTTTTAAAGGAACACAACAAACATTATAAGCGAATTATGTAACAAAAAAAAAAGTACAAAGGATTATTTTGAATTTGATCGCGAAATCGCAAATAAACACTGGAATCAAATAACCGAGTGACGGATGATAATTGGGAATTATTTTCCAATATAGAAAGTAAACAGAATCCGCAAAGTTTCATTTAATTCTGGATTAGTCACCGCGCGATTGCAAAACGCCGTTTTATTTGCGCTCACTAAATTAAATTCGCTGTAAAAGTGATTGCATATCTGTTACAAGCGAGCGCGCCGTACGTATCGCAAAAGATTTCATAAACCACTTTTGATAAAAAATAATTTCGTATTTACTGTTTATCTATTTCACATTTAGGTATTTAGGCGCTAAAGGAAACTTCTGCTGATAAAATAATTTTATACAATCAGAGATAGTGCGGTATTCACAGATAACCTACAGGTTAGAGCCAAAAAGAAAGAACATAGTCTTATTAAAAAATAACATTGTCAGAGGAACGGATAAGTAGGTTTAGATGTTAAACATTACTTATAATTCTACCGACAAACATTACTATTTGCATCGCTATGTGGTAGATATGCCATGACATTTTATAAAACGTTCCGCGTTCCTGATACAAGTTTGAATAGTAATAATAATCGTTCTTCCAGTTGTGCGTTTTCTTTAGTATAGAAAGTGTATCTAAGGTAAGGTAAGCGTATTCCTTTAATGTTTCATATTTTTTTCATTTCATTTAAAACTTTACAGAATGGCTTATTGCTGCAGTCTAGTAACTAGCAAGAGCTTTGTGAAGAACGTCTTACATCAAAGACGAATGAAATAGCTACACTATGGTTCTATGTCGCGTGTGGTTTTAGTACGGAACAGTGAATATTGTTATATGCGTACGAATATTTCAAATAAAGCGTGCGATCACTTCACTTAAATATTCGAAATAACGCTGATTATTATCTTTGTTCGATAAATTCCATTAAAGTAAATTATGTTTTAACATTCTGAACAACCTTTGCGGTACGTACTCGGTCAAATTAGTAAAATTAACACTCAACTATGCCAACAGTTCAATTTGATTTATATTTTTATTCTGTGGCTTTACTTTTTGTGGTCATACTACATACATACATTACACACATACACTAAAAGCTATTTATTATAACTTTTAATATATAAATGCTTCGAAAAGTTAAAATTCAAAATGTTGCATAAGGATATTCAAGTGTGAAGATATCTGTCATTTTAATTCTTAATTAGGTAAAATTTTAAAGTCTTGTATAGAGGACAGTTAGTTTCTTATGTAACATATATGCTAACTGAGCAAGTTAAAATTTAATGATAATAATTAAGCTTATAATACATTATTACTCGAAATCAACGTGACTCCGTGTAATGCTACCCACCCACCATCCAATAAGCCCACATGCCAGCAGCGCTAACGACTTGACATCCGATAAAAGTGATCGTGTCTTGATCGCGATCATGATGTCATGCACATGTGACTAATAGAGCTATTTATCTATCACATCGTTCTTTGGCAAGAAACAGTGGTCTGCAATTCGCTACTCTGCGCTTATTCTTATGGCGAATGAAAAATTTTTTGCCACACCAAATATTTTTGTACTATTTACTTTTGAACGCCTTTGATAGACCAGTGGATACGACCTCTGCCTCCGATTCCCGAGGTTGTGGGTTCGAATCCGGTCATGAGCATGCACCTCCAACTTTTCAGTTGTGTGCATTTTAAGAAATTAAATATCACATGTCTCTAACGGTGGAGGACAAATATCGTGGGGAAACCTGCATACCAGAAAATTTTCGTAATTCTCTGCGTATGTGAAGTTTGCCAATTCGCATTGGGCCAGCGTGGTGGACTATTGGTCTAACCCCTCTCATTCTGAGAGGAGACTCAAGCTCAGCAGTGAGTCGATTGTGGGTTGATCAAATCAACTTTTGCACACCGCACAACTAGTCAGCAGTGTCACAAGTTCACAACATAGTATCAAGAAGCCAGCAGTAATGCCTCAAGTAAATCAACGGTCCGTCTGTGGGCGGCGACCGCTCGCAGCAGATGGGCCGTGTCTGAGCGGCACGCTAGCCTTCGTAGACAATTGATGCCCGCAATATCCCTGCTCCACCGATCGATCCTTGTACGATTAATGTCTTTGCCTTATCTATTAATCTGCCTCTCAAAACACGTTGAAACCTCTCTGGCCCGGTGGTCATAAAAAGGTACAAGTTTCGATACCTAGTATGAGTATAAAACATGGTTAAAACTCATGTTATTGTTTTTGATGTAGGGTAGTTTCGAACCCATACGGGATCCATAGAAATGAGCTTTTTCATGTGATGTGGAGTGAACTAAACTGACTCTATCACGAAGTAGAGGTGAACTAACGAGGGTGAATGCAGGCGGCACTAGACAGTAGCTACTTAGTGTTGTGTACAAACTGCTGATGTCCAGAGGAGGTAGTCCATAACATGATAACATGACGAATTTTACTGTAAAACAATTTATATTACTATAGATATATACTAATAAACTGTAGGTACCTAAAAGGTACCTAAAGTTTGCAAGTTTTTGAAGTTTTTGCAAGTAATTTCTGGGATAATACTAATCCCATCTAGAATTTTTTTTTGCCAATTAAAAGCTACATTATCAGGGAGTAACATAGGCTGTATTTTCACGAGAACGGTAACTACGCGGATGAAAACGCAGGGGATCTGCTGGTATGTCATTAACTGCTAAATACTTTGTTTGAACGGTGTCACAGTCTGACAAACTTGATTGGATATCCGAACAAATACAGAATTAGTGGAACAATATAGATTCGGTATTGGATGATAGTACAATGCTATTCAACCGGGTAGGCAGCTAGCGCTGGTGCCCGGCAGGTAATTTATACAGCCAACCGCAGCGTTTAGTCTAAAACTCTCATTGATTATGCATTCCACCGCTAAGTACCGCTGTAGTGCCAGCCAGTGTTGGCGTAGACTGGGAATCTGTTTAATAAAATTATTCTAACCTTAATCTGCATCACAGTAATTATAGCGGCAGTTCGCTTTAAAGTGAACCTCATTGCTAAAACAATTATCTCTTATAAGTGTCCTCACACACCAAAAATCTTCTAGTTTCGAGACTTGGCATCTACGCCCCTATGCTACTTCTATTGCTAAAAGCTAACGCTTTTAGCAATAGAAGTAGCATAGGGGCGTGGCCCGCTTACACCCGGGTGTGCGGAGCTTCGCAAGCCTATCCGCGCATGTACTAGCAGTCTTGTTTCGTTGACTGACACGTTACGTCCTGCGGTTGTCAAATTCGGTAATTGAAAATAATTAAAAACGATTAGAAAAATGCTGTATTGTGCCGTTTTGGAATACAAAAATGCTAGCCGCCACAAACATGAATCAAATTATGGTGTTTTGTACCATCGTTAAGACGCATTTTATTTTATTTTCATTAAAATATGAAAAAATAATTTTACTCAAAGTCACAAACTAAAATTAACTTTACGGAAATAGTACTAAAGTTTACTTTATTTTAATACAAGTTCGATTTTCTCGAAGATTCCGTTGACATCAGTGGGCATACATTTGCTGCATTAACAACAACAACAAAACTATCATAAATCAAAAATTTACAAAAATGATTTTATTGCAATAATTCTTCTATTCCTAATTAAATGTATTAATTATTAATATTAATAATCCTTGTTATTTTATATTTATATAATAATAAATAAATAAACGATTATTTTATTGATTTCAAAGCCAAAGGTTTCAATTGAAAAGCAGCATATTTTATGCTTTTAATATCTCCGCTAGCATTCAGTTTATCAGAAAACTGCAAAACATTTTGAAAATATGATTCCAATGTTTATATTATATTATGCTTTATATAAAATAAGAGGAAAAATAGACCAAAAAATAGTTTTTATTTTTCTTGTTTTAGTTCCCCTGAAAAAAGTATAATTTTGATTTATGTTAGTTTTGAATTTAAGCAGCTGCCATATGTCATTTGGCTATTCATTAAGGGATGTCGATAATAATATATCGATATTTTATATCTACTACTATTATATTATTCCGTGATAGCCCAGTGGATATGACCTCTGCCTCCGATTACGGAGGGCGTGGGTTCGAATCCGGTCCGGGGCATACACCTCCAACTTTTCAGTTGTGTGCATTTTAAGAAATTAAATATTACGTGTCTCAATCGGTGAAGGAAAACATCGTGAGGAAACCTGCATACCAGAGAATTTTCTTTATTCTCTGCGTGTGTCAAGTCTGCCAATCTGCATTGGGCCAGCGTGGTGGACTCAGGTCTAACCCCTCTCATTCTGAGAGGAGACTCGAGCTCAGCAGTGAGCCGAATATGAGTTGATAACGACTATTATATTATGATGACACGATCATGATGAAATTTTCGAAAAATTTTTTAGGAATCCGGAGAGGAAAAAAATGAATCGAGGCGACTAGGAAGCAAAATTTGTTTTATGCAAAACCGCATTGTAATTTGTTCCAAACATTTTACGCAGTCAGACACGTTAATGTAAAGTGGAAACAGAAGATATTTAGTAGTCACGGCAGTGCCAAACAAAAAGATTTTTTTATTCTAAAAGTCGTATTCGTGTCTTTTCAGGATACAAATAAAGTGACGAACTTAAAGTGTTAGGAATAAAATAAATATATAAATATATATAAATAGGATATAATTGAGTTATTTTCCGCAAAAAACCGACGAATTATAAAAAAATATACTATCGTGTTTTTTATATATTTAGGAACTATTTTTACTTTGCAGAAAAGAGTAAATCATTTCGTTAAAATATTTAGGAATTAAGTTTACGAAATACTTAGAGCAGCTGGTCTGGACATTGCAATATTGTGACATTGTGGTGTTTTTCTGATGATATCTCAAGTTGACAGATGGGCTTATCAATACTTGTAGTTTGGTCTATTTTGTATTGGCAAATATTGTACAGTACAACTGAAAAATTATAAAAAAAACTTCTTCTGTAATTAAATATAGTTGGAAAATAATAGTCTGAGAAAATATGACGACACTGTACTATCTCGTGTTTTATTTTTTATTATTTGTTTTATATCACTTTCATTTGTTAGTCAAATTGTCCTGAGAAATTTGTGAAACATTGTTTAACATTGGTTTTGACTCCTCCAAATGTATGACTCCGAAACTACTTAATAAAATCAAATGAAACTTAGCACAATTTAAGCAAATAGTACGAAGAAGGTTATAGATTCTTCATGTTGCGAATATAAAAATAGAAAGGGTGAAATAGGGTTATCCCCTATTAGTTAAGGTTTCGTGGAAAGTACTAAATTTTTCAAGTACACAAGTTATGGACTTGTGTTTGACCTTCTTTGTTGTGTAAACTCGAATCGTGCAAAGTTTCAGTTGAATTAATGTTTTTTCAGAGTGGTTCATTAAAACAAATGCTTTTTTTTACTTTCTTGTGTGTGTTTCTTCATATATTTTTAATTTTTGATTGACCTATGTTGTTCTTCTTAATTTTATAAAATTCAAATTTTTTTAAACAATAGACGTTCGTTTTATGTACTGCGAGTAACGAGACTATCGATGTTTAAGACTATCGTTATTTCGCATCCCTAGACAATATTAATAAAACAAAGTTAGGATCATTTTGAATCTTATTTATAAGGTAATAAAGCTTATAAATAGAGACAACTAGTGACGAGTAGCGGTACTATAGATTTCATTCATGAATTTTCATTTGTTCTGAGACAACAGTAATAAATAATTTTCAACTCTAAAATAAGGGTAACATATTTCTTTTTTCACTAAATATTAAACAGCCAATTAAGTGAAGGGTTTATCAGTGTGATAAGTATTATTACACTATAAATGTGTTTGTAAGGCCACGCCCCCGGGTACGCTGGTTTTAATACAAACAGTTGGCACTTTATAAATCTAGTTACTTCTTATATCTGTGGTTGAAATGCCCGTAGAACGTAATACCCTTCTTCTATAATCAAATTCCACAACGTCAAAGCTGTGCTAAGGAATAAAATATGTCGTCTCCCCTCTCAATGCAAATCGCTGTAACCAAACACAATTACCGGCATGCGGGTCTGTGAGCACTGAGCCCGCATCGAGGGGAGGAGAGCTGAGTGCAGTAGTGCTTGTGATCAATCAGGGGTACTCATAGAATACGTTTTATTGGCAAGGAAAGTATACCTTAAGTCCCGTTTAAATTTATTAGCATTGATAGGTTTGATAATAATAAATACAGCTATAAGCGATAGGACTCGCCTAGAAAAATTCTATCTTGCTTATTTTTGTCGCCTATCACTATTACTGTGATTCGGTATGTAGAGTAAGATTGCTGGTAAACTAACAGGCACACGAAGCTTAACACTTTAGATGGATAGCCACAGGCATTATACTGTTGAGTGAGAGTTGAGAACCAAAGCAACCGGTTGTTAGAGCTCCAGTGAACTTCCTGACAATACGCGCTATGTCAAGGTTTACCGCATTCTGTGTCCAACTCTTAACCCAACAGCCAAGTGAAATCCTTAAGATGTTGGTCGAAACACTTTGGCATAAGACCATTGAAGGACTATCGGATTAGTAACTCTCAACTTTTCCACATGGTAGTTATCTCATGAGCAAGGTTCTTCAAAGTTTTCTTTTTCAACTTTTTCCTAGTAACGCTTCTGTGTGAAACATCAAGACCATGGCGCGGCGCACTGATCGATCAATTAAAACTTTAATCGGGTATAGTGGCAACAATATACCTGTCACTGATAGTAATCGGTTAATCCCAGTACAGCAATGTTTTTAAACAGCTCCAACCACGTATCACAGCTACAGCTAGGCTTAGATAAACTTGCAATATGATTGTATTAGAGATGAGGCGACCGGCTTCGTACGATGTCGTCATCAAAATTACAATTTAAATACACTAATTCAATCCTTGGGACGAAATTACTTTAGAATTTGCGAATTAAGTGGGAAGTGGGCGAAGGCGGCACTTTCGTTTGGAATTTAACGAGCCCCGTTGCTAGGCAACGCCGCCCGGTTTAAAATGACAACCCTGACGAACAGTTTTAAGGAATTTTGGTCTCCCTGCCAAACGAGGAACGATTGGTATCTTTATGAAATGCGCAATCACTGGGATAGCATTTAATATTTAGAATTATATTACTCCAACAACAGTTCCGTTAGTACAGTGGTTTACATGTTCGGTAATGGATCATAAAGCCCTAGGATCGACTCCTTGGTAAGGCTGTGAGCATATAATTGTGTGTTCTTGCCGATGGAGGCATGGATTATAGTGTACAGTTAAGAAAGCGCCCAGTTTCTAAGTTAACAACTATCTTAGACAGCAACATCATTAAACATTTGATAAGATCGCAGTCAAACGAATTAGGTACTTCTCGATAAAAAAACGCGAATTTTGATGAGGTTTTCAGTTACATTTAGTACCTACCTACTCAAGTATTACGTAGGCTTTGTTTCCAGTTCGGTTCGGTTGAAAGACATCCGCGAACATACCAAAGTTCCATGCGGACGTAATCACGGACATTCGTTAGTATTCAAGTATGATTAAAGCGGAATGTCGGTGTCAGTGTCACTCAACCGCTAACTTATCATTGAATGAAAAAAAAATCTTGTTAGCGAAATATGAATAGCGATGACGAGCCGAAAACGGTCACCGCGCAGTCGTTACAGCAAATACAAACTCGGTCACCGACATTACTTTGTGTCTGTCAACTTCAAGGAATTCATACCGAAAAATTGCTAACACAAATTATTCGGTGATGATAATATCAACCGTAATATAATCTGACGTAATATAATACTGATAACATCCGTGGTACAGTGGTATGCGCGGTGGATTTACAAGACAGAGGTCCTGGGTTTAATACCCGTCTGGACCGATTGAGGTTTTCTTAATTGGCCCAGGTCTGGCTGGCAGGAGGCTCCAGTCGTGGCTAGTTGTCATCCTAATTTGCACCTTCTTCCTCTGTCCGCGACTCACTATTTTCCAAACTGTTCCCCATCACTTCTTGACATTATTCTCGTTTCTTCTAGTGATCATGTGGCTAAGCATGGCCAATGCCCTGCCGATGCCTTTTCATATCATGATTTACTTTATCTATCTTATAAGATCCGCCCCCCTAAAGCAAAATCAAGAATTCTTCTCCAGCGTAATTTTGGTGGTATGGATTTGGATCGTCTGAGGGATGATGCTGCGAATTTAAACTGGGATGATATTCGTGTTGGATCGAATATAGACGAACAAGTAGAGATTTTTAACTCCCTTTTAATTAAATTGTATGACCGTCATGCTCCAATTCGTCCAGTCAGAATCAGGCATCTTCCTGCTCCTTGGCTTACTGAGGAGATCAAAACCATACAACACAAAAAAAATGTTGCAAAGTCCAAGTTAAAATCAAAGGACACGGAGGCTTACCGGCATAAATATAAAGTTATTCGGAATCAGTGTAACAGGTTGTGTAGAGATATGCAACGACGCCATATTCATAAATCCATACTCGAAGAGGAAGACTCTGGTAGAGTATGGAAGTTTCTCAAATCTCTGGGAGTTGGGAAAGCAAATAGGAACAACCATACTAGTAATGTTAATTTAAACCAGCTTAATCAGCACTTTTCCTCATCTTGTACCATTGATAGTACTATAAAAAGTAATACAATAAATCATATTTCTGCTTTGCCCACTCCCGATGATCCAGCTTTTATCTTTAGTCAAATCGACTGTAGTGATGTTAAGAGAAGTATCTTGGAAGTCAACTCTGATGCTGTTGGAACTGATTGCATTAGTCGTAAAATGATCATACCTCTCCTTGAACTTCTAATCCCTGTAATTTCTTTCATTTTCAATAATTCCATTCTTACTGGTGTTTTTCCAACATCTTGGAAAAGGGCACACGTAATTCCAATTCCTAAAAAACCTAATCCCTCGAGCTTCTCTGATTATCGGCCTATATCAATTCTCCCATTCCTGTCAAAAGTCTTTGAACGTATAGTTCATAGACAACTAACTCTTTTCATGTCTCGGTGTAACCTTTTCAACCCATTTCAATCTGGTTTTCGTTCCGGTCATAGCACGACTACTGCTTTAGTTAAAATAACTGATGATATCCGCTCTGGTATGGATAACCAGTGTGTGACAATCCTGACACTGTTAGACTTCAGCAATGCTTTCAATAACGTTGATTACGATCTACTTTTGACCATTATGCGTTCTCTTAACATATCTCCTTCAGTCATTGACTGGTTTCATAGTTACTTGCATGGACGCCAGCAGCGTATACGAGTTGAAGATTCACACTCCGACTGGTGTTCAGTGAGTGCTGGTGTACCACAAGGTGGCGTGTTGTCTCCTCTCTTGTTTTCAATTTTTATTAGTACAATAACTCTAAGTTTATCTTCTTTCTACCACTTGTACGCTGATGACCTTCAATTGTATGCCCAAGCTAAAATAGAAGACTTACCCCTTAAAATTAATTCAATAAATAAAGATTTACAGGGAATTGTTGAGTGGGGTAGATCTTATGGTCTGCAAGTAAATGCTTCTAAAACACAGGTCATCATTATAGGCAGTCACAAACAAATTGCCCGTATTAACTGGACAACACTTCCTTGTGTTGTTTTTGATGGAGTTCAACTACCATTTAGCGATTCAGTACGAAATCTAGGTGTTGTATTTGATAAATATCTCTCCTGGGTCCCTCAGGTTAGCGAAGTGAGCAGGAAGATGTTTGCAGCAGTACATTCTTTGCGACGTCTCAGTAACTTCCTGCCTATACCTACTAAAATTACGTTGGCTCAATCTCTCCTTTTACCAATTCTTGATTATGCTGATACTTGCTATCTAGATTTAACTATTGAGCAATTTAATAAACTTGAGCGTATTCAAAATCTCTGCATTCGGTTCATATTTGGACTTCGAAAATATGACCACATTTCTGAATTTCGGACTAAGCTCAAGTGGCTTCCGATTCGTCTTCGCAGGAATACTCATATTCTGTCTCTTTTATACTCTGTTCTTTTCCATCACTATACTCCTTTTTATCTGAAAGAACGGTTTGAGTTTCTTAGTGATACTCACTGTCGTTCACTCCGTTCTGACGATAACCTTATCTTAAAAATTCCCACTCATAGTACTTCTTTTTTCTCTAGATCCTTTGCTGTCGAATCCGTAAGGCTGTGGAACTCTCTCCCTCCTGATATCAGACGTGCGAAATCTTTACCGATATTCAAGGGGCTCATTGCTAAACATTACTTTCCACCTTAAATTTTGTATATTTTTTTTTTTTTTTTAATAATTATCGTCATGGTTTGTTGTGTTTATGACATGTTTATATATATTTTTTTACATGTTTATACATTTATATTTATTATTTATATATCTATATTTATATATATACTCGTATACGTATGTATAAATATTGTAAATATACAATATGTATTATATGGTATATGTATCGTATTGTATATTATATATGTTGATATTTCTTAGTATTTTGTTACATAAGTATTTAACTATTTTCTTTTTTATGCGTTATTTTCTTTTATATATTACTTCTGTACACCCTAGCCTATATCTTTATAATTTTTATTATTAGTTTCTTCGTTAGGTTGCCTGGAAGAGATCGCTTTTTAGCGATAAGGCCGCCTATTGTGCATTTTTCTTTCTTTCCATTATTTTTCTGTATCGTTTGTTTCTGTGTGGTGTACAATAAAGTATAAAGTATATTTTCATTTCATTTTCATTCATTTCATCCTACCGACAAAGACGTACCGCCAAGCTATTTAGCGTTACGGTGTCGTGTGAAAAACCGAAAGGGATGTGGATTTTCATCCTCCTAACAAGTTAGTCCGCTTTCATTTTAGGTTGTATTATCACTTACCATCAGGTGAGATTGTAGTCAAGCGCTAACTTACAACGAATAAAAATAAAATGAAATCTTTATTGAGGACACAATGCAGAAAATTGCCTGTCAGATTCTTCAATGTATGACAAATTGTAGATTGTATTTTTGTTGTAATTATATTAGTAGATAGCTGTATGTGCAAGAGCCGTAATAGCCCAGTGGTTTAGAGTCGTAAGTTTGAATCCGGCTAGGGAGGGGCATGCACCTCCAAATTTTAAGTTAAGTATGTACATTTTAAGAAATTAAATATGACTTGTCTCAAACGGTGAAGGAATACATCGTGAGAAAATCTGCGCACTAAAGATCTTTCCTAATTTTCTACGTGTGTAAAGTCTGCCAATCCGCATAGACTATTGGGCCAACCCCTCTATTTCTAAGAGAAGATTCGTGCTCAGTGAGCTGAGTATGGTTTGTTAATGATGATGATGATGATGATGATGATGATGATATAATATGTTTTCCGGGATATGAACAGCACTTCAATACCAACACGTGTAGGAACAAATTAATTAGTATTTCTTTTAATTTATTATTAATAATAATTTTCAACTTTTAAAAGTCCAACCGATACCAATGTCAAAACGATAGTACCTAACACATACTACCCACTACCTCTTCATATTATATTCCGGCATAATACGGGTCGATTGGGGGATGAGGGAGTTCAAGGTTAATGTATTCAACATAAGTTTCAACATACACGTGGCTAGTAGTGTTTTAAAAAATATAAGAGTAGCTCTGGACGTATTTAAAAAACAAAAAAAGCACAACCTAAAAGTACTGGAAAAGTTTGTGTATCAAGTTCTTGGAAAGTTTTCTATGGTTTGAATATTATGTTTCGTATTTCTTGCTAACTTCACCAAAAAGAAAACGTTCCGGGTCTGAGTAGGTATAACCAAAAAGTTAAAAGTTTTTTTTCTTTAATTCGTCACTCCAAAGTATTTTTAATGGATACGCGATATAAAGTTCTGGAAAATAATATTTTTGCCCATAGCGCGTCAAATTCATAAATTTTCAAGGATTTTAAGTACCCAACAAAATTCTATATCGAGAAGGATCTAAAGACGACTAGATACTTCGTTTGTTTTATAACAAAAATTGTTTCAGCCGCTAAATAATTACAAAAACTCATAGGAATACTTTGTATCATACATACGAACAAAATATATCCAATATAAAACACTTGTAGCATCGCTGTAGATAAAAAAGACTAGTGAACTCATCCTAAATACATACCTCAACCTCGTAGTACGAGTATCTCTGCAAACAGGATGAAAAATGTCGCGAAACAAAATAAAGTGCGTCACCGACTCATGTTCCCGGGTCATTCAAAAACCCGCGCGAAGTTGTTTAAATCTTTGATCATAGAATCCTATTACTGGGGCTTTGGGCCCGCGCTATGAATAAAATATCAGGCGGCTCCCCCCTCGGGATATCAGCGTTAAAACTCCGGAGTGATGTTCTGCAGTGGCTTAGCACGTTCTTGGCAAAGTTTTTGCCAGTTTCGAGTTATTAGATTAGGTCGAGTTTGATTCATCGCGCCGCTGCGATGCGGAATACGTTTTAGTTAGTGGATTAGATTTAGTTTGGTTAGTCGCAAAAATTACGTAATCTCGTTGGATCACTTGCTTTGGAAGTCTGTTCGAAATGTTTTTAGCTGACTGATTATCTGATTTTCGAGCGATTATTTTTTTCCTTTTTAGCATGCTCTACAACTTAAACTATTCAAGGATATCTATATGATCCACTAAGGATTTGGACTGCGTGGTTCATTCAGTGGTTAGCTTATCTCTGGATCACGAGTTCCTGGGTCCGATTCCTGTGAAATATTGAGCTTTTCTTTCTTCTAAGAAGTTTTGAGTAAAAACTTTCATTTCGCGGTAATAGGTGTAAATAAAAGCACGTTAATCCGGTCATTGTCATTAACACCTTATAAAATCAAACATTATCATCAGGTCGCCCGCATCGGAGCAGCGAGGTGGGTCTAAGGTCCATATTCGATATCCAATAAAGATGCCCAGGCCTTGTAATGCAAGTTCCAAGCTGATAATGACGATGATGACTTATCAGTAAACGAGATTGATCGAAAGCAGTAAAGAATAACAATTACAAATTGTATTTAAAATTGTCATTTTATCTTCAAATCCTACACAGATTTTTGATTCTTGCTCTCATGAAAAAAATATAGATTCATAATATTCCATAAAATATTTTGGCAAATATCAATATCAACGAAGCGAGTCACACAAAAGATACCATTATGTAGATTCAGGACATGGAAAATAAAATCCTTGAATGAATATTTCATAATAGTATTATTTCGATCGCATAGGATTCTATTAATTTTTGTAGCAACAATAACAGCAATGGAGTTAGGTATTCGAGTTAGGGTTAGGTGTGTGTGTTTGTAGTTTGTACAGAATGTAAAGGATCAATTCACAGGCTGATAGGCAATCAACTGTGGTGTACAAACTATAAAAACACTTCGCCGCCATAAAATACCGAAATAGTCTCTTCTGTTAGGTGCAAAATAATGGTATTGGCCTTTGTGTGGGCTTGATTGGGATTGGGTGGTATGGCCCTCTGTACAAATAAACTGCAAAATATAAGTATATCTAGCAGTAACCAACCGCGTCTTTGTACAATTAGTAATACATTCGTATATCGATTCATTGTGTTATCACTTTACCAGCATATTTGAATGGTCCACTATTGGGCCAGACCTTCTTCCATAAATCTCTATCTTCTCGAGCTATCCACTAATATTTTTGAAAGCGAGGACCTATGGTGAAAATGTTTAACTAACGATCGATATAAAATGTTAACGATAATGACCACGACCGACGACATAACATGCTCTTCAAAATACGTGGTCGAGGTGTCTTGTAGCCAGCTGGTGAGATAATGCGCACGGATTTAATAACTCAAATATGGTTAGGTTGCCTGGAAGAGATCACTATTAGTGATAAGGTCGCCTTTTGCCTAAATGTGTTCTTTTGTTATTTTCTTTTTTGTGCAATAAAGTTATTATAAAATAAAAATAAATAAATCGTGAATCACACTCCGAGACAGTGACAGCAATTTTTTGTTTTAACGTTTATCCTCAAAAAATACGTGTCCATCTTCTCCTTTTTGGTTTTTTAATATGAATACTTGTTCAATAATTCATATCATGTATAAGGTAGTATTTATTTCTTACTATGGGCACAAAACTAATGCACGCTAATACAAACAACACTTTCATCACTAGCTATTTAAAAGTAGTTAGTAAATAGATTGCAGAAAGGGTATCGAAATGAATACGCAAAATGTACGCGTAATTCTGTAAAAAGCAGTTTGTATGGCCACATTTCAAAAGGTTTGCGCCTCTTTTGATACGTCAGATTGTATGCTAGTGATGTATTTGAGCTTGACAGGAGAAACGAAAAGCCTTCGCCGGAAGTATAGGAGACACCGGCAATCCTCTTACACACTTTCAATAAGTATTTTTGTATCAAAATTGTCAGCGAAAGCGGCTTTATTCTGTTCTTTTTAACCGCTGACGTAAACAGAGTACATTTTCTGTACCTTTTTGTACCCCAGCTTTTTGATGGACCGATTCCGATTATGCTTTTTCTGACGATACATCAAACATAGTACAATTATCATTCAAGCCAGGTCAAGTTAATCCGCACGATCTGGAGTTACTCATATATATTAAGATGATCTTTTCACGTAGACAGAGAATTGAATAGAGAAGCAAAAAAAAGTGAATAGACATACTCGTAATATAGACAGAACTAGATCAAAGAAAATTCAAAAGTAAAAGCTATCGGAACTCTATGACAAACCGGCTCTAAATTAGCAATAACACAAAAGCAATTCCATATTCAGTGGAGGAATTAATTAATGTAGTATAAGCTCGGAGAATTTCATACCGTTTGCTCAGCGGCGTTCATTACTTAACAGCGAATACTCATTAACGACACAATATTTGCGCATTTTTCAATTTTACATCAATAATAATGTTTGTCGTGTAATAAATTATCTTTAAAAATGTATTTTGGTAATGTATGAGTAACAATTCTTTATTCATCTATATACCAGTAAATGACCGTGACTTAGCGTGGATACCTCTAATGTAACCCTTTTATTTTCATCCTCCTCCTAACAAGTTAGCCCGCTTTCATCTTAGATTGCATCATCAGAGGTGAGATTGTAGTTAAGAGCTAACTTGTAAAGAATAAAAAAATGAAAACATAACCTCGTATTTCAACCAATTTACACAATTTTGATAAGACCAAAACTCATTTATACAGGTTGCTCGGGAGTATTTCCCATTACTTCAAGGGTTTGATGAGTCCACTTATAGGAGCCAAATTGTATAGCTAATATTTTTTTAACTAATAAAAAACGTTGTATATTTTCATATCTACTGATAAAATACGCATTAAAATCCGTTCAATGCTCTTTAAGATGATGGACTTTGTAGTATATGTAATGCTATATAGTATTTTTATGAGTTTGTGGGTATTGTGTATTGTAAAGATGTTATTGAAGCGACCACAGGAGATGTTGCCATAACAATTTGTTGACATTGGAGCTATGAGGGTACGCGCAGTGGTCAAAAAAAAAGCCCACAAAAAGCTCTGATATTTCTTTTTTAGTATAAAAACAAGTCTGCGTTTAATGTTATCTATTTAGCAAGTTATAAAGAATGCAAACCTGCTTTGTGTCATAATCACAAAGTAACAAAATATCACGGCTCGCGCCCGGCTCGTAATGTCATTACGTGGAGAGAAGTACATTAACGTAAAAATGTTTATGAATTTAAAACCATATTACGCTAAAAGTCTCTCTAAAAGTTGATAGAGATCTTCATCAGAGTAATGAATGTCACTGGGAACAACTGAACAAGTCAGTCAGGATTTGTAACTTTCTGCAGAATGTTTAAAAGAGGAAACTCAAATACATGGGTCTTATAATGCGAATCTCCAAATATGACCTGCTCCAGGTTAGTATCCAGGGAAAGATAAAGGAAAAACGATGGACTGGTCGTAGACGTACATCATGGTTCAAGAACTTACGGCAATGGTTCAATTTGAGTACTAGATGAGTGTTTTAGGCAGCAATTAATAAAGTTAAACTAGCATTAATGATTGCAACCCGATAGAAGCTGGCACTCGCAGAAGAAGAAGAAAATGAAGGTTAACGGATTTTTAGTCTATAACGATAATCATCATTATTATCAGCGGACGTCCACCGGCTGGTCTATAAGGTCTTCCACTGTATAAACACTCTTACTCATTTTAAATAGGCTATTTACAAGTACTTTGGAAAAAGGACCACAAGGACCACAGAATAGATGTATTTTTTTTAATTACTACGAATGTTTATTATGAAGTGCAATTGGTTTATAGTTAAATGTACAAATACAGAGAACATATTGCTCTGAAAAAAAAAAATCTCACGCCGTTCATATTGACTGTAGGCTGAACTGAAAATCAAAATCTAAATGCAGAACTGGACCGCATTCGTATGTCACCATTTTAGCAGCAAACCAGCCTCCGGCTGAACGAATCAGCGAGCAATTTGCCGCACACAGCGCATTGTAAACAGCTACACGCAATTGACTCCATGACAGATGTACGTACAAATTTTAACCGTATATTTAACTAGCGGACGCCTGCGACTTCGTTCTCCTGAACTTTTTCAGAAAACTATAATTTTTGCGATATACAAAGTAGCCTAAGTATTGCTCTGAAATCCCATTTATTACAGTACCAAATTAATATAAATTGGTTCAACAGTTTAGCCGTGAGAATATTTCAGACAGACAGATACTAAGTATGGATACAAACGCAGTAAAACCTTTCCGTTATGAAAAACGAAACATCTCTATAATTTTCGCATAACGTGGAGAAGGGAGCTTGAGGCTTTATACTGCGGTGTAATTAGCTATTTTAAAGAGGTCGTTAAAAATTTACAACTGCCCTTGTAATACAAATTCACCCTTTTTATGAGAACATCATTTGGGTCTTAAAATATTTGGATGTAAAAACAACAATTACGGAGTTGATGGTGACCGTACCCTATAATATAAAAAGTTAATAATAAAATATTTTTTTTAATTCTTTTCTTTTCTTTTCTTTAAATATTAAATTATGATAAGAAGACCAGTGGAACAATGAACAAAGAACAAAGAACACTACACTAATATGTGTTTTAAAATTAAACTGAACTGCCTCGTCGGTCTAGCCTATGATAATTATCATAGGTTAGGTAACTTTGGATCACAAATTCCTGGGTTCGAGTCCACAGTTGGGCTTTAACTTACTTTCTTCCTAGAAATTTAAATTTCCTATATTTCATGTCCTACATAATTCAAATAATTACGATAAATGGTGCTAAGTATTAACGTAATTACAACCGTTTTGCATATAATTTCACAGTAAAAGGATATCGCGTGTTAGCGTGTTAAATGATATAATAAATAATTAATTAAATTATTGTATGCTTCATATTTTAATCATAAAATAATAATAATTGATGAATTATTTAAGTATGAACTCGAAATTGTAATATGTTGTGAATCTATACTAATATAATTATGCCAAAGAGTTTGTTTGGTTGAAGCATTGATAATTTTATACTATAGATCGGTTACGTCCTTACAAAATCAACGCAAAAAGTGATCCGAATAATATATAATAGGCTACAACACTGAGCACACACATGCACAATTTTGTCTTTAATTCCATTATATATTTATGTATATACATATAGTTTTTACACTTCCTTAAGTCCAGAAGAAACGAAGAAAATTATATGTATAATTATTAACAATTTCATGTCAGTTATCAAAAACAGATAGATGAACAACGTTCGGAACCCTCGTCATGCGAGTTTAACTCGCACTTGTCCGGTTTTTAACAAATCCTGCGGCACGGGGACAATGGATTTTTATCGTGATAAAAAGTAGCCCATATAGGTCCATAACCTCCTTTTAGTGAAAGTCCCGTTAAAATCGATTAAGTTTTCCAAAGATTAGCCCATACAAAAAGAAAGACAGACGGACAGACAAAAATGTTCTTCATCATTATGATAACAGCCGATGGACGTCCACTGCAGGACATAGGCCTTTTGTAAGGACTTCAAACATCACGATACTGAGCCGCCGGCATCCAGCGAATCATTAAGAATTCTCAGCCTGGAGTGGGGATATTAGTGATGATATACCCCTGTGCCTCGGAGAGTACGGTCCCAGTCATTACCAAAAACATCTGATAGTGATCGTGAGCAAGTGAGAGTAACACCCTAAGTCCGCTAACTCACATAGGTGCAGCATGGTGTGTCTAAGCTCCATATCCCATCCATACAAGGAGGGTGGTCTGGCCATTGAAATAGGCTGATAATGTAGGGGTACATTACATTACACCTCTGCAAACCCCTGTACCTGGTAATACCCCTACACAAAAGCTAATATAACCACGGCCAATGCCTACCACTAAACCCAATCTTACCACTGCATTAACTGTTTAGCTGTACGGATTAAAATGTGCGTTTCATAACTACCACAAAAAACCGTATAAACAAAAAAATGTATATTTACTGTTATCGTCATGGCAATTTCTTTCAGGCAACCATTCCGTACCACGATATAAATAACGAACACTTACGATTATATTATGATTTATTAATATGATTTACAAAACGCCAGCCCTTCGCTCCACCAACAGTTCCTCTTTATTGGCTGATTTAGCGAAACAGTCAACATTTCCATGCCTTTTCCCTTTGATATTTATCATGTTACGCCCTCTGAGGGCAGCCTGCGTAACTGAATTTGTCTCTCCTCGAACTACATATATTGGGTAATTCTATTTACACTCATGTATTAAAGATCACTGAGAAAATGTTAATTGTTATCATATTTCAAAAATTTACGTATTATCCATTTTTGTCTCTCATTTTTATTTGTCCTTTTTTTTTAATTTTAATAATGTAAAAATATAATACAAACATAATAAATATAATACAAAACACTATTACACCGTGTCTGTCCTCTACAACCTATGCAATCCCGGGATTTCAACTAATACGTAATGATCGCATTCACCGGACTGGGGGTGGTGTTGCCATATATTTACGCTCTCACATACCCTTTAATATCATAAATTTATCTGACGCCCAGGCCGCGCCGGGAGCGGAACATTTATTTATCGAAGTATTATTTTCTAACACTAAAGTTTTACTTGGCGTGTATTATAATCCCAATCTCACTATTGACTACTTCCCTGCTTTTGAAACTCTTTTAGACAGATTTATTCCATTGTATTCGCATAATATTATTATGGGGGATTTCAATACCTGCCTGCTAAAAACAGATTTCCGCTCTCTGCGTCTAAAAACAATAGTGAGAGCAGCCAACTTACAAATACTTCCTCTTCTAGCTACACATTCTTTTCCTAATTCGTGCCCATCTCTTCTGGATATTATCTTAGTTTCTTCCCCTGATCATGTCGCCAAACATGGCCAATGTCCCGCTGATGCCTTTTCGTATCATGACTTGATTTTTCTCTCATACAAAATTCGTCCACCTAAAACTAAATCGAGAATCCTTCTGCTGCGTAATTTTGGTAGTATGGACATAAATCGCTTGAGGGAAGACGCTGCTGGGATTGACTGGACCAATGTTCTTACTGGAGCTAACATTGACAGTAGGGTTGAGAGCTTTAATTCTCTCCTTACTCAACTATATGAAGTACATGCTCCAATACGTCCTGTTCGGCTTAAGCACCTCCCTGCTCCCTGGCTTACTGAGGAAATTAAAATTTTACAGGGTAAAAAAAACTCGGCTAAAGCCAAGTATAGATCCAACAATTGTGATGCCAATAAGGAAAAATATCATATTATTCGGAATCGCTGCAACAGGTTGTGTAGAGACATGCAACGACGCCATATCCACAAATCCATACTCGAAGAAGAAGATTCAGGTCGAGTGTGGACATTTCTTAAGTCTCTAGGAGTTGGGAAAGCGCGTCAAAATAATAGCTCCTTCAACATAAATTTAAATCAGCTTAATAGCCACTTTTCCTCTACTTGCGTCATTGATGACGCCACTAAACTTACTACTAAAAATAATTTACTAGCTTTACCCACTTCTGATGATCCTGCTTTTATTTTCTGTCAAGTCACTGATAGTGATGTTGAGAGAAGTATTCGTGAGGTCAACTCTGATGCTATTGGTACTGACTGCATTAGTCGGAAGATGATTATTCCTCTCATTAACCTACTAGCTCCAATAATTAAATCCTTATTCAATTTCTCCATGTCTTCCGGGAGTTTTCCTTCCTCTTGGAAGGATGCTCAAGTCATTCCACTACCCAAAAAATTAAATCCTTCCTGCTTTTCTGACTATAGGCCTATTTCCATCCTCCCATTCCTTTCGAAAGTTTTTGAGCGTTTAGTCCATCGTCAATTAAGCCTTTTCCTAACCCGACAGAATCTTTTAAATCCTTTTCAATCTGGTTTCCGCACTGGTCATAGTACGACTACTGCATTAGTAAAAATTACCGAAGATATTCGTTTTAATATGGACAATCAGTGTGTCACAGTGTTGGCCTTACTAGATTTCAGCAATGCATTTAATAATGTCGATTTCGAACTTCTACTAGCCAAACTAGCTTCTCTCAACATATCTCCTAATGTGATTGACTGGTTTCATAGTTACTTGTTCGGACGTCGGCAGCGTGTGCGAGTCAATGACTCTGTGTCTGATTGGTGCACAATTTCTGCCGGCGTACCGCAAGGTGGCGTGTTGTCTCCTCTTCTTTTTTCTCTTTTTATAAGTTCTATTACTCTTCAACTTACCTCGCTCTATCACCTGTATGCAGATGATCTCCAAATATATGCTCAGTCCAAACTGGCTGATTTACCCAATGCAATAGATGCCATAAATAAAGATTTAGATTGTATAGTGCAATGGAGTAAGGCTTATGGCCTTAAAGTCAATCCGTCTAAAACCCAAGTTATTATTATAGGCAGTCACAGTTTGGTTGCACGTATTGACTGGGATAATATTCCATACGTAATCTTTGATGGAACGCGTGTGCCATTTAGTGACACGGTTAAAAATCTCGGAGTTACTTTTGACAAGTATTTCACTTGGGCCCCTCAGGTAAGCAGAGTAAGTGGGAAGGTGTTTGCATCCGTGGGGTCACTTCGTAGGTTACGAAACTTCCTTCCTTTATCTACTAAAATTGCGCTTGCACAATCTCTCCTGTTACCAATTCTCGATTACGCGGACACTTGTTATCTAAATTTGAGTGAAGAATTACTGGATAAACTTGAGCGCATTCAGAATGTTTGTATAAGATTCATATTTGGACTTCGCAAATATGACCATGTTTCCGAATTTCGCGAAAAACTCAAGTGGCCCTCGATCCGCCTTCGCAGGAATACTCACATTCTGTCTTTTTTGTATAATGTCCTGTTTAATCCTACGACTCCGATTTATTTAAAAGAGCGTTTTAGCTTTCTAAGTGATACTCACTGTCGCTCCCTTCGCTCTGAAGACAACCTAATCTTAAAAATTCCTTCCCATAATACTTCCTTCTATTCTAAATCCTTTTCTGTTAAAGCTGCTCGGCTCTGGAATTCATTGCCCTTAGACACTCGGCGTGCCCAATCTCTAACCTCTTTCAAACGGCTGGTAAACATGCACTTTTTTCCTCCCTGATCTTTTAATTTAACTTATTAATCCAAATTACGCTTGTATGTGTATGTTTATTTATTATTATTTTTGAATTATTTTGTTTATTTATTTTTCTTTTGTCTTCCCTTAGATGCCGTCTTGTTTTTATGTTTTGCAGGTTTTCATGTATGTATGTATGTATGTGTGTATGTATGTATGTATGTATGTATGTATGTATGTATGTATGTATGTATGTATGTATGTATGTATATATGTATTTCTTTGTATATATGTATGATGTAGTTAAGTATAGTCTATGTATTATTATTATGTATTATTGCTTAATATTTATGTATTTAAATTACTTAACTTTTCTTATTTTTTGTGTGCGTATACCCGAATCGGTGCTTACGTTTTTTTTCTCTTCCACAGTGGTTGTCTGGAAGAGATCGCTCTTTAGCGATAAGACCGCCATTTGTACATTAGTTTCTAAGTGTAATTATAAGTTATTGTTTATTTTTGTTTTTAATGTACAATAAAGTATATTTCTTCTTCTTCTTCTTCTTCTATTAAAAATTTATACAAAAAAATCAACCCTCCCGCTGCGGGACATTTGAGTGCCCAAGCAACCGGTGATCAGGGCTCCAGAGTGAGAAACCTCTCGCGAGGCGCCGTCTCAAGAATCACTGCCTTCTGTATCCGGCACTTGATCCAACAGAGTGAAAGCTTATGAATTTTTTTATTAGCCGATTTTAACTGCCCACCACCCGCGGACCGAGCCTCGTTATTAAGGAGGGAGGCCTGGCCTTGAAGGATTTTTCTTGGAATTTTTACTGAATATATTACAGAAGTAAGAAAAACTCAATATTTCATAGCTCGTCTCGATCCAGGAAATCCTGTTATTCAAAGCCAACGCTTGAACAAACGACACTTAACAGATATCAGTTAAAGTATTTTTTTTAATTTATATGATTAGTTTACTAGCAAAAATTGTACAGTTTTGATAAGCAAGTATGAAGTTTGTCTGAACTAATTAAGCAAGTATGAGTTTGTGCGAATCTATCTATTTATAATCTGCGGGTTGTACGTAAAATGTTTATTATAAATAAAATGAAAAAACTACCAAAACAGCTGTGCAATCCCATTTTGTGTACATTTGACATTCATCAGAAGCGCTGACCCGAACCCGTCTATCTTGAAGTAGTGTCGTAAAACTAGTCGAGACAACCCCAGGGACCGCGCTAATCACAATCACCCTAACCCCCGTCTGCTAACTTGACCAGAATAAAGGTCACGACAAAAATATACTTCGTGAATGACATTTACGAATAATAAGGAGTAGGTATACGTCTAGTTTTTACGCTATTTTAACTTTATTGGAGCTTACTCCTAAAGAAGATTTTTATATACAGATTGTCTCGTAAATACTACGACTTACTTTGCAAGGTGATAGCTGACATCAAGGCCTACTAAAATAACGCAATATAATTTATGTATTGATTTTTCTTCAAAATACTAAAATCTTCATAGTATCCTTTAGTGTAGTTTAGTTGTACTATGTGCTGAAATTACGGCAGTAAAATTCGATGAACGAATGACAGCGTTACGTTTTTGTGCGCACCTTTCACCCTGCCCTGGCGCGCCCGGACGCATATGCACGCTGTTGGCGGGCGCGTATGCCGCGGTCTGCTGCTCCACGGTTGCGCACCATTCACTTTTCAGACGTAGATATTGAGACGTACATAGTATATACTGCGGGGCAACATACACCTATTTAGACAGTCGATTTGAAAGAGTAAACTCCACTCGTGCGTCGGAGCTGAGCACACTTTTTTTATTTTTCCTAACAATAACATGCATGCTCCTGTTCTATATTTAACTAGAACAAAAATAAATTTAAAAATATACTTTCTGATTCAGTACACTTTTTTACACCTTTCATTTACTTATATCTAGCTTTAACTTTTATAAATCCACGTTTCGGTGTCCTCACACACCTGAGTCCATATAGTTAGGTTAGGTTAGATGGGTTAGTTAGGTAGGTACATTTACAAAAATACAAGTATTATAAGAAGGCCAACCCTAGGATGCTGGCGGCTCAAATAATGGTGTTTGGAAGTCCATAAAAAAACCCACATCCATTGGCTAATATAATGATAATGACGAATGATGTGGCTTTAGGCAATAATTTCTTTTCTAGAATAAATTAACTTAAAGACTTTGTTAGAGTGACGCTTTGGAGTTAAAATTAAGATAAAAGCGTGTTTAAATATCTAAATCAACTTTTATACTGCGACGTAGTGGAATTTCAAGCGTAAATACCGTATATAAATAGTAACGCTGCACTTTCTAAGCGCGTTAAAGATGCTACATAGTTGGAAAATGTTATGCACTTTAAATCTTACTACCCAGTAGGATTAAAAATTGCGCAGCTAGCAGTTTGTGAGCTCCTACAAAATGTTTGATATAACTTAATCTAATGTACCTAAACGAGCAATTTAAAATATATATGTACACTATACGTTTAAGTATACTTATGTGCATTTTCACCCGCGTAGTTCCTGATCCTTTAGGAATACAGCTATAGAATATAGCCTATGTTACTCGCTCATAATGTCGCTTTTCATTTTTGACAGTATTTCAAATTCGGTTTTTTATAATATTAGATAAATTTTTATATCTCAGAAACTAGTAAAAAAAAAACTTGTAAATGAAAATTTATTTTTCCATAATACATAGCTTAGCATAGCTTGGAAAGAAAGAAAACCGCAATATTTCATACCCCTAACCACAGTTAGGTTAACCACTGAACTAAAAAGGCACAACGCTTTAAGTATCAAAAATATAATGCAATATTAATCTTTAAGAGGGTTAAAAGCCTCAATAGCTCAACGGAAAGAGCAGTTGGACTCATCACCGAGGGATGGTGGCTCGATCACTGCCCCGTTGGTCTATTATCGTGCCCACTCCTAGCACAGTCTTTCCCGACTAGTTGGAGGGGAATGGCAATATTGGTTATATTATAAAAGATATGGCAAATATTCTTTCAAAAATAAGAAAAAAAATAATCTATAGTTTGTACATACATACATATAAGTTTGTATGATACACATGATTTTTCTTATCCTGCATTGCAGTATTTGGCCCCAGAGTACATTGGTAGCACAATCCTCGGGTCTCGGGCGGAGTTGTTTCAATCGGTTCATTGTTTGACGGCTACCGACTGGCGGATGGAGCGGCAAGCGTTTCGCTCAAACTTATGACCTGTGAAATCTAGGTTAGAGTAATACGCAGCGTAGCGCTTAATTAGCCGTTCACGCTTACAGCGGAATAATATCATTAACCTTAGCTGTAAATTCGGATACTGAATATAACTGGCTCTGCAAACTATGCCGGATTGATCCGACCTCTATTTATTACGGTGTACATTAAGTAACTAAGATAATGATTCAGATGCAGTTATCTTTTATTAAATGATGTTTTATTTTTCCTTTTGGGAGTTGGCATATCTTTTTTTAAGCAAAAAAATCTATTTCGAAAAAAAAGTCTTCGTCGTGATCCCTTAAAAAATCGTGTACAGCAGCGAACACTTCGTCATAATCATCAAATTTCTGACCGCTAAGGTGCTACTTTAGCCGTGGAAAGAGATTAGAAGCGAGGTCCAGTGAATACATTGGGAACTTGCTCTAAATGCAGGTGTATTTAGAGACACCAGAAATTTACACACACACATTTTTTTTTATTATTCTTTACAAGTTAGCCCTTGACTACAATCTCACCTGATGGTAAGTGATGATGCAGTCTAAGATGGAAGCGGGCTAACTTGTTAGGAGGAGGATGAAAATCCACACCCCTTTCGGTTTCTACACGGCATCGGACCGGAACGCTAAATCGCTTGGCGGTACGTCTTTGCCGGTAGGGTGGTAACTAGCCACGGCCGGAGCCTCCCACCAGCCAGACCTGGACAAATTAAGAAAATCTCAGTCTGCCTAGCCAGCCACCGCGCATACCACTGCGCCACGGAGGCCGTCAAAAACTTATGGCGGCATTATATGAGTTGTCTTCCTTGCATGCCTCGTGAAGGTTCTGCCCATTTGACAGGTTTCCGATTATTCTCATCGTTATTATGATCAGTAACTGTCATTGACGTCTGATAATGATCGTTATAGCATCAAACAGATCCTATCACGTTAAGTTCGCCAACCCACACAAGAGATCGTGATGTAAGCACCAAATCCTTCTCCTATAAGGAGGGAGGCCTGGCCCTGCCTTTCATACTGATAATGTCGACGCTTTAGGTTGGAACGAAGTTAAGAGTTATCTTGTGCAAAATAAAAGGAATATCCAAAATAGCGACAAGTGAATTCACAATTTAGCAAATGACGAGTAGTTACCAGTGCAGCATCAATTTGAGTGTCCCACTTACAGTTATGATTTGCGCGGGAACTCCAACAATAAATCAAATTGGGTCACCGATAAATCCAAAAAAAGCGAACGGCTCGCAGAAACTATGAAAAGCCCGCCAATCAGGGTAAATATTTGATTCCGCCGACGTAAAACAAAATACAGTCCCGAAAGCTTTCTGATTCCATTCGTTTTGGGATTTGCCCAAATACTTCTGTTTCTATGTAATCGGAAATACAAAAATTGATTTCGTCGATTCTCTTTCGGTCTATTTTTGATATTCGAAAGTATTTTTAGCTTAAAACAACATTGGGAATTGAAATATATTGTACTCAATACGTGCAATAGCGAAATAAAAACTGAATTGTGATGAATTCGAGACCATGTTGATTCGTTTGTTTATATTATGTAGGTATATTTAAATAGCAGTTATTTTATTAACATGTTTTCCATTTTTTTGTTTTAATTAATATACAATTACGGACATCGTAATATTATTTATTTATAAATACAAAAGTTATTCCGATTGTCTCTCATTCTGTCTATAAATCTTAATTTTCGAGTTATATTTATGAAAATTGGTGATAAAATAATGAAATAAATATAAAATTTAATTTGATTCAATACTTTTACTGTTTTACCCGAAATGGTTGCAAGATGTTAATCATAATTTGTACTCCAAGGTACATTTTTGAAAAAAAAATATACAGGTAGATTGATTAAATGGGTTTCAAGATATATCATATATCATCAGGAAAAGTTTCAATATAGATAGATACATCAGTAGTTTTAATATTATTAAAAAAAATCTTTTTATAAAATTTTCAATTTCTATTGGTACATTTACTTTTGATAAGAGGTAAAATTTGGTTTAACCCAATGGAAATGAAAGCTTACACTATTTTTCAGTCGGCCGAAGTCGTGTACACTCTTAACCACTGGGCCGTCGAGGCATTTTACAGAATATATTTCATAATAAGTGACAGAGCTACCTCCATAAACAGGAATCGAGTCCGTATTTCACTGAAGCCCTGCTTATAATTTTCCGAATTCGCGAATAAATTATAAAGTTTGACATTCGTGATTAATTAACGGGAATATTGTGTAAAGCCTATTATTAAGAGGTATTATAGGATTTTGGCGAAACATTACTTAGCCTTAAATTAACTACATTGTTCTGTTTCTAAAAATGTTTATTGAAAATGTGCGTAAAATTATTCATATCATAGTTGACAGAACTTGCAGACGGTCCACACCCTGGGGTAATCACTAGCTCGGTCTATATGACTAATCGTCCTTAGCGCAATGGACCCAAAGCCGGTGATGGCTATACCTTCTTTTTGCCTCATTGGTCTAGTCGTTAGCCTGTGGTTTCGGATAACGAGGTCCTGGGTTAGAATCCTGGGCAGGACTCTACGAGATAGCGAGTTTTTCTTTCTTCCAAGAAAGAGCTTTCAGTGTGCTTCAGTCCCGTTCATTATCATGAAAATGTTTTAGTGGTCACTAATTAATTTAAAATTATCACTCTAAGCCCACCAACCCGCATTGGAGCTGCGTGGTGGGCCTAAGCTCCATATTCATCTCCTACGGAGGAAGACCATATAGTGGGTTAAAATTAAAATAGGTAATAATTATTGTCAAATCTTGTCTTACCAGTTACCATATTCGTAACTAGTTTTAAGCGTCCACAACTTAATTGTCCAAGTAGTTATAGGTAAAACATTTTTTTTTGTACGTTTCTTTAGGGTCATGTAAAATGTTACGCGTGTGTTCTCTTGCATTGATAAAAAATCTTCGTAACATACGTACCTACTGGCTACTCAAAAATACCTGTATGTCAGGTATTTTCGATGATGGTTTTTATTTTCCAAATGCTACCGAGTTAGTAAATACATTTATGGTAATTTTAGGTAAAACAGCATCGCTTCTAATAGTATAAAAGAACTTGGGAATTGACGTCACGATTGATTGAAAAATTACCGTTACCATTGGATACTTGCAAGATAAAATGTAACATAACCAACTTCTGACTGCATCTGTGTAAAACTCTTGGAAGAAAAATAAACTCACAGCACGACTCAGGACTTGAACCTTGTACCTCAAGATCAGAACCCGGATAGGCAACCCATTACACCTAAAAGGTAGTTGCTTAAAAGTTACTAATACTGTTGCGCAGGTTTTTATAATTCCTTCAACTTTAGTGCACTTCGGAAAACGTAAAATATCCCTTTAAAAAGAAATATTTATCTAATGCCTACGTAATACTTAAAACAAATTCACAAGCATACTTGGGACGTTTTTAAGCATTTTCAAGCGAAACTTTCAACTTTATAAAAATCAAAACACAATAAAAACCATAAATCTAAATACTCGTATTGTTTTAATTACGATATCATAACTAAAACACATCAAAAGTATGCGGAAAAAACCTGTTGAAACTCACCGATTTATCTCTCAACAACGGTCGGAACTCGAGAGTATGTCTACAGTTCTACGAGCGATACTTCAGCGGCACAGTCACATCCACTCGCGAACACGATACTCGTCTCCGGGAGACAAAAACGCCCACCCCCGGGGATGGTCGACGCCGTACTGCAGAAGTAAGGGTCCTGTTCCATATCCCGCATCAGCGGCCGCGACGCGCATGCGTGAGGAGTTTAGACCCGAATGGGATGGAGCCAGCTGACGGAAGCACTTAAGGTCAGTGTGTCAGTGAAGAGCGTAATTTGAATTAAGGCGAGTGCTGCCGATACAGTACTCTGCTGGAGGTGGGTTTGGCACAGAGCTTGTACAGTGATGTATTGTAGAAGTATTTTAGCGGACGAGATTGTTTTTGGGTTTCAAAGGTATGCTACTTTTAAAAGTTTAACAACTATGCCTTAAGTTGAAGGACACCGTGCAAGTGCACGGTTTCCGTCAACTTAAGTGTTTGTAGAATGTTGACATGTTTGTAGCAAGTTCTGAGTTATACGATATCACTTGATGTAAAATGATATATTCATCAAGTTACTCGAGGGTACATTTTACACAAGGGTAACTTGAAAACATATTTATTCTACACAAATGTTGACGGTTTTTATGATGCCTAGCCATGGCCGAAGTGTGTTTAAGAGAGTGGCCGAAGAGAGATAAGTCTGAAACCTCATGTTCTTCAAACTGGAACAAAGACCAATAATAAACATGCCAAGAAACTTTATTACTACTAGAGGTAATCTCAAACAGGCAACCCCTGAAAACTTGACCTAAAAGAGTTCAAATAAATACCACGTTAGCTACAACTTCTATAGCATTTCAGGATGACATAAAATCTAAAACAGAAGCTTATACCGTTAGTATAGTCACGTAGGAGCGCAGGATTTGGCCGTCACAGCCAGCGGAGGAAATTGCGGCGTGCGGCCGCATTTGGCACCGCGCGGCGTACGGTGCGTGCCAAATACGACCATAACACGCCGATAACCAACTTACTGGATGATAGTGCAAGATCCCATAGTACATTAACCTAAACTCTTCCATATTCTGATATTTTATCATATTATCTTAATCTGTGTATGAGCTGTGATAACCCAGTGGATATGACCTCTGCCTCCGTTTCCGGAGGGTAACCCCTCTCAGTTTGAGAGGAGACTCGAGCTCAGCAGTGAGCCGAATATGGGTTGATAATGATGATGATGAATCTGTGTATTCTCAACAAATAATGAATAAATAAATAAACTACAGAACAAATTTTTTTTTTTTTGTTAAAATACTTAGTAGCTTAGAAAGTTACTGTTTTAGTACACTCTAGCGTTTACCTATAGCAACGGTCGCATCAATGCAGGTATTTCCAGAAAATCTCATGCGTTATAAACGTAGAGTCCTTAATAAAAATGTGGACAGAACCGCTGACCTAACCTTGGCCATCGGCTCTGTCATTTATAATAGGTACACTATGCTCAAACTCACTTGTCACTTACACAATAAACCACTCTTAATTTTTACTATTTTACCCTGGTAGTTGTGGTAGAGGAAGCACATCGAGCAAGTCCCAGGACTTGTGACAAGGGTGTGGTTTAAAGGCGCCTTTTAAAACTAGTAAACACCAACCCTGTCCAACATGCTCTCCATGCCCACAGTAAAAAAAATATTATCGCTTTAATAGGTGATGTTAAGTGACTACCACCACCACCTATTAATATATTGAAACACTAGTGGCACAGCTAACTCGTGACTAACCAAGGAATTTGTTTCTAATGAGGATAATATTATCATTCTATTTTAATGGTCCAAAGGCAAAGTTCCCTCCCTATAGGAGAAGGGATAATATAGAGCTCAGGCACACCACGATGTTTCAATGCGGATTGGTGGGCTTTCATAATATTTGATTGTTTTACGATCATTAACTGTCAATTGATGTTAATAGTTATCAAGACCAACGGCTTTTTGAGCCACGACAGTACAACACCACAATATTCCCTGTCAGGCTGAGAATTTTAATAGAAACATTTTAAAAGAAATAAAAACTAAATACCCAGTTATATTCACTAATTTGATATTTATTAACAACCTATAAAAATAAACATCAAGCCAACTGAGAAATTTCATCTAACTACTGTAAAAATCCACAGAGGGTTGTATACACCGGATGACATTTGTTACATAGAATCTCAATTTCGTAATATGTCAACTAACTCACGTCAAAGTTAGTGAATTAGCCTGCAGGATCGTGTGATCATAAGCAATATAGACTAACGACTAAACCAACGGAGCAATTTCAAATCACCATTAACAACCCATTTTCGGCTCACTGTTGAGCACGAGTCTCCTCTCCGAATGTGAGTGGCCTCTCCTTAGTCCACCACGCTAGCCAAATGCGGATTGGCTCAAAACACATAGATAATTGAGAAATATCTCAATTATGCAGGTTTCCACGCGATGTTTTTCCTTCACCGTTTGAGACAGGTGATAGGTATTTAATTTCTAAAAATGCACTAATCTGACAACTTGGAGGTGCATTTCTCTGGCCGGATTCGAACCTACGCCCTCCGAATCGAAGGCAGAGATCAAATCCACTGGGTTATCACGTCTCAAATATAAAATAGCTAAGGATATTCTCGTAAAATAATAATAATGCTTGATCACTGTAATTTAGTCAGAAAGGGTCAGGTGCGGCTTGTCGGCATGTCTGTCAACTTTAGTTATTTCCGAACTATACGACAGCTGTTATTTTATGTATTCTCTTGAATTAATGTTAATGACGTCAGTTTTGGCATCGATGTTTATGTAATTCAATTTGCTTCTTATTTCTCAAAATGTCTCAAAAAATACGTTTCTAGCCATAATAGTTGAACAGGGTGTGGACTGAAATCAAAAAGGTTTAAAAAATTCTTCGTTCAGTGGTTCATTCTCAATTAGAAGGCGAAGAAAAGGAAGCATTATATTAATCTATACTACTGGTCCGATTTGAAAAATTATTTGAGTGTTAGATTTCCCATTTATCGAGGAAGGCTATAGGCTATATATTATCTCTGTATTCCTAAAGCAACGGGAACCACGCGGGTGAAACCGCGCGGCGTCAACTAGTTGTTATTATATAAAATGATTAATTAAAAAGGAAAACTTTGGTATTTATAAATAAAATATTGAAAATACCTTAAAAAAACAATTTCTTATTTATAAAAAATCCTTTCTTTTTTACAAGTCCAGTAGGTATACTTACGTATCAATCTAAAAGGAAAGCCTTTACTAGTGTTCGATAAACAGGCGGCAATCGAATCCAAAACTTTTTGGATTTCATTCGAGCCTTAGAACCGTAGAACTACTAGTACTTCTAAAATACTTCTAAACATAATGAATAACAAAGTGACATAGACATTTGTTACATTTCTGTAATATACAAAAATGTTTCATTTCATTCAGATATCTATTTCTACATCTCGAGAGTACACAAGATATTGTGTTTCCATTTTCATACCACTTCAGGGACACTATTCACGCAAAATTATGGGAAAGGTCACACTCAGAAATAGAAAATAAAAGATTCTCTTTTATATTATTACTGCCAAGACCGAGTCAGAGAAATTATTGTATTCATTTATTTCTCCACTTCTACTACTGACATAATGGTATACACACTTTCACAATCTGATCTTTTGATCCTTTTAGTATTATAATTTATGAGTTATAAATAGGAAGCCCTTGATAGAGCAACACTCGCTAGGTATAAGTATAGTTTTTCAGAAGGAAGATCCCTATATGACATACGTAGATACATCACTCGGAAATTGATTCCTGATGATCCACTGTAAAGTTTAATCACTAATAGTATGAGATCCGGCATGAAATAGTTCAACAAGTGAGCAAAGTTTGAATTTGTTCGTCGAGTGCCGAGTTTGAATCCCGATCAAGCGAAGGATTCTATAATTAAATCACGAGCGTAGTGAGTGATTCTAGGTTAGAATCCTGAGCGTAATGAGAGATTCAAAGGCACAAGAGACAAATACTTTGCTCTCGTGTGATACATACAACTCTTCACCTCAATAGCGAAAAAATACATACAATTAACTGTAACTAGTGATATAAACAGAGGACAGGAACTGCCTAATCAGCCCAGTCCTCAGCTTCGCACCAACAACTTTTTCAATAATAATAATTATTCTAAATTCGCACAGCACAGTCCGAGTTTTAGCCATTAATAACATCTGGTAGTCATTCTTACAAAATTAAAAATTATCATAAACGGCAATTGAGTTCCATGTATAATCTATACTAATATATAAAGCTGAAGAATTTGTTTGTTTATTTGATTGAACGCTCAGGAACTACTAATAATATTATGGAGAGGTAAAGATTGTGGTATTGTTGAGGTTGTTGAGGTATTGGTGAGGTAATCTTTGGATCGACTGAACTGTTTGAAAAAATTTACTTTGCAGCAGAAAAAATTGAACTTTCAATAGTTGAATTCTATTCAAAAATTAATAAGTTTTTATTTTATCTTATTTTTCAGCACATGGTATGACTAAATTGCACTTTATTTTTGCGTTATTTTAGTAGGCCTTGGTGTCAGCTATTACCCAGAAGAGTGTCTTTTTACGGGACACCCCGTATACCTAATAAAAAAATGTCGAAACAGATATCAATAAACTTATCACGACCACCTTCGGCTGAAAATGAACATTTGATAGAAAAAGATCCAATTTAGTATGGAGACGAGCGGCGCGGATGAAACGGAACATTTTCACACTGGCCCATTGTGCCGGCTCTCATTGCTGCTCGCGCTCGTTTTGCTATTCTCTCTCTGAGTTATTCTAAAATTCGTTACTTTGTTGCGCTACTAAATTATTTGATTAAAACTTTTATCGTCGTTAAACTTTTGGATTCATGTTCTAAGCGTTGTGAATAAAATGTCCGATTTCGAGCACTACATTATGTAGATACTAGATCACTTTTAGTAATATAAACTAAGAATTAACCAGAGGACGCCTGCGACTACATACGCTAGTAACTGCTACACAAACCCTGACACCCTAGATGTGTACACGGATGGGTCAAAGACAGACACAGGTACTGGAGCAGGAGTCCTCAATATACGGATTGCACAAGCGCTTGGTAAGCACAACTCAGTCTTCCAGGCAGAATGCGTCGGCATCACAACTGCGGCTGTTGCCGTGACCAACAGACAGGTAACAAATTTTAATATTAATATACTTAGCGATAGTCAGGCAGTACTAAAAGCACTGGCAAAACATTTGACCACGTCAAAACTACTGCTGGACTGTCACAAGGCCCTAACAAAACTTGCAACAAATAACATAGTTATCCTAAGATGGATAAAGGGACACAGCGGAATTTTAGGTAATGAAGCGGCTGACGAACTGGCGCGTCGGGCCACGACACTGAAGGTAGTAGGGCCCGAACCAATAGTACCTATAACATTCAGTGAATACAAAACATGGTTGCACAAACAAACCATCAGAACCCACGCCGAACTATGGGACAGTATAACCACATGTAGACATACAAAGGAGGCACTTCCAAGCCCCGACCCAAGGTTAACAAAGAAACTTATGAACCTTCCACGAGATAAGTTGAGAACAGTAGTTGGCCTCATAACAGGTCATTGCCCACTAAACAAACACCTTTCAATTCTAGGTATGACAGACAGTCCTCTGTGCAGAGCCTGCATGGAGGAGGACGAGACACCGCTACACGTTATGCTGAGTTGCAGAGGCGTAACGGAACAACGAGCAACCTACATTGGCTCCTCAGCGACACTCCATGAGGCTATCGCCGACCTGGGCGGCCTGCTAAGCTTCTGGAGCGAGTTCGGCTGGATGGAATAAATCCAGCGGGAACCTACACCGGAGGGACCCACGCACAACGGCCAATCAAATGGCTAAGTGCGGAAACGGCCCAGAATAAAGAAGAAAGAAGACTACATACGCCTGAAACTCACAAATCCCGCAAGAACCTTTTAGAAAGAAATTTTCAAGAAAGAAGAAGAATTTTTAAGCATTTATGTAGCCTCTTATATAAATTATCTACATTCCAAATTATTAGTCAAATCCACTCTAAAATCGTTGCATGAAACATCCATACAAACTTTCGCGTTATTAACGTACTATATCTTGTAAAAATATTTTCAACCGTTTCGCTTCATCTCTGTGCTTGTATGAATGGACATTAATTAAGTAGGTACTTTCATAAAAAATAAACACTACGCAATTTTACAGCATTTGGTTTTAAAAATGCTGTACAAAAACTCATTAAAATAAAACCAAAAAAAAAATTACATTACCCAAAGAGTACAAGCTCTCGGAAGAAAAAATAAGTTAAATCTCTCAGTTTGTTTACCTTTTTCTCTCTTAAAGCTCGACTATACCGGCCTGAGCGCGGTCCAGCCAGGAAGCTTAATTCAACGAGTCGCTTTAATGAAATGGCTGAAAAATTCAAATAAAGGCGCAGCTGAAGTCCAGTATTACGCAATTATTTTGCTAATTGCGCGCCGCATGTTTTGCTTTCACGGGCTCTCTAGATGTAATGAAAAATCTCCATGCAAAAAATTATAAAAATTTTAAAAATAAGAAATGTAAGAATGCCAATACTTTACTATACTACACCATTGACGAAGAATAGTTATCTCGTTTTTTTTTATTCTCCACAAGTTAGCCCTTGACTACAATCCCACCTGATTGTAAGTGATGATGCAATCTAAGATGGAAGCGGGCTAACTTGTTAAGAGTAGGATGAAATCCACACTCCTTTTGGTTTCTACACGATATCATACCGGAACGCTAAATCGCTTGGCGGTACGTTTTTGTCGGTAGGGTGGTAACTAACTAACATGCTTTTTCATTTTCACACGATATTATGTACTAGGTACAGATGTTGTAAATTATATATAATAATTATAATTATAATTATTGTAAAATAAGCAACTATTTTTTCAGAGCTTTTCTTTTCTTACAATATTACTGAGTGTGTTCGGACAACTTTATACTCGTAACTTACAAGTTGTTGTAACGATATTTTTATCATCGCGCATTTACGTTTCATTTCTGCTCTACAAATAGCAAACAAGCAAGCATGCGAGTCATCTGATATTAAGTGACTACCGACGCCCATATACAGTTGCATTACTACTAGTAGTACTCCGTTGTTTCTTGCGTTTAAGAGATTCATTTATTCTCCCCTGAAATAACTCCCTGTAAAATCAGGTACGGTAGTAGGAAGTTGATTCCACATTTGCATATGCGCGGTACTTGGAGCACTCACCTCAGAGAGAACAGGAAGCACTAGATCGTTACAGACGCACTTACAACTACAGCTGAGACTTAAGCCCCCCTAGGGGGTCCTAACGTATAGGTACCTCGCAATGGCATGTAAATAAGACGACACCTACAGAACAACTATTAGTGCTTTGATCATGAGCTGAAGATTAAAGTAGTTGACAATTTTTAGTTGACTTCGTATGTAAACTGTCATTTTAAAAATTGTAATCCTAGTATAATTTAAAAATAAATTACTAGATTAATAATTGAGAAAATTGCGGACACGTAATACATACATTCAGATAGACTATGAAATGCTTGTTTGAAATCTATTAATACAAAGATATAAAGTAATATTGGTATTGGTTTCTCTTTCATAATGTGTGCCACTGATTATCAAGTAAGCCCACATGCCTGAAGCGCTAACGGCTTGACGTCTGATAAAACTGATCGTCTGTTGGTCGCGATGTGCATGACATCATACGCAACCAATACATGATCAGTTTTATCGGACGTCAAGCCGTTAGCACTGCAGGCTAGTGAGCTTATCTGGTCGTGGGTGGCTAGCATAACATTATGTAGGAACAAGTAGATTAATATAGGCACATATTTCATTATTTTTAAAAGGTCGCTTAATTACTTCGCCTTAGTGAATAAATTATGTCCTTGTCCTTTTAATATTACTAAAATATAGCACAAATTAGTACTTTACATACTTGGAAACAAAAAGGTAGTAACAAAAATTTTATTTTTGGTTATTTTATAAAAGTGCTTGAAACAGAGTTTCATATCGAAAAGAGGCTCATATAAAACACGGTATATTTTAATTGCGTAGAACGCAATTCGCTTTTACAAAAGAATTGAAATTAATTAAAAAGTTACTTATATTTTCACAATTCTAAAGTAGGTAATAGCAGCGTAGGTGATGTTAATGGGAATTCTGGGAGGAAAATTAAACCTAACACGTATGTGGCGGAACATTTTCATAACAAGCTGAGGCGAAAGAAATTGCGAAATGTGCTTAGAATTTCACACAAAACTCGTAGTACAGCTTCACGCAATATAAGCTTAGCTCGAAGCTTTACTTTGAATAAAACATAACAAAAAATAACAATTAAACTAAAACCTG